>NC_139237.1:46525499-47747999 GCF_977018435.1 Lepisma saccharinum | reverse complement strand
GCCAGTTTGAATAAATTTCCTCAAATGATCCACAGCAAATGGGACAAAAAGTCACTCGGTCAACATACAGGAGTCAGGGAAAGAAGAGAGGATTGCTGAATGACATGATATGGGTACAGACTTGCTTTTTACGATAGTATTTCCGTTGATCATTCCTGTTTAAGTTACATGATTTTTTTCCTGACCTACCTGTCTTATGAAAGAAACTGACCACGAAGGACTACACAGGTAGAAGCCAGTGAGGAAAATATTTACATTGACAGAGATCTGAGGCGAAGTTCCTCTAAAATGTGTGTCTGCAAAGGAAGGGGGGATGCAAAGGGGGGGGGTGCAAGGACAGGCTGTCCGACTGGTGGAATGGATGTCAGGGAGACTTCACACCCAGTGACATGTGTTGCTTTAGGATTTCACCAACTGAATGCAGGCTTGTGCAGCCTGGCATGCTGCTACGGATGCGAAATCTCCCTTAAGGCAAACAGGGACAATTACGCGCCAGTTGTGCATTTATTTCAATATCGCCGAATTGGGCACTGCTACTTAAAGGGATTAGTATGCAAGAGTATGAATTTCTCTCCATGTTGCAAGTGGGAACTTTTTCAAGTTGATTAGTAGACACTATGTTTGAAAAATATGATTATGTAATAAGTACTGAAAAATATGATTAATAAGTATTTACAGAATCCCATGTATTCCTTATGGGAAATCAAATTCAACTTCAAGTAACTGCTAATCAAATGGGAGTTTAGACTTTTCCTACTACTATGACATAGTTCAACTTGACCTTTTTCCGTCCATGTAATTTTCTACGTCATTAGATGTTTAACATTCTAAAGAGAAAGAATAAAATAATGGTCTCATAAGGCTAATGTATTTCTCCCTGTCTCCTATGACCATCCCGGCAGTGTTGCCAAACCTGATGTGCATAAGAGCTAAATTTCACCATTAATAGAGCTAAAGGTGACTTTCAAGGAGCTAGATGAACGAAGGCTGCATAAAGTGCTTCCTAGGGTAATTTTAGGTGTCACAAGGGTGGGGGTGCTGCCATTACAGTTAACATTAAAGTGATGGCAATTTATTCTTAATTTTCACTGCATAAATTTGGCAACATCACCCATCCCAATAATCCACTGATGCTCATATGAAACTGAAAATAAAGGATTCCCAGGTAACAATACTGTCATCTTCACCTTAGCCATGGTGCTATATAAAAGTAGCTGGGGAGGTAAAAAGAGGTGGGTGATGCAGCCAATATAACTATCACGTCACGTGCAAAATGTACACTCATAGCAAAAGTTGGTCTTTGTGGGCCGAAGCCAGTGGTGACATCATAGTGGGGCAGGGCGCAAGTGCCACAGTTCA
This sequence comes from Lepisma saccharinum, assembly GCF_977018435.1. Classification (NCBI taxonomy): domain Eukaryota; kingdom Metazoa; phylum Arthropoda; class Insecta; order Zygentoma; family Lepismatidae; genus Lepisma; species Lepisma saccharinum. The sequence goes on along the minus strand of NC_139237.1, from coordinate 47,746,640 downwards.
CAGCCAAACTAGTGCACAAAAGAGCAAGATCTGGTTCCAAAAAAGCTAAGTTGGCAACTGATCGGCAGCTGTGGCAGCGAGAAAGCCCTACAGGGAAAATTGTCCCCTCTACCCCTTAAGAGGTCTTTCTTAGTCAGCAGATTGGTGCACACAGATAAACATAGGAAACTCACTTATAAATCTAAAAAAAATATTTTATACTGCAACATGAGAGATTAAATTGGTTTGAGCAAATATTTTTATGAAAGCGAATAGCCTATGTACGATATTGCATTTTTCTTTTGTGCTCTTAGATCTTTAATTTATACATCAAACACTGATGAATGATGAGAAATCTCATTCTGCACAGTTGGAGGATGGGATTAAACAACGACCAGAGGATTTCTTTTAAAGATGGAATGAGTTTCATAATAGTTATAATGTAAAACTACACAATCTTTGCAATTTATGAGGCAATCGTTATGTATGAGAATGTTTATAAGACATTTCAAGTAATGTATACATATATATTTAAGGTTTTTCTTGTATGTACGCATTGCTTGCATTATAGAATTATTTTCCTGTAGTTTACGGTTATTACAAAGAAAAACTGTTTTCTTATGCTTGTAATAACCGTAAACTACAGGAAAATAATTATATATTTAAGCCTTTAAAATTAGTCATACTTCTGTGCAAAGTTAATATGAACATGGACTTATTCAGCACATTTAGCAATTACCTATTCTTATTGCTCCTAAAAATTTCACCATATGTTTCTTTCAGAAGACTGGACAAATTACCTTTCCACACCTGGCAAAAGATTGTGACTGCTTTGCAAACAATAAAAAATTGTTTTCTAGGCTTTGAAAGGGAAAGTGCCATATGTAACAATATTCAGAACTTGTTGTTATTTCATGGAATTTCAAGAAGATTCCCTCAAGTTATCATCATCATCATAGTTACATACAGAACATAGGATGATCACTTGGCAGCATGTCACAGTTGTACACTAATACAGTGGGATCCTGATTGTACACTCCTGTTCAGGTAAAGTGGCACATACTTCCACTGTCCAACCTTATTAATGTGCCATTTAATGTGAACAGGAGTGAGTGTACAAGATTTTACATTGTCATCCTGCAGGATGTGTCCAAGAGACAGGCCGTGTCAAGGGTATCCTCCTTAGATACAAACTCACGTGTAGTTCTAAATCTGAGACTGAAAAAATCTTGAAAAACTATACCTTTGAAAACTTGAATAAAGGTGGCATTGTAGTTTCTTTTCTGCATGTTTTCATATAATGGTAGGTTGAGCATAAATACTTACCAAGCTTGGAGCAATGGATGTCTGCAACAGGTTTGATGAAGATAGTGCCGGTACCAGACTTGACACGGATGTGTGGTTCTGTGTGTATCTTTCGCTGAGTATTGAACTGCTAAGAGGTCTGACAAAGGCTTGAGGCCTGGAAATCAACTGTAAGAAAAAATCAGCATTCAGAACATAGCATACTCTTTTCAAAAAGCAACACTGGCCTTCCAAAATTAATACCACGAGCAGGTAACTCAACATGCTACCTGTACTTATATTTATTATTACTTTTATCTTCGCCTTGAAGACAATGCTAAACAATTTTGTGGCAAAATTTGGCTTCAAGTAAGTTTTCAGTAGTATTTGTCAAATTCTTTATCATTTTTGAGGTTTCTTTTTGCTCTTTCCATTATTCGTGAATGTTTAATGCATTTGTTTGCATAACTTACATATTGAAATTTCCTAACAAGCATGCAATTGAAAATATGAGCAATGCAAAAACAATATTTTTCATTGAAACCTTTGCCAATTAAATAACTACACATGCTAAATTTATTTCTCCTCCAGCAAACATAAAATGCTTAAGTACACTTTGAGGTCACCTTGCTGACAGCTATTATTGCTTTAATCTGCTTTCTAAGTAAAATTACTCATGACATACATAAAATTATAATCTGATGTATGCAAAACTGTATTTTTAGATGGTAACTATCGTTAGAGGCACATATTTTTGGTAAATAGCAAAATTACTGTACAAAAAGTCAGTTTCAGGTTCAAAACTGGTAAATTAATTTAAATGTCTGTTATAGCAGTGAAAAATCAGATCAAGTGCAGTATATAAAATTAAATTTTGGTTTTAAAATAGACTATAATCCTAAATTTGATTTAAAAACTGCAATTATTACACAAAAACAAACATTTTCCTTCTATTAGAACAGTATTCAGTTTATTCCTGTGCAAATGGGAATTTTTTTTCCTTCTCCAATATTTACAGCAGAATTAATCAATTTTCTGTGAATAGCATAACTCACAGGATAATTCAAACTTCAGAAAGTGTCACATCGGTAAATGAACTCTAAATTTTGTGTTAAAGAGTCTCTCACATTCTGAAGTTCATTTCGCATCATTTCGTGACAAAACAGGGTAGGAAAATGCACCGCACACCTTTCAGAAACATGATTGATTGATTTAGTTTATTTTACTTTGCGTTTTGTGCCTCTTGGCTAATTTGCGAAGATTGGGATGAGTGATGAAATGAATGGACTTTCACAAACAACTAAGCCCGAGCGGGATTCAAACCCAGGACCCTTGGCATCGCAGCATGATGTGATAACCACTCAGCCACAGGGCCCGGCTTTCAGAAACATGAGAAATTAACATTACAATGTGCTATTTCACATTTTGAGTTTTCGCCAAAAACATGCATGCCTCTACATATCGAGCAAGCTCTACTCTGAAAGGAGGTGAATGACTTATTCAGAAAATCTTGCGAAGTGTTTTATGTAACCTTGACTTCAAAATAATGAAAAATTACAAAATAATTGTTTTTTCCCCTTCACTTCGGCATTTAAATGCCAAACAACAGGTTGGAGAGAGTAGTTTTGGGGGACAAGAGGTGGTTATATTTAATATACACACCTAAATACCATACAAAAAATGCATATTGTTTGCTGGGAATGGTGAACGTGGCCTACTCAAGCTATCTGAAATTGAACACAAATTAATCCTAAAATGAGCAGATGTTACATAGAAGGTTCTTACCATATTCTTTACAAGAGGAGCTACAAGTCCAGTACGGGCAAACATTTTGGCAGTGGGCCTTGTCAGACTGTCTTAACCCCTGGAAAATAAAGTATGATGCTTATTAAAATCGTTCAACAAAGTACAAACAAAAATACAGAGCAAAGGAGGAGAATATACCTAATCTTAATTTACTAGATTCATTTTGATAAGTTTTCAGAAATCTGATATGCATGTTGGGTGTCTGGTTTGAAATCTTGACTAAATCAACCTTTGTGGGTCGCTCATGTATTTGTTAATCATTTTCATTATCTCATGTACACTTCTCCAAAAGTCACCTGAAAACCCTGCAATATTTCCAAGCCTAGGAACTGTTAATACAGGTCTCTTTACTAGACTAGAGAAGCAGTAGTGAAAGATTTACATTCTTGCTTACCATATGAAATCAAACTATATTCATCTGATGTATTAATACAGAATAAAAGTGAAAACTTAAATATGAGATATACTGTTAAGAGAATAGTTGCCATTCTGCATATTAAAATTGGAAGCACAAACTTTGTTTGAAATATTACATGCAGTAATAGTCCACCTGGGAGAAATCACTGTCAAGACTAACGCAAGAGACGTAATTATGAATAGGACATGTAAATTATATGTAACAATTCATTGGTAGGCGAGTACTGCATGGGGCACTTTGCCTCACTTGTAACCATTTGAGTTTCACACCCTTGAGAATGCTACGCTCAAAAATGCATGACCAAATAATTTAGTCTAGCAATAATCACACACGTAAACTATTCGCCTTGGTAGTGCCAGCCCCCAATCATCAATTTCATGTATCACTGTATTGGTAAGATAAGACTACATTAAATCTTAGCATCAAGATGAGGACTATGTTGACAAAGTTTCAATTTTAGTCTTTCACTTTGGCCCGGTACCACAGACAAATTACGGTTATCGTTACATGAGAATGTTACACCCGGCTTCTTGTTTTGCCTGGTAGAGCATCATTCGCTGATAACGTCATGGTGAGCAAGGAGTTCTTAATTCCGTAGGCTATCCAGTGTTGTCCATGCAACCTATTGGGAACTAGCAGCACTCCAGTAGGTACTGTGCACTGCACAAAAATCAACATTTCTCATAATATGCAGTGCAAATGTGATCACAATATGGTTGCCTACACCATCTAAGTGTTTGAAGAGATGTGCTTGTAGTGATGATACAGAACATTTAGGAACACACTCAAGTTGGAACATTTTTCAAGTATGACATTCAGATTTGTTGAGCATGAAGTGTAGTAATTTGTAACAATTACTTTTGGTGTAGAATTTGATGATTGCATTTTATCCTTCCTTACTTCAAATTGGTAAATAACTGAAAAGCCTAAATCCCAGGCACCAGGGAAGTCTTCCTTTCAGATAGGTGAGGAGGGAGTTGCCTGCAGGTTATGCCATTATGAACAGCAAGCCCCATACTATGCAAAGCTCCCAACTGCATTTGATGGTTTGTTCACTGTCGTAAAGTACTTCCAGTCATCTGTGAGTAGGCACTTGTACAGTCACAGACACTTCTGGATTGTAACAACAGTCACAGACACTTCTGGATTGTAACAATCCCATTAACTTTATATATGATCGTTACAACCCAGAAGCATCCATGGAGAACCTTCTCTCCAAGCCGCAGGAAGTTATTGGTGCAAACTCCATACGTGCAACTGCTGCAGATTCACAAAGCAGGTTTGGGGCTCCCCAAGGCATAGTGGTAACGCACACCCCTTGTAACGAAGAGGTCATAGGTTCGATATCCGCTTGAGGTATACATAATGTTTCAGATCCCACTTTAAACTGTAGGTCAAGTCAAGATTTTGCAGCTAGGGTCCCATCCCAAAACAGACTACATTTTTGTTTGTATGCTACACCTACAGTCTTTGGGAAATACACTCCACATTTTTCCAATTTCGTAACCAGGCTTTAAGATGGCGGAAATTTGCACATACGTTGACACCCCTTCCTGTTGCATTGCTTCCTTTGCCACTGATTCACTCAAGGTTCAAGCATCTCAAACCTTTGTGGTGGAAATCAAGGGTCCTTCTTAATAAGTTATTTTTAAAGTTAAGTGAATGGGATAAAAGCCTTTTTTTCAAGTCAAAATAGGGTTTTAGACATTTATAGTTCATTTAGGCATTTTTAGGTCCTATAGAATTTCAGTAGAGGGGTGCTGTGTACATGAAACTCATATCTCTAAATAGTGTATGTCTAGGATGTAGCAAAAAGGACCTAGAAATCTGTTCTACTTATAACAGGGAAAAAATACCCTAAATATTCTCATTATCCAAAGTTTGATGTGTGTGTGTGAAAATAACATTTGTATTAATTTCTTTCCACCCCATTACATATAAGCCTACATATGAATAAGAACCATATACTGTCATTTGTTGGAGTTGTGCAGTTTATACAACAAAAGGCAGTTATATGGGGAAGAGTAGGTCATGTGAAGTCAGTATGCAGAGGGAATTGAATGGTGGCTTGCTTAGGAGCACTTCATAGTGGACCATCTGAGAGAAACTACAATGGGTAGCTTTGCTTGTTACAGGCCAAACGTTTAGTTCTAAGTATTGTCAGGGGTCAAGGGAATGTGGTATAAAAAGTAGAGGTGTAGAAAAATACAGGGTGATCAGTCACTATGGCACCTGAAAACTTTTACCTGGTGACTGAATATTTATATCCAATTTAAAAATCTATTTTAATATTTTAAGTTCAAATATGGAAATTAAGATTGTTTTGCTTTTAAATAACAGTATAGTATGTGTTGCTAATGTTTGTCCCTACAATTGTGTTTTCTGTATCAAGTGTATCATTAAATAAGAATAACATGAGATTTTAAATTCTGCATCCATGTAGTGGAGATGGCCATATGTTAGAATGTACTGTATAGTTATTCATGCTGTTACCAGTTGAGCGAAGGCCACTGCAGTGCAAGAATTAATTACTTTTAATCCAATCTTGCACTGATTAATATATTTAATGTTTTTAAGATCACATTTCGTAACTTATCTCATTGGATTCGTAGCTTTCTTGGTCATATTTGCAAAAAAAAAAAAAAATAAGTTTTGTCTAGCCGTGCTACCAGTTATGACCCTTCCACCTAAAGTTCTAAATTTGCTTTAGTAGTTATTGTTGGTTTAAGCTTCACCATCTAAGCTATGCACTGTATTTGACAGGCTTTGTTGCTGCAATGTGTAGAGCAGCTTGTAAGGATCTGACTGGAAGTGATAAACTTTTGCAACCTGCTAATTTCAAGGTTGTTTTCATGAGACATGGATGATAAACATCACATTTTTAAATATACATAATTTCAATGAATTGCTAGTTTGCTTGTCTGTTGTTTTTGGATAAGGAAGAGGGACAGGACATAGGAGACAAATACTCTTTGAATATTACTACAACATAACTGGTCCATATAATAGTTAAAACCCTTCAGAACCACTTCGTTGATGTAGACTTAATATAAGTGTGCAGAAAATAACTTCCTTCAATTGCAAATTTTTAAACACTGCAATTTTATTGCATATGACATGATAAAAGCTTGCAATTATATATATTACAAGTGTTCTCAACACTGTTGAAGGTGTCCACACACTGGTGGATCTCAAGGGCAACGTTGCCAGTACAACGATTTCTGTGCAGTCAGAAGTGTACAATTCAAAACTTATTTGTCCGCTATGAAAAATCAAAGCCTTGATTTAGGACAAATTTGGTAGCACTTCAGAGCCAAAGAGCAGTAGATAACTTGGGAGGTTGATCTACCTACCAAATGAAAAATGCTATTGTGCATTCTTTTCATTCTACCATATTCCACTAAGTTAGAACTTATACGTCAGTAATGCAGTGCTGTTCATGGTCAAATAAGGCCGTGTAGCAGAGGCATAGCACATCTGCCAGCATTTAGACTAGCTTTATGCGGACCTTGGCACTGGATGTCAGTGCTTCAGTATCCAGATAGCTGGTGTCCAGTTTGCACGTGCTTCAGGTGTGAAGGTGTTAACATGTGCTTCAGATTGTTTGTTTTTAGTTTACATGTTACTGGTGCTTAACGCTGTAAGTTCAATTTAAAACAACAAATTTTTGTGTACGAAAACAAAGGCATTTTGCAGCAGAATTCCCAGATGTTTCTGTTCCATACAGTGTGTGTTTCAAAACTTGTGAACAATGTCTGTTCTTGGTAAGAGGCGAAGGGTGAAAAGGCATATGCTTACTGATGAGACGACTGGCCCCTTCCGTCTGTGTGACAAGCCATCAAGTTTTTAAACCTTAGACCACACATTACAAGAATTGAAAGAAAACATCAGGAGAGTAATTGAAGCAATTTCAAAATTTTCGACTTGACCGCAAAAAGCACTGTATAATCAAAGCTAGGGGAGACCGGGGTAATTAGAACATGGGGTTATTGGAACATGTTAATGTAGAATAATTTAAAACGAAAAGACTGGTGTAATAACATTTCATACCTATGTACCTACACTAAACCTACATGCAGAAAATTTGTTATTGGAATAACTACACAAAAGTAAGTTTTATTTGACTTTTATTATACACCTGCAAAAATGATGTGACGCATGCTTGGTGTTTCTCTGCTTTTGCATATACTGGATGTGAATGAAAGAACCTTTTCAAAATTTTCTTCACCCCTATAATAAAACATAAGGGCACACATCATTTCATGTGAGTTTGGTTGTCTATGGGCAATTTGCCTGGTTTTTATAAGCAAAGTTCTTATTACCCCAAAAATTTCTGCAAAGGGGTTATTAGAACATTGCATAATTTGCTTGATTTCGCTTGGGTATACTAGATTGTACATGTAACTATTAGAAGTTTTTTCTTTACTACATTGTAGAATGGCCTGTAACCTTTCAAATAAATCATAGAACACTGATTTTCATTCACACATATTTGCTTCACAGCTGGGAAATTGAACTTTATGAAAAAAAGACGTTAACTTGGGATTTTATTTAAACAAGCATTGATAACTCCAGAAGAAGTAGAGCTATTGTGTTCAAATTTGCAGGGTAAATGGGACATTTATATATGATGTTCGTATTACCCCAACAGCAATCTAAAGCTATTCAGTTGAAATTTCTAACTTATGTTCCATTAACCCCAAATGGGGTAATTGGAACAATTTTATGGTGTCATGACAATTTTTTTTTTTTGGACGAGTATTTGAAATGCAGGTATGGTCATTATTTTTTTCAAAAATATGCAAAAGATGTCCTTTTAAATGGTAGAAATGTTTTAAAAAATCCATCAGTAACTTTCTGAGTAATTTACAGTGGAACTTCTACAGGCTGTTTCCTGTTCTAATTACCCCCGTCTCCCCTAATATGTAACATTTAAAATTTTGGAGAATATTTACAATTCTTCATCCTCAAGTTGAAAGTGGTGGGGGGGGGGGGGGGGTCACTGTAACAAACTTAACAAAAATGCAAAATTCTCATGATTTTAGGTGAAATTTCAGTTACAATACTTGGCAACATACTCGAAAGCCTGAAAAGTGAGTTTGCTTGGCCTATGGTTACAAATGGTTCAGAACACCAACAGATGGTTGCTTTCACAAGGACGAAAGTGATTTAAATAATTTATCTTTAGTAACCTCATACAATAGTTGGTGAAACAGTCAGTTATATAAAGAAACATCATAGGCTCAAATCTCTCACTATGCCATTTTCTTCTTCTAGTTTTCTTGATTTGGTACTTAATACGACTAGTAAACTTAAAAACAACATTTCTGTAAATTTTCAATTTTGGATTACTTGTATTGGTCTCACTGCAGAACATGAGCTGTTTTTTTCCTCTAAATAGACTAACAAAATTTATATCCCTTGGAAGTACGTATTTTCTACTTCCATTTTCCGGTGTTACTTTTCCGATTACTATTATAGAGCGTAAAAAATGTTTTTCCTGCTACTAAAAGCAATGCATTTCTCCATTCGTTCACGTTCATATTGTTTACACACAATTGCAGTAATTTGTTTCGGGGTCTTCCTCTCCGCACAGCAGTTTTCCTACCTTGTGTTCAGATGTCAGATCAGGAATGCCTATGATGTTAGGTTCCATTAGCATAAATACTATGAAAAATTATTCTTTGGGCTAAGAGAACCAAACCAAGCTACCCCACAATAAAAATGTTTTTTCCCTGTGACATCAGAACACAAGGTTGCTCGGTAAATATGCGATATCACTGGAACGGATTTCTTCAAATTTACAGGAGAAACTACTTACTCAAATCAGTTTCTGTAGCATTGTCGGAAGTTATTAGAGGTATTTTCTTTCGCGGAAACTGAAAACTTCACCATGGAATGCTGTAGAACAAAAACTAATCACTTTATATGTAAGGTACTTGCATTTTCTGTAAAGCGACAACATTATGCCGTTGTTTCCATTATCTACCTGCAGATGGCGCGAGCGTCGAAAGTCACGCGGTCTCGGCTGTGTATCCAAACTTGCCATTTTTTTTACAATATTTTTTTTTAAAACTATGCTTACCTAACCTAAGCCAACCTTGCCGGAAATGGTCCTAGGGGCTATCGTGAATGGTTTTGGGGCTATCTGTCAATGGTTTGTGGGGTTACTAAATGTTTTTTGAGGGCTATCCGCCAATGGTTTGTGATTACATAATGAACACGAAAGTATGTATTTCTCGGTGAAGAAGGTTGAAACACTGCATACCAACTCCAAATCTACAAAACACAAGCACGACGAGCGATGATCCATAACTAGTGCACGCCATATTGTGTTACCCAAGAAGAACAAGAAAGACAAATAATGACTCTTAATATGAAAAGTTGACACTATTTTATGGAAAAAGACCTAACTTCACCTTAAAGAAACTTCAGCAATGCAGAATAGGTATCAACACTAAAATTAACGAAATAAACGAGTAAGAATTAGAGTTTCATTATTTCAGACTAGGAATGCTTACAAGGTTAGGTTAGGAATGTTTCGTTGGGTTCCAATAGCATTGAAAAATGTTTATCCTGCTACGAAAAGCAATGCATTTCTCTATTCGTTCGCGTCCATATTGTTAACGCACAGTTTTTCATTATTTCGACGAGGAATGCCTACAAGGTTAGGTTTCATTAGCATAAATACAATGACAAAATATTATTCAGGCTAAGAGAACCAAACCTGATTTGTGCAGAAATGTGGCCACCATGTCACTTTTCCTTCCAAGAGCACCCAACCTGGATACTTATTTCTCTAGTTCTTTGTTGTTTTTTTAATTTACACCTTCAAACTTTTCCCGATTACTAACTACAAAACATTACCAAAAAATTATGAACCGCGTTCCTCCTAAGCAGCCAATATTCTGCAGTCTGAATCTTGTATTTGCAGTACCAAAATTTAAATTTTAAGGGGGGGGGAAATAAAAAATAACATGGAAAGAACCTTAAAAAGTTTTACGAATACATCCCAGTTTCCTTCTTTAAAAACCGAAACATCCACCGTACAAGTATGCTGAAAAACAGGACAAATTTTTGTCTCCCTACCCTGGTGTTGCTTCAATGTTTCACAAGCAAATACATCAATTAATTGTAGGTTAGAAATGAAATTTTATCTGTAAGAACAGAGGTATCAAATTCCTCGATTCTTACAAATTAGCAGGCAAAATGATCCATTAAAATTGAAGGGATTTAGAAGAATGTTAGCTCAATTTCGGTGAAAGAACGGAATACATGAACTAACTACATTACCGTAAAAGTCCTATTCAGTATTGTAAAAGGGGTACTATGAACTATAGTATATTTTTACCCTAAAAGGAATGATACTGAAAGGGGGAGGACGTAGTTCGAAAGTTTTACACCTTGCGCAAGGACAGTATCATAAATTTACTAATGCTATCATGTGGAACACGTCTGCTAAAATCTTGAACTAGAATTTTACGTACTATATTACTTTGATGTACTACTACATTTTATGCTACATCACACCCAAACATCCATCCTCGAAACTATGAATCCTTTCCACATAGTGGTGACACAGGTACAGATTAACAACTACAAATTGAAGGTAGGTTTTAAAAACATTCTCAAATAAAAAATATCTCCAGTATTTGAGTTTCGCTAAATGGTTTTCCATACAATTATAATGCCGGGTTCATGGGGCTTGGTTGAATTCCAGGGGCTAGCTCGAAAAATTCTAGAGGAACCAAAAGTTTCTCGTAATAGTTTTACTTGGTTAAATTTCAAACATGTACGATTACACTAGTTATCCGATAACATGATTACGAACTGCACTAAAATGTAACTACTGAATTAGTAACTTTAATCTCGTAGCTCTATATCTGTACAGCAACTAAAATGGCTGAAGAGGATTTCCACTGCCGCTTAACGTACCTTACCTTCTAGTCTACTCAACTAGCGGATTATTTGCCTTGCCTATTATTCCTCTTATTAGAAAAGGTATTCACAATGCACCTGCAATAAATTTTACAGGTGGATGGATAAATACACGACCGGGAATTGTGGATTCTTATACGGAACTTTTCTTTGCCTGCATACTTACCGAAGTTGATTGCACGAGAAGCTGCGCAGGCAAAGACGAAAACCACAGTGACCGAATGTAGGGTACGACAACGTTGCCAGGTATGAGTAATGAAATTTCCACTTATCCCTGTTCTCTACATTCATGAGTGCTCTTATAATCTGGAAGTATTTTCGTAAACCGTAACTGTTTTCATAATTTATTTAACTTAGCTTTTCAACTTCATTAGGTTTATAATAACCATGAGCAATGCGATGAGGACCGCCCCAAATATGGCGGCATCAAGGGTGGGTAGGTTAGTTGATGGGTAAGTGACCACTAAAATTCCACTACCACTGAACAAATGCAAGGAAAAGAGAATGCTTAGATAAAAATACATTCTACAGTCTTTACCCATTAATTTTTGGCATATATGTTTTCAAGTATGAAGTTTGCAGTATGTATTAGCACAAATAACTTTTTTGTCTGTGGTAGATATTAGCAATGTTTTGCCGTGCCGTAGACTAGAAGTTTACGTCAACATGCGTTATGTACGCGTAATCTACACGAAGATTACATTGGCTTATAGTTTACATAGTCTACTGTAGACAATGCAAACAACAGGAAAGAAGGAAAACCGAGTGGTCTTTCAAAGATAAAGTATTTTTTTCTACTAAAAATGTCGATAATTTGGGCCTATAACCAATTTAAGACCATCCAACGTAATCAAAGTCATCGAAAAAGGGACTACCGGAAGAAAAACAAATGACAGTCATAGTGAAAACTGACATTATTTTTTACACTGACAAAAGGGAAGGCTAAAAATAGTGTTTTTTTGTCTTATTACTGCAAAAGAAAGTGCATGTGTCTTTATAGCAGATTTTTTCACGTGTGAAATGGTAGAAATAGAAGTAAAACAAATCTTGTCATTCTACGGACATGGAATTTTTTAGGTTATGTCGCGACATGTTTATTTTGCAGTTCAATTAATACGTAGTAAATTGGTTGAACGTAAATAAATACTTAAAGCACATATTTCTGGATAGTGTAATACTTCACGCTATGTGCAACTGCTGATGCAGGTTGCTGCTTCTAGAACAATGCGCGTGCGTTGCACGGAGAACGCCGAGCGCCATGTTGTCTACGTTAATTAAGTCGATTACATAGTTTACATGGTCTACACGTAGAATGTAGACAATCGTTGTTTACGCGTAGACGCGCATCACTGCCGATGGCGCAATGGTAGCGTCGTCGCCTCGTAATCAAGGGATCCTGGGTTCGATACCCGGTGGAGGCAATAGTGGTTCGAATCCCACCTTAAACTGTAGGTCCAGTCCCGATTTGCCTTTGGACTTAAAACACCAAATCAATCAATAAATAAAATATGTTGTCAGGCAGTGTCCGAAAGGTTCATAGACCGCACTTCAAGCGAGCATCCTTCGAGTATGGTCTTGAAGTGTGGACTTTAAGTCGTGGACTGGAAGTGAGTCTTTCGACTGCAGCGCCAAATACTATCAGTAGGTAAAACTGACTACTCGTTTTTTCCCCGCTTTTTAAACACTTGTTTTTCACCATAGAAATCACACAGCATGTTCAAATGTTCGTACACATACATTTCTACACTTTCCACACATTAGAAGAACATTAACCAATAACTTGCTGGCTTTCTACCTCCCTGATGTTAAACAAATAAACAAGGAGTGTGAAAATCACGTGACATTGTCACCAACCATCTGTACTGCGAGCTGTGCAATTGCGTACTTGTCTTCTTGGCGCTTTCGAACTGTACTAGGTGACGTCACTTCCGTCAAGACTATACTTCAAGTCTGTACTTTGTAGAGCCAACGGCAAATTATATAGGAAGGAAAAGATTTTCCGGACGGAAAATAAGTTGCCAATGCTGCGAACACCGGAGCATTCTTGATAAAGCCTGGTTTACATTTGTCGAGTACAGTGGCGAAGCGTCATAAGAGGCCCGGCCTACCCTAATATATTTGCCTATTACGGATTATTTTATTACTTGTAATTCCATTAAACGACACCTTAATAGAAGAAAACTGAAATTCTAGGCCTTACGATAATTTCCACAAATTTCCATCCCTGCCAGGGGCTCTATCTTCACATGTCAAGCCACTTCTCCGAGAGCCTCAGCCGCTCTCATAATATTCTATGTGATTCATTCGGTAAAGCATAATTTCAGGGGCACGTTCGCCCGAAATTGACACAGCGAGTCCGGCCTCACGCAGTGACGCCAACTCTAGCATAATTGTGCTAAACGTAGTACAATTTGAACTTTATTGGCACCTAGCACCCTGTGTTTGCCATAATGTTAAAATACAGCATCATCTATAAACATGCGTTCCTGGGAGACAGACAAGTTAATTTCAAAATAATATATTAAATAAAAATTGCAGATCTTATTTGTTTCAAACAAAGGGTAGCATGCCGATCCAGCCAGAGCAGGTCCACCGTCTTCTTTTCATCTGTTCCTTATCTTTCCTTACTTAGCTCACGAAAAACATTATATTGAAGGGTTATCACATCGCGCTGCGACGCCAAGGGTTCCGGGTTCGAATCCCGCTCGGGCTTGGTTGTTTGTCAATGTGCATTCATCAATTTTATCATGTCATCACTAATCCCAATCTTCGCAAATTAGCCAAGAGGCACAAAACGCGAAGTACAATAAACTAAATCAATCAATCAATTATTGAAGGAAATTAGTAGAAAGTTGGAGTCACAGATAAAACAAGCCGACGCATGTTCACATCACAACTCCCCTCAAAATAGATGCATAAAATGAACTTCAAACCTAAGTCATCCGAGCGCAATTTAGTTGCATTTAGCAAAATTTAATAGTTTAATCAGCACACTTTCTCTGATTTGGAGGTTGGCAACGCTGGACACATGGTACAAACTGGGCTTTCTTGCCCACCTCGGGGTGTCCAACGAGGGGATAGGAAAGGCGAGGGTAGAAAGGCAAAGACAACTTGTTCCGAGGGCGAAAGAATGTTTCTTTCACAGTGTTCTGCGTTTTCGTTAGTTTCTCTATTTACTCCTGTTACGTTTTGGTTGTATTGTTATATTTTATCTTTCTTTCTTCTTTTCATTCATTTATTTTTGTATTGTTGTTTGATTGATTTGTTTAATTTTACTTGTCTTTCTGTGCCACTTTTTTCTAATTTGCGAAGATGGGGATGAGTGATGATTAGTGTTGCCCACGAGACGAGACTTTGGCCTGTCTCGTCTCGTGGAAATGCTGTCTCGTCTCGAAAATATTCGTTTGTCTCATGACACATGGTCAATCTCGTCTCGTCTCGAATTTTTAAAAGCCTGTCCCGTCTCGTCCCGTGGACAACACTAGTGATGATATGATGAAATTGATGAACGGACACTCACAAACATCCATGCCCAGGCCGAGATTCGAACCCAGGACCCCTGGCGTCGTAACGCGATGTGTTAACCACTCCGCCACGGGGGCCGGCTTTCATTATTGTGAGCAATGGGAATAATGACTTGTATTCCTCTGGAATGCTACATAAACAAGCATAAAAGCCTATTTTCGGGCATAGGAAGAAAGGAGGGGCATCGGAAAATTGAGGACAGCCACTCTAATGGCATCTAAAGCATCAATTTGCCATAAAATGAAGAAATACGATTTACGAGTTAGCACAAAGAGTGACTATTCAGGTACGTTGATAAATGCAATAATATGTTGCTACGTTTTCAAAAATAACTTTGAAGGTTATATTTTTCATATTTTAAAAAAGTCGCACCAATAACAACACAAACGCACACGCAGACAGGCCAGTAACTCTCCCGCTCACTCGACCAATGTAAACACGCTTGAGGAGCGTCGAGCAAACTTTCCTGAAAAGCACAACTCCAGTATCGAAGGTCATGCTACACGGTGGATTGGCAACTTTCGGGAGCATGCTGTCTGTCTACACAGTTCTCCCCAAATGCCTGTTTAAAGATGAATCTTCTGTTAGCATTTTATTTTTCAAATGTACAAGGGTTGGATAAAAAGTAATGGCAACACTGCTGTCCCGTGAAAGGGGCGAGTCACAGCGCCACAAGCGTTTCGTGGCTGATAAAGGAATGTCAGACAAGGAAGTATAGTGAGTGGGAGCGATTGTATGTTATTCAGTCAAAAACAGCAGTGCTCTGAAGCAGAGGACGAGAGTGCAAGCGCTCTAACAATATGTTTAGGCAAGAAGAACAACGTCTCTCAGTCAGACGGTCAACGCAGCCTACTTCTGCACCTTCTTGCAACACCACCTTCGTCTCGCATTAAGAAGGAAGCGACGGCACGGTGTCCCATCATCCTGCTTGACAATGCAAGGTGTCACACTGCGAACAATGTTGAGTTGGTGTTTTAAGTCCACTTTATGCACAGTAAGGCTAATCGGGACTGGACCTACAGTTTAAAGTGGGATCCGAACCACTTGCCTCCACCGGGTATCGAACCCGGGACCCCTTGATTACAAGGCAATGATGATACCACTGCGCCATGGGGGAGGCCCTGCGAACAATGTGACGGCGCTCCTGCATAACTGGTAGTGGGAGGTACTGGAACATCCGCCGTATTCACCGGTATGAGACCGTGTGATTACGACCGTTTTGTCAAAATGAAGGAACCACTGGACTGGAAGCACTACGACACGCGCGAAGCCATCATACGTGCTATAGGGCGGTCACTGCGGGTCATCGACAGAGATGGACGCGCTGACGGTGTACGACGCCTTCCATACGTGTGACAGAAGGTCGTAGAGATGAGGGGCGATTACTTTGGAGGAATGTAACCCGTGCTCCTCTGCCAATACAGTGAAGTACCAATTATACCAGTGTTGCCATTACTTTTTATCCAACCCTTGTAGTTCTGATATTGTAGTCATTTTACAATTATTTTTATTTGTGCTTATTTTGCTTTGCTTTTATGTCACTTTTATAATTAATCGCAACTATGAAGATTGATGATAATCAGATTAAGGGACAGTTAAAAAAGAAATTGCCAGACCAGGACTCGAATCCGGAATGGAAAGCAAATAGGTTGGGGATGACCGTCAATAACTCCCGGCCATGAACTGGCTTAAACTATTTGTAATTCTCAGGAGTATTTTTTGTTCTGTTCATGCCTAATACCTGCTTTCGGGCAATTAACTAATAAGTGACATTACTCGACACTTCGTTCGGTGGGTACAAGCCACGCATTGTTTGAGAAGAGGGACACATCTTGTTCATATACCAGATACAACCATGACATATACTTGAATTGAATGATTGAATTGCTTTATTTTACTTCGCTATTTAAATTCTTGTGCCACTTTTGGCTATTTTGCTAAGATGAGGATGAATGAGTGATGATATGATGAAATTGATGAATGGACACTCACAAACATTCATGCTCAGGCCATGATTCGAACCCGGGACCCCTGGCGCCGTAGAGCGATGTGCTAACCACTCTGCCACGGTGACCGGCACGTGCTAAACACTACTTTCGGAGATCATTTGGAGATGACAAATTTGATATACAAGTTGCATTTTGCATTTTGTTTGAGTTCATAATTTTATATTCAAGCTATGAAACTACAGACACACATGAAAAAAGCAATACACATTGCACTATCCTTTGCTAACTCACAGTAAATTTCCGAAAGCTGAATGAACAATATTTCTGCATGAAACAATTACAAAACCGTGACCATGCAAATGCGTAGTCTTACCCGCACCGCGGGGTAAGACTGCGATAAAGTTCGGGTAAGAATGCGCACTTTCTACACAGAGTCACATTTGTATAAAAAGAAACACCAATCACCTAAAAAAGTTCTTCTATCATATGGGATACATTTCTCGTGGCATTCTCACAGTAGGCATAGTGAATCCCGTCCTTCACTTGGGTTAGGAATCGCTAACACAAATCACAAATAAAGTTTCCTGTTTCATACGAGGTGCAATTTTCATGCCACCGCTCGTCACATGTGGAACACTGGATCCAATCCTCTACTGGAGGATCGCTCTACTTCTCATTACAACCTGGGCAATTGTACTCTTTCTTCTGGAGTTGTCTGCTTGCTACATCTTCTTCAACAACGATGTTCCGTTTCTGTTTCCGTTGAACATTCTTCTTACTCTTCTCAGCCAACGAGGCTTCCAAGTTGACTTTGAATAGAGATCCAATTAACACCTGAGACTGCCTTCCTTTTCGTCGGCGGTGCTGAATATGCTCTGCACGTGGAAGTGGTGAATCTGGTTAACGGAAATGTGCCCGTATGATCCAGTATTGTTAACCCCACTTGTTGAAGGCTGCTCACCTGGAGTTTCAGCTGATGCATGAGCCACATTTGCCTGCTGTGGCACGTCATTGGTGGATGGTCCAGTATTGTTAACCCCACTTGTTGAAGACTGCTCACCTGGAGTTGGAGCTGATACATTTGTCACAGTAGAGGGAAGAAACTCGTCCTCAGTGAAGATGTCTTGATTGAAAGGGCATAATCCAGTCACTTCAAAGCCCTCCATGGCATTCCCACTGTAGATGCCTTCCCGTATGCCTTTGTAAAAGTGGATGCCACTTGGAAAACTGTGATTGGCCGACCCGGGTGGTTACTCATCCACTTATCACACTCAGATGAATAAAACTACTTCAGTGGACCAAAAAATGATTTATCAAATGGCTGGGCCTTGCAAGGCACACACTTGTGGGGTAAAACTGCGCACTTGCGCAGTCGTGCCCCGTGCTGCATTCCTGAACAAATCACGTGATGGTGCCCAGCCATTGCACAAAGCAATGGCAACTAATACGCAGGTGAACTCGGCATTAATACAGCTTCTTCTATCCATCAACATCGTAATATTGTATACATTCACAGTGACGTAGTACTCAAAACACGTAGTGCCAAAATAAATAGCAAACACCCTCAAAATCTTTTCACTTACCTCTCTCAGCACAACGAATTCACCACTGTCCACAGCTAGCTACCATCTTGGACAAAGTAACGGTGGGGCAGTGGTGCCAACTGTGTGTGATTTTCACCTCGAAAAACCGGTGCGCAGTCTTACCCGCCGTGCAGTCTTACCCCACCTTACTCTATGTCCAAATCTTATCCTAACAGATAATCTCGCAACAACGCAAAATGTTTTAATTGACTAGAATTCACAATGACTAATATATTCTTGACCTACATTTGTTAAATGCAAAATCTGGGTGACGAAAATGTGCCTCAACACGAAATAAAAATGCAATTTTCATTAAATACACAAAAAATGCCGACCAAAGCAAACTTTGTTATAAATTATGAATAACACTACGCACGTAATCCTCTAACAGGGTTTTCTTTGGAATAAGATTCACGGGGCTTCATAGGATTATCAACCACTACAAAACAATAGCTATAAACATGAGATAAACCTGAAATGAGGTGTTGTGTTAGTATTCACTATGAGAGAAGTGCAGGAGGTAAAACGAAATACATTTATGTAAGGAAGAGGTGTGTAAGTGAAAGTTTCTATGTGAAAATTGACTGAGTGGTAGCACTAGACGCTTTTACGTCAGGGGTACCAGGTTCGAATAACGTCCTGGTCATTAGCGTTATTTTTGAATTTTCTATTTATCATATTGTTACGCTCTAAAATTAACTCAACTGGACTAAGCAACGCAACAACGCAGAATCGCTCCCCGTGACACCTGTCACGCGGATTAAACATTACGTGAATTATAATACGGTCAGGATAAGTGTCTACAGTCGGAGTTACCGAGAATAAACCTAGGAGGATTTGATTTTAAGTACCTGAAATGACGTTACATAATACTACGGTGGTTCTGAATATACACATATATTAAAGCACAGATCAATACACAATACATCTTGCCCTCTTTCACTCGATCTCTCATTCATACACTCATTCCATGGCATATTGCGACAATATGACAATTACAAAGGTTAGATTAATTAATACTTTGACTATACTCATGCTATTTCTTGGCTACATTGCCCTTTACAATTTACCGTTTATGGTTTTAAGTATAACGTGAATAATTGTTCCTTGTGCGAACTCTACTATCTTTTCTGAAGGTATAAATATATTTCAGTGAACTATTGTTTGCTGTTAACATAAACTCTGATCTATAACGTGATTAGTCCGCCGGAATAACGATGTCTAGGTATGCCATAGCACTGATTTAAGTTATGCAATGATTTGATTTACGCATATTCGCGGTAGATTGGCGTCATCTCTCTCACACACGCACATGGTTGGATCTTACCTTCGCTGCATTCCCTCTGACCTGGGTAGGGTGAAAGTGGTCCTACAGTTTTGGAAGACGTCCACACTCCAGCGTTGTACTTCGCTGTTATCCTGGTTGGCGAAAATGGATCCTGGCTTCACTCGTTCACTTCGCAGGGACGTCCATGACGGTACACGTCCACTGTCGACTCCATACGACAACTAGCGCAGTAATAGGTCTGTCCTTCGCGGTCACTCGTACGTAGAGATACGTGGCTTGGGCGATGAGCCGAACATACGTAATGAGCTGTTCGCGGTTTTACATGGACACACATGGATATTAAATGTTATTAACTTCTGCTAACTTAGGACGTTGTTTCGGACGATTGACACAGGTGGACGTGTCTGGCGTTATTCTCACATACCACACGTATGTGCACGAATGCGTTGACGGCGAGGGGGAAACGACCCCCCCTGGGTCTACTCTGTTCTACGCCATGGCTCTAAACACTCACGCGAGTAAAAGACAAATCCAGACCACAGGTCCGATCGCGACTCCGAGCTAGGTCGCACGTAGCTCACACTCCGGTGTCGATTCTAGGCAAACTGTTTTCTCGCTATTCCGAATCATCCCTTTTATTCCAGATTTGAACGAGGTGACGCTCTAGTCTCTGTGTTTAGGTGGTCATTTATTGTTTCTGGTGCTTTGACCGTTGTCCTCCTATCCTGGTCAACGCTCACTTCGGTCCTTAACCTCTGGTAGCAGCCCCTAGTGCAGAGATCAGGCTAAATCCTCGGCTATTGTGTTCGACACGTTCAGCAAAGGCCAACTCACCAAAATACCGTCTCCCATTGAATCCAGCGATGGATCTTTAATAATTCATAACTCCCGTAGTTCTGTTCTGATTAGGCTCAAATCTTGGAATCAGTACTTTCATGATGTGGTCTTCCGCTGGTTAAAATCTCATCCAATTCGGTCCATTGGTTAGAAGTTGCTCTTTTCCTGCTATTTCCCATAAGAATGCATGTAAATCCGAATTCGGGCGAAAATCGGTGGTTGAGCAAGTTAGTGTTGGCTAAGGCAGTCGCTAGACACCTTTATTCGCGACGGATTTTAATATTAGCAATTGTAATTAATTCTTAATAACGGGCAATTAGATTAATTACCTGTTACTCAATATTTGACCGTTATAATATGTTCACTCATCTTCATCGTCGCGATTGCCCAACAGTGGCAGAAAAGCGACGCTAAATAACAAAAATAAAAATGTATGTGATGAGCGATGTTCGATAGAAGATCTGCTAAGATATCAAACCTGTAGCAGGCATATAGCGAAGTTATGTGAAGGATTGACGATAAGCTTCTATCACATTTAATCTAAGCTTATACAAGGATAGCGACTGAGCAAGCCAGAGCAATGCAAAGCAAAGAAAGCCATTAATCATTGAGAGAAACAATGAATTTCAAGGCTGCAAATTTCTTCCAATGTCAAAATTTGAAGTCACAAATAATAATTATTATGTGACGAATAGTATCATGTAAGCCAGTGGGGATTTGAGGTGCTTTGCGTATTGTTGGTTTTCGAAATCATTTTCGTTGTTACCATTCCTGATATAGGCAGCATTTTACAATGAGTTCTTAATTAGTTTGGTTTTTGTTTCAAGTCCATTTTATGCACAGATAGGCTAATCGGAACTGGGCCTACAGTATAAAGTGGGATCCAAACCTTTATATGTCTCCATCGGGTATGGACCCCAGGGCCCCTTGATTGCAAGGCTTGACATTATCACTACGTCATCGTGAAGGGCCTCTGTAATGGGTTACAACTGCATGGATGAACATAAATTCATTTTAAACATATTTCGGACATTAAATAGAGTTCATTATCACCACAGACTGGAAATTAGTATTTTGCGAAAAATACGAGAAATACCTATCGCTCTTCTCTTGTTACTATTCATTAGAAAATAAGAATGATTTCATTTTACTCTCCCGGTCTATCGTTGCTATTGATTGACGAAACAACAATGCTTCAAGCTCAGAAGCCGACACCTAAGGTTAGATTTTTGTTATTTCACGCCATTGTTCTACCAGTGACCGTTAATTTCGATAATAAAGATTGAAGATGTGATAGGTGGAGGTGGTATGAAGACCAGGTTCTAACCCAGCTATTCGACTTTGAATCACGTTACGCTAACCAATTTGCTACGAGGTTGGTTTTCAGTTCATCAAATCACTCTATTCGTCATTCAAATTCCAGAGGTAGCAAAGCAACGTAAAATAACGGAAACAAGAACATATCCACTTATCATCACCCAGCAAATCCACACACAAACCTCTTCTGCCATTCATTTTGCAGAATGACCTTGAGGATTAAAGATCGCCCACTTCCTGTGGTTCGGCTCGAGACAATTCTGGGTTCCTTACCAAAGTTAGTCCCGATGGCTAGAAACCGCAAAGGATAGGCGGTGTGAGCCACGATAAAGCAAGCAAGCCTTACCAAAGCTGCCCTGAAGCACGCAGGGTTTCTAACCCACTTCGCCTTGAGGTCTACTATTACCTTTGCCGTTCTTTGTACCTTTCGGACAGAGCCTCTGTACAAGTAATGTCCAAAATAATCATATCACAATTGTATTTCTGTCTTATTTTGCGTCACTTTTTCCATAGTTTTGGGTAATCGCGACGATGAGGATGAGTGATAAAATTAGATCAAATTGATTAAGAGGCACCTTTCGGTAATTTCAGTAGGCACCAGGCCCGTACCCAGGGGAGAGGACATGGGGCAATTCTCCCCTCGAGCTATGAAATATTTAAATGTAAATCTATTAAAAAACTTTCATTTTTCAATTTGCATAAATGAATGAGTTTGTTGTGTAGAGAAGCAGCTATAGAAGTCTGAAGTCTTCAGTATTGGATAGTTTTAGTTTTATAACTATTAATGCAAAGCTACCAGACGACCCGATTTAGACTGGATAATCCATTCCTTTTTCTTGTTCCTTCTATTTTCGAAGCAGTCGTGATACTAAAATGTCTCCTCTTGTATGTTTTGGTTAACTCACATTTAAACGTGTTCTTTATTATAATAATAATTACAAATACGAATAAAGGGCCTCCCCGATGACGCCGTGGTAGCGTCGTCGCCTTGTAATCAAGGGGTCACGGGATCGATAACCGGTGGAAGCAGGACCGGGTTTACCCCTAGGCCGAACAAGCTGTGCCGCCCCCCACACCGTTTATCAAGAATGAAAGAAAAATCATTATTTTCTGTATTACTATTTTTACTATTAACAGCATGCAGTATTAATTAAATGATAGTTACATACAAAAAATATAACAAAGCGATATGACATAAATTACATTTTAACATTTACCTTGTTTTTCAGAGAAAACTTCTATTTTTACTTCATTTAAGTGATAGGACAGAACATACACTGGGCTCATCAACGGCACTTTCCTCACTTCTTTCCTGATTACATTTCTGTATAAAAAAGAACTGATTTTCGGAACCTTCTTCAGAAATGCTTCCTGCTATCCATCTTTCTCCGTTTTTCTCTTTTTGTATTGTGACGCATTGAGTCTTATTCTTTGATCACTCGTAATGAGCGTAATGACGTTTTAAACTTACGCCAACAAACGCACGTCGGACACTGACACACGCGAGACGCGGCACACCACCTACTTCTTGAATAATATTCTCGAGCAACTAACAGTAGAATAGTACAATGCGAAACCCCTTTAATAATGCTTGCGCCGACAGTTTAATTCTCAAGAATTCAACGCAAATCACATGCTTTTGATATGCGGCCAGTGTCGGCAGTAATAAGGAACGGCGTTCCTGGAACGCAGGCAAGCCGGTGTTGTCTTTCAAAAGCAAACGGCAGGCTCCACGTTCTTCCCGCAATCGCCGACCCGGCTCAGCACAATACTGTACATTCGAAGCAACAACGTCGGTAATTAAAACAACAAATTAGTAAACTAGTTCCGGGCCCTGCTAGCCTATCTCTCCTAAGAAATATTCTTCGTTAACTTATATTTGCAATACAACTACATTAAGTCATTCCATTCGAGTGTCCGGAGAAAGAAAGAGGCAATCCGAGAATTAGATATTTTTATAAGTTAAAACCAAAGTGCCGCTCTAGGCCCGGGCCTATGAGGCCTATTGAGAAATCCGGGCCTGGGAGTGGTTCCGATCCGACCTTAAACTGTAGGTCCAGTCCCGATTAGCCTTAGTGTGCATAAAGTGGATTTAAAACACCAACTCAACCGTATACGAATAAACATAGAATTATCATGATAAGAAAATTAAAGGAAATTTGAAAACATTGTTAATTTGCGGAACACAGTACTATTCGAGTTAGTGTATTAAGTGCACTTTATGCACAGTAAGGCTAATCGGGACAGGACCTGCAGTTTATAAAGTGGGATCCGAAACACTATGTGCTTCCACCGGGTATCGAACCTGGGACCCGAATTTCTCCCGTTACTTTGGTCCATAACATTGCAACTCTACAATTGTAGGTTTAACTCTTGCTGTAATATTACCATACTATTGGTGTTCACCATCTAATACTTCAGCATCATTTCGCCGGCCACCGTGGCGTAGTGGTTAGCACAGCGGCTACGACGACAGGATTCTCAGGATCGAATCTCGGCCTGGGTATGGGTGTTCTTTGTGCGTTCCTTCATCAATTTCATCATATGATCACTCATCCTCATCATCATGATTAGACAAAATAGGCAGAGAAAAGACGAAAATAACCTAATTAAAACAACTCCAGATTTTCGGACCTGGTCCCCTCCTCAAACAAATCTTGGGTACGGGCTTGGTAGGTACAAGGTTGTGTTGTGTGGTAGATCCAATTGAAAATTGATTGAAAAATGCACATAATATGTATGTATTCCCAGAGGAAATAAGCTAATACTCTCTGATATATTATACATATATTGTGCACACGCCGCACGCGCACACACACACACACACATACATACATACATACATACATATATATATATATATATATACATATATATATATATATATATTGATTGATTGATTGATTGAATTGTTGTTTTAAGTCCACTTTATGCACAAAGAGGCTAATCGGGACTGGATCTACAGTTTAAAGTGGGATCCGCCGAACCACTATGTGCCTCCAACGAGTATCGAACCCGGGACCCCTTGATTACATGGCGACAACGCTACCACTGCGCCATCTGGGAGGCACTTATACTTATATATATATATATATATATATATATATATATATATATATATATATATATATAGAGAGAGAGAGAGAGAGAGAGAGAGAGAGAGAGAGAGAGAGAGAGAGAGAGAGAGAGATAGATATGTATGTATGTTATAATCAGACACGTATCTAGAAATATCAGAGGGGTCTGAACCAAGTATCTCAAAATAATAATAATAATAATAATAATTGCAATGTTTAAATTAAAATAATAATATTAAATTCATTGGAATATTTTAGTTAATTAATATTATATTTTTATTTCATGAATAGGTAAAAAGTCGATAAGCATAGTGATATTACAGCACGTATTTATTATATAGCTTGTAGTTAAGGTCGGCAGAATTTGTAGAAATGAAACTTCTCTGGCAAGGAAATTGATGTCAAATAAATAAAGAATTGAAATTTCTCAACCCAGCCGTCAAATCTGAGGAAATAACATATATCGATAAATTTACACAGTCGGAAGTAGAGACGGCGATAGGACAGGTGGGCAGGGACAGTTAACCAGAAATTGTTGTAGGGTGGATCAGGTCATTGATATTTGATTTGCTTTATTTATTTATTTATTTTACTTCACTTTTATGCCACTTTCCCTTGGTATAGATGAGGTTTAGCATAGTGTGGGGACAAAAGTGCCAAAAAGTAGGAGGGCAACTGCAGAAAGGACAATTTTCTTTAATTAATATGTTTATGTCATATGTGTGCGCACGGTAGGTCAAGGGGGGCAATTTCCCTCCCTAATCATGGATGTTCTCAGATTTTGTTCATGGAGGGACAAGCAGGGTATTTTTTCATGAGGCATTATTACCCCATGTATAATAGTGTTGCCCCTCAAGAACACCACTTGAATTTGAAATTATCGCATTAATATAAGTCAAATTATACGTGTGAAATATACGTATACTTTTATGTTGACATTCAATTTCTAAGCGGGAGGTGTGGCCTTCCTTGCCCCCACCCTTCCAGACATCCATGTCCCTCCTACATTATTGTACTTTCGCCTAGAAATTTAGTGGAGAGGAATCTTATCGCCGTTATTAAACGATTAAGTATTTTCAAGCCCATTAAAGTTCAAAGCAACTACGGGGGAAGGGGGGTGCAGTGGTGCAACCACAGGGGGCAATGGGCATTGCCCCTCCTCAACAAACTTGGACGGAAACAAATTCTAGGGGCAAGGGCGAGGGGCTAACATTAGGTAAAAGAAAGCTAGACTAGTCGAATCTAAGAGTAGCAGGACAAAAGGATATACTTAAAATGGAATTTGTTTTCGCGTCTTTCTTGCATTATTTCTTCCAGATGGCTAAGAGCTAATTTTACATATTTGCGATAATCAAAACAAATATTGGAGCATTTTTTTCACAGACACATGGCACGGGTTAGCTGGTGAAAGTGTTTTCGGTTTATACTAGATAAAATCAGATTTTTTTGTTTCTTGTGCGTGAAATAAAATCATTATCTATGCAAGACAGATTGTTCTATAAACCTGTTATTGATAATAGCACGTATCCAAGGTGGAGGACAGGTGGTCGAGCCCCCCCCCCCCCCCCAGGAAATGTGTCAGTTTACACTAGATAAATTAGCTTTTTGGCTTCTTGAATAATGTGACGATAATTTAAGGAGAGTGATTATCAAGGCAAGACGGAGAATGTTCTATAACCCTTTTATTAATAATATTGCACGCAAACTTTTCTTGCGCTTTGGTTGTTGTTGTCGCAGCGAGCGCGATCATTGTGTAAATATTTGTCATCATTTGGAAGCTGCACAACAAAGCTAGTGCCACGAGTAGGACGATTCTTTGTATTATTTATTCTCTTGAAAGCGCTAGAGGGAACATTCTTAAATAGGAGGTGGAGTCGAACTACTGGTAATATTAATGAAATGTTTTATCTGCGGAACAATCTAGAATATAATGATGATATAAATACCCGGCTTCAATTTCCCGGTTGATCAGTACAACATAATTGGTTAGTACCGAAGTCTACTTCTAGTTCCAGTTCGGGTCCAAAGTTGAAGACATTGACGACTGTGGAACTCTCAGAGTTCAGTGTAGTGCTAGTCCGAGGCATGAGCCGAAGAGATCGAAGGTGAATATTTCAGCAGTACCGGATATTGGAGCGATTTATTAAAAAAAACAAAAAACAAATAAGCTGCAAAGATCAACTGTAAATCAAAGTTTTGAGTGATGATTTATTTGTGCCCGGGCAAAATTTCGTGGTTGCAGTCCGAGACTTCAATGGGATAAAAAAGACCTTTATTTAAGCCAACTGGGTTCGACACACACTCGAATACTTAACTACCACAAAGGGATAGCCAATAAGTTTATGAATGTCGAGAAGAGAAAGCAAGAAGGTGTTGAATATGTAGACATTTTAGGCGGATATTGTAAGCTCTAATAGGACCCGAACCAGGGTCTCTGGTATACCGTGCCATTTTGCTGGATTTTCGAAAGGGGGGGGGTGTAGGTTTACTATTTTCGGTAGTCAGTCCTCATTTTGCCATCTTTTTTCTGCCTTTGGCGTTTCCTTTTTTAGGAATACTGGGCGAAAGGGATGTTATGAGACCCACCAACACTCCCTTGGGCACACCACTGGAGATAAATGAGTGAGCATTTGATTATATAGGGAGACGAAACTTTTGATACGTTGTGAACGGAAGGGTTTTCACTGTCCATTAATTATTCTGCGATCCAGCTGTGTTCAAGAAGACTTCCTTTGTTTCGTGCCGATATGTATGAAAAGACTGCTGAAGCCGTCACACAGACAATTTTGAAGACTTGCAAGTGCTTAGGCCGGAATATGAACAATTTGGTGGGTTCCGGCTTTTATAGGAGCTGCAAACATGGAAGGACAAGACACAGCAGTGGTGTTCAGGCTCGAATCGGAGAGAAAAACTCAGAGAGCTGTCTGCGTCCACTTCGCAGCCCATAGTTTGAATTTTGCGTTCTCGAGTGGATTGTCCATCCCGTGCATGTGTAACAGCTTCATAAGAACACTGAAAGATACCATAGATGTTTTGATGTCTGATGAGAAAAAACGGACAAACACGTTCTAATAAAAATGGCAGCCTTAAACGGTGGCAACGATTTAGGGTACAGTTGATCCCCATTTTTTTGCCTCCGCACTATGGTTTCTTAATGCTAAGCCTTGTCTACCAAACTAAGGGAAAGTAAACTTTCCTTGCCTCCCCCCCCCCACCGTCATTTTGACACCAAATGGCCACCACTGGCCTTAATCATACAATTGTGAGGTTCTAACTATACCCCTTAAAAATATGTTGTTCAGCTACCCCCTCCTCTCCTTAAATTATCCTCATTTTATTTCATTTCTCACCACAAGGAACCAAAAACCTCATTTTATATAGTGTAAACTGAAAACTTTCGGTGGGGGCTCGAGCCCCATAAGCCCCCCCGCCCACCTTGGATACGTGCCTGGTACCAGTAATATTTCATCTATTTTTTATTGGGTTGTATGGCGTGACCATTTCGAACACACTAGAATGTGAATCTCTATCCTGTGCAGCATACCCTGGAAACTTTATTCTTTCAGGGCAACGAGTCCCTGGCGCCTGGAACCACTGTCAAAGTAATAATTTATGAGGGTTTGTATTTTGAGTGTCAGCGTGTTTATTATCGCCCCTTCGTTACTTTCATCTAATCACCATTGAACCTTATAACGTCGTCATTATTAAAATTAGCAGAAAAATGGCTTACAATAAAACGAATCAACCAGAACTTACTCTTCCAAAAATGGAGTTTCATTAGTTTATACCTCCTAGAAAGTTAAAGGGGTAATTTCAATCGCACAGCGTTTCATTAGTGGATCAAGGCAGCTAATTCCGTGAACAATGACGTTGTTTTCCGAAAGTCTCAAATATTTGTCTCAAGCAATGACCCTCTTAAAATAGACGCATCTTCTGTGGTGATAAAATGCCACGTTTGGTGCGAGTTCTTTCTGTATATTTTTTCCCCCAATGGCATAACGCTGTCGCATTATAATGAAGAGGTCCTGTGTTCGACTCCCCCCACCTCTGGTGGAAGCACACTGGTTCGGACTACACGTTAAACTGTAGGTTTAGTCTGCATATCTGAGCATAAAAGTGGGCTTAGAAACAAACTAACAAAATCGTCTTCTATATACTTCGTGACATAACTTTTTTCCTTTACTTCAGCTGCATCTACAGATTCTGTTGACATTTTCGGCTGATTCATGTGACAAAATTTATGTGTGGAACGAGGATTTCTAAATAGGATAAACCACTCATTAGCAATTGAATAATTCTGTAGCTTTTTCCATAAATAACTGATTTATTAAAATTTATTCACTTCGGTATTGTAGTGATTGTTGTGATTCCTTCTTATTAGTAGAACGAATATAAAGTTGATATTTCGTATACCATATTGATATTTGAAGATGACAGGTATATAAAAATTGTAATGAAAAAAAAGGGACACTTCTGGAATTTCAATGCAGAGCTAATTAAAATTATATTATACTCTATAGCAGCATGTCCAACTTCAATCAAGCAGTGATCTACTTTTTATTGTCACAACAGGCAGTGAGCTACTATTAATCGTTAATCTTTGCAAAAATTTGTACCTACTCAGCCATTATACATTATTGAAGTTGAATTCAAATAACGTATATTCGTATAATTACAATAGATAACTGCGATCGACCAACAAACGCCCCGCGATCGACCGGTCAATCGCGATCGAGGCGTTGGACATGCCTACTCTATAGAATACTTAAACCCGAAGGTTTATGGCTGCAGCAACACAAGCCATCCATCTGTCCCTATCCTTGGCAAGATCAATCCAATCGTGTCCATCCTTACCGATTTATTTTAGGTACATCTCAACGTTATCCCTCCATCCTCGTCTTAGCCTTCCTACTGGTCCCTTACCATCAGGTTTCCCAACAAGAATCCTGTAAACTATTCTTTCCTCTGCCATTCGTGTCACATGGGCTGCCCATTCTAATATTAATTAAAAAGTCGAAATAATTTATTGCGTTGATGGTGGAAGTAACCCTAAGATGATGTTTAGATTTGTTTATTTGGATTATTTTAACCATAGCCAGGCCGGAATATATATACGTAGTGGAGGCCCGGAGCTGCAGCCCTCAAGTTCACCCTCAATTCTGATTTAATCTTGATCATACCCTGCATAATTTTGGGCCTCCTAAGCCTACTAGCTGCTTTTAAACATGGAAGTATTAATTTGATCACAGTTTTTGTTTCAACAATGACAAAAGTGGCTTTTTATGGGTTGATAATATGTGAACATATCCAGCATAGATAATATTCACAAGTAAAATATACATGTTATGAACACCAGGTTACACTTAAATATTTAATCAGTCATATATCCCCGAGTATATGTACTTATTGAATTTGATTGGGTGGGCAATCGGGTGGGCACAGGAATTTTTGGGTGGGCGCTTGCCCACCCGTGCCCACCCCTGTCGCCGTCCCTGCCCCTTTGACAACTAACATTACCCTAGGAAGCACTTTATCCAGACTTCGTAAATCTAGCTCCTTGAAAGTCAGTTCAACTCCATTTAAAAGGTGAAATTTAGCTCTTTTATACGCACCAGGTTTGGCAACACTGCCAGGAGGCAAGGAGAAATGCATTGGGCATATGGGAGTATTATTTGATTTGTTATCTTGGGAATATCAAACTTCCGATGGAATAGAAAATGATATCAACGTGAAGAGAACAGTTTGACGACGTGATTGTCAAGCAGAAAAGTAGAAACTCCCATTTGATTAGCCGTAACTTGATATTGAAGATGATTCCCCATTTTCACATAAGGCATACACGGGATTCCGAAAATTCTTTATTTCATATTTTTCAAATATCGTGTCCAGCTTAATAATCAACATAAAAAAAACGCTTCCACTTGCAACATGGAGAGAAATTCATACTCTTGGTACACCCAGGTTTTTTTTAGTAGCACTGCCCATTCGGGCGATATTGAAAGAAATGCGCAATTGGTGCGTAAGTGTATCTCCTCCGCTTAAAATTATATTTATCAAAATTGACCGTAACCTATGTAGTGCAAGATAAGAAATTTCACATTCTTCACTTTATTTATGAAGCCTATTTTACTTTCTTTTCCATAAAGCAATTTCAGTTTGTGTTTCATTTCTGTTGCGCAAATTATGATTAAAAAAATATATTTTTGTGCAGATAAGAGAAAATGCACTGAGAAGATTACATCAGTTGCACAGTAAATATCAATAATTAGTTTATGTATAATTATTACAAGGAAATAATGTGTATAACCATGGACGTATTTAAGGGAGGTTCAACGGGTCCAACCGCCCACCCTTTTGGTTCAATAAAATTACCAGATTACCTGTTCTATCCGCTTGTTCATAAAAATTTCTTCGGACTTACTTCATTCTCTTAAATTAGAGACGTATAGGACGGGATACGGATGGGAAGAAAATTACGTAATTCCACACATCAGATGGGACTGCAGAACAAATGACTGCAATTTCCTGATAGTTTCGGAATTTCGGCGATAAGAAACTGCATTGAGACTGTCAAATCAGTTATTTTTCCCCCTCCAGTCATCTTAAAGATATATTAGTTTTTAGAAACGCAGTGACACAAGGTGAACAGAAAAGTATCAATACTAGCGTGACTTCGTGACTACATACACCAGTGGTCGGAAGTAGCGCGCTACTTGTAGCGTCGTTACTGTAGCTAGCTACAAAATTTGTAGTGGTAGCCGTAGCGGCGCTACATTTTGAAAATTGTAGCTGTAGCTGTAGCGAAGCTACAAAATTCCTGTAGTTGTGGCGAATTTTGCTACAGCTACATTTCTTCTCTGCATTATGAGGAAACTTTCGAAAGTGACCAGCGTTAAAAAAATCGACAATAACGTTTACTTTTGGAGGAGGTTCATAAAAACATGGAAATACGAATAATCTAGATTATAAATATCTTGATATCGCAGATTATAGGTATCTGTGTAATATATTTCATTAGTATAGAATAAATCTAATATACAGATAGCTAAACTGAACTGGCAAATATGAATATATTCTGGCTAACGGCTACTTTTTTTTTTTTTTTAGCTGCATCGCTATTTTGGGGAGAAACATGCCTCGTTTGCGGCAACCCTAAAAAAAAGGCCTCATTTGCGCCACCGCAGGAACAAATCCTGTTGATATCCATGGTGTAACAGGCAGGTAAATGTCATTAATCTCTGTGTAAAACACAACTTGCAGCGCAAAAAACGAGCGATCCAGTCTCCACTACAATGATAAAGCAATAGTGCCAGCAATCAATGGTTCATCATTAATCATTGTTAGCATATAGGATCTCACCAGCAAGAAATTATTGTTACAAGAATGATAGAAATACACTTCCTGGAATTAATTATTTTCCATATAATATTTTTTCAGAAATTTTAAAATTGCAATACGTTTACAACACTCGAGTATACACACCACTTTCCTCAATATATTTTATGATATTGTAAAAGGTATGTACCAGATATTGACTTTTCTGCAGGAACGATAATTTTCTTTAGTTAATATACAGTTTCCAAATGTATGTAATTATTCTACTTTTACGTCGCTTTCCTCTACCTTTTGCTATTCATGGCAATGAGGATGAATGGTTTATTTTGTTATTATTTTATCTAGAGTCGCTTTCTGCCACTTTTGGCTAATTGTGAGAATGAGGAAGAATGGTGAATGGCATAGGCGCCTTCTCCATGGGGCTTGGGGGGCTCGAGCCCCTCCCAATGTTAATGATGTGGGAACAGGGCCCCTCAAATAATTTTGCTTAAGAGGATCTAATGTAGTATTTTGCTTCTCTTGTAAAGTTTACTCTGAATTCTGCCACATGAACTTAACTTTAAATACACATTTGAAATGTTCTAGACCATCAACTTTGGGGGGCTGAGACCGCTAAACCATCAACTTTGGATGGGGGGCTATGACCGGAGACAGCAAAATTCATGACTTATTACTATATACTAAGTATATAATTATGAGTATTGTTAACAGTTTTACTAAAAAGAGTTTCAAAATAACGAGGTGATATGACAATTATACCAGTATGTTGTTTAGTGAGTTCTGAACAATTTGAGGTCGTAAACAAGACTTTCAGGCAAAATTGATATGTACGATATTTAGTTATCCTCGAAATCCCTTCCTCCAGTCCAAAGAATAAGGGGAAAATAATTCTAAAGTCTATGAGTTTATTTAACACTGGCTTGCAGTAAAGTACGCAAGGAAAGCTTATGAAAAGTCTGTATTGCGAAAGCGGGAACGGCTATGATCAAAGGCATTATTGCTAAAGCACGGCGTGCTATGTGTTTTTTTTTATTATTGCAAAATTAAATTTAAAAAGTAAAATATTGTAGCAAGAACAAAAAAGTAAAACTAATTTTCCTGCGATTTGTGTTAGTATTATGTAAATAATTAAATAAAACTGTTAAATATTGTAAATATTTGTTATTTGTATGGGTACGTCAACACTAAGGTTATTTGCACCCGTCACATGTCCTTTCTTTACAAGTCTGTTGCGGACATTAAAACACACCCATCTCCTCGCCGGGACTCGAACCCGAGACCTCCGGATCAAAGCGAGTTGAGTTGACCACCCAACACGCTCGGCTATCGAGGCCGGCATAAAACTGATAGGTTGGCCTCTTAATGTAAATATATAGCCTACTTTTAAATAAAAATATTAATTGTTATCTAAAAAACAAATGAGCATACACAAAAGACATAAAGAGACATTGAAACATCTTCTAAACGTTTTTCATGTTACATTTAATTTGCATGAGGAATATAATAGCTGCTTAAAAACTGCTATACGAAGACGTAATTTTTATTTTTAAAAAAGGGAGGGATTGAGTAATTCATTCATTTATTTCAGTGATCAGAGCCCCCCCCCCCCCCCAATAATTTTACAAGTCGGCGCCCCTGGTGAATGGTGATGATTAGAGCCCGGAAGTTTGGAAAAATGCCTCTTTTTATCTACTGCATATATTGATAAAATTTTTCCGGATATACGTTTCTTATGTTGTTTCGAATGTTTTGGAAGCCTTTTCATTTTGCCTATTTTGCCTATTTGGGACCCCACTGCCTATTTTTAATTATAATGCCTTTTTTGCCTTTTTAAATGAAATTTGACATTTTTTAAAAAAAAAAATGTGCATATAAATTATTTTTCTCCCAAAAAACGTTGTTGGCATTTATTTTTCTTCCGTTTATTATGTGAATAATTTTCGCTTTATTTAAGTAATATTGAACTCACGCATGTTTCAACATTGCTGAAGGAGAAAAGTGTGAGAAAAAAGTATTTCATGCTGAGTCAGGATATTGCCTTTCGGTTAACATTTCTTGTGCATGATTGACTGCTGAAGTGGACAGGTTGATTTCGAACACAAAGAAAATATTTCTGAAATCTCCCTCTCGAACCCGAAAATTTCAGGAAGTTGCAATTGAGCTTAGTTTACCTCAGCAGCCAGTCTTGACGAGATGGGGAACCTGGATATCAGCAGCTATATATTATGCTAACAACCTTCAAAAAATCAGTGAGGTGATCGATGCTCTTCCAGAAAATGAAGCGGCTTCAATTCGTGAAGTGAAAAAACTCCTGTGCTATTCAAGTTTACTTTTGCACATTATGGTGCATTGCCAGAGACAATTATAATTATAGCATCCATGAAAATCTTCGAGGAATCTATGCAGCAGATGATGGAAGTGCCAGGAGAAAAGGGGTCAGCTGTTGCGGAAAAGTGCTAACGGGTAGTGAGTGCAAATGAGGACTTGAAACAATTGAAAACAATTTGTGATATTCTAAAAGGTGAAAATGCTGTTACCAAAATGAGTCCATCTACATTAGCTTGTTATATGTATGCTCCAATAACTTCTATCGAAGTAGAAAGATCATTTTCTATTATGAAAAACATTCTCTCTGACAGACGACTAATTATCAATGAATGTTGAGAACTTAAAAAGCACCTTGTAGTTATGTACAATCAAGACGGAGAAAATTGAAATGCTCTTCCCAATTTAGATTTTAACATTTTGCCAGAAATTATAGATAAAAGTAAGCGACTTCTAAATGTGCCTTTTTTCGGTATATTTTGCCTTTTTTTTCATTTTTAGTGCCTATTTACCACATTATAAATGCCTTTTTGCCTGCCTATTTTAACGAAAATAAATGCCTGAACTTCCGGGCTTTAGTGATGGTGAGCAGTGTGGGGAATGGAGGAGCAGGAGAATCCACCCTCCCAACTAGGTGTCTTTCCTAGTTTTTGTTTTGAATCCCCTTTATGCACAGAGACATCCTAATCCAGACTGGATCTGAACCACTGTGCCTCCGCCAGGTATCTAACCTGGGACCCTTTGATTACAAGGTGACAAAGTTTCCACGGTGCCTTCAGGGAAGCATTCAGGAAACTTACATAAAGCATACTCCACCTGTCGCTCATTTAGCTATACCAAAGAAACACCCACCAGCTATCCGCAAAGTTAGAGCAAACATCTAACGAATTACGCTCGTATAACGATCTAAGATCGCATTTTCCAGTAAGTATAACTATCATACTAGGGGCTTCTTGTGAATATCCATGTGCTTGTTTCCAGTGGCGTACGCAAGGGGGGGGGTTACGGGGTTTAAACCCCCCCCCCTTTGGCTTGTGAAATATTATGAAAAATGCTGTGGAAAAAAAATTAAATGGCCAATTTACCACAGTCAAAGATCTGGGACAATACTATTACTATTACTACATCTACTACTACTACTACTACTACTACCACTAATAATAATAATAATAATAATAATTTGAATTATTATTTCCATGTAGCATGGAGAAAAGCACAGCATTCCAAGCACACGCGTCTTTCAGAGTGATGCCTTTAAAATAAGCACAAGTTCTTGAAAGTGAAATATGAGGGTAACTATGATTTAAAAGAGAAATAAAATGTTTTGTATTTCAGTTGCAACAATGTTCAATACTCTGGCGTACGCAGTTTTCTTGGGGGGGGGGAGGGGCCGGAATAGTAAATGTGGATAACACATGGCTTCGTTTTGGAGGGCAGGATGCATAATAAAATATTTCGTATTTTTGGAGCTTTTCAGTCTATTAAAATTGTATTCAAAGACAAAAATGGTAATCGGGACTCACTTTAAAAGAGGTTTCGTAATAAGTTAGCAGCCTCCCCTTAATATTATACCTTTGATTTTTTAAAGTTCTTAACGGATTTTTATTTGAAAATTCTGATTTTCTCAAAATTTTGGTAGGGGCTGTAGCATCATCGGTAGAGGCATGCATATTTCGTTTTTGACAAAAAGAAAACGAAATTTGAAATAACACATTGCAATGTTAATTTTAAAGGTTTCTGAAACGTGTGAGGTGCATTTTCCTACCCTGTTTTGTCACGAAATGATGCGAAATGAACTGCAAAATGCGAAATAGACTCCTAAACACGAAATTTACCGTTTAAATACCGACGCGACACTTTCTGAAGTCTGAAGTATCCTGTGAGTTATGCAATTCACGGAAAATTGATTAATTTTGCTGTAAATATTTGAAAAGCAAAAATGGACTCCTCTATACAGGAATAAACTTAATATACTGGTAATGATTTAATGTGCTATTAGAAGGGATATGTTTATTTTGTGTAATAGTGCGATTATATTCACATTTTTAAAACCAAAATGTAATTTTATATACCGCTTTTTCACCGCTATAACAGCGAAATTTCATTTCATTTACAGCTTTTGAATCCGAAATTGACTCTGTTTTTATACTGAAATTTTGCTTTTTTAGTTACCAAAAGTATGTGCCTCTAACCATCGGCCATGCCTCTACGTACGCCAGTGTTCAACGAACATGTATTTTTTTTGTGTGAACAATGAGAATTAACTAAAGAAAGTTCGTGGTTCGTTGTTATAGGTTAATGTATAGACAAAGGCTAGGCGGACAAGAATACAGTCACCAGTCTGCCTTCGCATTGTATTATTTACCGCAGCAAGTTTGAATGTCTCTCTTTAAAATGTTTCACCTTGTTGACTAGACAATTATTCAAACGACAATAAGCTTAACTATTGGAAAATGTTTTGTTGGTAAGAACAGTGAGACAATCCAGATGTGAATTATCGGGGACATTTATGCGGGGAAGAAGCCGGAAAAATTCCAACCAATTTCGGGAATCGAATCCGGATCTCCTGCGTGATTGTCAGATTCTCTACCGACCAGACCACCGCAGCTTCTTGGATGAGTTCCATACTTTAATTATTGAATTTATTTTAATATATTTTCTTGTTTTATGGATTTTCTTCACCCTTAAAATGTCTCACCTCGTTGACCAGACAAAAAAACAAAAACAAAAAAATGCTCCCAGGATTTGATAAAAATTGAATGATTAGAAAGTAATTTCTTTCTATTGTTTTCATAAATGGTATATTTATGTAGATCTCTAGTACATAATAGTAGTAGTGGAATTAGTAGTATTATTAGTAGTAATTCAGCTAATTAATTAATTATAAATATTATTAATTAATTGTGATTATTATTATTTAATTAAAGTATAATAAATCAAAGGTAATGTGAATTTGGAGAAAGTTTTAGAAATAACCCCCCCCCTTGACGAAATCCTGCGTACGCTACTGCTTGTTTCAAGTTTTTTTTCTTATGCAGAAGTAGCGCAAAAGTAGCGAGTAGCGCACATGAGTAGCGTAGCGAGCTACTTTTTAGTAAATGTAGTTGTAGCTGTAGCGAAGCTACATTTTTGGACAAGTAGCGGTAGCTGTAGCAAAGCTACTATTAAAATGTAGCGTTCTGATCACTGACATACACACACCTTTGTCGGGTCCAGCACCCCCTGCTCCCCAACAAGCTTCCGGCCAGCAGTGTACTGGATTTTCACTTACGAAACCTAATCAACCCTAATCATGCCAAAAGTTGAACCTTCCCTTACATGGTCTATATATACGCCCATGTGTATAACATTATATTCCATACTGAAATGGTACGATATATTTTGAATTTTGTACTGCTAGAAAAGCTCATCTCTTTACCCCGAACGCATTAATTGGTTGGTTCACAACCTCATCACTAAGGATCCTATCGAGACGAGAGATGGCAGGCAGCCTTGGCCTCGTTCTCGTTGAGAGTTGTAAATGTCTGTCTCGTGTTTATTTGTAAATGTCTCATTGACAGTCTCGTCTCGATTTATAAACATCCGTCTCGGTTTCGGAGGGGAATTCTCGTTCTCGTCTCAAGTCTCGAAAAATATAAAATTAACAACGTATGCAAAGGCTTATCGTACAAACTTTCACAGTGCATAGAGATTATAAATACAAAAAAAACTTTTCTTAATGATTTTTTGTTTGTTTGTTTGTTTGACTCCTCGTTTGAACGCTACGAGCCCTCGATAACTGGATATTATCCTGGTTATATATGCAAACCAAATCGCAGATTCAGAATTAAATGAACTGGCGATGTAATTATTATAAACAAAATTCATGACAACTAGGGACAACTAGGGACAACTAGGGGGATGCTTCTATTGTTAACGTTAGTGTTACTCACGAGACGAGACATTTCCGGTCTCATCTCATAAAAGGAGACACGGGCCAAGCGAATGTTTTCGAAATGAGATGAGACAGACCAAAAAGTTCGTCTCCTATCGTGGCAGGTTGGGTGATACCTAGATTGTGCTGATTGGTAGTGGTGGTAGTGTGTGGGGGGGTGGGGGTGTTCTCCTGCACCCAGACTTCGAATACTGCTTGTAGTCATTCATCCTCATTAAACCAGTGTGTTCTAAACGTATTGTTATTTTAAAATTTGTGGCAGGTTGGGTGATACCTAGATTGTGCTGATTGGTAGTGGTGGTAGTGTGTGTGGGGGGTGGGGGTGTTCTCCTGCACCCCGACTTCGAATACTGCTTGTAGTCATTCATCCTCATTAAACCAGTGTGTTCTAAACGTATTGTTATTTTAAAATTTGCGAAGAAAATATTATGACGAAACTAATTGTAATTCCAGAAAAGGCATTCCTATAACAATAAGTTCTTACCAGTCAGAACCAACCTATGTATTCGCAATGAACATGGCTGTTCACGTGTTCAGCCATTGATTGTTACAAGTTTTGCTTTGTCAGCCTAATGGGAAAACCCTCTACCGATTGGCTGAATTATTTGCGATTAAAATTACCACCTGAGCGCTAGTGTCGCTTCCAATATGGTCGCTCTAAGTAGGATAAATCTTTGTTTACATTCAGCAGTAGTACAAAATAGCAGCGTGTCGTCATGACTGGTATGGTAGAAAACGTTTAAATTACGCATTATTTTTAAATATTGCGAATGCGATTTGAATTCCAGGTACTCTAAGCCCCGCGACAGGTTAAGTTTGCAGCAGGTTTTATGTATTAATACCCGAAAACGGCGCTCAGCATCTTCCGTGCCAGTCTTGTATCAACCGCCGAGCTATTCACATAACAGACAGTGAGAAAATCGGCAATATTGCAGAGGAACTATATTCTGCTCGTACGTTTGGATCTATATATGTGAAAATTTGCTGCAAACTTAACCTGTCGCTGGGCTTAACAAACGTGAAGCTGTACTGAGAACGAAGTATTTAATTATGATAGCAAGAATAACACGGAAAATGCAGACGAAACTATGTATATGCACTGGTTGTCTAAAGCAGTGCTGTATCATCTGCACGTCATGTTGTAACTGGGGTTCTCGGAAATTATTTGAAAATAAAGGAATTGAAATTGACCTGTAGCTACTTGAAAAGCTGGGACAGAAGAAGAAAATTGCGAACATATCCTTGCAGATCTTTCTCGAAAGAGAAAGGCTGGTTTAATAATAATATTCACGATTTCATGACCAGGCTATACTCACTGAAAAAGGACATCGTACTGAATGAAACAGTAACATTAGCATGTCCACTTTTTTTTTCTGGCTACATTTGACATTAATTCATTCTCAAACTATTTTCATCTTCTCTCTTAATCGACTTGCACCTGTTCCAAATTTAACACATACGTAATACCGGTAATACATGGACGCATTGGGTAAGACGCTTCATGATTTTTCGAAAAAAAAAGCTTTATTTATAAAGTACAATTAAAACTTTACTTTCATGGTAATATATATTTATCTCTCGAAAAATAAAGTAAGCAGACTCGTGCATTGCATTCTTCGTAATTTCCTTGCCGAATTACAGTGTTATATCCCCATACCAATCTTCTGTCAATTACGTTTTCCCTGATTTATTAACAAATTTCATTTTGTTGATTCCACGGGGTGGTAACACATGAAAACTTTTAATTTGTTCTGCCCCATAAAACGATTTAGAGCAAAAAAACAAAAAAAAACGACTGAACAGTAGACCTTAGTCTCTCGCATATTCCCCATGCTTTAAAGGACTTCAACACAACGTATTCTACTTAGAGTACTCCCTGAAAATCCCACCAGATGGCATATCGGTTAATTTTAATGTTAAAAATTAGGGATTAACAATGCTATAAACAGCAATTGATTTTGTATAAAAAATAAATTTAACTATATCCATGTTTATTCTATATAATCTGTATGTCCCGTTTTATTTATTTTAGAAATCTGGCAACCCTAGGTGTTGGGGGACGGGATTTTAAAATTCCGACGTTCGGGACACCCCTACATTTTCCCTACAATCATGCTGTGTAAAAAAAGGGGAGTAATGTACGGAAGTTGAAGTTCGTTTGTTTTCATCCGGGAAAGAATTTTGTGTAGATGTAACATGGCTTCTACGGGTACGTAGGAACTAGAATATTGTGAAATAAGAACTGTTCGTTCGGTGAGATGGGATATTTGATTTAGTGAAAGCGGTAAATGTAAATATATACACAGCATTGTCTGTCAAAGCGGTTATTGGAAAAGATTCACAACGCAACTTAATACGTGAACATCTGTGTCGGTAGTTGGCGACCTCGTGGTTAAACGTTGTTAAGAACTTCAAAAGGCGCACACGCCCGTTTCAAGAGTCGGCTAAGAATATATTTTAGTGTTTGTTTTCTTCTGATGTCTACAACTAGTAATTGCACCAATTTATAAACCTACCACTAAATAAAATCCACTTAGTTGTAAGCTTTTGGTATTGATTTATATACTTGCCTCTTTTCCTATAGTAGCATCATGTTGGTTTCCCTCATTGATTAATGATGCTGTTTTTTCGTTCTGGGAAGGTCTGTGTTATTTGTTTTTTGAAAAGGTTTCTTTCAGTAGAGGTGCTAAGTTTTCAATATTTTTAGTTGTACTAATATTACGCCAGGCCCACACGATATTAACGGTAAAGGGGCGGGGTGGTAACATCTGGTAAATACATGACGTTTTGCTGGCGTTGAGCAACTTCCGTTGTTTTAACAGCTACGTGCAGGGTTCCAAACTGTTGACATTTATTCAATTTGCATTCTTGACTTTAGGAATGATGTAGAACGTTACAGCACAAGGTAGATAAATGATTTACTGCCATGAAAGTACAATTACGTATTTAACTGGCAGTCCTATGTATGATAAACTAAGCTAGGTCGATATGATTCCTGGAGAGATTTTCATCACTGGTTTGTATTACATTAGATATTGTAGGTGCATAAAAGTGGTTTTCAAGGGTTAGTGGCCAAATACTT
Source organism: Lepisma saccharinum (assembly GCF_977018435.1). Lineage (NCBI taxonomy): Eukaryota > Metazoa > Arthropoda > Insecta > Zygentoma > Lepismatidae > Lepisma > Lepisma saccharinum. The sequence continues at coordinate 47,704,963 of NC_139237.1, read as the reverse complement.
GTGCACACAAACCAGTAGTGTGCTGGCTGGAAAATGTGATACACTGCTTAAAAGGTACTAAAGATTGTTGCTCACAGAGATGTATTATGGTGAAGTAAAGGACCTCTGTTACCTTGGTCTGAAGCAGCGTAGCCTGAAGGATTCTTGCAAGTGAATATGGCACCCAACAAGAAAATCCAAAACCACACCAGGCACAACATTGCCTACTGTTTCATAAAGATAAAATATTATTGTCCATAGTCAATAGATTTGCAATAAAATGTATTATAAAATCAAGCAAATTAAACATGAATTACTTATAAATTAGGAAACCAAAAATAGAGTTGATGGTATTATTAGGGGTATTATGTTTATTGGGGCTTATAATTTACGTTGTTAGGTTAGGAGTGCTACGTTTGGTGGCATTATCAAATCTCCTACTCAAAACACATTTCGAGTGATTGTTTTTGCATTTCTCGAAAACAACTTTCATGATGTATTGGACACTTATTGTGCAGAGAAGGGAAGTAACTACTTGCAAACATGATGGTATGTAATTTCCAAGTTGCGAATGGGAAGATAAATTTTTCTCGACCCCAGTATAATTTTTTCAGGATCCACCGAGCCCTACAAACCAATGACATGTAAGAGCATCTTGCAAAGTCAACCACAGGCTGACATATATTTATTCCTGGGACTTCAAGGTTTGCACACTTCTGACTCCACACAATTATATTTCTTAGCTTCGATGATGATAATATAATGAATTGTCAAACTCTTTATCTTATGTTAAAATCTATGGCTTCAAAGTGAAATATTAGACACTTTGTAGTTTCTTGCAGTTTATGACACTAGGTGTAGTGCAGGTGCATCCCAGGCCAGGTTGGTGTAAGGAAATTGTGTTCATCCAAGTAGATGCTGCTCTGCAGCACACTACACTTTATACACTGCTCCAGGATGCAGACACCACATGAACCTGCATGGATATACAGATTGGTGGTCACAGTTATTGTTGGATCTTCAGTGAAAGCACATAAAATGTCATTCGATAATACAGTGTGATTGTTATAGAACCGGCCCGACAAAATTAGCTGTAATATGAAATATACCATATAGATATTAACGTAATTCATACATGACATAACTTGGATAGTGTGCCGTTGATTGTGATCATAACATGTGTTGAAATTGTCTGCCTTTTCTAAGAAGGCACGCCTCCAACCACGTTTGCATATTCACAGTGTTACTCCGATGATGTTCCTGATTTCAGCCGAAATGTTGTCCTTTAAAGCTTGTAACGTACGCTGGGTTTACTGTAAACAAACCATAGAAACACTGTGCGAGTGAGTCACGGTGAATATGCAAACATGGCTGGAAGTGTGCCTTGTTGAAAATGGCGGACACTTCCAACACATGCTATGATCACAATCAACGGCACACTATCCAAGATACATCATGTATGCATTACGTTAATACCTATATGGTATATTTCATATTACAACTAATTTTGTCGGGCTGGTTGTATATGAATCATCCTGTAGATGGTGCATTAATTCCTTTTATACATTTAACGTTATTGATAATATAACAAACACCAACCCACTTATACAAAAAGCTTAGTTGGATTTAACTTTTAATGGTTTCTTTACAAGGAAGTTCATCTTCAGTCACTTCTCTTCTTCGCTCCGGTGAACACCTATAGAGGCAAAGATTGTCGAAATTGACTTGGTCGACTGGATTCTTAAACTGGGAGTTAACAGGAACTACGTGCTTGGCCATATATTGACTCAAATAGAATGCTAGAGTTTCATTCGTGACTTTGATGTGTCCTCCAACATTATTTGAATGCTGGTTGGCAATCGTCTGCTTGTGGTGGTCAGATTAATTTACATTAAAGTGCCATTGTGTTTTGATAAACATGGATGTGTATGATGCTTCTTCACTTACTATGCTTGTATGCTAGATATTCACAATAGTGTGGCTACCTAAGCCTAGTACACATTGGCATATCACGACAATGTGAAAGCATACCACACGAACATCTTAAGTGAATGCTCCAGAAGAAATTCTAAACAGATGCAATTTTCATAATTTTAAACATTTTAATGATTTTTCGAAATGGAGGAATTTTTTAACGTGGCTTGCCTCACGTCAGCCAAAGGTGCATTGGAGTCATAAAATCATCTCTTGCCCTTACTCAAGCATTTGATTCCTTGGACAGAGATTTCATTGATCCCGTTGCCTTTACATTCTTCATTTCCCTAAATGCTTGTTTCAGTTCTTCCCTCAGGATTAGAAACATAGCGTTAGAATAAATAGAGCTAAGGGCCCTAGACAATGGATAATGTTCAATGCTCTTTCTCATCAGATACGTCTCCTTCAATTCCTATTGGTAGAAATCCAGGCAGTTCGTATTTTATTTAATAAAGCCCTTCTACACTCTTGCCCATAAATTCAATAATATCATTCACATTGTTTTCCATTTCTTCTTTGCAACTTTTCAAGCAGTTCCTTTCACTGCCTTTCTTACTTATCACACCTGTTCCTCTCTGAATATTTCTACTTCATCAAATCTTCCTTTGCCAAATAATTCCTGCTGAGGGTAAGAATAGTGACTACAACTGAACACGTAAGTTATTGTACCTGACGGAATTCCGAGAAAAACACTGAAACCCAAAAGAGACTTCAGAAATTAAAGAAATTACCAAAGGCTACAAAAGCATTATTATATATTTTAATATACTTGTATACTGTGTTTTTTTTTTTACATATTCCACTGATTTTTTTCCAAATGTGGTCTAATAAGCCAATACTGTGACTTCCTGGTAGTCGCGTATTGCAGAGCCAAATAAGCAGCACTGTCAACATAAAGCCTATACATGGAAGGAAACCAGTCCATCCAATTAAAATTTAAATAATGATTCCATATATTATGTAATACTCAAATACAGCTCATATGTAAGTGTGCAATATCGTACCACAGTGCAAGAAGTATATGTACATTTTTGTTCACTTAACGAAAAGGATAACGATATTCTGCAAAATAATGAAAAGCAGTTATAACATTCAATGAAACATCATTTCAATGTAAAGATAATCGTAGAAGTCATAAAATGCCAGTCTAGGTAGTTTCAGCAAATTATCATGTATTTCAAAACTGCATTTTAACATGGAGATTATGACTATGTTCACTTATGTTTCAATTTCACTTCGTCTTTTACTTCACGATCCATATTTGAGGGCACACTACCATAGACAAATTACGGAAATATGTCTACTAATAGAGTTTGCGAGTTCGAATGTATTTCGCTCGAGCGGAAGAACTATCAATTCTACATGCCATCTAACTTTGCCCGTGTGAACTATTTGACGCTCGAGCGAAAAGTGCTCATTGCAGCACCTTAGTGTGAGCACTGAGTATACTTTATTTTAAATATTTTAAAGTGTGTGTATTTAAGTATTTAATGGCAGGGAAAATAGTCAAATCTGATGCAGCGTAAAGTTTCTAATTTTTTTTTTTTTTTACGCCTTGGACTTCATTTAGCAGAATAATGTGTATCGGTAACACTTTCATAGATTGGAGACACATTAAAATCGGATATTTTGTGTTTCGCATGGTTCATGCTTACCAATTGTGTATTGCGGAACATAGTTTAAGGTGCCATTATGTTTTTTACACGAAAACAAACTCAATTTTTCACATTCTTAGTGTTTTTTTTTTTATTCCTTTCTTCGCTTCCGGAACACACAATATGACGGGCACATCTTGACTCAAGTTGTGGGTATGCAGTGTTTCAACCTTCTTCACCGAAAAATACCTACTATCGTGTTCGTCACCGGTGGAAATTATACATTATGCACGGGTAGCTGGCATATAGCCTTGCTAGCTGACGGATAGCCTCACGAACCATACACGGATAGCCCCTCCGAACCATTCACGGATAGCCCCACGAACCATTTCCGATAAGGTTAGGTTAGTTATGGTTACGTTAGGCAAGCATAGTAAAAAAAATGGGGTTGAAACTGACAGGGGCTTACGTCAGGGCATGAAATTTCAAGTTTGAAGTCTGTCGCCAGTCTAAAATCTTTGGTCGCCACTATTTTATATTGATGATTAATAAAAATATGAGCAATTATTAAAAATAACATACCTTAGGAATTAATGTTTGTGTATCGCTGTCTGCACTGAGTACCACTTATCAATCGCAGTTGCTGGGTCAAACTCTGACAGGGGGGTCCATTTACGGAAACTCGGAGCAAATCATCCAGTGTAGTCTTCAGAGAGTTCCTGCAAGCAGTCTTGAGTCTGTTGTGATAGCTGAAACCTCTCTCACATGAAGCTGTGCTCAATGATAGAACAGCACAAAATGTCAAAATCTGGAGCAAATTGATGAATCTTGCTGAACACTCCTCACTGTGAATCTTCTCCAGTGTCTGATCCAATGTCAGAGCAGGAGACAAAAGTTTGTATTCTGTCCACTCTGCTAACAGAACATCCATTTTCTCATTGTATAGGCTCGGGTTAAGTACATGTAGAGCTTCTATATTTCTTCTATCCCAAACTGAAGAATATTTTCTTTGGAAGGCCAACCCAAGTGTCGAAAACATGCAGAGATGCAATCACATCTGTTGATATAGATTGCAGTCTTTCTGTGATGTACACCTTCGCATTGTTAATTAAGTTTCCTCTAACAGTCTGAAACTCTTGCTCTCCATTTTGAATGTTTGTGAGCTGCACATCCCTGATCTTCCCTGAAATGGATACATGGTCCAAGAAATCTTGTTCGCTTGGTCCAACATTAGATTCCAGGTCAGCCAAAACTGAAATACAGTGTTCAATTCTTATTTTCAGAGATGAAATCAAAAGATTCTTATTTTGTAGTGCCACACTTAAAGGGTTCAATTTCCTGTAGAAATCCAAAAGGAAGTACAGAAGCTTAACAAATTTAAATTGCTTCAAACTTTTCAGCAAACCCTTAGCTTTAGCGCCATCATCGTCTTTTCCATGGGCCACCTGTTCAAGATGAGTCACAAGAGCTTTACTTGATTGCAAGAGACCTCTTACAGCACTTTCTTTGCTGGCTAACCACCTAATAGTGTGGATATCACTCAGTTTTAGAATTTCTTCTCCTATAACTTCTGCCGTTTCTCTCAAGAGGTGAAGTCTTTTAGCAGAGCCATGATAAAACTGAAAAATATTCCTAATCACGGAATCAAATGCTCTAAGATATTGAACTTCACCACACGCATCCAACACAGCTAACTGCAAACGGTGTGCAAGGCAGTGAATATTTATCATTTTATTACAAATAGCTTTCATTTGCACAGCCAATCCTCATTTGTGCCTGACCATTTTTTTTTTCTGCACCATCAGCATCCAAGCCTACAATGTAACACTTGTTTCTGTATTTATTTGAACGTATTTCCTTATCTAAATAATCAGTTATGGCTGTGAATTAACCAGCAGAAGTAGAGTTCGGGAGCTCTATTACTCCTAATATGTCCTCTTTGATGTGACCATAATTTGCATCCGTGTATCGAGCATACACATTTGCATGCTCGACTGATGATCTATCTGTGGATCCATCAATCAGAAGGCTGATGTATGTACTTTTCTTTATTTTCTCCACTAGACCTAACTTCAAAGTTTCAGCTATGAAATGAATAAATTATCTGCATTGCTTTTCATTGCCATACTTAGGTAGAACACTCACACTTAATTTTCCTGCCAAACACAGCAGATCTACAAAGTCTTTAAATGGCTTCTCATGTTTAGCTACATAGTATGCTACATTAAATAAATTTGTAAGATGAGAAAACATCTATGTGATCCATTTTTTTAATGCATTTTGCCATCTGTGTTTCTGTCGGGCATTCTTTTGCCTTTGCACTGGCAACATTTTCACCATGGACTTTACTCTGACTATGCTTTAAAAAGGACTCCATTTTAAAAAGTACAGAAAACCCATTGACCCATATTTTATCAACGTTACTGGTAGGCACCTGTTTACAATATTTGGAAGATGCGACATTTGTTGACTCGTCAGACAACAATCACTCAAAATGGTTTAACCACTCTTTATTAAATTTCCATTTAACTGGAAATGACACTGAATCACTATCACATTTTCTTTTACCACTTTTAGCACAGCTGGGAGATGAGGTAAGATGAACACTGCTACTAGCTGATTTTGATACATCACCCGTAACAAAAAAAAGGATCGTATGTTTGTTTGCTTCTTCTCCATAGCAGTAATTGAACTAAATAAAATGAATTCCAGTTCACTCACAGGCAACTACCACCGAACCAAAAAAACGAGGTAAACAGAACGAACGGGAACATTACTACCACGTCAACCAACGCTCACGAGTGCATTTATCGCATTCTTTTGTCAACACAAATACTGGACACTGAAGCGCGCGACAGCAGTTCAGAACGGTGAAAATGGGGGATTTCCACGCACAAGCAAGTAGACGCAGTCTGCTCCACGCTACCCCTTTCCTCCCCCCTCAAGTCCACGCGGTGCACGATACACACATTCTTTCTGCAGTATCGTCATTTTGAGACAACAGAATGGAGGAATAGCAAGGCAGGGAAAATGGGTTGGGTTGTGTTGCATGTGCATCCAAAGTGGTAGCATCCCAACAGTTACGAAACTGTTGTGCCGATTAGATGGTGTCAGCGTTGAGTGGACACAGGGTTTTCAATTGGCTTGCTTTCCAAAACTATGTACGAACGCTGGATTGAGATATTCGGGCGTGTTGACACACATTTGAAACAACAAAATTTTAGTCGCCAGCCCCAAACTTTTGGTTGCCAATGGCGACCTGGCGACCAGAAATTTCGCGCCCTGGCTTACGTCATCAAATGTACGGAGCATCCGGTTGTCGTAAGGCAAGCAAATGAAAGAATTGGCAATTTTGCGTCGGTGAGATATTTCTCTTGAAAAATGCATAATTTCCCGGTCAAAAATATTCCACGATGAAAGAAAATACGTCGATGAACGTTGTAAACCTTGGAGACACTCATTTCCGTAAGTAGTTTCTTGTGTAAAATTGAAGAAATGTGTCTCGATGTATGAAACTGTTACCATGTGTATCTGGTGCCTTGACTTGTGGTCAGGATAATCCTCCGTGAGGCCTGTGTTTTGTGTTGTGTCTGTGATTGTCCCGTCATCTGTTTTATCTTATCACCATTTATGGTTATCCAAGAATGACAGAAACAGGAAGTAAAATAAATCATTCATTAAGAATATATGACTTCAGTTTTCAAACGATTAAGGTGTTGTGTAGCGCCAGCTAAGTTTTGCATGACACCAAATGCTGCAAATTCATTCATATGAGTTTGTAACCATTCTTTTGGTTCCAGCATGCTACGGCACCAGGGGTCCTGGGTTCTGGCCTGAGCATCAGTGCTATTTCTCTCTCTTCGTCAATTTTATCATTCCATCAATCATTCTCATCTTCGTAATTAGCCAAAAGGGGCAGAAAAGTGAAATAAAATAAACCAAATCAAGAACAAAAATATTTTCATTTCCAGTGCACTTCTTCAGGCTGAAATGTCAAAGTTACTTGACATAATTCAGTGGATGTAATATATATATATACAAAAAAATGGAAGGTATTTACTTGAAGCTATATCCCTGTTGTTTTCACTTTTAAAAAATGTTTTATTATATGAATTAAAACAAGTTAAGAGTTAACTATTTGCTCGATACCTGGTGTAGGCACATAGTGGTGTGGATCCCACTTTAAACTGTAGGTCCAATCCTGATTAGCCTATCTGTGGACTTAAAATTTAAACAATCAAACATCATTCCTAAGTCACATATATTTACTTTGATCTCATTACTACAACATCCTGCAGTTACACTTCAATTGAGTAAATAGTTTTCAAGAAATTGAAGTTGACGTACCGTATTTACTCATGTGTAATGTGCAATTTTTTTTCCAAAACTTTTGCCCTCAGAAACTGTGGTGTGTATTATGCACGGAATAATTCAGACAGCCAACATGAAGCCATGCATGTTTTCACTATGTCACTGTCCATAACACATATATGTCAACAGGCAGAAATACGAATTACCAAGTTGGGTTTCTTGAGCAATGACAATTAAATAAACCCTGTATGAAAGTTTAAGGACTGTTTCCCATGATTTTTCAATGTGTACATAACATTTTGCTACACTGAGAAAAACAGTACCATTCTGGGAGAATTCGAGCATGCACATCCCATCACACGGGATGTGTATCAGCAGTATTTGTTGGGTGAGAAATAATAGAAAATAACTTCCGGAGTACTGCAAATCCACAATGTAATTTTGATCTCACTTTGTTCTACTACACAATAAACAAGGTGGCTACAGAAGTGAAAACTGTGGGAAGCTAAACACAGTGGAGGGGACTCACTGATAGGCACGATGTCATTCGCTCTTGATCCGTACATAGGAGCAGCTTTACAACCTACAACTAAGAAAGCCATTTCCTGAACCTGAAATGTACTGTTCATTATATACGAGATATAATTGTTTGTTGCTTCTCCCCATCAAAGCCAGGGTGTGCATTATACATTCTGTCAAATAAATACTGAGAATTGTTCAATACAATTCACAATATTGGTTTAATCATCCACATTTATTTTGTTGTCTTCAAAATAGGCCCCATTTGATGCAATACGCTTATGCCAGTGAATAATCCAGTCGCGAAATATTTCTTATGCGTACTTTCCAGTATGGTCTGCAGCTCCTCCTGCGAATTTTGTTTTATGGCTTCAATCGAATCAAATCATCTTCCACGAAGTAGTAATTTCAGTTTGGGTAACAAGAAAAATGTCATACTGGGCCATATATGGCAAATACGGTGCTTGATCGATGACATTCGTTGAGTTTTTGGCCAAAAATTTGCATGTCTTTAGCAACCTGTTTGCGGTGCTCTTTGTGAAGAAAATTGAACTTCTTCGGAAGAAGCCATGTCCAGATCCTGAGCCATCTCCCTTAAGCTTGAATTATGATTTTCCATCACCATTTCCTTCACTTTGTCGATGTTTTCATCAGTTGAAGACATTGAAGGTCAACCGGAACGAGGCATGTCTTCAACCAATTCTTGTCCTCCTTTGAATACTTTGTACCACTCGTATGCTCATGCTTTCAATAAACTTGAGCCATCATATGCCTTATCCAACATTTTCAATGGTTCAGCAAAAGAAATTTTGTTGGCAACACAATTCGAGGCAAACTCTTTGTTCGATATTTTTGTCCATTACAAAATAGCAGAGCAAACTTACAGTCGACTATCTTAACCAACAGCTGTAAACAAACTGGTCAACAGATCGTGCCAAAACTTTGTGACAGTTAGCTACAATGGTACTAACTTACAGACAAAAAAGAATCATATCTTTTACATGAGGTTTTTAAATGAACAATTCCTGGTATTTATTTGACAGAATATACATGCGTAAATACTGTATTTACACTAAATGTTAGTTTTAGACTTAAGAAATGTCCACTTAAATAGTAAGCTCTGGAGTTAAATTATTTTACATCATTATGCTCCCTATGATTTGACTATAGTTAAATTATTTTACATCATTATGCTCCCTATGATTTGACTATATATTAGATGTAGGTCTAATATTGAGCAATTGCATCGAGGGGTCCTCAGAAGTATTGGTTTACATTGTCTTTTTGTAATCACGAAGTAAAATTGGCTAATTTCCCACTTTAAACTGTAGTTAAGTCATATCTGTTTACTTATTTTGTCTTGATTCATGTAGTTCAATTTCTTTGAACAAGTGTCTTGTGTTATTGTTATAAAAATAATGTATGCTATTTTTATTTGGACCAGGTAAAAAGGGAAAGAAGAGTAAAGGGAAGACCCTTGCCTTGACCGATTTTTTGGCAGATGAAACCACTGGAGCTGGGCCAACACTTCCTCCCCCAAGGAAAACTACCAACTGGGCAGATGATGTTGAAAACACCGAGGAAGGTATGCTTGCCCTTCAGATAGATTCTAATAGGGTTGAGTATTAATTATTAACTGCAGAAAGAGTTAAGAGATGGTGGCATCCATTTATTGGTCTCTCAAAAACTGCAGAATGTATTAAAAATTTCATGGATTAATAAGCATGTGGTGCCCAACCATGGATTTAAAGAAATTACCAACTTTCGGCATTGAATTTACAGCAGATTTAGACACGACAAATTTTGTGCATTTTTAATGATAACTGTCACTTCAACAAATGCTCATGAAATGGGTAATATTAAAAAGAAATAATAATAAAAAAGTTTACATTTTATATAATATACAGATCACAATACAGAATGAAAATTTACAAATGTGCATGTTTCTTAATTTTAACCTACCATGCGTTCGTTTTGACTCCTGGCTGAGATAGCACGTGTCTGTAGAATGGTGAGGCACGGCGCAGATACCGGCATTTTCGTATACCGGTCAAGAATGACAACACTGTAACTGCACTGACAACTTGCATATAATCCGTAAGGACGCCCGCGTCGGTAAAACTTTTTCTATTTTTTTCTGAACTTTATCTTTGTGCAATGAAATATAGATGTTCAAACTTAATAAAATTAGGTTAATCATTGATGATGTTATTATTTACATGCTTTGAAACAAAGTTCGGACTTAAGAAACAGTTTTCTTCTTGATATTTTTTACCCAGCATGTTTCCTGCTAGGTTAATAATGGCAAGAAAATAACTTGCAAACAGAACAAATATGTCAATCAAAATTTGATTAAAATATTCCGCGAATATGTGAATGCAGTTGACCATCACTTTGAACAACTTATAACACAATTTAGTACTCATTATGCTATATTAATACAATTTTCTGCATGCTAAAGATTTGTGTGTAAAAATAAGTGGGACGTCACGGGTCGAAAATGCAGGCATCCTCGCCGTTCTTGGCCAGGCACCAAAACTGAACGCACTGTATATGTTTGTATTCACCTCTGCTGCAGAACTAAGCATCTAGCATGTATCGACTACTGCAAGATGAGACGTCACTTCAACCCTCTGAATTCTAAATGTGCAAGAATTTGCAGTTATCTTGAAGTTTTGTATATCTTGCTGAACTTGCATTATATTGGAATGAATTTAAATTTTGCAATCTTGATTGATAATGAAATATACATGAGAAATACAATATCAGTATGGAAGCTGGGAGGACCCAAAATAGCTCTACTATGGGAGTTCCCAGGAAATAGGTGGGAATAGGTCACCGTAGATGACCTACAGTAAACCAATGTTTACTTAGCATTTTGCTGGACTTATCATCATCATCTAGCATGCTTTGTGTTTAGTTGTATTGGGTAATACAATTAAATTTGTTGGATGAACTATTATGAGTGCAACTTCGCATGGTTGTAGAACCCTAAAATTACTATATTATAGAAATTTTGTATTCAGATCAGTTTATTGCATTTTTTTTTTTTAAATAATTTCTTTTCCATCTAATTGTTTTTTTTTAAGTGGGATACCAAAATTCCCTTTCCGACAAGAGTGTGGTACTTAAAAAAATAATAATACAACTGCGTACGGAACTTCTGTGTTTTTTTTGTGCATCACTGTGCATTTGGATACCTCCTGTTTGCAAGAGGCTTTACAGCGAGAGAGCCTCCCAATATTTTAAAGTTAAAAAATGTACATTTACCGGAAATATAAACAAAGGAAATGGGGATCACTTGGATTTCTAAAAATTCCTGGAACAAAGTCATTACGAAAACTGTTCTGGCAAATGTTAAATAAAAAAATTAAGAATCATTAATATTTTGTATATAGTGTGGATGATAGAGCGAGAGACCGAGAGAGAGAGATATATATCATATGTATAGCTCATATTATTGTAACAAATTTTAAATAAATACTACTTGCATGGCGAAGAAGTATCTCAATTGAGTTTCTTGCAAGTCCTCAGCATCTCAATATTTCATTATAAGAAATTTGAAATTGTATATACTTTTCAGTAGGGGGTGTTTTTGAACACAATTTTATGTTGTTTTCCAGATACTTTTGAAATTTCACAGCGGGATAAATTACTTCTCCCAACTGCACCAAAAGCAGCACGAGGTCCTGACATAGATGATGAACGAATTCCTAAGAATCCACCTTACTTGGCATATATCTCTAATTTGCCGTATGATATAGATGAGGATGATATTTCCTACTTCTTCAAAGAACTGAAGGTAAGAATCAACTTCAACTATGATTTGATATAAGTAAATTTTGGAGAGGGTAGATCCAATTCAGATATGATCCACAAATGTGCAATGATGCGAAATAAACTCTTAAACACAAAATTTAGGGGTTACTGTATTTACGACTGTATAATGTGCATGCGTGTATAAAGCACACCCTAGTTTTTGATGGGGAAAAGTGACAAACTATTATATCTTGTATATAATGTGCAATAGAATCCACGTTCAAGACATTACTCTCTTAGTTGTAGGTCGTAAAGCTGTTACTGTGCCGATCAAGAGTGAATGAAATCATACCTATTCATTGAGTCACTTGTTGCTATGTGGACCAAGAGGAGAATATCGTATTGTGTAAACAATGTCGACAACCCATGCCACATTCCCCCTCTCCCTGCACTGTGTTTAGCATCCCAAAGCTTTCACTCTAACCACCTTATTTATTCTGTAATAGTAGATAGCAAGATCAAAATTACATTATAGATTTGCAGTGCTCAGGAATTTATTCTCTATTATTTCGTGCCCAACAAATACTGCTGATGCGCATCCCATGTGACGGGAGGTGCATGCTCGAATTCCGCCAGAAAGGCACGGCTTTTCTTGGAGTTGTAGAACATTACAGTGGAACCTCGATTTTACATTTTTTCATGGGACAAAGCTGAAAAAAAACTTACAACGCAGGGAAATGCAAAATCGAGGGAAATTTTATTGCATTTTGCTCTATTGGGACCATGAATAGTGAATGTATAATATGGGAAAATGTAAAACCGGGGAACGTAAAATAGGGGTTCCACTGTACATTACAAAGTGAAAAATCATGGGTAATGTCCTTTAAATTTTATATGTGGTTTTGCTCATTCCTTCTTTACTTTTGCTAAAGAAAACTTCAAAATAATATATACTTTTTCGGAGACTAATGTAACATTTATACAAGGCACATTCAGAATCCTCAAACTAGCAGTTACCAGCACAAGATGTCTTCTATTAAGGCATTTACACGCTCCATAAATATAATATTATTTGGCCAATAATACATTTTAATTATTATTATTTTTCCTTATCTTTTCTTTCATCCAAAGTAACATAAAAATCAGAACGTTCCATCATTTTGTGATAACTTATTTCACCGAATTGCACATTAGTGTCGCCATCTTTAATGGAATACTGTTTTCATTTTCGGATACTGCAGAATTTAAGCTTTACAACGATATATAACATGATAGGGTTCCGTAAACTTGAAAAATCAATGCAAGTGTCACAAAATCATGGAATGACCCGGTACAGTTTCATGTTGGCTGTGTGAATTATTCCGTGCATAGTATGCACCACAGTTTTTGGAGGCAAAAATTTTTTAAAAAAAGTTCACATTGTACATGAGTAAATATGGTATTTACAAACAAGTTTCCTTCTGACATCTAAATTATCCTGGGAGTTATGCAAATCACAAAAATTTATATATGTATGTATATATCTACAGATTGTCTTTCTTTAGCAATAATAATTTTAAAAAGTAACTTTTAAAAGCGAAATGGCTGTTTTCCATGAGTTTTCACTATGTATTGGAAAGTTTTGCGACATCGAGAAAAGCAGAACCGTTCTGGCGGCATTCAAGCACGTGCCTCCCATCACACGGGAGGCGTATCAAGCGGTATTTTTCGCGGGAGAAATAACTTCCACAAAAATTGTTTTTTGCACTCATTTTATTCACACTCATTCCCTTCACAAGCACTCTACCGCTCGCAAGAGGGTCTGATCTAAAAATAAACACCAGACCATACTTCTTTGTTCACTGTAACACTTCATAAAGAAGCGAAAATGTTAGAGATAATCAAAGCCACATAGGCAAACTAAAGATCGTCAAACCTCTTAATGCATTTTCATCCAGGTTTCCGCAAAAGTTCACTCCGATCTTACGTGCATCATAACTCCTGTTTACCACTTTATACATTGTCATAACTGTGCCGAAGTCCTAATATTTGCCAAAAGTGCTCTGTTGGCCAAGTGACTTCTCCCTCTTTTCTTCTCAGCAAACGTTGGGGGGGGGGGGGGGGCAATGCCGATTGTTTTCTTGCTCGTGTGTGCACACAGGCTGATTACAGGTGAGGGTGGAAGTGAACCGCTCTTCCTTTCCTTTGACTTCTAAAATGGGTAACCAGTTCTGGATGCATTCTTGAAAACGAATAAAAACCATAGGACAAGTAAAAAAAGAAAAGTGCGCCCCTTCCCAGCTCACTCCACCACTGGTCTGCATAGCAATGTAATAATTGCAGAATTCAGGTCCTTTTTTTTTTTTTAATGCTATTGAAATATTGCCCGTATTATTGTCTGTTGGGGCATTACCCCCACACCCCCTATACACCTTCATGGCATGGTGCTAAGCACAGGGGAGCACTTTACCTTTTTTTTTTTACCTTTTTTTATTATTGTCTGTTGCAAGGTAAAACTTAAAGAAAGGGTCATTTCTTTCTTTTTCACACAGATGATAAAAGTTCCACTTTCGACAGTTGCGTTCTCTTTGAAATATGGCGGATTTTCCCTTTGACCACCTGTTGCTCGAACTTCCAGAAGGTCGCCTTGTTTATGCTCTGCAGCTGGCACCCGTGTTGTGTCTAGCGTCTGTGAAGTTGTCGCTTGCCGATAACAGCAATGACTCATCCAGTGTGAAGGCAAAAGTCATTGTTTTGAATCTCGCAAATCTGTTTTGATTTGAGGATAATGAAATTCGATCTTCAGAAAGAAAAACGAGTTAAAACAACTTCATGTTCTGCACCTTCTGATAAACAAAACTGTAAATTTTATTTTGCATCTGACACAAGGATAAACTTCCTGAACACTCAGAGCAAGGAATTGCACACAATATAATAACTGCTTATCTTCAGAACCATTCATGGGGAGTAGGGCTGCTCAATGTGTAAGCTGACAACGATTTAAAAAAAAGTATTCAATGTATAAGCTGACACCGATTAAGGTGAGAGTAAATAACGATCTCCCATTTTGATATCTGAAAATGCGCAGGTTTCATAAAGCTTGTTTTGTGTTCATTTTATGCTTTTGGGCTAATCGGGACTAAATATACAGTTTCACTTTAGTGAAATCCAATTCCAAACCAAAATGATTATCGAGTGCGGCACTGTTCAATTTGTCTTAGAATATGCATTGGGTGCAAACAGATCGCAAGTTGCGTGTTTCCTTTTTCAGGCTGTCTTACAATGCAAGTCGAGGAAGAGTATGGACTTCTCCCTGGAATGGGGAGGGGGTGAATTAGAAGTTGGTCGAAGGAAGGAAAACTACATTTTTACGATGTATTTTACAGAGCCGAACCAAAACTAAATTTACAGCCCCCTTTTTTTTGTGCCTAGAAAGGTGAGATCTTCCGAGAGATCTTATCTTACCAGTTCATCTTGTAACAGACAATGCTCTAGTAGACCCGTATTAAATCCAACATTCATTAGTGGTGCAAATTGAAATAACGATCCCTTCGAAATAACTACCTTTTTCCCGGGAACTGTGAAAGGTCGTTGTATCGAGAGTTGACTGTAACAAATATGAAGGTAAAATAATTACGTCAACACTTAACAAATATAAATAACTACTGTATATTTACTGCACTATTGGAGCTTGACTCACGTTAATAACGTTTACACTTAATTTCGTCATTCACTCCCAGTTACTAATACAAGTTGTCTGAAATGTCCTCACTTCCATCCATCTTGTTCGATATTCCCATTACCTTAAAACTTTCGATCACCATTTCCAGGGAGATGGAGTTCCATGCCTCACGAACCCACTCACAAACAATCGGCAGAGACGCATGTTTCACCCTCCCACTTGGTGCAAGTTCATGCTGCGTTGATGTCATCCATCTATTGTAAGCATCACGCACCGCGACCTTGAACGGGGGGTTGATAACTTTGTTCCCTCTTCTATGAAAATCCTAACATCTGGAAGTTCAAGGTCACATGGTGAATGCTGCAGCTACAAAAACAAGGAAAATCTCATTTTTATGATCTTCTGATGAATTTGAAATGAAATACGTAAATGTTAGTCCGACACTAAGAAAGCCATTTCTGGGACCTGAATTGTACTGCGCATTATATAAGAGATATATTTTTTTGTTGCTTTTCCCCATCAAAAACTAGGGTGTGTATTATACACGCATGCGCATTATACACACGTAAATACGGTATTTTGAAATCTAAAATTGCATTGAGTTGTGGTTTAGGTTTATTCACTTTGTTCCTTAGGAATTACATTCTTATATGCGTGAAGTTTTGTAAAAATATAAAATAAAGTAATGTGGCCATTCCCCATCCCGGATGAAGTCTGAAGAATTAATTTTTACATGCATTAAAAATTAAAGCAAGCCTAAATATCTTGGTAAAGTACAGCTTCAGTTTTCATCTTGAATAAAAATATCTATTTTCTCCATTTCAACTATACCTTAGTAGGGGGAAATTAAATACATGTTGTTATATAGGAAAAAAAGGTCAAGAAATTTGAAGTCAAGAATTTTGGTAGACACCCTGATATTTCACCAACAACATTATTAACATCTGTAGCCTATATGCTTCAGACAAATGAAGTCAAAGATGATTTTCATGCATTCAGGCTATGACCTCACAAAGTACCTCATAATTCTATGAAATCAGTTCATTATGAATGTTTTAATCCAATTTCATGTCTAGAATTTTTACATGTAAAATGTCGCACACGTAATGCTGGAATGCACCAGCTGCTATATTAAAAATGCTGTCGTTTAATCACAAAATCAATTTTTTCACACAATGCAATATAAATTAAAACTTTGAATATTAGACAATGTAGACTTTGAAAGTGCCATGTAGCAATTTTTGTGATCTCCATGAAATAGCCCACTTCAGAAAAGTATCAGTAAATAAATTCAAATCAATACTGATACAGCGGCATCAGTTGAGCCAAATACACCGTTATAAAATGTGACCCAAAAATTTATCATGAGATTGAAATAAAAAAAAAAAACCTTGTTTTTTATGTATTTATATGCATAAATATATTTTTAATTTATGTATTTTTAGCTAGATGATAGATATACATGGTAAGTGCCATGTGCTAACTAAAATAGACATTTGTTATTTATTTTAATTCAAACCTAGCTAATGTTCAAATAATGCTGAGCAACACATCAAAGTCAAGATCAATCCTGTATTATTCTATGTGTAAAGTCGAGATATGACTAAGCATCTCTCCCCTTCGACTCCCCATTTAGAGATGAATTTTTCAGTACTACTTGTGAAGAAATCATTAAATGTTCAAGCCAAATAGGCCTTTTCTATGTGTAGGCTTCTATTTGTGATAACACGAATTATGTTCATTGTATAAATGCAATCATGTGTCTTCAGTTATCCGATAGGTTTTCTTGTGCATAAACTGAAGAAGGAGCCATATCCACAGCCATAAATTGGATTTAGGTACATGCAGATTCCTACATTCATTTTCACTCATCTGTGAATCAGTGAATGACTTACTCATTTCCTTGACAGGCTCTCCTTCAATATGGCTGGTTGAAATCTGCCCTCAGCCTCTCTGATCCACTCCTGTTCCAACATGGCTACTACTCATGAGCGAATGTATTTAACACAGTGAGTTGTTGAGACTTTGGTGAAAAGTTGTATAGTTCTAAGTAAACGTCCATGTTCATGAGTTTCCTACACACTCCTTTCGACCATGTGGTTTGCAGTGAAGTAAGTTGTCCAGGAATGAGACCAAATCGCCAAGGTTAAGAAGTGTAAATGTTTTTATTGCTTATAATAAAGAAAACAACTGACATCAGGAAATTGTGATGTTTGCATAGTGCAACACTGACGCACAAATTCCTATTTTCAGTAGGTGAAATCAAAGGTTCCACAGAATTGTTTTCCTTCAAAAATAACGAAAATTTATGGTTCTAACTTACAAGTTTTCTTGTTTTTCCTTTCTAGATAGTGAAGGTGAGGTTACCACGTGATGATAGACGTGATGCAGGCAGGCTAAAAGGATTTGGATATGTGGAGTTTGAGGATAGAAGCAATCTTGTGGATGCCCTGAGCATGAGCGATCAGGTAAACACCAAATTTTACTTTTATTATTATTATTATTATGTTAATTTAATCACCTTATAGTTGTCTGCAATCATTATCATGGAAATAGCACTGAATTCAATGTTCTGTGTACCTGATAATTTTTTGTATCCTCTACTAAGTACTACACAGAAATTTAACCTTTATTGGATGGAGCCTGAACGCAAGCGTATTCCTTTGAAGCCGGCACCTTATCAAGCGCATCTTCAAGACAGGGTTTTTAGAGGAGGTATTCATTCTGCCTCCTAATAATTAGCATTAAAGCATTACAAAAAATGAAGTGAATGAAAAGAATGTTGTGTAGCGGTGCTACATTCGTACAACCATGCAATGTTTCGTTGAAATCAAACTGATAATCCTTGGCTAAAAAAGACATTGTATGAAACAGCAGTGTTGCCATCTTACGAAACAATTTGTGGGATTCCACTTCAAGCATCAATCCTATGAATACTGGATGAACCAAATTTAGAGGGAACCATGAACTAAAATTACAGCACTCGGAAATTTTATATAATTACAAAAAATGTCTAACTTTGTCCCTTTGTATCTTTTCGTGACAACTTATCGGCATAGAATTACTGCAACAATATACTTTTGTATACATAGCATATAATAGTAACATTCTGTCATTCACATGTGACTACAGCATGGTGTATATTGAAGGTCTATATTGCTGCAGTTATGTGCAGACTTATTTACAGTATTTATTTTTCAAACTAGTATTTATGACATAACAGTTTTTTTATATTATTTTATATGTATATTTATGTTTTGCCATCCTGTTTTGCCCATTTTTTCCTTGAAAATATGAAAAATGTCCTGTTTTGTTTTAAAACCGGGTCGCCTTAGCATATATTTATTGTTGTATACTGCAGGAAACCTTATTTCATGAGCTCGAAGCTAACATTGCTAGAGTAATTTAGAATGTGTCAATTCAAACATTACAGAAAATGGCTGCTAATTTTTGTGAAAATTGTAAAAGTGTATTCAGAAAGAAGGCAGCCTTTGTGAATGCATGCTGTAACTATAATCTTTAACATTGTGATTTACTAACGTGAAATTTAGAAGATTTCGTACTTCCGCATAGTACGAAATCTTCTAAATTTCACGTAAGGAATTTTAAACCGCGTTTACCGCAACCACCATGAATTGTGATTTACTTTTATATAACTACGTGGTACATTGCAATTTACTAGGGATGTGATAAAGTTGAAAATTTACCAATGCCAATTTACTCACCGATAATTTTTGGAACCGATATCGATTCCGATACATAAAATTATTCAACAGAAATGGGATGTTGTTTTCAGCATGACAAAAATAAATTTGCTAGGTATATTTCTATTGCATATCATATGTATATACATATATATTCTCAAGAGATGCAAATGTACATTTGCATTTAAAAATATTAGTTATGTGAACCTTTAAGAAGAATATAGATTCTCAAGAGATTTAACATTAGTACACAAGCAGTTCTTTGAAATGCAAAATTAATTCCTGTTGTTAATGCTGTAAATTTATTGCTGGCAGATTAAACTTCAGAAACACAAATTTTTGAAGCACTTCTGGAAGTAACCTCCTACTTAATATGATATGAATATGGTGAATATGTAAATATCACAAAAAATGCATGCTGTAAATTACATTATATATAATCCTAATATACACAGCACACACTAAACCTTGAAACAAGATGTTTCCAATGCCATGAAGAATTCACATCAGGTTATCAAATTCATTTCTCGGGAATACCATTTTAAAGATTTGATGTGAATTATTCAATCCCTGACAATATCAACTAGATCATTTTCTATAAATTTTATCCTCTGCATATTTTTATTATATACAAATTATGTTTACACAGGTTATAGTTTAGCATGTAAATTTGCCATTTCAGACAATCAAGAACAGAAGAATACGCGTTGATGTTGCCGACAGCTCTGAGAATGAGAGAAGACGTGGAGGTGGTGGAAGGGATTCAAGAGAGCGATCAGATGGAACTGATCGCACAATGGGAGATTGGAGATCAGCTCCCCGGAGTGATTTGCCACCATCTGATGATCGTGACAGAGGAGGTCAGTAGGATAGAAATTTTTAGTAGTCAGTTTTACACTGTGAAATTGACAAATTAGTACATAATTGATGGAAAATCTTGAAGCTTTCCTGGTGGTAAATGATGATGAAATTATCTTGTTAAATTAGCCAGTTCAGGAATGGGCAACCTTCGAGCTTTTATGAGCTAACACCATTTTCATTTGAAGTTCTTCAGTCTCTGAAGATGGGATCGACATTAGCTCTTGAAAACTTAGAACCTATTCAGAATTTATCTCACCGATATCTCCTTCATAATTGACAGTGTTAGTATTCGGTTAATTGTCATTATTACACCTTCCAGCCAGCAGGACCATTTCAGTTGTCTAGTGGTGGGGCTGAGAACCACAACATGACCATTCCAGTGATTACCATTTACTTTCAGGGTCAAAGTGATGCATCGAGCTTTCATTCAGTGTGATTAGATGAGAGAAAAATTATATTTTATCTATGCACAATGCTAACAGTTCTTGTGATTTCTGTTGTCGACTAACACTGGAAAAACTGTCAACAATGTGGGAATCAAATTGGCACTCAATTTTCAATAGTGATGAACGATCATTTCTACTGAACCCACAGTAATTTTCACCTCTTGGGGCAATTCGTGCACAGACATTCAACGATCTTCCATGATTAAAACCTCTTGTCTGTCATCAGTAGCTTAATGAAGATGACTTGGAATGAGCTCAGATTCAGCCAATGTCTGTCTACATGAATACTATAGGATGCGACTTCATCCTTAAACACAGTCATCTCTTCACATATTTCTTGTGGAGATTTCCCCTTTGAGAATAAATACTGGATTACAGTTGTGTCCATCTTTCTCCATGATGCCATGTCTTCACATGTTCAGCTTTGTAACAAATAGACTAAATGAGACACAGGACTGCCAATTTTCTATGACATTAAAAACTTCTTATGTCGTGTACTGGCAACTTCCTTGTTAAAATCCACACAGAGCAGATAAACAGCATGATAGTAAAAGTCAAAGCAGATAAACAGCATGATAGTAAAAGCCATTTTAAGTCTGTCCAATCCCCCAAGTCATCACCAGGGCTCTCTCAAGAGATGCCGTGGAAGAAGCCGACAGTTTTCTGATTATGCTGACAGACTTTTAAAGTGACTTTTTATCATGCTGTTTATTTGTTCTGTGTATAGCTAGTTTTTGTGCACAGATACATGTGTGTAATATTCACACAAAATCTCATATCTGTGCAGTATGTGGAAGTAGGTCAGAGCGATTCTTTATTTCAATTTCGCAGAGTATATTCATTTTTAATTTTACCATTTTGAAAATTGACTTTCTGTTAAATAATCATGTGTATTTGAATCAATAGAGATCAGAGTCTGTTCCATAAATACATTAACATATTCACCTTATCTCGCACCTTCCAATTTCCACACCTTTGGCCCACTAAAAGATGCACTAAGTGGATCGAGGTTACAGAATGACGACGAAGTCCAGTCAGTGGTGCATGAGTAGAATTTTTTTCCTGTGGAATCTGTGCCCTTATCAAGTGCTGTCGTAGGTGCATTGAACTAGGGGGGGGGGGGGGGGAACTATGTTGAAACATAGTACTGTAGTTCTTTTGGTGCTTGTAATAAATATTTGTTACAACATATTTCTGGTTATATATTGAATGAGCCTTGTATAATAAATAACTAAAAATTTACACAAATGTGGCAATTGTGGAGCTTACATGCATTTGCTTGATGGCTCGGTGGCAGTGGGAAATAAATGACAGAAACGCAGATGCAATCCTTGATTGAGCTGCAAACTTCATTTAGCTGTTTTCGTTTGGTTTAGAACTAGAACACTTTTTACCTTTAAATGCTCACTGGTCTCATTTGGACCTGTGCTTCTACGGGAGCTTTCAGAACAAAACTTCAAGCAATGCTTGGATTTCATGCCAAAGTTCCAAGACACACTGGCTCCTTTAGTCTACAAGAAAGCATTCACCATGAAGGAATGAACAATAGACTGAGTCAATACGATGCACGCTATTGAGAAAACAGCCCAGTCCGACCTCCACGAAAGGGACAAGTGACAATTGCAGCTTGTTATATCTCTTTGGTTAGAAATACTGCATTTATATATAACTTATATCATGTTATTTTCTCTGAAAACTACTTAACTCTTTTGCTGTTGGATGTTGGCACGCTGATATAGCTTTCGCTGCGTAATTATTGGGAAAGTATTCAGAATTGCATAAATTTGTTAAAAAAATGAATTGTAAAGTATTGATGTGAATTCTTCCCCTTTCTTTGAAAAAGAGCTATAGCTGGGAGTTACCCTTGGTGTTAGATTTTCATTCTTATTGAAGTGAATACAGTGGTGTGCCCGAGGGGATTGCGGGAGGGGTTGGTAGGGCTCATAACTTTTCCTTTTAGCCCATCATTCCTAAAATGAGAATATTAAAAGCAGGAAAGATAGCGAAAAGAGGGCTGACTATTAAAAAGAAAGTGTATGTACCCTCACCACCTTTCAAAAATCTTGGGCATGCCACTGAGCAGATAAATGAATCTTGTTGCCATTGTTGTTTACGTACACATTGCAGTACATGTTTTTCATTTGTTCAGAAACAATGACAGTTATTTCCTTTGAAAATAGTTCAATTGACAAATACTAGATGGCAGCATGTTCTGGTAATGCTTTTCCTTATGGGGTGACTTAGCTTGGCACCAGCAACGATAAGAATATTCGAAATCAACTGCAGTCGCTGTGTGTAATTTTCCCACATTTTCCCACTTCAATAACTCCGAATGGGTGCTTTTTTTGGCATTTCGTCACATGAACTTTTGTGTTTATTTTTAGTTGTAGAATCACCTCCTAAGCATTGGAAACGAACTTTAGTAACACCCTGTATATATATATGGGTATTGTTGGTTTATTACGCTTTTTTATTAGGGAAAAAAAAATTAAAATAATTTTTAAGAAACTGATTTGAATTTAAAAGTGCATGCTTTTCGAATATGATGATACACACAAAAAATATGGAGTGAGAACTATTTATTGTAGAGGGTTGATGTATGATCTATTCTGGGTGGAATTGCAAGAACTTTCACAGGTAAATAGTTAGTAAAATATTAGTGTCTCACCTTCATACAAATAAAATTAAATTTGTTTGGGACATACTGACTTGCCACATAAATATTATTTGGATAAATATTCCAGTTTTTTTTCTAACTATACTTTTTGGATGGAAGAGATTTCCCTTCTGCAATATTTTTTTGAACTATTGCACGTTTGAAAAGCATGCACCTGCAACTTCCTGTCCAGAGAGTGTTTACAGTGTAAAAGTTCTTCATCTGCTAAAAGATTTTTTCACAAACATATAAAATTTGCATCATGGTCTGTTGGAAAGTTAACCCTAAAAAATAGTTTAATTGTTCCTTCTTATATTGTAGAAGAAAAAAATCACATGTGTACCTATATATTAATTCAGATATGTTATCTGATTATCCTGTTTTTTGTTTTAGGATATGATCGTGGGTCAAGAAGTGGTCGTCGTGACTTCGGTGGAGGATTCAGAGATGGCGACAGGGAGAGATTTAGTAGTGACAGGGATAGATTTAATGACAGGGAGAGATTTAGTAGTGACAGGGATAGATTTAGTAGTGACAGGGATAGATTTAGTAGTGACCGGGATAGGTTTAGCGACAGGCCTAGGTTTGGTGGTGACAGAGATAGATTTGGGGACAGAGACAGCTTTGGTGATCGTGACCGATATCCAGAGAAAGAAAGGTTCAGTGATAGAGATCATTTTGGTGACAGGGACCGTGGTAGTGAAAGAAGAGAACGAGATTTTGTAAGGAGTAGTGGCAGAGATCGAAGTCACGAAGATAGTTCACTTGATAAAGGTAAGTAATGAAACTAATGTTTATTACTTTTTTACTAAGACAGTGGAACCCTGATTTTATGTTCCTAGATCTTACATTTTCCCTTATTGTACATTCAATTTCCCCGATTATACATTTTCCCACATTTTTAGTTTTTTCAGCTTTATCCCTGAAAAATGTAAAATCCAGGTTCCAATGTATATATTTATTATTATTGTTAGTCATTGTTAAAAAACTAGACTTTTTATGCTCTGAATGAAGATTTGTGGTTTATATGAATAAGGGATGTAGGGTATGAATTTGTAAATCGATCAAGTAACAATGCAAAAATTGTTTCAAAGCTCTGATTTCCATTTGCTCGACGATTTTCGTTAATTGTGGAAAAAATATGCAAATTGCCTCAGAAGTTTGAATTGATTGTGAACTAATGTTTGAAGTTTGTAGAATGTGCATACCGTAGTTACTTATGTATAGTGCACACTTTTTCCCAAAATTTTTGTCCCCAAAAAGTGTGGTACATATGCAAGGAATAATTTGGACAGACACCATGCATGTTTTCACGATCACTGCATATAACACTTATCAACAGGTTCAACTACCAATTATCAGGTTGGATTTTTTTAGTAATAATAACCACTATAGAAGTGAAATGGCCATTTGACATGATTTTTCACTTTGTAACTGAACGTCTTGCGACACCGAGAAAAGCATCGCCATTCTGGCAGAATTCAAGCACAGGTTGTGTTATCAGCATTATTTGTCTGGCGAGAAATAATGGAAAATAACATCTTGAGTGCTGCTAATCCATAATGTAATTTTGATCTCTCTTTCTTCTACAGAATAAAGAAGGTGGTAAAAGCTTTGGGATTCTAAACACAGAGGGGGGAGGGGAGGAGGTGGCATGGGTTTGTGACTCATTGTACAGTCACGGACACTGCTGGGTTGTAACAATTCTATTCAAAGTCAATTCATTTATTACAACCCAGAACTGTTTGTGACTGTACACAGAATAGGATATTCTCCTCTTCGTCCACATAGCAACAGGTGACATTGAATAGATATGATGTAATTTGCTCTTCTTTAGCATAGCAACAGCTTTACGACCTACAACTAAGAGTCATTCCTTGAACCTGAATTGTACTGCACATATAGGAGATACAATTGTTTGTCGCTGGTCCCCATTAAAAAAACTGTGTGCATTATACATGCACAAATACAGGCTATTGGTTATATATGATGAGAAGGAGCAGTAGTGCAGAAATTTCGTACCAGAAAGCAGGTTGCAGAAGTAGTTATTCTTACATTTTTGGATTTGTTTAAAGATTACAAAAAATATTTGTGTGTGTGTGTGTCCATGTATGTATGTGTGTATATAGCAAATAAGAAGGAAATAGGAAACACTTGCTAGACATTGGAAAAATTTTGAGTTTTCAAGGCTGCAAGCTACTGACAGTGGTGAAAGAGAAAGATGGCAGAAATAGAAGTGAGCATTCGATCTGCAGAGTTGCCAGGTCTAGATTGAAGACATAGCTTGTGCAGAGAAAACTTGGTTCTCTAGCAGGCTCATCGAAAAGTGAGTGGTGGGGTGGTGTATGAGTGTATGTGGAAGGGGGTATGAGAGTTGTAACATGAAGGAAAGGGAGGGATGGAAGCAGGGTGGCTACTCACCAGGAATTCCTTGAATTCTGGAAATTATGTGTGAAAAAGTGCAACTTTTATTAATCCAAATGAATTCATACATTTTACAAATTCCCCGAGGCAAGTTTTTCACAATGTAGCTTTTATTTTTATCGAAGATGGAAAAAGGAAGTTGCGTTGAAAATAAAATCAAATTCTCGTAGAATTAAAGTAGATCAGTATGTCCCGTATATACACATTTGTTGGTATATTTCGAGTCTGAATATGTGAAATGGCAAATGTAAACTCTGCACCTTAAAGTGAATATTTTAAATAGTATATATACCATTTAATTGAATTAATTTTTTTGGTTACATTGGAATCATACAGACACTTTGTATTGTTTATATATTTGTGTGAGCATGTGTGTGGGTGGCGAGAGGCAGTAATATGTAAGTTTGAAATAGAGAAAACATCTGCTTGTACTCTTGATTTTTTTGGAAAGTTCGCCTTGAAAACCAGGAATTATGCTTGAATTTTATCATGGTCCTAGGTCCATGGGTTTTGTTGGGAAAGTTACTGGGTGGCCTTGTTCAGGCCATGGTGTGTGGTTGCTCGTACGGCTGTTACGTAGGCCCTCTGCCATCTATTACTGAGTTGTTGGCAGATTGGGGTAAGGGTTGGATGATTGCTACCTGGAAGCAGTTGGCAGTTTGGGGTAAGGGATGGATGATTGCTACCTAGAAGCAGTCATTAAAAGGGATATTGTTATGGTTTGTATGGATGGCAACAGTTGAAGTCCAGGCTTTTGGTGGAGGAGCAGTAGTTATTGATAGAGGCACATACAGGAAAACCTCGTTAATACGATATTGGTTAATACGAAGTACCTTTTAATCCGAAGTTCTTCCCATTCCCCAGCCGATAAGATAGGATTTATAATGTATTTCAGTACGGATAAATCAAAATTTTTAGTACGAAGTTGTTTACAAGACCCTTCCGCAAAACTGGTTTCGCTTAATTCGAAGTAGACACCTGCGTAAGTCGACAAGAGAGGATCGAAAGTGGAGAGAGCTTGGGACGTTATTTTAACTTGACCTTGACATGTTTCCTTGTCCTAAGAGCTGCTGACAACTCGAGGGAAGCAGCCCGAAATGCCTGCTGGACATTGACATTCTTTGTCAATGTGCATGGCAGGTCAAGCTCTTTCCCCGCTGAATGCGCCACCTTGGAAATATTCACCAGTGTTGGATGAGAAATGCGAGATAAGACCGCACGAATGTTCCAAAATACAAGATGCGTGATGCCTGGAAGTCTCACCCATCTGTCTAGCTCTGAGCTCGAGATACAGCAATTTCCCGTGAGCGAGCAACTTTTGGCCTGTAGCAGACAACTTCCGGTAACCACTTTCATTAAAAGCGTGTTCTTTGTGGCCTGTAGAACTTCATAAAAAAAAAAAGGAAAACTGTTACAGATAATCAAAGCCGCATAGACCAACTAAAGATCGTCAACCCGTTTAATGCATTGTCATCTAGGTTTCCCGCAAAAGTTGACGTCGATCTTACGTATGTTGCAACTCCAGTTTCCCGCTTCATACGTTTCCCAACTGTGCCGGTCATAAAATTTGCCAAAACAGTGTTTTGTTGTCTGAGTGACTTCTCCCCTTTTTCTATCAACAAACAGGCGCAAATTAGCGTTGCTAATTGTTTCGGCCACGATTCTTGCTCGTGTGCCCACACAGGCTCATTTCCTTTGGCTTCTAAAAAAAAAAAGCAACAGTTCTGAATACCTTCTTCAAAACTAACAAAAAACGCATGATAAGTAAAAGAAAAGTGACCCCCTTCCCTCTCCTACAACATCTCATTATCCGCCACTGGTGTGCATGGTAATGTGCTAATTGCAGAATTCAGATCCCTCTTTCTTGTTTGAATGCAGCTGTGTGGATAGGAAATATTGCCCGTATTATTGTCTGTTGCATGGTAAAAGGCAATGCAAGGATCATATTTTCTTTTTCACACTGCTGATAAAAGTTTGGTCTTCGACAACTGCATTATCTTTAAAATGCCTATGATTTCCCTTCTGCCACCTGCTGCTCTAACTTCCAGCGGGTCTCATTGTGTTTACGCTGCAGCTGGCGCCAGTGTTTAGTTAGCATCTGGAAAGCTCTCGCTTGCCTTGCAGATAACTGCAATGACTCATCTAGTGGGAAGG
Organism: Lepisma saccharinum; assembly: GCF_977018435.1. Lineage (NCBI taxonomy): Eukaryota > Metazoa > Arthropoda > Insecta > Zygentoma > Lepismatidae > Lepisma > Lepisma saccharinum. The sequence continues at coordinate 47,676,920 of NC_139237.1, read as the reverse complement.
AATAAGCGTCATTGTTTTGAATCTCTCAAAGCATATAATCCCCACTTTTCTTCAGAACCATTAGCGTGCTGCTGTTAAAAAAAACACAAAAAAAAACGCAATGCTCAATGTAGGAATACGAGAGGAAACGTTTTGGCGGAACGAGTGTTTGACCTCCAGAATACTACTGAAACCTACAATAAATTGTCGATTAATTTGAAAATACGCAAGTTTCGTAAAGCTTGTCTTTAGTTCATTTTATGCTGATGAGCTAAGAATACGTGACTTTTTTTACGATGTGTTTTACACAGCCAAACCAGAACGACATTTACAGCACCGAATTTTTTGTTTTGTTTTGTGCCAGGGAAAGTTTGTGTTCTCTCCCAAGAGAGTCTTCACTTACCAGTTAATCCTGTAACCGACAATGTTCTAGTGAACGCAGATACAATCCAATATTCATTCTGTCCGATTATCTCCCGTCTCTTGCTCGCGCCAGTGTGACTACTGTCAAGATTCTTCCGAGTTTCACTTCTTGCAATAAACGAGATTGTTTTCCTTTCCGTAGGTCTCCCTGCAAACGGGTTTCTTATGAACTAAAATTGTAAGAATTTCGTTGAAGAGACTTTGCACAATTAAAAGAAAATACCGTTTTTTAAAAGGCTTTTTGCCACAACATGCATAACCAGTTGTATAACTAGGCAGGATAAATGGTGTTAAACATCTCCTTGGAATCTTTGTGTCCGCGTAAGCTCAGTGTTCTCATTTTGTGTAACATTTTTTACACTTTCTTTAAAACGTACAATATTATTATAAAGCTTTTTTTCTGAGCTACCACAAAGTATAAAGCATCCTTTGTGGAGGTAATTTATACTCTACTTTATTTACACCTGAAAACAGGCGCCATCTTGAAAAGTTTGGATAACTCGGAAGTCGCTTAATACGAAGTCTACATTTTTTGGTCCCTTGAACTTCGTATTAACGAGGTTTTCCTGAATTTTTGGTAAATAAAAAAGCAAAATTTTGGTACAAAAACAGTCAATTTCAGGTTCAAAAGCAGTAAATAAAATGAAATTTCGCTGTTATAGCGGTGAGAAAGTGCCATATAAAATGATATTTTGGTTTTTAAAAATGTGAATATAATCCCAAATTTAATTTAAAAACTGCACTATTACACAAAATAAACATATCCCTTCTAATAGCACATTAAATCATTACCAGAATATTAAGCTTATTCCTATATAAAGGAGTCAATTTTTGCTTCTCAAATATTTACAGCAGAATTAAACAATTTTCTGTGAATTGCATAACTCACGGATACTTCAGACTTCAGAAAGTGTCGAGTCTGTATATAAACGGTAAATTTCATGTAGATTTTCAGCGAAAAATGCAGGCTCGACCAGGACTCGAACCCGGGTCTCTGGCAATCCGTGCCATTGCTCTACCGCTGAGCTACCGAGCCGGCCTGGCTTCCCCTGCATTTTCGCTGGTGCTGTTTTACCTGTGTGAAATCGTCTCTGCAAGTGCTACTGCAACGGGATCTGTTGCCTTTGAAACACTATAGACGTCGACGTTGCCTGGTTCCTCCCAGCGTAGAGATGTCAATCCATTAAGTTAGGAACTTAATAGCCTAACTTAATGGATTGACATCTCTACGCTGGGAGGAACCAGGCAACGTCGACGTCTATAGTGTTTCAAAGGCAACAGATCCCGTTGCAGTAGCACTTGCAGAGACGATTTCACACAGGTAAAACAGCACCAGCGAAAATGCAGGGGAAGCCAGGCCGGCTCGGTAGCTCAGCGGTAGAGCAATGGCACGGATTGCCAGAGACCCGGGTTCGAGTCCTGGTCGAGCCTGCATTTTTCGCTGAAAATCTACATAGTACAACTCCTGTGTGCGCCTAACTTAATGGTAAATTTCATGTTTGAGTCTTTCACATTTTGCAGTTCATTTTGCATCATTTCGTGACAAAACAGAGTAGAAAAATGCACCTCTCACCTTTCAGAAACATGAAAAATTAACATTAGAATGTGTTATTTCACATTTCGTGTTTTCGTCAAAAACGAAATATGCATGCCTCTAGTTATTGATTCTGAGGTTGAGAGCAGTGGATGTTTTATCCCAGGAAAAAGCCATTTCAGATGTTGGAGATGAGAATATAGAAGAGGTTTGAGGTGTGGCAGGTCTCTTTGGAATGGAGGGTAAATTTGCCAGTGGTAGTGTGAACAGGGGTAAGACAAGTAATAAAAGTTTGGGAAGGTTTGGTATCTTGTATTAGTTGTGTGGTGAAGGGCATTATCAACCAGAATGTATTGGAGTTTGGGGGGATATTTGGAAACAACTCTGGGCTTGTGATCCTGACATGAGAAACATTTTTCCTGACCGTCATATATGAATGTCCGTGAGCTTGTGGAGAAGTGGTACTGACATTATTTCTGAGAGGTATCAGCCCAACCTACTTAAAACACAAATGTATGAAACCTATAAAGCAAATTGTCTTGATTTCTATAGTGATTCACATTAGGGATTGCCAAAACCAGATAAAATTTAACCACATATTGGATAATTTTCCATCTGGATATTGGTATCTGGATTTTTGGATATCCAAATTATCCTGATATCCGAAATCTCTGGTTTAACCGGATATCTGAATTCTCCCAATGTCTGAATGAGTGTATTTGAACAGTTTTATCGTTATCCGTTTTATGGGTTATCCACATATTCTTTTCTTTGTAATTTTCAGATATCATCACTACGTATTTTCCACAAATACCTCATCAAATCTGTTCTATGTGGATATCTAGATTATTCGTTGCATCCAATATCAAATAATTTGAAATCCAGATATCAGTTTTCCGTATTTTGTTGCTATCCCTACTTCACACTTAACATGTTGACTGCCATGTGAGTGATATTTAACTCGCATGTCCCTTTACCTTTGGAGCCTTGTGGCGCACAGGCAACTCACGCTACCATGCTATAACGTACATGTTACGTGAAGAGTGGCCCCGTGGACAAAACTATGCAGATGGTTCGTGAAAATTTAGTGATGCTGTTATTGTCACATTTAATACAAACAAGCATGGATCAAATGAATAAATGAACATTAACTTTTTCTTTTATATTTATTTTTGCCTCTAAATTTAACTTAAATCTGACAAGTAAACAAACAAAAAAAAAAAGAAACATTTTCACTCTTGAACTGTTCAAGCTTTTCTGATTGTGCACTTGGCCTTGAATTATTGCTGGCCAACTCCTCGAAAGATATCGAAACAATACTATGTGGCAGAGTTATGTCACAAATAATGAAAGACTCAATGTTCAGAAACATACAATAACGATACTCTAAACAAAACAATAAGAATGCTTAGATAGAAACAATAAGTATGCTATTAGATATAACTCACGTGGCATGCAGCATAATAAATGAATAAATGATTGTAGTGCCACGTGAGTTGCATGTGACTCGTGCTCATATAATAAAATAAAATAATTAAAAATAACAATATTTCATTTAATCATCTAGTAACACATTGCTTTCAACGTTATTATATTCTCGTAGTAAAACATTGTCGTTCCAGGGTTTACTGCAATTGTATGCTTAATCTAATTGTGTGTGTGTGTGTGTGTGTGTGTGGGTGTGGTTGAGCACTTGCAAATAATTGCTAACTCGGTCCATAATTTTTGAACAGAAAATTATATTTCTACCTCATAAATAGTGGCTAATAAATATGAAGGAGGAACTATTTCCACAATTTGGAAATCTATTAGACCACTCCAATTAATAATTTATCTCCCTACACATTGATTTAATGCTCACATGTCAATCATTTTTCAAACTTCATCTCTTGTCTCCTTATGTACAATCAGGATCGAATTAGCCATTCTTGGGGGATCAGTTAAACATGCCCTACAATTTCAATAACTTACATTATTTCTTGGAAGACAAAGTAGGTAATGATAAAAATCAACCAGCAAGATTTTTTCATGATGTGGTTACAAATTGTAGTGGTTAACATATAGAATATAACAATAATTACAGTAATGAATAAAATTTTTGAGCGGAAAGGTGTTATGTAGTATATCTATCAATTTTTGGATGCTAGTACAACGGGCAAAATATTAATGAAATGTTTCATCATTTGCTTTTACTGGTGTTCTCATTAGTTATATATTCATGGTTCCTAGTGACTTGAATAGATATCCATGTACGAGTGAAAAAGTTATGGGATTTTGTAAAAGCATGCAAAAACCTGGAAGAGTCTGGGAAATGATTTCTTTTTCTTTTTTATATGTGCCACAGTTATAAACTGAAATTGCATTTGTATTTTTAAATTAACCAGCTTCTTGGTTGAAGATTTTTAAGGTCTTATATTTTATTGTTGTTTAGGTACAGCAATGTTGAATAAACTTTATTTATATGAATAGCATACCATATTAGTGTGTTAAAGCATTTTACAGGGGCCTGATAAATGGAAAGCCTGATATTTCATTTTACAGTATTTTATTTTTCAGTGATGATTAGTAAGCTTAAATCATTTTAAATCTATGCAAGTACGTATGAAGAATTAACTCTTAACTATTTTTTTACCAATTTAAAACATTGCATCTACTTAAAATGTGTAAGAGTCTGAAATTTCATCAAGCAAATGTTTTCATTTAAAATCTTTCAAAGTTGGTGGTGAAAAGTTCATAAAAATGCTTTACATTTGATTTGGGTGCTGTTATTGGAGAAAGTTACAGGTGAAAAGTGCAACCTCTCAAAATTTTATTAAATGTTTTTGAATTCCAAGTCATGAACAGTGTTGTTGAAAGCTACTTTTTTTTTTTAGATCAACCAAAAGAACGCCCCCGTCTGCAACTGCAACCGAGAACAAAGCCTTTGGAAGAAACACCAGAGGGTCCAGCACCAGCATCAATATTTGGAGGAGCTAAACCAGTGGACACAGCTGCTAGGGAGCGCCAGATTGAGGAACGTCTTGCACGTGAAAAGGAAACAATAGATGCACCGAAGTTGCCTTCTCGAGATAAGGTTGATGACTATCCGGTTAGGTTTGTGTTTATTTTTGATTCAGTTCATTTATTTTTTGTTCATTAATTTGTTTTGTAAATGATATGTATTTCTTCTTATTGATGTATTTTTTTTTACTTTCTGTTGTTATGCTCCCCCCCCCTTTTCCTTTTGAGCCTGGACTTAAACTTGCTTTATTTTGGTTTTTTTTATTAAAATTTGTTTTAAGTGTGAAAGGAGCATCGTTTTGTTCAATTTTCATGCCGTTTATGGTAAATTAATGGGGAATGCAAAATTTAAGAAATGAAAAATCCTGAAACTATAAACACGAGGGTGATTCAAAATTTGTATAATTTGCACCAGTCACTATCTTGTGCTAGAATTAGACAATTTCATGTATCGAATGATTTCCTGCCGAGGCCCCCATGTTGTCTTGGTGGCAATGGATGGTTTCTTACAAGTTTGGACAATGTTTCATGTACTCGGCCATAATCAAAAAAGTGTGGGGCCCTAACTCCACATCTCCTATATACCTTCATGGTGTGGTGCAAAGCACAGAGGAACACTTTACTTTTTTTACTGGATTCCTACTCCAAGGAACTAGTCAGTTTCTACAGGTGAAACCTCTGAATGATTCTCAGATTCATCATGGAATAAATGCAGTACAGAGCAAATGCATTGTCGTGAACAACTGTAGTGAAGTGGTGCCAGCAGTTTGAACATGGTCAGACTGACTTGACTCATTTGTTAGTTTGCAACTGTGACCATCGATGCCACTCACAGGAGAGACTGTAACAACTTTCTCAGTTGGGATGTTACACAGCCAGTTCTCACACTATCATCCATTGGTTTTTCTGTTCTCTGTCTCCATCTTTGAGTAACAGATTTCTGTCACCAGCAAATCAAATGTTCAGTGTGCCATACAGAAATTATGCAGAAAAATGGCACAAGGAATTTGCATTCTCTCTGAATCTACTGCACATTCTATACATGTTTCTTGACCTAAAACAATCGGGTGTAATTTATTTTTTGAAATGCCCGCGCATGTAGATACTACACACAATATATAGGAGTAACAATAGCAGGATGTTCTAGGGGGTCTGTTTATTGCAGTCAATTATTATTATTAGAGCCAGGCTATTGTACATACTATTTCAGTATATTTAGTTCCGTAAGAACCTCAAAGAGCCACAAATTTATTTTACATATATTAATCAATTCTATATATTTGAAGTGTGTTTCCATAAAAATACATATTTTTTGTAAATGTTGTTCTTTACATCTGCTCTAACTTGTTGAGAGAGTAACTAAATACCCTTGAATGTTATACTGAAGGGTTAAGAATAAAAAAATACTTAAATGAGGGATCAATTGGAATGAATTATCCACAGCATACCCATGATTTGAATCTAGCACCCCCTAGAAGCTAGGTAGCTTCATCATGAAGGCTGCCTTAACATTTACTCTTCTGGTTTCCAAAGAAGATTGCCAGGATACATATTTTCTTAATTGAAAAAGGGTAGATGTTTGTAAAATTTGAAATTTTAGTTACTGCTTCCTGGTATTCATTGTGTACTTTTTAGAAAGATAATTTGTTTAATCAAAAATCTAAAAGTGAATGGAAATATGCAATAATATTGCTTTCTGGAAGTGGCACATTTGCAACATATTTCACCATATTTGGCTTATTTTTATATACAAATTGTGTGGTTATTTATGCCACTTTTTCTACCTCTTGAGCTAATCGTAATGATAAGGATGAATGATGAAATGGATATTGGGACAAACACAATAATACATCTGTACCTTACCCAGGGTTTGAACCTGTTACCTCTGGCTTTGTAGCATGTTATACTTACTACTCCACCATTGATTATTGCAATATTGTATTTAGAATGTACCTTTCAAGTTAAATCCAGTGAAAGTGAAACTACCTATCCACCGCCATATTTGTAAATCTGACCTGAAAGCAGTTGCGCTAGTGTCAAATGTTTAAATCATGGGGAAACTTTGTTTTTTCTGAGGACACATACCTTGGCACGAGTATTCTAATTCCCATACTAATAATATGTTCAACTAGCAGTGTTTAAGTGGTCAACTTTCTATGTTGCCACTGAATCTCCTAGGTCCGAATGCCAGCCCTGTTATATATGCTATTTGCGAGTGTCCCTTCATCAATTCCATCTAATCACTCATTTTCATCATCATGATTACCCAAAAAGTGACAGAAAGATGGTGTGAAATGACAACGCAAATGCAATAATATTTGCATGCTGATTGCAAAAAACATTATTTCAGTCATGTATTAATTTTTATAACTCAGTGCCACATCGCTGTTTGTTTTGACTACCTGGTCTGTTGATTACAATGTACAACAGTGTTTTAAAATGTGGCAAATTTAGACCATGCGGCTACTTAATTTCAGGTTCTCTATTTTTAGCTGCTTTGTGTTAATGAACATGAAAGTAGCTTCACAAGTTCGTAATTTGACACCCATTCCCTTCTCTAGGTCTAAAGGAGGTGATTCTGACAAGGAAGGTAAAGAAGCTGATTCGACTACTAAGGAAGAGAGCAGAGTGCAGTCAGCGCCACCTCCTAGGGAGAATGTCTGGACAAGAAGGGCCGAGAGACAGCAGACTACTAAAGTGAGTTCAAAAATTTTATACACTCAGGCTTGACCATGGTTTTAACCAAGACACTTCATTATTATAAATTATCAAAGGGTGATAGATTGTGATGTGCATGTTTAGTTTTAGATAATCCTGTAAAACTTGAGCGACGCTTTAATATTGTTTATTGCATTTTGTCACAAAATAATGCAAAATGAATAGCAAAATGTAGAGATACTATTTGCCAGTCTAGGATTTTTCAGGAACTGATGTATGTTTCTAGTTTTGTAAATTCTGGAATATTGCAGCTAAAAATGTCAGAAATGTATTTCATGTAGAAAGGATGTTTTTCTGTGCAAGAAGAACTGAAGATTTTCCACATTTTTTTAGAAACTGTTGTAGCATGCGACAACTATTGAGTTGTGCATTTTCTGCAATTTACATCACTGTTGTTCAGGAAGTCTACTGACCAGATAAATCCGTTAATTCTGCTTATTACAGCGTGCCACGTGCCAGTTCGAAGGCTTGCAATCACTCTGCTGATCATTGGTGGGTTGAGACACAAATCATGACAGTGAGGTATTCATCCGAATAGGTGACTTTCAGGAGATGCAGTGGGCACTGCACCGAGGAGACAGATAATTTGCCTTTTCCGTCTATTGGTTTTGCACACTCATTAGCTCTCTATTGTCTGATAAATGTCATTATGATCATCCTCATTTCATTGGACCATTTCATTGCCCATTACATCTACTGAAAGGAACCTATTCGGATGAACTCGTGCACTGTCACAATCCTTGCAGAATTGATTCCGAACCTTTACAGCTGCCAAAATGGAAAATTCCTCCACATATGTGCCTGCGTTTGGACAGGCTTAAGAATTGACATTGAAGCACATATAGTGGAGGAGGGATGTGCCTCACACATTCTTGATCATACCTATGCTTTGATGTGATGTGATCAGCACCAAGCTCCAGCTGCATTTACCCCTATCCCCAGCAGGTACCCATTTATTTGAGGCTGGGTGTGTATCAGAGCCACTCTTTGCAGGGATGAGACAATAATTGACTGGTGAATCCAAAATTATTTACGGTAGGAGTTCATTCTATGATGTTCATCATAGCAGTTTTGTTTATCCAATAAACAAGAGAGTGATGTCACATAAAATATATTGGAGATTTCATATAAAATACATTAATTTGTAAGATGTAGTGCCTGGATAGTTCTACTATTCTATTGAGTTGTGGTTTAGATTTGTTCACTTTGTTTCTCGTAAATTTTGTGGTCATTCACTATCCAGGATGAAATCTAAAGCATTAACTTTTACATGCATTAATAATTAAAGCAAGTCTAAATTAAATCTCTTGTTAAAGTACAGCTTCAATTTTCATCTTAACCGGCTTTGGGTAAGGTAAGGTTTTTCATTGAATAAAAGTATATATTTTCTTAATTTCCAACTAAGTAGGGGGCGATTAAATGTTAAGAAAAAGGGGGAAAAGGTCAAGAAAAAGTCAAGAATTTTAGATTTGTTATTTTGGTAGATATCCTGTGTAAGTATTCATGCCCTTGTAATGATCATTATAAGCTAAGTATCCTTATATCATTATGCAATTTAATTTGAACTCTTGTTTACCAAAAATGACAAGTATTGATTAATATATCATGTCTGTAATATTTTAATCAGAATATGTGGTGTACATTGTTATTATATGAAATTACTTCCTTTATGGTTGTGTAATGATGATTTATTTTCCTTTTATCAGGAGGGTACACATGAAGAAGGTACGCAAAGACATTCAGATAGTGACAAGTCAGACTCGGAAGTGGGACGGAGGCAGTCCCCGTCCCAAGGCCAGCGAGACAGGAATCCTCCCGGCCAGAGATATCAACAAAGAGGCACTGCTGGTAAGTGTTCAGAATTCAAAATATTTTTCAGGCAATTAGACTATAAGGAACAAAATTCTTAGAACTTCCTGTTTGCCATAGTAGCTGTCTTGTCCACGTAATGTAGGTCAGATTATGTTGTTTTTGTTGCATACTTTCTTTTTTTGTACCATTTCATTCCACACACTCAGCAGTTGCAAATCAGGGTTCCCACTCACATGAAAATCCTGGAAAAGTTTTGAGAAAATCAAGCATTTTCTTGAACTTGTCCTAATTTGGGAAAGTAAGTTTTAGTTTTTCTTGAATAAACTTCTCAATGGCAGATGTTTCATGTAAAAATCTTCACATGAGCTGTGTAACAATCAGGGGATCAATAGAGGAGCAGAAAAAATGCAATAAAATTCATGTACAACCGATGTTTATGCTAGTGACAGAACATTCAGAGAGCAGAGACAGTAGAGTATACATTAGTACGGGTAAGAGAAAGGTCCTATAGTTACTTCATGCATTGTTCAAATGATGTGCATCACTATAGAGCAATGTGTGTAGCAATGGAACAGGTCTGAAACAGACATGGTCAAAACAGTAACTGGTCCCTAATATGGTGTGTGGTGTCATATGCAAAGTGTGGCATGGATGGATGTGTGTGTGTGGAGGGAGGGGGGATCATCAGACATTTCCCATGATCTCCTAATTGTTCTGAGCAGTGTAGTTTATATTTCTGTAAATGATTTTTTAACCATGCTGCTTAAACTTTATTCTCATGAAATTTTTATTACTCTTTGCCCCCTCTCCCTCCCCCTTTTAACACTAGTTTCATATATGAAGGTTTGCTATGGAATTGCATTTAATTTAATTTAATCGCCAAGTAAATATGCATTAACTGTCAAATTGCAGCTAAATGTTGAATCCTAGTTTTGAAGTAGGTCTTGTGTAGTGTTGGGTGATATATCGTCACAATATTTTTTCAATAAATATTGTATTGGCAATATATCATCATGATATTTTGGCAATATATATTGTGTTGGCAATTTATGATCATGATATTTTGGCTATATATATATATATATAAAAATCAAATAAGGTAAAAGGAAACACTCACACCGATGATGCTATAAATTAGCGAAAATTTTGAATTTTCCTACTGTCCGGTGAGTGTTTCCTTTTACCTTATTTGATTTTTACTTGGCCCTCCTTGCTTTTATCCATTATATATATATATATATATCGTGTCTGCAATATATCAGCACAATATTTAGCGATATATATTATGTCTGTGATATATCGCGGAGATGATATATCGCTGATATCACAATACGGAAAAAATATCATGTCATCTGTAACTATTTTCTTGACGATATATCATGATATCAAATTTCCGATATCATCCATCCCTAGGCATGTGTGACCCAGAATTTTGCAATAAAAATATATTCTTTTCTTCCTTTGAACCAGCTGCTTTGTAGAAATATATTCTACAAAAAAAATGTTAATTTATTTTGAACAGTGTTGAATAAATTTTATTCTCTTAAAATGCAAGTGCAGTTTAACACTTAAAATTTCATTATTAGCATTGTTAATACTCTACAGAATTGTCTGGATAACCTGGCCAATATGAATGGGAACCCTGATACACTTTTTACTTTTGTTGAAAAGTTTTGTAACAGGTCTTTTAAAGCACTCGCATGCATGCTAGGTATTATCAAAACATACTTTTATTTTCAGTTTTATGTAATGTATATTTTTAAATTTCTGAAATAGTTCCAATAATTTAATATTTTTAGTTGGAAATACCGACACATCTCTGATAGCAAATTGTGAATTCATGGATTTTTATTGTGTTGAGGAAAACATGCATGCTTCCTCTCTTTGCAACTTGCATGTTATGAGCCTAACATAGTACCTATGTTATTAGCTAGTGATTTAATTGAGTATAACTTTTCTTGACATGTGTACTGTTTGGTCCTGGGTGGAAGCATGTTTTAGTGCTTACAATTGTACTTATAGTTCCGGTCCCAGTGAATATATCTAGGAATAAAGTAAACTTGAACAGATTATTACAAGGAGTCTCTTGTGAACATCATATGAAATACAGATTATGTCCCATTCATGCAAAGAGAAAAAGTTATTCTCCATTAATTTGTATAAGGCTAACTGGGTCTGTAAGTTCATAATGGTGGTGGTGAAAGTACTGAAAAAATAGAAATGTCTACTAATTCAGTATTCTTGATAATGCAAGGGTGAAATAATACGTGTTTTCATTTCATTTACATCGACAAATTACATATAGTCTTATTTTGGCATTTTCTTCCTATGCAATTCTCCTATGCTAAAATTAAATTAAAACTGTGTACCTGTGGTAAGAAGCATATTGATGTCACAATCACAGTATCAGATATAAAATATTTCCTGTGATTCATGGTGATTGCGGTAAACGCGGTTTAAAATTACTTACGTGAAATTTAGAAGATTTCGTACTTCCGCGTTGCACAATTTAATGGTTCAATCCTATTAATTACGAAGATCCACTGTCTTCATTCACAAAGGGTACGGCGTTTGAAGCGGAGATGGTACCGCGTCACTACATTGTTTGATCCCGGGCGGCGGTGGTTGCGATTTTTCCCGTTCGGCAGCACTGGCGCGCGCATCTTGGTTTGTGTCGTCTGCTTCCTGTTGTCCGGTGGCATTGTCAGTTGGGGGTTGGGGGGCTGGGCAGTGTTGCTTGGTAATGTGCCGTTCCTGTTTCCCGCGTGGCTGGAGGGGGGTCGAGTATGTGCATAGCATCTTTTCTTTTTCGGGTCGGGGATCTTTCTGAGGACAGGGTGCCAAGTTGGGTGTGCTTGCCCATTGTCCAGGTTGAGTGCTGGTTTCTGCTGGATGATGGCATGGGTTTCTTTGATGGTGTTTTCTATTACAGAGCCGGTTGGGTGAAGTATGGATATGGAGGAGATGGTGTGGTTAGTGGAGTGGAGGTGTTGGGAGAGGCCTGATTTAGGTGTGTCGTTTTTGGCATCTTTTACATGTTCGTTAATCCGTTCTTGGACGGTGCGGATGGTTCTGCCAATGTAGGTGTTGTGGCATTGGCATGTGGTCTTGTAGACACCGGGGGATGCAAGTTTGGGTAGGTAGTACCTCTTGAAGTTGGGAAGTGCCCTTCCGATTTGGGATATTGGTTTGTGTGCTACTCGGATGTTGAAGGGTTTGAGGGCCTTGGCAAATTTTCCAGATGTGGTGGGGTGGTAGGGAAAGGCAATCCACTTGGGTTTAGGATGATTTTGGTTCGGGATATCTCTGTTTCTTGGGTGTCTGAACTGGGCTTCTGTTTTTGCGCACCACATGGATAGTTGGCGCTCGGTGTAACCGTTGTTTAGGCCTATTTCCGTTATGCACGCTATTTCATCTTGCAGGTCATCTTCTGTGCAGCTGTGTGTGAATGCTCTTCTGTAAAAGCTCATCCATACTCCAGCTTTCTGTTTTGGTGGGTGGTTGGATTTTGCATGGATATACTGGGTGCCCGAACCTGGTTTCCTGTATACGGATGTGACGAACTTGTCTTGGAGTCGTCGGATGCTGAGGTCGAGAAAGTTGAGGTGGCCATTTTGTTCCCTTTCAACGGTGAAGTTTATGTTGGGATGTATGTTATTGAGGGCAGTTAGGAGACGGGTTAGGTCCTCTTCCTGTTTGTAAATGACTATGGTGTCATCGGCATATCTTTTGTATCTTATATGAGCAAACTCTGGTTGGGTGAGAATTGACTTCTCGGCCACATGCAGCACTATGTTGGATAGGGGTGCGGAAAGGGGGTTGCCCATCGCTAGGCCCCCTGTCTGGTGGAAGAAACTGTCCTCGAACTGGAAATAGTTGTGGGTGAGGCAGGCTTGTAGAAGGTTGCATATTTCATCAGTTACAAATGGAGGCGTGCTATTGCTGAGTAGCCATGTTCTGGTGGAGTCAAGTGCAAGGCTGATCGGAATGGAGGAGTACATGTCCACTACGTCTATGCTGGCTACCTTGCAGTTGTCGGCTTTGACAAAAGAGGTGACAAATTCTTTTGCTTCGAGGCTGTTTTTTAGGCAGTAGGTGAGTTTGTCATTGTGGGCGGTCAGTTTCTGGAGGAGCCATTTGGTCAGGTGGACACTTGGTTGATTGAAGCCGGCCACTATGATTCTCAAGGGGGTTCCTGGTTTGTGGGTTTTTGGTATGCCATATGCACAGGGAAGGCTGGGGTGGGTGTTCCTTAGTTTCTTCTTTTCACTATCTTGAAGGAGGGCGCAGTTATCTATGGCTCGGCGGATTGCTGTATTGTATCTGCTTGTGGGGTCACGTTTCAGCTTTTTGTAGCCATCAGAGTTTAGTTTTGCTTGCATTTTGTCACTGTATTGGCCTTTTCCCATTATGACGTATTGGTTACCCTTGTCCGATTTTATGCACCAACATTTGTTGTCCTGTAGCCACTTTCGGAATTCCTGTGTTGTGTTCCTTAGTTTATTGTGCACTGTGGGTTTATGTTTGCTAGTAGGTTGGGCGTGTTGGCGGAGGATGATGGAAGCACATGTAAGGCGTACACACTCGGCATCTTGGTTAGTTTTCGTTGCAAACGCTGTTTTTTCGGCAGAGCAGATTAAGTCTAGGGAGGGGGGGGAGTCATTTAGGAGGTTGAATTTGAGGCCGTGTTGGAGGAGGGAGTGGAATTCTGTCGGCACGGTGAGGTTGGTGAGGTTGATTATAGTGCTGGCGGGGGTGTTGGGGTTCACTGGTGTGGTGGTGAGGGCCGGAGGTTGGGCACCAAGGGTTTGCAATTTCTGTGTTAGGGTCGCTGTTTTCTTGTTTTGCGATGTTTTTAGCATGAAGTCGATGTTTTGCTGGGCTTTTTTCCAGTCGTCGGGGTTGATTCTTGGTTGTATGTAGTCACGGAGGGAAGCACATGTTTTTTGAAGTGATGCTATTTCACGATATTTATCACTGATCACTGCACTCATTGCCCGTGGAAAACACCCGCCACCAGCTATAGCGTTAAAAAGGTCGTGTTCAATGCCGAAAAACGGGCAATGAGTGCAGTGATCAGTGATAAATATCGTGAAATAGCATCACTTCAAAAAACATGTGCTTCCCTCCGTGACTACATACAACCAAGAATCAACCCCGACGACTGGAAAAAAGCCCAGCAAAACATCGACTTCATGCTAAAAACATCGCAAAACAAGAAAACAGCGACCCTAACACAGAAATTGCAAACCCTTGGTGCCCAACCTCCGGCCCTCACCACCACACCAGTGAACCCCAACACCCCCGCCAGCACTATAATCAACCTCACCAACCTCACCGTGCCGACAGAATTCCACTCCCTCCTCCAACACGGCCTCAAATTCAACCTCCTAAATGACTCCCCCCCCTCCCTAGACTTAATCTGCTCTGCCGAAAAAACAGCGTTTGCAACGAAAACTAACCAAGATGCCGAGTGTGTACGCCTTACATGTGCTTCCATCATCCTCCGCCAACACGCCCAACCTACTAGCAAACATAAACCCACAGTGCACAATAAACTAAGGAACACAACACAGGAATTCCGAAAGTGGCTACAGGACAACAAATGTTGGTGCATAAAATCGGACAAGGGTAACCAATACGTCATAATGGGAAAAGGCCAATACAGTGACAAAATGCAAGCAAAACTAAACTCTGATGGCTACAAAAAGCTGAAACGTGACCCCACAAGCAGATACAATACAGCAATCCGCCGAGCCATAGATAACTGCGCCCTCCTTCAAGATAGTGAAAAGAAGAAACTAAGGAACACCCACCCCAGCCTTCCCTGTGCATATGGCATACCAAAAACCCACAAACCAGGAACCCCCTTGAGAATCATAGTGGCCGGCTTCAATCAACCAAGTGTCCACCTGACCAAATGGCTCCTCCAGAAACTGACCGCCCACAATGACAAACTCACCTACTGCCTAAAAAACAGCCTCGAAGCAAAAGAATTTGTCACCTCTTTTGTCAAAGCCGACAACTGCAAGGTAGCCAGCATAGACGTAGTGGACATGTACTCCTCCATTCCGATCAGCCTTGCACTTGACTCCACCAGAACATGGCTACTCAGCAATAGCACGCCTCCATTTGTAACTGATGAAATATGCAACCTTCTACAAGCCTGCCTCACCCACAACTATTTCCAGTTCGAGGACAGTTTCTTCCACCAGACAGGGGGCCTAGCGATGGGCAACCCCCTTTCCGCACCCCTATCCAACATAGTGCTGCATGTGGCCGAGAAGTCAATTCTCACCCAACCAGAGTTTGCTCATATAAGATACAAAAGATATGCCGATGACACCATAGTCATTTACAAACAGGAAGAGGACCTAACCCGTCTCCTAACTGCCCTCAATAACATACATCCCAACATAAACTTCACCGTTGAAAGGGAACAAAATGGCCACCTCAACTTTCTCGACCTCAGCATCCGACGACTCCAAGACAAGTTCGTCACATCCGTATACAGGAAACCAGGTTCGGGCACCCAGTATATCCATGCAAAATCCAACCACCCACCAAAACAGAAAGCTGGAGTATGGATGAGCTTTTACAGAAGAGCATTCACACACAGCTGCACAGAAGATGACCTGCAAGATGAAATAGCGTGCATAACGGAAATAGGCCTAAACAACGGTTACACCGAGCGCCAACTATCCATGTGGTGCGCAAAAACAGAAGCCCAGTTCAGACACCCAAGAAACAGAGATATCCCGAACCAAAATCATCCTAAACCCAAGTGGATTGCCTTTCCCTACCACCCCACCACATCTGGAAAATTTGCCAAGGCCCTCAAACCCTTCAACATCCGAGTAGCACACAAACCAATATCCCAAATCGGAAGGGCACTTCCCAACTTCAAGAGGTACTACCTACCCAAACTTGCATCCCCCGGTGTCTACAAGACCACATGCCAATGCCACAACACCTACATTGGCAGAACCATCCGCACCGTCCAAGAACGGATTAACGAACATGTAAAAGATGCCAAAAACGACACACCTAAATCAGGCCTCTCCCAACACCTCCACTCCACTAACCACACCATCTCCTCCATATCCATACTTCACCCAACCGGCTCTGTAATAGAAAACACCATCAAAGAAACCCATGCCATCATCCAGCAGAAACCAGCACTCAACCTGGACAATGGGCAAGCACACCCAACTTGGCACCCTGTCCTCAGAAAGATCCCCGACCCGAAAAAGAAAAGATGCTATGCACATACTCGACCCCCCTCCAGCCACGCGGGAAACAGGAACGGCACATTACCAAGCAACACTGCCCAGCCCCCCAACCCCCAACTGACAATGCCACCGGACAACAGGAAGCAGACGACACAAACCAAGATGCGCGCGCCAGTGCTGCCGAACGGGAAAAATCGCAACCACCGCCGCCCGGGATCAAACAATGTAGTGACGCGGTACCATCTCCGCTTCAAACGCCGTACCCTTTGTGAATGAAGACAGTGGATCTTCGTAATTAATAGGATTGAACCATTAAATTGTGCAACGCGGAAGTACGAAATCTTCTAAATTTCACGTAAGTAATTTCCTGTGATGTTTGATTGCTCAGATATCTCATATTTCTTTCACTGTGGAGAACATTTCAGCATTTACAGATTCTCTTTAAAGTGTAGGTGTAGTCCCAATTAGTGTATAGTATGTTAGTCTGGGTTAAACTTGAAGACAGTTGCCAACAGTACGTTCCCTACTTCTTCCTGCAGATGGACAGCATTGCTACATTTTTGTGTTTCAGCTTCCCCCTTGCATTGCAAATATCTACCTGAATACTTTAGAGTGGACTTGAACTTGCTTTAGAGTCAACTTGAGCTTGGAATAGAAATTTTTGTAGTTAGGTCATATGTTCAAATCCCTGAACAATCATCCTAATGTCTTTCCAGTTTTTTATTACTCCAGGGAAATGTCAGAATAAACTTTTACCCTTCTTAAAAATAACTTCTTTCGTGGCAGCTTGGTGAAGAATGTTTATATTGAAAGTTCTGTAATTAAATGCTTCTCGAACTCAACCTGTAAAACATACTGTAACTACAATAACTGCATTTCTGTGTATCTTTCCACAGTATAACACTGATAAAATCGATAGAAGGAAAGAGGTCCATGCTAAACCATCCTATCTTCTAACATTAAGACTTTATTCCATTTCCTTATTCCTTAATCTCTTCTGTTTCCCACAGTATTTAACTGATGTTCAATGTTTCGAATGAGGCACATGAAATATATCAGCAACAGAACACATTATCCAGTCCAAGATCAACTTTTAACATTTCATTCAGTATTCAGTCACTGTTGAACATCGTCAGCATGGTGACGTTTTATGAACTTCTCAAGCATACCATGAAAAGTTGGGAAATTTACCGCACTTGTACATCTGGGATTATTTTGCGAGGCATACTGGAAACTATTCATAAATATTCAGTGCAAAATATTTATACCAATTGATTCTGGTATAAAATTGTTACTTTTAGCCGATGTATCTGTATTGGTATCAGAAAATATCGGTTGGATTTTATTTACTGATACCAGCTGAAACTGTTCCGGCATTTTGATTTTTCGTGGGGTCACTAAAATGTCAAGTAGGACTTCCGTGGATTCTAATTAATCTGGGAGTTATACAAAATTGTAAGTTTCTATTGATTTTGTAGCAATATTATGTGGAAATACTGTATTTTGTAAGTGTCTACCAAGTATTTTCATAATTGTTAAAAACAACAGAAAACACACAAACAGCATGAAAAACAACAAAAAACACACAAACAGCATGATAAAAAACACTTTAGGAGTTCTTCCATGATTTTGATTTCATCTCGGAATCATCTTCAGGGCTGGTCGAGAGACTACAAAAGGGACAAGAGATGCGAGTTGCAAGGCATACTGGAAACAGCGAGTAGCGCCAGTGGAACTTCAACCGTGTTCCTTTTGTCGTCTCTCGACCAGCCCTGACGATGATTCCAAGATGAAATTGAAAGCGTGGAAGAACTCCTGAAGTGTTTTTTTATCATGCTGTTTGTGTGTTTTTTGTTGTTTTTAACAATTATGTTGCCAGCACATGACGTAAGAAGTTTTTTGCTGTCGTATTTTCATAATCTGATGCAATTTTTTAATATTTTAAAGCAAAACTGGTAAATTTGTGCTTATAACTGGAGTAGAATACTCACAATAATCAATACTTTGAACAACTTTCAATTGTTACAATTTTCAAGCATCGGTATCTGTGGGAACCTGTAAGGGTATCGGTTCAAGATGGTATCTGCTCAGACCGAAGAAATATATTTACAAACAGAAGACCTGGCAACTGTAAGTACAGGCTGTGCCAGAGTATTATAACCCTGCATCAACCTCTTTGATTGGGAAGCATAGCTCATGCCACAGTTGAAGTCATTACCACATTTTACCCCTCTTCTGAGCTTTTATAGCTAACATAGCCTAACCTTTCTCTTAAGTATTTTCGTTTGATTGTCAAGATATTGCTACTGGAATTTCATGAAGGGTTGGCAAGCCCAAACTAACATTCTTTGTCTCTGCACTGCACCCTGAGATAGGGGAGACAAAGGCTATCATATCCTATCCAGGAGGAATACCTTGCATCACCACTTAACAACATTCATTTATCACCCATATACTTCTTATCATAAGTACACAAGTTTAATCTAATATGCATGCATTTATAGGCAATCCAAATTCTAAGAAATGAAAACAGTAAAAAAAAAAAGTTTTGAAAATACACTAAAAGAATTATCTTCATCATCCCCAGGTAATGGGGAGGAAGGGGTAGATCAGGATCAGGTAGGTCCTTAACCACCACAAGAATCCCTGGAACTAGGGTCAAAGTGTCATGGCATGTAGGAAGGAAGGAGCCATCACATGTTTGCAAGTTGCCAGGTCATGCTCTGCATCTGGAAAAAAATAAAAGCTGCTAATTTTAATGTACTATGTATTTTTTTTCTCATTGGGACAACCATGTATGGTATATAATAAAGATTATCCAAATAAGTATAATTAAGATTCTTTTTTTTTTACACAAGTCCTTCCACCTTTCCATTCTTATTCATTTCCTGGTACATTTTGTTAGGTTCCACAGTGTAAGTACAAAAGTGAACTTTCATTTATTTGTACAATAATATGCTCCTTTACAGGAATTTCTTAGAAGGGGGTTACATCTCTCTTCAGACTTCCCGAGTACAAATATTGGCAGTTGATTTTGTAATTAGGTGTAACCTGGTTAGACATTTTTTTTTTTTTTTTTTTTTTTTTTTTTTTACAGGGAGTTTCAAAAGCTATAAATATATAAGTACCATTTTTGATTTCTACTTTAAATTGTATGGTAGGAGTTAGGTCCCCCCCCCCTTTTTTTTTTTTTTTTGCAAGAGGACCTTCTTTCTTAAGGCAAATAAGAAGCATTTAAACAATTTGAAATGATAATTTTGACATGTTAGATTTTGAATTATGGGATTTTAAAATGTCTACATTTGTACATCTTGAATTATGGAAAGTCGTGAATGGTATGTATCCTGTTATTTTTCCATAGTGTGGTTTATTTACCAACAGTTCTCCTGAACAGTCTTAAAGTAGTGAGTGATGTAATAAGTCTAGTATATGGAAACATGGACATGAATACAAATTTTTGTTTCTTTAAATATATTTTTATTTTGTAATTCAAAAGAGAGATGCATTTTCTTTAGGAGTAAGATTAAAATACATTATGAAGCTCCTACTTGGAAAGTAAATACTTCAGTTTTTTATTCTCTATCTTAGAGTTTGAGCAAGATAAAGAGTTTTTACGATTCAGAAGGTTGAAGTCACCAATTAGCTAGTAGTTAATACATACATCTGGTAATACTATTAATTCACTATTATATTAGAATTTATTGCATATTGTGTTAGGTATATGATGTAACATGAACTTAGAAAGAATTCTAAATAATAATTGCCAATTTTGTTGTTAAATTAGTGTTACATTAAGTTATATGAATATGTGATAACAGCATTTTGATAGTATGAAATACATGTATGTGTGTTAATCATTTCTTTTAATAGATGGGTCTGCTCGTGGGCAAGATGGTGTGAAAAGGGGTGACATCAGGTCGGAAAGAGGTGGTCGTGGACCTCCACCACGAGGAGGCTCAACGTCGCAGCGTGGAAGGCCTCACACAGAAGGCGGTCAAGACAGGTCTGTTTGTAATGTCTTCTTTAAAAGTTTATGTACAAAATAGTCCTTGTACTTTTGCAGCCTATTACAATATTTTAGGCTTCTGAAAAGCATGATACAAAGTTTAACATTATACTGGGTTTCCATAAAATCCCTTTACAACTTCAAAAATTCACTACAAATGCAAATGATGAGATATTTGAGTGATTTCTTTTTATTGTACTCGTTTACTATTAAATTTTGTACTAATAGTCAATTTGTGTATTTCCGGTAACATTGTGAAGAAAGAGAGGTCCCCGAAAGAAAAACAGCTACTCCGCAAGAAAAGGCACAATGTGTGGCGTGGTTCATTGAAACAAAATCTGACACTCAGACTCAGCGAAACGTCAGGACTAGGTATGGGAAACAACCACCAGCACGTCTATCAATTCGTGAATGGCACAGGAAATTCATGGAAACCGGTACAATTTTGGATAAAGCAAGAAGTGGAAGGAAACGAGTATCAGAGGAAGACATCGAACGTGTAAGACAGGCCTTTGTTAATTCTCCAAAGAAATCCATTCGCACTGCTGCCAGACAGTTACAGCTACCACGATCAACAGTGCACAAGGTCCTACACCACAACCTGCGATTGATTACGTATAAAGTGCAACTGTTGCATGCCATCGAGTCGAATGATAAACCGAAACGCAAAACATTTGCAGTGGACATGCTTTATCGAATATCGGAGGATGCAATGTTCCTCAACCGAGGGTGTTTTACTGATGAGGCAACATTTCATGTTTCCAGTAAACTGAACACGTACAATGTGAGAATCTGGGACTCAGAAAACCTCCATGTGACAATGGACCTCAAATGAGACAGTCCAAAGGTGAATGTGTGGTGTGGACTGATGTTCAATCGAATCATTGATCCATTTTTCTTTGCGGAGCAAACAATTACTGCAATTGTTTACCTTGATCTTTTGACTGAATATGCGACACCACGACTGGCTGACCTTCAACCAACCGTCCTTTACCAACAGGATGGTGCACCACCACATTGGGGATTAAATGTTCGTTACTTCTGGACCAAACATTTCCCGGTAGGTGGATTGGATGGGATGGCCCTATTCCCTGGCCACCTCGTTCACCAGACATATGTGAATAAAAAAAGTGGTAAAAACTGGAGAACAAAGAACTGCCAGAGGATGTACCTTCATCCTTCGTGAGTACTTTGTGTTTGCACCGATGTAGTTGGGACATGGACAGTAGTAGTAACAAAAATGGTGGCAAGCAGTGTGTGTGTGTGTAGCTTTGGAGCAGCTGTGTATGATCTAATTTCTTGTGAACAAGAATTTTGAGAAGATCGCAAGCACAGTATGGTGAATAAACGATATCACAGGCAAGACGGTACGAATGATGTGAACAGTTTGGTGAAGAACGCTAGTTGCTGACAAATGAACCGCATGGACACATTATCCGACTGGGATGTGTTATGTGGATTTTTTGGGGGATAGGGTCATGATTAATGCCCAGTATTTCTGCACATTGATGAAGGGTAGTGTATGATTCACAACAAAAGACTGGGGATGTTGTCTGCAAATGTCTTCTTCACCATGACAATCCCTGGCCCCACATGGTCAATTTGACAGCAACAACTCTTGCGCTGAAATACACTGCGGAATTTTTCCCCATGTTCTTACACTCTGGACTTAGCCTCCAGTGATTATCAGATTTATTTGATCCACTTAAAGAACATATGTGAGGGAAAAAATTGAAGACAGATGAAGCGCTGATGAAAGATGTCTTGAAGCATCTACGACAGCAGTCAACTTCCTTCCATGTGGAAGGATTCGAGGAACTGACACAATGATGGCAGCAGTGCCTGAATGCTCAGGTGGATTCCTTTACATAGTTTGATGCTTGTAGGACTTTCCTTCCAATTTATTCCTAGAAATAAAATTCTCGGTCAACCTTAAACGACCCTTGTATGTTCGAAATACAGTTGGTAGTTTTTATCACTTTGATATTTACTGTGAAAAATGAAATGCTCATCTACCTTCAGTTATACCCAGAACACAGTATCTCCCGACCCCCATTCACGGAGCAGAACAGTTATTTTGACAAAATCCTGTTTCCTGCTGTATTCTTCGGTAGCCGCTTGTAGCCCACACAGGGGTCAGCAGTAGGCTGAACGGGCTGTTTGACTGCAAGTTTCTTCATGGGTAAAAGTGCCAACAGTGGATGACTGCCATAAAGGCAGTCCCGGCAGTCCCCATGCTGGTTGTTAGGGTGGTCGGTCGCACTCTAAAAGCTTTTTTTGTTGTTAACAACATTCAATATTGTCTTTTATGTGCTTTGTTACTGCGTTAACTTTAATTTGGACATTTAGATGTCTACTACAGTTAATGGTTTCTCTGTCAGTAAAGCTAGGCCACAAAATATGCTAATTAGGATTGCATAAATGACATTCACTTGTAGAGTGCAAAATCAGGCAACTTCAAAATATTTGTAACAAGTTAAAATATGAAGGTACACTTGCTACCATGTTACTATCACCGACTTCGAGTTGGCCCATGCTAAAAGCCCGTTTCCAGTCTGGTGTGTATGGTGCTACCCCTCCCCCCTTTTCTGTTGTTTCTTAAGTATCTTCTCATTCCATTTTCATTGCATTGTAATCTATAGATGTCTGAATTCTTGCAGAATGTTGTGAAGTTGCTTTTTCTGCAGCTGCATTTACATTACCTTTTTCAAATGCTATGAATAGATTTTTTATTTAAAAAAAAAAAAATCAGCCCTTATATGCACATCTATAATATGAAATTTATTGAATTAAACATCATCTCAGGCCTCCTTGCCTTGTAATCAAGGGGTCCTGGGTTCGCTTCCCAGTGGTTCGTATCCCACTTTAAACTATAGGTCCAGTCCCGATTAGCCTTACTGTGCATAAAGTGGACTTAAAACAACAATTTAATCAATTATAAACAACATCTCAAGATTCTAATTTCATTCTGGTCAGTTTCTTAACACCCGGGAATTATGAATCAGTTCTGACACTTTGCTATATCAGCAGTGTAAAATTGTGATAAATGATACATAAATATTACTCTGCAACTTTTGTATGCCAATTTACAAGAATTTTTCTCTAGCTGTCCTTCTGAGTGGTTTAATACATTCTGAATTTTGAGTCCCAACTTGGCATGAGTGTTCATTTCAAATACACTAAAGCTTTATTCAGAAATATTTGTAATTATTTGTTGTTTTTTTGTATTGTTTTTATAATATTAATTTTAAATAAAGAAAATTTTCATCAGCAATTAAAGCATGGTGGCCAAATATTAGAATTAGTCTGTTGGCGGATTAACTTAAATTTAGTATTTAATGTTTTACTTCTCTTAACCACTTGCCTGATTAACCTGAGTTAACTCGGAATTTGTTTTTGCTTTACATATTATTTACCCGAGTTATCTCGTTAAAATGGTCAACCGCAGTGCACTTTTCTGCCTACCCGGACAGTCTCGTTTGAGCATTAAAAGGTGTTAATTCCCATTTTGGCCACTAGATGGAAGGTGTAGATAGCTTGTCGAGGTACTGCTACCATCTACCGGATTCCCATGGCACTACGTAGTTGTCACCTTTCCAGTGGTACTTGTGGTCGTTGTGCGACTGTAGTGCCAAAACGTAGTGTTTTTTTGTGTTGTGAATACATTCTGTTCATGTTTTAGTGTTTTCCAACGTGTGAAGAACGAGAAGATGAGTGACGACAAGCTTACAGACAACTGTATAGAGGAGGAGAAGGAGGAAATGGATGAGTGGAAGCGATACAACAGTGGACAGTGTGTGTACTGACGAGACAGATACAGATAGTTGTGGTGGTGTACAGTCGCCTTCCAAAATCTTTGCTTTGGTATATGATTTGTTGGGAAAGGGGTACTGTTTGACAATGGACAATTATTATAACTCACCACAACTTGCAGATCTGTTCATTTCGAAAAAGACTGATGTATTTGGAACACTGAAATGCAGTAGGAAAGACCTACCACAGGCTCTAAGAACAGCCAAATTGAAGAAAGGTGAAGAAGTAGGGTTGCAATCCGGCAAAGTGACATTCATGAAATGGAAAGATAAGAAGGATGTGACATTGTTGTCAACCATCCATTCTGTTGAAATGATGACTGTAACACAACGTCACAAAAAAAAAATTAAACCACGAGTGGTGGTCAATTACGACAAAATGGGTGGTGTTGATCAGCATCTTGCTTCGTACGCCACACCAACGAGCATGGCAAAAAGTATTATAAAAATATTTTCTTTCATCTGTTGGATCTGTCTCTTTGGAATTCAACATTAAAATGTGAAGACATTTTATTTTCCACAGTTTATATGCTATTTTGAAACATTTGTAGTACTTTCCATGTATGTCCGAGTTAACTCAGGTTAATAATTATGGAGGTTTTTTGAAATAGTTTCGTAACCTTATTTGACCCCAAAAATAGGATTTCATTACTGTTCCTTAATTGCCGATATCAGTACATTACAAACACACAATAAAAAAAATGTGTAAAATATGGACCATTTTTGGGAAAATAATGTGTCAGGCAAGTGGTTAATGTATTTAATTTTTTGTTCTTTAGCAAAATAAGGTAGGAAAATGTACATACCACCAATAATAAACATCATATGATAACATGAACTTACAGTACATGTGAAAAATTGTGTATCAGAGTTCAGAGACCCAGGTTTGATCCCTGGGACAAACACAATTTTGACATGATTTTTAACAAGTTCAATTTTGAGGACAATTTGCTAACCAAATTGATGTTCTGCAGGGAGCGTCGAAGAGAACGTCCTGCTGACCAGGTTGATGTTTCCCGCATGCCAAAGTTTGAAGAGAAGCAGGCACCTGTGAGTAACTTTCAGGTTTCTTTTCCATTTCCCTGTTGTTTTATCTCTTTTTCCAAATATTATTATTAAGATTTCATTTCCAAAAAACTTTTAATTTTTGTTCACGTTTTATGTAAGGGACCACGTTTCACACCCATACAGACCTACTGGTAAAATTACTGTTTTGTATACTTCAGTATTTCGATTCTTTGATAATAGATGAGCAAATAAAAATTTGTCTAGAAAAGTAACCTGAAACGTACCTGCTTTTAATTTCCTTTTTAATATCATTTTCATTTGGTAATATTACTCCTAAGTATTTGAATTTAGAAATTGATTCAGACAGGTTATTATCTATAAGTAGGATTATTATCTACAACTTGATTTCATCCTGTAAGAATTATTTAGTTTCCTCTCTACTAACTTCCAAGCCTATCTTCTGTGCTGCTTCTAAAGTATTTAAAAGGTAAAGTGCTCCCCTGTGCTTCAAGGCGTATAGGGGGTGTGGAGGTAACACCCCACACTTTCTTGATCTGGTCGTGAGTGGGTGTGATGTGATCAGCATCACGCCCCTGACTGCTTCCCCCCCCCCCCCCCCCCCCAGGGTTTCCCCCAGGTACCCATGGCATTCGACGCTGGGTTGGCGCCGGGGCCGCTTCAGACGTTTGAAAAGTTCCCGGATTTGAACCGGCCGGATATCGAACCTGGGACCTTTAGCATGGTAGTCAGTATTATTATTAACTGTATGCACATCATTCCATAGTATGTCAACATCTGCACATGTAACAGCTGGGTACCATATTTAATCATTATGTGTCATGGATAATACAGTGGAACCTCGATTTTACGTTTCCGGATTTTACATTTTGCCGTCCCAACATAGCATAATGTTAAAAAAATTTCCTCGATTTTATATTTTCCCGCACGTTGAGTTTTTTCAGCTTGGTCCACTGAAAAACGTAAAATTGAGGTTCCACTATATTGGGTTTATGCATAAGTTCATAGTGTTTTCCTACTGTGGCAAAAGTTTTTATTTGATACTCACTTCAGAAGACAAACTAATTGGTAATATATTCTCCTTCATTGTCTCTTGTCTGCCAACACTGAGGCAATTTTTCGATTACATGCCTGAAGAAATCAGCTGACTGAGAGTTAAAGAAGTCGTCAAGCCAAGTTTGAAGAGCATTTTCATTATCGAACATTTTCCCTGAAGATTATTGGATAGAGTGTGGAAAAGGTGGAAATCCGAGGGTGCAAAATCGTGGGGAGTAAGTGAGATGTAGAATAACCACACACCCAGGCTCCCTGGATAGCAGCTCTTGGTATGTTAGGGAATGTGTTGGCATACATTATCGTGTTGCAGCAGCACTTGATTCAGTCTTCCTGGTCTTTTTTCTTGAATTGCAGCCACAAGGCATCAGAGTTGTTGGCAATATCAGCAGTGATGGTAATCTTCCTGGGAAGCAGTTCATAGTACATGATGCCGTCTTTGTCCCACCTGATGCACACAACATTACCTTTTGTGGATCGACACTTGCTTTTGTACATAGAGTTGCTTTATTTTGTTAGGGCTTAGCCATTTGTCTTTTTTTTTATATCAACAAAGACACCATTTCTCGTCACCAAGAATCCAAGATAGGGATGATTGATGTTCATGAGCTCACCGATGACTAGTAAGTAGAGAAGCCCAAATGCCACCCACTGAACCCCCCCCTCCCCTCCTTAAAGCATGCGATATCCATACACCCAATTTTTTTAACCTTGTACATGGAATGAAAATGTCACACCAATGCAGGATCTAAAAGTCTTGCCCCCCCCCCCTGGCCCCCGCAAAACATTACCAAAGGCCCCCTCTACCTACACCCACCCAACTCAAAATTCAGCTCAAAATTTTTAAATTGGAAGGAGGCTATGTTATATATACTACACTGTTTTTTTTTCTCACACCTGGGAAATGATACATTTGTTACAATCATGCAGTCATAATTTTTCCTGATTGAAAATAGGTTGAAGAAACCTTAACTGCTGCATTTCTCGTAAAATTCTAGTCTGACTGCCATGCGGGAAATGTGTGGTGGATGATCTAAGGTTGGAATTTTTCGGCCTTTTTCGCCATATAAAGTGGCTCTAGGGCCAACCCATCGTTCGGGGGGAAAGGGGGTAAAGGCAGCCACAGCATGGTGCTGATCACATCATCTCGAAGGTGGCGGACATCAAAAATATGTGTGGCCCTACTCCCTCATTCTCTAAATGTGCCTTTCCTGACACGGTGCTATATGCCCAGGGAGTATAACTTCTCTTTTACCTGTATTTATTGTGTTCGTTTCTTTACCCCTGAGTAACAAAGTTTGTTTTTTACATACGCATATACGAACCCTCCACTATGACAATGGCTGAGGGCCCCCTAAAGGCTTAATTGTCCCCCCCCCCCCCCGCCCCTGCACTGCGGGGTTTTGCGGCTTGTAGATCCGGCACTGTGTCACACGTTGGTTTATTGGTCACAGTTCATCACATATACCAAATCTCATATTAACTGACATGAATCATTCTGGATTAAAGCATTTAAATGGTCATTATCTAAGCCCAACGATCTTTCTGAACGTGGAGAATCACTCAAGTGAAAGTTGCTCTCTTTGAAACAACAAAACCATTTTCTTGTGCTTTCTGCAATGGCATTCTTCCTGTAAATGGTCCAAATTATCCAAACACCTCTCCTGCATTTGCTGCTATACTAAACTGTGAGAAGAATATGTCGGAAATGTTCATTTTTTCCCACTTGACACTTATTTTTCTTCAACCAAGAAATAGCACTACTATCAAATCTGCAAAATTTAAAGTGTATTCACAAGCACTACAGTGCCACTTCAAATGGAAACTAAAAGACGATAAAGAAACTCCTAACACTGCAGTGTTGCCATACCAAACGCTATGAATTTAACGCATCAACGTAATATAGCAAGAGTAATTATTGAAAACAATGCATATTTGTAGCATCAGAATGTTTAGAATATAGAGGGAACAGATGTTTTTATACAAAATCAAAGTTCACGTATGTTTTTCTTTTCACAGAACTTTGCTGCCTCAAACAAATTTGCATACTTGCCAGATGAAGATGACCCGGAATAAAATTGGCAGCGATAACGTAATGAACTGAAAAATCAATGAACTGGTGAGAATGTGTGGAGAAGCCCCGTTGCTTCACCTGCACTTGGTGATTGTGATTTAAGGTCATTATGGCAAGAGAAAAACAAGAAATGTTTTATGCCTGATGTTACCACAATAAAAACTTAATCAAGTGTAAAAGGTAAAGTGGAGAAGGGGTGTAATTATTGGCACTTTTTTTTTTGTGAGATGATTATGAAGAATTGAAAACTTGTATTATATGATAAAATATTGCAACATATTAAGAGCCAACTTAGTTATAGGAGCAAGAAACTTTCCATGAAAATATGGTGTAATTAGCTTCCTTCATTATCTTTTTATATAACACTTCGGTGCACTCTTACTTGTAGCACTAGGGACTCAAAATATGGTTTATAAATTGTGCAAACGTGTATGAATTGTACAGATACAAAACATGTCCAGAATTTGTATAACGTTGGTTTTTATTGATCAGTTACGTTCATTTTGATACATTTGTGCAAATACATGTGTTATGCAGATAAATACAGCTACATAAGTAAAAACTGCTTGTTTGAAATACTGATGGTGAGGTAAGCAAAGTCTCCTAGAGATGCTGTAAATGTTTAACAAAGCAATGGTGCGATTCTTGTTGACCCTTTGAGCTTAGAAGTTGAGCAACATTGAAAATAATGGCATATATGCATTTACATGTACAGGTAATGAATGAAAGGGATGGTTTGATACGAAAAATTACCTGGTACTGACAAAGTTCTGGTGTAAAATTTACCTGTCCCGATAACCAATATTCTATTCATCTGATACAAAATTGCAAAATTGATATAAAATTACAAAGAACATGAATGATTAATTAACCTCTTTATTTAATGTACAATTTTATTTTTTAATTAGGGGCCGTTTTGAAATAAAACTAAAACATGTAAAGGAAGAAATTTAATTACCTTTGTGGTTGTTCATGTGTACATTCAGCTCTTCTCAACGTAGTTTCCATAGTTGTTGAGACACTTGTTGTAGCAGTAGATGAGCTTCTGTAGACCCTCATATCAAATAAATCTGCCACCAGGTCAGACAGCCAATCCATCACAGTCTGTTTGGCTTCATTGACTCTTCCCAGCGAGGAAAGTCTTCAAGTGGAAGAATAGGTGATAATCGCTAGGGGCGAGATCCATACTGTATGGAGGGTGGTCCATCTGCTCCCATCCAAATGAGTCAATCAGCGACTGTGTGGCAGCTGCAGTGTGTGGCTGTGCATTGTTCGTGCAGCAACATGATACCAGAAGACAGCATTCCTCGTTGTTTATTCTGTATTGCTTGGCGAAGTTTCTTGAGAGTGTTGCAATACGCGGCTGCATTAACTGTTTGTCCATTTCTGCAGAAAGTCGATCAGAAGTAACCTGAACGAGGTTGCTTGCTTGAACTTCACCTGTGGGGAATGATGTGTGGTGCCATTCCTTGGATTGTTGTTTTGTTTCTGGGGTGTAGAGGGACACAAATGACTCGTCCCCAAAGACGATATGGCTCAACAATTCGTCACCTTCACTTTGGTACTGTGTCAAAAAAGACAATGCACTTGCCGTTCGCTTACTCTTGTGTTCCTCTGTGAGCATTTCGGGCACTCACCGAGCACAGAGCTTTCTGAACTCCAAATTCTCCACTAAAATCGTGTACAGTACAGAACGTGAAGCTTGTGGAAAGAAATCGGACATCGTTGACACTGTCAAACGGCGGTCGGCTTTTATCGTGCTATCAACGTCATGCACCAATGTGTGTGTTATGATTGAGGGGCATCCTGATCGTGGTTCGTCATGAACATTGGTGCGACCAGCCTTAAACAGACGTACCCACTTATGCACCTTGCCTAGAACAATGACATTCTCACCATACACCTCATGTAACTGGTGATAAATGTCTGCCGCTTTCACATTTTTGCGGTCAAAAACCTGATCACTAATCATATCTCACACTCGGTGGGATTTTCAATCACCTGCACCACTTCCATTGTCCACCACAACCACATCAAGCATTTCACAATGTGCAAATGACATCTGCTTACGTGCAAGGCATGTCGGTAACTAATGCACATGCACAAGATGCCAAGCATGCAGTGTTGCCCAACATGAGCGCAAAACGGCCCCTAATTAAAAAATAAACCTCTTAGAATTTTCCAATAGGAACTACAGGATGTTTTCTGCTCATGATTGTCGATATAGTGCTCACCAACCATGACAAATGTAGCCATGGTGCTAAACACATTTGAAAACTTTATAATTCATGTACTGTAAAATCCAAATTTTGCCAAAAACATGCTTATTTTTATTACAGGGTGTTTCAGTTGCTCTCAGAACTCGGACTGAAAGGACACATCTGTACAATTCACATTTAATGACAGAATCGCCCAGACGCAAGGACATACACCTAGGTATGTCCTAGCAAATTTCATTACATTATGACCAATAGTTTGATTTATATGAATGAAAACGAGGGGCCGGAGAGCAAGTAAAACACCCTGTACTAGAACGCAACAGAGAGCAAAAAAATTGCACAATTTAATGCTGCTAGGTTATTTACTTTGTAGCCCAGTAAATATGGGGTTGCGAGCTGAAGTAATTTATAAAAAGCTAATTTTTTCAGGGTTTGCTCTTTGTTACTTCCCAAATGAAATCCCAAAGTCCCCTCAAATCCCATGTGCGCATCACCTCCAAAATGGCAGACAAAGATGGCAGCCGGGCTCGCAACACATGTTGTCCTATTTTCTTTAATAACTTTCGATAATTTAAAGCTAAGTCATTCCTGTTTTCACTATTTTACACAAGAAATGTTGGAGAATCAGATTATGTATTAAAATATCCGGAAAATACATATTTAACGATACTAACAACAAAAATGTTTATTATTTCCATACAATTTTATTTCTCCACCTTTAAATATAAATATCTATAAAATTGAGAGAATAATGACGAATATTAAAAATGGAATCCGTAGAGATTTTATCTGATTGCAAAATGATGCTTTTGAAAATAAAATGTAGCTTACGATAAAGCACCATACATGCATACTACATAAAAGTAACTTAATGTTATTCATACTGAAATATTAAAACTTACATGTAATAATCTTGAGAATGATCCACCTCCAGCTTTCCTTTGTTACAAAAAAGCTTCACTTTCTTCAGAATCATCAGCAACTGGCATGTTGGAACAATAATTTCCTTGACAGTAGTAACAAAATTTCGAACACACGAGTCTGACCTTTCTGCATTGACATCTATCATCACAACCTTTCGGTGTTGTGGTCTTGCACTGGCACGATATCAGGTTGAGCAGGTTGTCAGTAACAGCTGGTAAGTTTGTTGTGACTGGAAACAATTTACCTTCTCTTGAGTACCACCCCCATTCTGTTGGTTCCAAATTATTCCCTGACCATTGCTGTACTTGAAGATAAACATGGAGACTTTGTTGGGAAGCAGCTGCACTTATTGGAGGTAAGATTGCTAAATTGAATGATGTAGATAGTTTCGTAGCCACTGTTTTGTTGTACAAATTATATCTGAGTTCATCTAAAGAAGCATTGTTCTTTCCTCCATATAACTTCACGATAAATCTTTCTCCTACTTCAATTGCTGTTTGAGGATCTAGATTAGAGTTGTTGAACACTGTAACTACTTTAGAGAGATCTGGGTCTTTCTGAAGAATCCTGAATGCAGTCTGCTTTCCTTTGTTGAATAAAGCAGATGTCGTGTCACATCCTGTGACGGCATGGAAGAACAGAAAACTGTATTTAAGTGTCTAGGCTTCTCTGAATGTTGCAAATGTGGAATCATTTGCCTTTACTTTTGTTTGTATTTGGCCTCATAAAATACATTGTAGTGTTTGGATATCCACGAGCAATTAATATCAACAGCAAGTCAGTCACTTCCTACAACAGCAACAGAAATATTTTTGTCACCAATACTAATTGCAGAGGCAGCAATCAGAGCATCTGCATCTCCTTCAGGTTGGTACACTGTGATATCCACAGAGTGAAAGTGAATCTTAAGCATGTCAATCAAGCGAGCCTTATTTTTGGAGTTACCTTCATATTTTCCTCGAATGCAATCGTAGCAGACATCTTTGGTATTATTGCCTGTCGCATACCCATCAAAAACTACTACTTCACAGGGTGAAAAATGATTCTGTACATATTTTTTACAAATTTCCGTGTATGTGTCAACATCAGACCAAATGACAGTGTGAAGTAGGAAACCACCATCTACAATATAAGTTAATTCTGATGGTGGTTGTACACAGGGTTCGATAGCCTCTACAATATCCATAACTACAGATTTTCTGTTTTTTTCTCATTGAAATGTCATCAAATAAAGATGGGGGTAAGGCGCTAGTTCATATTTAAAATATTCCGGCAGTTCTTGATGCAACTGCAGCACAGCAGCAATCCTACTGAAAAGCTGAAGTGGGTTGATGCTAATAGCTTCATTCCGAATGTTAATTGTATTGTGTGTTGCAGATATTGGCACGACTTTCTCTTTTCTCCTCGAAACTATCCTTCCAAATGTTTTACCCGTCATTTGAGACAATGATTTTGACCCAATCTTTTCCGCCCTATCACAATTCACTTTGATGCCAGCTACTAACCCGGTTGCAATATTGATGAGGTGCTCCTTTTCGTTGGTCTGTTCAAAGGGGTTGTGAAGACTGAACCAATCAGAAAGCTTTCTGATGTCTTCATCATCTCTAGCTTGGTGGGGAGGTCTAAGTTCTACATGCTGTTCCGATTTAACATGTGAACAACAGTATTTTGCGCATACAACAAAGCCCAAAGTTCTTCAAGGCCTGACATAATGTGTCCAATGGTACCTAAATATGACATTAATAGGTGAAATCCTCCCAGTTTGACTACTACTTTAGATAAATCACTGTCTGGTCAACTGATGCGACAATTCATACAGCTTTCCAATAAAGAGGGTGGTCAAAGGTAACAATACAGAAACCCTGTCCCGTTTTCTTACTTTCTTCGCAAGCAGAAGAGAAGTATAAATCGTACTGAGGTTTGATGCTTCCATATGCTTCATATGCTTCTATTTTTAGACACACCTTTCGACAGAGTTTAAGAGTTCATTTTTTCATGCACCAAGAATCCTAGTGTTTGTTTTCCGAATGTGATTACAACTAAAAATTTTTGTTACTTGCTCTTTAAGAGCTAATGCATGTTAATGAAATCGGGTTATCTTGCAGTAGTATGAATGATGTGAATGATATGATACCAACAAACTACACATATTAAGTAGATTTTCAGCGAAAAATGCAGGCTCGACCAGGACTCGAACCCGGGTCTCTGGCAATCCGTGCCATTGCTCTACCACTGAGCTACCGAGCCGGCCTGGCTTCCCCTGCATTTTCGCTGGTGCTGTTTTACCTGTGTGAAATCGTCTCTGCAAGTGCTACTGCAACGGGATCTGTTGCCTTTGAAACACTATAGACGTCGATGTTGCCTGGTTCCTCCCAGCGTAGAGATGTCAATCCATAGTACATCTCCTGTGTGTGCCTAATTTAATGGATACACATATTAAGCGTACCAAGAAATATTATTGAAGAGAATAATCTTTAAGAACTTCCTCCTACGTGATAAAAAGAAATGAGTGGGCCTTTTAAAAAGTGCAATATACATAGCTGGGTGAACAACAAACAGCTTCACTCGTGTCTTGTTAAATACTCCCTTATCACTTTATCGTAAGCTAAATTTTATTTTCAAGAGCATCGTTTTGCAGTCAGATAAAATCTCTACGAATATTTTTCATTATTCTCTCAATGTTATAGATATTTACGTATTTACTCGTATATTTAAAGGTGGAGAAATGAAATTGTATGGAAATAATAAAGTAACATTTTTGTTGTTAGTATCATTAAATACATATTTTCCGGATATTTTAATACATAATCTGATTCTCCAACATTTCTTGTGTAAAATAGTGAAAACAGGAATGACTCAGCTTCAAATTATCGAAAGTTATTAAAGAAAAAAGGACAACATGTGTTGCGAGCCCCGCTGCCATCTTTGTCCACCATTTTGGAGGTGATGCACACATGAGATTTTAGGGGACTTCATTTGGGAAACAACAAAGAGCAAACCCTGAAAAAATTTGCTTTTTATAAATTATTTCAGCCAGACACCATTTTCGGTCCTTCATTTACTGGGCTATTGGGCTACAAGAAAGGCAAGGTATACATTATTGTAGAGATAGAACTACAGAACTTCACCTTGTAATCAAGGGGTCCCAGGTTCGATACCCGGTGGAGGCACAAGTGGTTCGGATCCCACTTTAAATTGTAGGTCCAGTCCCGATTAGCCTTAATGTGCATAAAGTGGACTTAAAACACCAAATCAATCAATGAATCAAGAACTACATGCCACAGGACCCATTATGGCAATTTGTCTAATATTGTTTTTCAATCTATGTAATCAATCCTACTATATGTTAACAATAGACATTTATTTACAAAACCTGAGTACATAAAAATAAGAAAATGACAGAATTTTGCATACAAATACAATTCATTATTGATATATCAGATTGGTAATTTTACATACACTGGTGAAATACTAATTAATCTGTGCCATCCTTGATGAAGAGTAATATCTCGTGACTTTACAACTCATCAGTAGATGGCAGCAGGGACTACAAATACTCGCATATTCCTTGATATATCTATCTTCTTTTCAGGAGAGGTGGGATGCATTTATATGCAGAGAGGGTGTAGCTTGAGCTCTTGAAATAGATGCTTGCAGTACATGTATGGTAACAATTGTATTGATGTGAATTGTGTAAATACAGAGTGGGAACCACGAATGGCAGATTTGTGTAATGAGAAACAAACTGGATATCCTGAAGAATAATAATTATTTAAAACCATATCAAGAGCCGTAACTATGCACCCTCTTCGCATTCCTGCATGTAACACACTGCAGATTAATCAGTATCTGCTGAGAATTATCGGTGAAGTTGTTGGTACCTTTACTGATCCAATATTATAAGTTAGCTGTGGTTAATTGCTCATTTCTTTCATTTTCTTAGTATTTTTTGTATCAGGCAACATACAAGTTGCTTTAGGTACTTGGACATTATGTATGTGCATTGGACTGCTATAAAAGCACATAGTGGGTGTGTTGAATAGGGCTAACACATTATCAATCTTCACTGTAGTGAAGATGATGTGATCACACTGTGTGTGTACTGAGTGGGACTTCCATGTGGATTCTGCATGATTTTTTTTTCCACAAGCTACAGCAGAAGTTCATTCTAAGCACCTGTCGATCTGCATGGCGAAGTGATTAACACAGCATGCTACTATGCAAGGGAGTTCCAGCTTCGAATTCGTGCCTGGATATAGGTGTTCTTTGTGAATATCACTTCACCAGTTTTATCGTATTATCACTCATCCTCATCATCGCAATTATCTAAAAGTAGCAGAAAAGATATGCTAAGTGACAAAAATCATCAAATCTTTTTGTGAATCAAATTGGATCCTTATTAGTGGCATTTTGAGCGAGTGATATATGAAAATTAAGGTGGATTTTTACACATATATTTATACTATTATTGTCACATTGAAATGATATTCGATTGTATACACTCGAACGAGTATGATTGAGCAAAAGTGGTCCCATACAGTACTATAATGCTGACACAATGATCCGGTATGACCAGAGTCCATGCTTTGGTCAATTACTTTGTTATTTCTACCGGAACATTGTTTTCTCTTCACAGACTAGTAGCAGTTGAAACAGTTGTACCACTCCATATTTTTTATGATACCCATGGCATCGTCATTGAAAGCATGTTGGATTTTCTGATTGATTTCCACTTGGATATCACCAAGCGTTTTGCAAAATCTGATGCAATACCATTCTAAAATTGTTCCATCATTTCGCAGTAAATGAAAATTCAATCTGATTTCACTGCACACAGTCATTCATTGGCCGCGGTGGCTCAGTCGGCAACGCGTCGGACTACCATGCTAAAGGTCCTGGGTTCGATCCCTGGCCGGTTCAAATCCAGGAACTTTTCTAACGTTTTAAGCAGCCCCGGCGCCCACCCACTGTCGAATGACATGGGTCCCTGGGGTGTAAAGGCAGTCAGGGGCGTGATGCTGATCACATCACCCCCACTCACGACCAGACCAAGAAAGTGTGGGGCGTTATCCCCACACCCCCTATACGCCTTCATGGCATGGTGCTAGGCACAGGAGAGCATTTGGTCCAACACCACCCCACCAGATAACACCTTGTGTGCTTCATTTGTTTCCATAAGAAAAGTATGGTTGGATACTTTTGGAAGAGACCTCATATGTTCATCATAGCAGTTTGGTTTGTGAACAGAAACTGCTATTGTCAATGTCCGAGATCCAGTAAACAAGGAAATTAACCTTTAGTCCCCCGCCGTTCCATATGTGGAACAAAAAAAGTATGTCCCTGTCAGCCGCGGTTGCATGTATGGAACAAACAGCTTTAGATACAATTATCGAGGGTTTGCCACACTTATATTTGTATATTGAGGTTGAAACACTGACAGTTCGTTCGGCAACATGTTTCGCAATCGTGTTTCGAAAATTTCAAATTCCCCCCCCCCCCCTCCCTCCTTTCTCGGAATATGTCACGTGTTTGGGCTCACCCAAACATGTGTTCGCTCTTCAGTTGACAGACACAATAAATGCTTGGTATTTACGATGCTGTTTTCCTCCAAGCTTCCAACGCTGTGATTTAGTACTGATAAGGCACACATTCTTCTTTGTGTTTAGACCTGGTGATCCAGCTGAAGTAGTGGCAGGGGGGGGGGGGTAGGGCAAGGAGAGAGGGGGATTGGATGAGGTTTGGCGGTGTCGGCTTTCTGTCGCCTCTATGTTAGAAATGCAATGAAGCTTGACGATAGCCAGAGGCCAGAAGCATGAGTCTAAAGCGTGCGTCTATCCAGAAGTATAGACAAAACAAACGATTGCAAAGGCTCCCTTCCCTCCTCTGTTAGGACTAACAAAGGCATCACCATAAACAGTTCGTATCATATAACAGCTCATCGATTTCCCTAAGGCACAATAGTTTCCTTCCGGACATATTTCCACAAAGAGCCGAGTCAACAGGGAAAGATTCACAGTAGCTACACAAGATGCAAGTACTTACTTACTTAGTCGATCCTCTTCTACCGTCAGGTGTAGAGGTTTTGCAAAGAGCTCTCCATCCTTCTCGGTCCCTGGCTAACATTTTTGCCCTGTTGGTATCCAATCCTCTTCTCCTCAAAACTTCTTCCATCCAGCTGTCCCAGGTCTGCCTTGGTCTTCCCTTTGGTCTCTTTCCATCTACTTTAGCTTGCCATATCTTTTTAGGTATCCTTTCTTCACTCATTCTGTGAACATGACCAAACCACCTCAACTGCGACGCTTCTATTTGTTGTTGTAAAGGTTGGGTCTTAAGGCTCATTCGAATTGTCTGATTCCTTACTCTATCTCGTTTTGTTTTTCCTTCTATTCTTCTTAGGTATCTCATTTCAGTTGCTTGAAGTTTGCTAGAATAATTAGTTGTTAGTGGCCATGATTCACACCCGTAAATTAGTGTAGGTGCATACGTTGTTTTGTAAACTGTCAACTTTGTTTTCTTCGTAATTTCCTTTTTATTTATGAAGTTTCTATTTAGAGCATGATATAATCTTCCTGCTGCAGCAATTCTATTATTTACTTCTTCATCTATTTTCCCACTGCTGCTTATTATAGACCCTAAATACTTGAACTTTGTTACTTGTTCCAATCTCTCGCCTCCTATCTTAATGGTATGAGTTCTATGTTCTCTACTTATTATCATTGTTTTTGTTTTACTGGTGTTAATTCTCATATTTACCTTTTGTAGTTCTCTGTTCCATACATCTAAATTATATTGTAAGTCCTTTTCAGTTTTAGCAAATAAAACGAGATCGTCTGCAAAAGCTAGTTCTGATATTTGTACAGGTCTCATGAGCCAATTCCCAACAGTAAAAGGTTTAATTTTTCTTTTGCAAGTTTTTGTAATTTCATCAATTAAAATTATGAACAGAAGTGGACTTAAAATGCAGCCTTGTCTTACTCCAGTTGATGTATAAAATTCATCGGATTTTATGTTACTTGTACGTATGTAGTTACAACAGTTATTGTAAAAGCTCTGTATGCTAGCGATCAGGTTAGCATTCACTTTTCTTCTTTGCAGGACTTCCCATAATTTAATCCAAGGTACCCTGTCAAATGCCTTTTCCAAATCTATGAAACACATATGAATTTCTTTATTATATTCTATCACTTTTCCTGATATTTGTCTTAATGTAAAAATTAAGTCCTGGCAGCTTCGATTTGGTCTAAATCCACTTTGGCTTTCTTCTAGTTGGTGTTCAATTTCTTGCCTGAGTCTGTGTTCCAATATTCTTGCATAGATTTTACCTGGGACACTCAACAATGAAATTCCTCTGTGATTTGAACATAATCGGTTGTCTCCTTTTTTGAATATTGGTGTGATCACTGCAATTCTCCAGTCTTTTGGTGTCTTTTTGTATTTCCAAGCAAGGTTAATAGTATGGAGTAATAATTTCTTTCCTGTACTTCCCATATATTTAACCATTTCTGGTGTAATCCTGTCATGACCTGCAGCTTTACCGATTTTTACCTTTTTTATGGCATTATTAAGTTCTTCTTCCTTAATTGTGTCATCTTCTTCCAATATAACTTCTAGAGTTGTTTCATCAGCTTGTTCCTCCATATTTGTACCTTCTAACAATTCCATAAAATATTCCTTCCACCGATTCATAATTTCTGTTTCTTCTGTTAACATTTTCCCATTCTTATCTTTGATGAATTTCAGTGGACATTCTTTATCTTTCCTCATATTTTTTAACACTTTATAAAACAGTTTCTTGTTTTCTTTATAATTATTTTCCATAAATTTACCAAATTCTTCCCATGCTTCTTTCTTTGCAAGAATGACCATTTCTTTAGTACGTTGTCTTTCCAATTTGTATTTTTGGTAGTCTTCTTGGTCTTTTGTTGTTAAATATTTATGCCATGCTTGTTTCTTTTGTTTCACTTGTTCTCTTACTTCCTCTGTCCACCATGGGGTTCTCTTCTTCTTTATTCCTATTCTGTATGTGCCACATACTTCCTTTGTTGCATCTAGCACTATTTTCTTGAAATTCATCCAAGATGCAAGTGCGAACGAAAAAAAGCAAAAGTTCGGGTTTTCTCCCCAAAGTAGCTGGAGAAGAGGGGGAAAAGTCCACATTTTTATGATTTTTTTATTGAAATTCGTGGGATGCAGCCCCCGCCCGTAACCCCCCCCCCCCCCCCACGGTTGGGGCATCCAAATTTTACATGGTTGCATGCACTGATGTTCTGCCTGCAAAAGAAAAGTTATCCGAAGTAGATTGGTCCCATAGTGTCAGTTATAACAATTTTATGAATAATATGCAAATTGGCTAAGATTCGCTAGAGTTTTAAGTTTTGCCTTATTATTCAAATTGTATTGCACCCACGAACATGAATCAAGTTTCATTCTGTTGCGGAAGGTCCATTCTTTAAAAAAAAAAAAAAAAAGCAAAAGTTCCGGTTTTCTCCCCAAAGTAGCTGGAGAAGAGGGGGCAAACTCCACATTTTTATGATTTTTTCATTGAAATTCGGGGGATGCAGCCCCCGCCCGTAAGCGCCCCGCGGTTGGAGCATCCAAATTTTACATGGTTGCATGCACTGATGTTCTGCCTGCAAAACAAAAGTTATCCGAAGTAGATTGGTCCCATAGTGTCAGTTATAACAATTTTATGAATAATATGCAAATTGGCTAAAATTCGCTCGAGTTTTACGTTTTGCCTTATTATTCAAATTGTATTGCACCCATGAACATGAATAAAGTTTCATTCTGTTGCGGGACATCCATTCTTTGAAAAAAAAGCAAAAGTTCCGGTTTTCTCCCCAAAGTAGCTGGAGAAGAGGGAGCAAACTCCACATTTTTATGTTTTTTCATTGAAATTCGGGGGATGCAGCCCCTGCCCGTAACCCCCCCATGGTTGGGGCATCCAAATTTTACATGGTTGCATGCACCGATGTATTGCCTGCAAAACAAAAGTTATCCGAAGTAGATTGGTCTCATAGTGCCAGAGTTATTACGATTTTTCTCCATTATGTATACGAATTCAAATTTCCCGCTCAAAGCCTCGGCGACACTGGGCTTACTTTCGTCAGACTGCGTGGCGTACTAAGGGTTAAGTCACCTTAAAATAATATATTTTACCTTCTGTACCAAACATATTAATTTGTAATGATCATTACAGTCTCTTGTTATATAGTATGCAGTTTAATTCTCAAATTCCAAGTGCCTCCTTGTAATCAAGGGGTCCTGGGATTATACCCGATGGAGGCACATTGCACAGTGGTTTGGATCCCACTTTAAACTGTAGGTCCAGTCCCAATTAGCCTTTCTGTGCATAAAATGCATATAAAACAAGCATTTATATTCATTCAAGTTCTAAGTATTAAT
Source organism: Lepisma saccharinum (assembly GCF_977018435.1). Taxonomy (NCBI): domain Eukaryota; kingdom Metazoa; phylum Arthropoda; class Insecta; order Zygentoma; family Lepismatidae; genus Lepisma; species Lepisma saccharinum. The sequence continues at coordinate 47,635,703 of NC_139237.1, read as the reverse complement.
CTTAATCCTAAGCTCATCCATTACATAAAAATTTAACTTCATTGCACTTGACTTGATGATTTCAAAAATATTTTGACAAGAACTTTTCTAAAAATTGATGGATGAATTGTGTGCACCATAAAATTTTTACCCTTGAAATTTGAAAACAAAACAATATCCTGATAATCTTCGACTCCCATGTGAATTTTCATTTGGTGGTGTTGTAGCTGACGTGATCAGCACAATGCTCTGGCTGATACTCAAATATCAGAAATTGGCTTCACAATATCCATAGTAAATTTTTAATTGTGCTGTTTTCTAAAACCAAGCAAATTGCTGTAAAAGTAGCAAATGAACCATGTAGGTACTTCACAAAACATGTACCATTTAATATATTAAATCGGTAGAATATGAGTTATTGGTATAGTCAGTTTATCACTTAAGATTTTAGCGTAATGGTTGGTAGTTTTCAGTATTTTTTTTTACAGGGTGTTTCACTCGCTCTCACCCCCTGATTTTCACTTACAAAAATCATACTATTGGTCATAATGTAATGAAATTTGCTACGGACATAACTTGGTGTATGAGAAGCATGGTAACATCATTGGAGATGGCACCACAGTCCCTCTAGTCCCTGGGTGATTCTGCCATTAAATGCCAATCGTACAGATGTGTGCTTTCAGTCTGAGTTCTTGGCCCTGCTGTTGTGACACACCTGATAGTGGTATTTGTTTGGTTGAAAGTTCATGCTTGCAATCAGTGGTTCGTGATTACAGTACAGTATGAGTCGGTACTCAGTGGAACAGTGTGTGTTTATACTTCACACGTACGGAAAAAAAAACCTTACATGGGAATCTTCCATGAGTATGTAAATCAGTTGGATGACAAGGAACTCCATAATGACTATTTTCAGCAGGATGGTGTCACTTGCTACACCTCGAACACCAGCATACAAGAAATTGTGTGTTCTTTGAAGCAGCATTGATGCTAATGGCTACAACTTCCAACACTTGCTGTGATGTCACCATCCTTTTTATACACTAAGGTATGTCCGTATTACATTATGACCAATACTTTGATTTGTATAAGCGAAAATCAGGGGCTGAGAGTGAGTGAAACACCCTGTATTTGTTACTTTTTGCACACCTTGTGGGCAAACTCTGGCATTCCTAAACCTGAAAGTTTATTACAACAGCAACACAAGCTGTCCCCACCCCAGACAAGATCACCTCCCACTGCATGCTGCCCACCAACACACCACCTCAAGGCCTCCTACTAGGGATTGACAATATCAGAAATTAGTTATAGTGATATATCGTCACAGACGATATGATAAAATATTTTTTCCATATTGTGATATCCCCACGATAAGTATCCTGCTGGCGGGCGATGTATCATCTCATTTTTTGTGCTGCATTTCCAGTCTCAAACAGAAGTGTTTTATGTAATGACAAGCAAGTTTGGTTCGTCACAATCAAATGGAAAAAATGACATTGTAAGATATGTACTCCGTACATTCGTTAGCAGGGCAAGAAGAGAATAGAAAGTTGGACGCAATAACAATAATTAGTATGTAAATATATTGTACAAAAATTAATGGTAATTAATTACCTATGTTGCAAAATCAAAGTAGTCTTGTGATCATCTTCTGTTACAACCAAAATAATTTTCAAAAAATGTTCTTTCCATTGTCACAATATTATTTCATACAAAGTTTGCAAAATTTGTTGATTAGTGGCCTGGAATTCGTCGTTCTGGCTATTACTCTTGTCTACTCATATGGCAGGCACATTAAGAACATTTTCTCGAACAGGCCTCATCTCCAGGAAGCTATCAACTTGGGGCAAGCCCCGGCACATATGGACCTGTTGGGTGAGGTGAACCAAGGCAAGGACTTTTAAGAACCGTTTCCTGCTCCCACAAAAAAGGCAATAGTTAGGCTGGAGAGTTTAATGAACTAACCGCCCATCATGCTGGCAAGGGAAGTGGGAGTGGGGAATACCCAGCAGACCAACCAGAGAAAACTGTGGCACTGAGAGTTATGTCGTCAAGAGGAAGAAGAACCATGCACACCTCGTTCTACATGCTGCTTATCGTGCTGGATTGGTCACTTTCCTGCTCCCCACTTCCCTTGCCAGCATGTAGAGTGCCTGCCATAAGACTTGACAAGAGCATTAACAATTACCCACATATTAAAGCTAAATGTATGAAAAAAGTAGTTTATCATGCACTAGAACTATTAAGAGTAAAGCTTCGCCGATACCGATACTTGTGTGGCAGCATTCATAGCTTATTTTGGCTTGCGTAGTACAATGACGTAATGTATGAATGCGTGCCATCTCGTGCAGCATTCGTGTACTAATGAGGTGCCATTTCGATTGTTAGAGTGAGATGGATCGGTGGAGTGTACAGCATTCGTGCCTTTGTTGTGGAAAGTTATTTCAAGAATAATGACTCTGTAATTGCTACCCAGCGTCTATTTAGGCAACATTTCAACGTGGGACGTCATGGGAAAGTTCCAGATAGACGGACCATTCTGTGGTGGGTTAGTGCATTTCGATTAACGGCCGCTGCGTGTAATCGTAAACCAGGAAGAAGTGAAAGAACTGTGCGGACACCAGAAGCCGTGGAAAATGTTCGTGCTGCAATATTGCGTAGCCCAAAAAAATCTGCTCGCCGACATTCGCAAAATTTGCAAATGTCAGATTGCTCATTCAGGAGAATATTGCATGAAGATCTCCATTTTCACCCATATAAGCTGCAGATTGTGCAGGAAATTAAGCCTCGCGATTGGGTTTCACGAGAAACATTCTGCTTAACGATGCGTGATCTCCTTCGCCAAAATCCCAAAATGTTTTACACCATCATGATGTCAGATGAAGCTCATTTCGAGTTATGTGGTTCAGTGAATAAACAGAATTTGCGTTATTGGAGTGATGTAAACCCGCATGAACTGCACATCAAGCCATTGCATAGTTCTCGTGTCACAGTGTGGTGTGGAATTGCTTTGTTTGGGATTATTGGCCCTTATTTTTTCGAGAATGACATCGGTCAGGTTGTAACTGTCACGAGTGAACGCTACCTAATTATGCTGCAAGACTTTGTTCTTCCTCAACTAGGGATGTTGAATGTGGATATGGAACAATTATGGTTTCAACAAGACGGTGCAACCTCGCATACAGCCAGAATTTGCATGGCTTTTTTGCGACAGACATTCCCAGGAAGAGTAATTTCCCGTTTCGGTGACATCTCCTGGCTGCCACGGTCACCCGATCTGTCATGTGCCGACTTTTTCCTTTGGGGGTACCTGAAGCAAGAAGTTTTCCGAACACGTTGTGCCACCATTCCTGAGTTGAAGGACCACATAAGAACTGCCGTCGGCAATATCCCAGGGAATATGTTACGACGAGTTATGGAAAGCTTCCAACATCGCCTGGATGAATGTATTGTGCAGAGGGGGCATCTTTGAGAGGGGTTATATTCAAACATTAATCCACCCAATTGGACAATGACTTACACTTTATCAAATGGCATACCTTTAACTATTAATTGACATAATAACTAATAAATAAAATGCATTTACTTCCTCATGGTGTGCTATTAATATCCTACTATGAACGCTGCCGCACCCTGTATAATTCCAGTACAAAATAACAAAGGCTAATTACAGAGTCATACTAACTCGTCACATCACTAGAGACATATTTAGAAATATATAATTTTGGGAGCCAGTCAGAGCCAAGTGTGTCAAAAAATATAATAATAAAATTGTTTCTATTTAAAACGTCGTCAGTATAATTATTTGTAATAATATGAAAATTAATTAATTAGTACTTAATTTCCCCAATGCGTATGGAGTATTGTTGTATGTAACCACAGACTAAGAAATTGAGGAAAGACAACGTTAACACTTATTTTATTCTTTCTATGTTGACTAAAAAATATTGTTATTACATAAATTGTAAAAAGACACTATAAAATCAGAGATAAAACAGCAAATATTCATCATCTGGCTTACGTGTAGTTAAGAACACTAAAATTTGTGTAAAAACAACATCCATGGAAAGCAAATTTATGTCAAAGAAGTAAAAAAAATTGAATATTTATTGAATAACAAAAATAATGATGGTACATTTGATGAAAAGTAAAGTTCCGGATAAATATTTTATGTACATTATTGTAAGTAGTGGTGTACATAAATCTTTAGAGGAGCCTCATTGATGGTGTCGCCGTTGCCTTGTAATCAATGGATCGCGGGATACTCAGTCGAGGCACATACTGGTTTGGTCCCACTTTAAAATGTAGGTCCAGTCCCGATTAGCTTATATTTATTAGTGCTGGCATTCAAAGCCGTATGTTCTCAATCTAATCTCGGCGGAAATTATTGATTGATTAATTTGCTTTATTTTACTTCGCTTTTTGTGCCACTTTGGCTAATTTGCATAGATGAAGATATGAAGATGAGTGATGAAATTTTGAATGGACATTCCCAAACATCCAGGCCGGGATTCGAATCCTGGTGTAGCGCAATGTGCTAACCACTCTGCCAAGGGGGCAGACTTTTGGTGGAAATAAATAGCCATCATTGGCCAATACCAGCAGTCACACGAAAGAGAGAAGTGAAGAGGATAAGTATAAATTGCTGATTCCCCTTCGCGCTTGAACGAAGATAAAACCAAGCTAATTTCACAGTGACCTTCATCCCTCTTTTCCAAGAACTCCGCAACTACCTGACTGGGCATTAGTGCAGCAGGGGGTTAAAAACATCCACCTATCTTACCACCACGAGTTTCAAGCAAGAATTGGCAATGAATGGTTTATTTCCCACAGCATTAACTAAGCAGTTACGTGCCTTCATAGTCACGTTTTGGTTCATCTTTCACTTACCCATGCCATTGATCGTGTCATCTCCTTCCCAGGAAGGTGGGGGTTTATGATCCAGTGTTTCTAGGAAAATCTAAGGATCTTCCTGTGCTGGTCTCCCAATCTGTCACAAGGAAGGGTGAACGAACTTTGAGAAAGGACAAATGTTGAGAAGAGGTGTTGCCTTTGCCCGCTCTTCTATAGCCACTGAAAATGTTTGGTATCGGTAAAAGAAAATCAACCGATGCCGATATATCGGTATTGTCTCAGCCCTAATTAAGAGTTTAACATCAGTCATTCAGTGGACACACGATAATACAACTATCGTGAAATGAAATATCAGAAGATATAAAACTGCCATCACATGATATTCAAAGTGTAACCTGACGCATGACAACAAAAGAATTAGTGTAAGATTCTATTTCCGGGATAATTTTTCAAGAGCTTTCTTGTGATAATAGAGGGTGAGGCAGTCAAACGGGAAGATTTTTAAAAAAATCACAAAAAATAGAGAGCAAATATTATTTATCTTTTGAACATGAATGTACTGTACACGAGTGGAAATTACTAGTGTACCTGAAAAATGTTCATTTTTTGAATATGGTGTCAGTAAGATGGCATCCTTGGCGTTGCACACATTATTGGAGTCTTGAGTAAATCCACCCATGACGTTTCATAGCATCTCCAACGGAATGTTGTGGATCTCTTGCCGAATTCGCTCCTTCAAATCATCCCTGCTTCTTGGAGGGTTGTCCTTGAATACTTTGGATTTGAGGTAACCCCAAAGGAAAAAGTCAGGAGCTGGCAAGTCAGGTGAATGGGCAGGCCACGGAATATCGCCGAATCTGCTGATGAGACGCTCAGTAAATGCGAATCTAAGCACATCCATAGACACTCTGGCAGTATGGCTAGTTGCACCATCTTGCTGGAAGTGTGTTTCTTCATCTGGGTCATAGTCATCGAGGGCAGGCAGGAAAAAGGTTGCCAACATGTCAGCATAACATCAGCGTTTACCGTTAGTGTTCATTTTCGAAAAAGTAGGGCCCCCCCACTCTTATAACCCCCAACCATGCCTGCCAGCCATTCCTGAAATCTTACCGTTTGACTGCCTCTCCCAACATCATGGGCAAATTTACTCAAGACGTCGATAATGTGTGCAAAACCAAGGACGCCATCTTACTGACACCATATTCAAAAAATGAACATTTTTCAGGTACACTAGTAATTTCCACTCGTGTACAGTACATTCATGTTAAAAAAATAAATAAAGTAATATTTGCTCTATTTTTTGTGATTTTTTTTAAATCTTCCCGTTTACTTCTTCATCCTGTATATACTCAAAACAAACAACTTTGTGAAATTCAATGAGATGTGCTTCAATATAATGCAGTACATTAACTATACTTTTCTGTGTGTGAAATCTAGGATATTTGCACACAAATCAGGAAACTTAATAAAAACTAATGAGTTTAGAGTGTAAGTCGTGTATTAATTTTGGACACAATATATTTCGCTGACATGATAAATATGATGGGTGCTATATCGTTGACGAGATACATACAGGGTGGCGCATGAAATGTCTTACCATTTGTTTTGTTTATTACACATTTATTTATTATCGAAACATTACAAAATTAATGCATAGTGAATTATCAGAGTATGGAAAGTTTGTTTAGTGCAGAATGTGTTCAATGTGTCCACCATTATGGTTCACAACCTCTTGCAAGCGAACCTTTACATTTGTCACAACCCTCCGGCACAAGTCCTCCGAAATTTCACGGCACAACATGTTTAATGTTGACGTAATGGTAGGCTCAATGAATAAGAATCAGACAAAACAAAGAAAATTGAAAAAAACTTGATGTATTGCACTACTTATTGGCATAGGTTTTTTTTGCCTATCTACTGTGGAAGTTGAGATATAAATATTCATAATCAGGGAAAGACTTTATGCTCACCCTGTATAATATATATATACACATGATTGAATTCATAACCTCTCTATGATTTTCAAGTTTGAAATTCAATGATTTCTGTTTTAACAGTAATTTTACTCTGAAACATGTTGAAACTTCACGTTGCGCCTCAGTTGCAGGAATCTCAACCATGGGTAGTGTTTCAACAAGATGGTGTACCGCCACACTGGGAGTTAACTGTTCACCAGTTCTTGCATGACACCTTTCCAGACAGATGGATCGGTAGAGATGGCCCCATATCATGACCACCATGTTTGCCGGACATAACCCCTCTTGACTTTTTTTATGGGGTTACGTTAAGGGGACAGGTTTTAGTTCACCAGTTCCTGGTATGCAAACTCTTCAGACACGAATACGGGATGCTATAGAGACGGTGACGGAAGAGATGTTGACAAAGACATGGAGAGAAATTTAGTATCACCTAGACGTTCTAAGGGCAACAAAGGGAGCACATGTCGAAGTGTACTGATAAAAAACTTTGAGTTAAGCTACCATTTCCAACAAACCGCATATCTGTATCTAGCATAGTTCTTTAGCAATAAAAGTTTGTAATCAGGAAAAGACTTTATGCTCACCCTGTACAAATCGTACATTAATATATGTATATATATATGTGTGCGTGCGTGCGTGCGTGCGTGCAGATGTGATGTACAGTGGGATCCATGAGTATTACTGTGCAGATTATCCACCATATTTGTGCACTTTATTTGACCCAATGATAGCTTCAAGAATTAAAAGAAAACTCGAAACAAAATGTTGACAATAGTGAATTCTACTGTACATTATGTATTTGAAAAAGAGACTCAAAAATATTTTTCAACAAAAATTTTGTTCATTAACTATTTTAAGAATGCGAAGCCATGGTAACTTAGTTGTTAGGGCATCTGACTACCAGGCGAGAGACCCAGTTACGATTTCCGGCAGGAGAGAACCTGGATTTTTTCAACCTGTTCAAGTGGCTCCGGCACCCACCAGCATCGTATAAATACCAGCATCGTATAAAGTGGATACCTGGAGGAAACTTGGGGGGGTAAAGGCAGCCAGGGGCATGGTGCTGATCACATCACCCCCAGCTCTGCCGAGATCAAGAAAGTGTGGGCCCCTAACCCGTGTTAGGACCCTCTATGCCTTCATGGCGTGGTGGAAAGCACAGGGGAGCATGTTACTTTTTTTTTTTTTTTGGCTATTTTAAGAGTAGTTTTATATTACAAATTTTCTTGGTAGTGCAAAAATGTCAGCATTGGTTCTGTGGTGTAATAACAATATTTTTAATTCTTCATATTTGATTATAAGTTCAGCCGGCAATGCCCATGATGAAGAAAACCTGGCAACATTGTCATTCACATACAGAAGGTGCAATATAAGGCAGCCCAAAAATGATCTGGTGCAAATCAGTTGATATTTGCAAGCTAGCAAATTCACAAGTGTAAGATCTGAAAAGAAAAAGTTTGTCCAATATGGGTGGGTATGTACAGTTGATAAGACTCGGGTTTAGCAGATGAGTATCGACTGATAAAATTGTCCATATCAACCATAATTGGAAAAAAAAACAACTTAATTCTTCATAAACTCGAGCACATAATGCAAAAATAAATCAAATATTAAATTATATGTGCTTAATTTGATAGTTTTGCAGGTCATGACATCATTGCACTGTCAATGGGATGGTACTAATATATTGTCCTTTCATGGGAAGGTGGTGTGAATTACAAATTCTCTTGCTTTTTCTGATAGCCTATACATAGAAGTTTTGACATAACTCATAGATGGCGTTACTAGAATTAAATCCATGCGATTTTTACTTAGTACTAACCTTCAAAAGATACGTGTATAAATTTCACAGCTGCCGGATAATTAGTTCGTGAGATATAGCATTGTGAGTGAAGCAGCTTTTGTTATTGTGAAAAAATGGATAAAAAAGAATTTCGTGTGTTAATAAAGCATTGCTTTTTGGTGAAAAAAAAATACTGTTGAAGCCAAGGCTTGGCTTGATAAACATTATTCGGACTCTGCACCAGGAAAATCAACCGTTGAGAAGTGGTTTGCTAAATTTAAACGAGGCGAAATGAGCATCGAAGACGATGCACGCAGTGGACGCCCCAAAGAGGCTGTTACCGACGAAAACATCAAAAAAGTCCACAAAATAATTTTAAATGATCGTAAAGTGAAGTTGATCGAGATAGCTGAGACTTTAAAAATATCAAAGGAATGTGTTGGACATATTGTGCATGAATATTTGAACATGCGAAAGCTGTGTGCAAAATGGGTGCCGCGCGTGCTCACAATCGACAATGCACCGTGTCACAAATCAATGAAAACGATGGCAAAATTATATGAATTAGACTACGAATTGCTTCCCCATCCACCATATTCTCCAGATCTGGCCCCCAGTGACTTTTTTCTGTTTGCAGACCTTAAAAGAATGCTCGCTGGAAAGAAATTTAGCACTGATGAAGAGGTAATCGCCGAAACTGAGGCCTATTTTGAGGCTAAAGAGAAATCGTACTATAAAAATGGCATCGAAAAATTGTATGACCGCTATAATCGTTGTATCGCCCTCGAACGCAACTATATTGAATAATAAAATCGAATTTTGTCAAAAAAAATATTTTTTACTATGTTAGCCTACGAACTTTTCAGCCCAACTGTTATACAGTTGAACCCCAATTATGCATTTTGAGATGACTGTACCTAAAGAACTTGCAGCGTGGGCAAATATATATATATTGGGAAAATTTTGTAACATTCTATCATTAGGATTCAAAGATCTGGGAACATAAAATTGTTCTTTGAGCCATAGCATTTAGATTAAAGTGAAAAAACTGGGAAATGTTAGTCACTGTGTGGTGAGAAATTATGGATCCAGTGTCGTCTTTGCCGTTTCTTGATATTTTTTTGCAGACCACTTGGACAATAAAAGAAAAATTGCTAGGTATTTGGGAGAAGAGATTTCGGTATTTTAATCTGAATGAACAATAAGTCACAAAAACACAACAATTAATCTTATTCATATTAGTAATCAATTATGCTGGCTCTGTGGATGAGCCATCAAGTGGCTGACTTCTGATCTTTCCACGTAAGTTTCTGGGTTTGGGTTGCAACTTGCACATGGGTGTACTTTGCAACTGTTGATCAGTTTCATCTAATTATACATCCTTGAAATTAGCCAAAAGTGATTGAAAAACAAAGCTAATACTAACAAAAATTCCCCATTAGTGGAGGCACATATTTTTGATAAATAAAAAAGCAAAATTTCGGTACAGAAACAGTCAATTTCGGGTTCAAAAGCAGCAAAATAAAATTTCGGTGTTATAGTGGTGAAAAAACGGATCAAAAGCAGTATATAAAATGATATTTTGATTTTAAAATTGGGAACATAATCCAAAATTTGATTTAAGAACTGCACTTATTACAATAATACACATAACCCTTCTAATAGCACATTTATGTAGTTACCAGAGTATTATGTTTATTCATGTATAAAGGGGTCCATTCTTGCTTCTCACATATTTACAGCAGAATTAATCATTTTTCCGTGAATTGCATAACTCGCAGGATAATTAAAATTTCAGAAACAAATTTCATGTATAAGAGTCTATTTTGCATCATTTCGTGACAAAACGGTAGTAAAATGCACCTCACACCTTTGAGAAACATTAAAAATTTACATTAGAATGTGTGATTTCACATTTCGTATTTTCATCAAACGAAATATGCATGCTCCTACACACATTAGTCATTTTAACAAGGCTAACTAAAATAAATACCTAATTATTCTAGGAGATAGTTTATGTGTGCAGTCAGCAGTATACGTCCCCCACTATACAGGGAGACAGCAGATGAGATTATGCAGAGAGATTCTGTAGAATAGGGTCAGGCTGACTAGAGAAGCTTAAACTTGTTCCAAGGATAACATTCTTGTATTTTACAGGACATTTGTGGCATTTGGGAACACTAAGTACACTTTCAAAAAGGAAAGTTGTTACTTTTCATGAAAAAAATATTTAATTAGTCAGTCCAATACATGCATACATGGCTTTGTATTCGCGGTAAAACCATTTTCAGTGTATTAACTCAGTTACACGCCATCTGTAATTGAACAGGCTTTTGTGTGAAGAGCCATGACTGCAGCCATGAATCTGGATTCCCATGTATGTGAACTGCTACATCCATTTTCACCTCAGCAAATCTCAGGTTTTATGGATGCAGGGTGGTTGGACATTTTTCAGTAATATTAATAAAACATGGCAAGTGTTTGTATTTCCTAGATAAACAAATCTTTGCTATTGTGGCACACTCTCACGTCTGTGAGCTGCCATCAGGAGAAAGCACCAAGGAATTCTCGATGTGGACAATGTGGTTACCCTCCACGATAACGCCAAGCCTCATGTGGCAAACAGGACCATCGACAGACTTCCATAATTTGATTGGGAGATTCTGGAGCATGCACCGTATAGTCCAGAACTCGCCCCCCGTGATTTCCACGTGTTTGGTCCACTGTATACGTTCCTGGCAGGACAGACAAAGCAAAGACCGCTGCATCTCCAAACTAGTGGCATGTGCAATGGGACAAATGCCTGAACTGCTGTGGTGACTATGTGGAAAAATAGTGCAAAGTACATAGAACAATTCCTATATTTTCATTTCCCTGCAGTTTTATTATTTCGGTCGGAAAAAAAATTGGGGCAAATACTTTTTGATTTGCCCTCATAGATTGTTCGGTCGTTAGGGCATCTGACTACCATGTGAGAGACCCAGGTTCGTTCCCCAATGGAGGAGAACTGGGATTTCCACCTGTTCAAGCAGCTCCAGCGCCCACCCAGCATCATATAAAGTGGGCACCTGGAGGAAATGGGGGGGGGGGGAGGTGGTAAAGTCAGCCAGGGGTGTGGTGCTGATTACATCACCCCTACCTTCGGTCGTGATCAAGAAAGGCGTGGTGCATAGCACAGGGAAGCAATTTACCTTTTACCTTTGCCACATAGATTGTGTGTCCAACAAAGTGTATAAGTCCCTAAAGAGAAAAAAAACATCCTTACAAATCTTATTTGAGGTAACTTTTTAAAAAAGAATTCTGTCTTTCTCTCGCTTTCTTTCTGTGAGAGAGAGAGAATAATTTTTAAGTGTATCTGTGTAGCTCAAGACTTCTGCCCTGGACAATATATTCTTCATGGTGATTTTATAAGCATTCAAAATTTGCTAGATATACATCAAAATGGTTATACAATATAATGAAACAACAAATATTGACAAGCAATACAAAAATTGAAAAATCTGAAGCAAACCATGTGTGGTCTCCAGTGCCAGATTGGCAATGCATTGTCACAGATATTTGGTTTGGTTTTTACCACATTTATAATCTACAGAAATATCAATTTGCTGTTTCTCGCCCTAAAGTGGCTCACAAACTGATACTCAGCAATTTTTTATTAATTTTGAACATGGTGTCACACAACAAGAGGCAGGACACTGCTGCCTCTCGGCGCATTAATAATTATCGACCTGGCATACATAGGCTGCCATCCCACTTCCCAGGCTGATTGAAACTTCCAAAACCACAGTGATGATAAGGCAGACCAAGATATATCTATCTAATGCTAAATTTCTGCCAACAAGAATATGTTTGGGTTTAGCCAATGGATATTTTTAGATTTATTACTTTTTTTTTAGAAGTTTTTTAATTCTAAAGTACTTTACAGGTATAGTGAGGTAGATGAGATGGTTCCTATAATTAAATAACCACTTAAAGTAGAATTAGGGGCTTCTCATTTATGAAAACTACATTCAATTTCACTTCATTCCAATAAAAAATATGACATCTCTTATTTAAAGTATTATGCGACTGATTGATTTGATGTCATTTTCTACCATTTTGGATGGCAAAGGATGAGTGATGATATGATAAAGGGGGACTCAGTAAGACCACTCATACCTGCTGTGTTAACCACTCCTTCACGGAGGTCAGCTATATTATCAATTATTTTGTGCCCCATAATTAAAATTGATAGTTACAAGTTTGGTGATACAGAACAAATAAAAATATAACTGAAAAAAAAATGTCTAGGGGGACTCCCTGATATCATAGTGACAACATCGTTGTCTTGTAATCAAGGGGTCCCAAGTTCAATACCGAGTTGGGAGATAGATTGGATTTGAAACTGTAGGTCTAGTCCCAATTAGCCATTCTATGCATGAAATGGACTCCTAAAAAACTAAACTGTTCCAACTGAAAAAAAACATTAATGTACAACTGAATTCGTACAAGATAAATATGTATATTTTCTTTTTCTCTTCTTCAACTTGCAAAACATTACATACATACTGAGATAGAGAAGAGTCTGGTGTTTGTCATTGTACTTATTCTCTCCCTCCCCCCCCCCCAAAAAAAAAGAGGAGCAAATTTTGAGGAAAAATGGTAATGTAAGTTAGTTCCTTTGCACAGGAATAGGGTTAGAAATGGTGCCACAAGGGCGGATAAATACAAATAATGAAGGAGACAGTAAACACTTACCACACGAATAGAAATAATTCAATATTTCGCGATCTGAGTCGCATTTTCAAGAAGGTAGATAAAAGATCGACGACACTTTGAGTAGAGGCACAGAATACTGACCGTAGCGTCTCTACGGTCAGTGTTACCAGAAACAGTTGAAAGGAAACACAAAATACTTTAGCCAGTGTTTACTGTAAGGTGGGTGGGTAGTTTCGGGGAGGAGAGGAAAGAGTTACTGGTTGGCTAGGTTGAGTCCGGGGGGTATAGTGGCGTGCATGCCTGCTATATAGGCCCTTTCCCATCGCCTGCGGAAAGATGTGTCAGAGCGGGGGGGGGGGGGGGGTAAAAGGTGGATGATGGCAACACGGAAGCAGTTATTGAAGGTGGTGTTATGGCTGTTGGTGTGGATGGCAACTGTGAAATCGGAGTTTTGGGTGGAGGAAGGGTGATTATTTATCCTTAGATTCAAGGGGGTGGAGGTTTCGCCTAGGTAGAAGTTGCCGCAGATTTGACAGATGAGGGTGTAAATTAGGTTGGATGAGTGGCAGGTGCCCTTAGGGTGAAGGGTGAACTCACCTGCCGCTGTAGGGATCAGGAGGGTGGGGAAGGTGATGAGTATGGGGCAGGTCTTGCATCTGGGTTTGTTGCACCTGTGGGCTGGGGGAAGGGGTGCGGAAAGGGTGGGGGTGTTTCCGACCAAGATGTTTTGGAGGTTGGGGGGGCGACGGAAGACGACCCTAGGTTTTTCCCGAAAGATGTCTCTGGTCTCGGGATCACTGTGCAGGATGGGGAGGAGGGAGTGGAGGGTATGTCTGATTTTCGTAATGTGAGGGTGGTACTGGGTGATCAGAGTTGGAGGGTTGGTTTTGGGTTGTTTGGTGCGGTTGTGGGAGTTAGCTCTAGTGATTTGTTTGTTGATGAGGGTGGAGGGGTAGCCACGGTTGGTTGGGGCTTGGTGCAGGCGTAGGTTGTAGTTTTGGCGGGATGAGGGGGATGAGTTGAGGCGCTGGCCTCTGAGGGCAAGGGAAAATGGGATGGCTTTTTTGGTGTGGTAGGGGTGTGAGCTGGAGTAGTGGAGATACTGGAGGTGGTTGGTTGGTGTGAGCTGGAGTAGTGGAGATACTGGAGGTGGTTGGTTGGTTTGATATGTATGGATGTTTCCAAGTGGTCTCCCGCAATGTGGATGTCCACATCGAGGAAGGTCACTTGGTCTTTGGAGTGGAACCAGGTGAATTTGAGGGTGGTGAACTCATTTAGTCGGTTTAGGAATGTTGTGAGGGAGGGTTCGCCATGTGTCCAGAGGAGAAAAATGTCATCTATGAATCTTAGCCAGAGGAGTGGTTTCAGTTGCTGGGAGTCAAGGAATTCCTGTTCCAGCCTGCCCATGAACAGGTTGGCATAAGAGGGGGCCATGCGGGTACCCATAGCTGTGCCACGTATCTGCAGGTAATGTTGATCACCGAAGCAGAAGTTGTTGCAGGTAAGTACAAGGTTGGCTAGTTGTATCAGGAAGTGAGTGCTGGGATTGTGGGGTTTGGGTCGGCTGTTAAGGAATGATTCCGTGGCACGGAGGCCATGGGCATGGGGAATATTTGTGTAAAGGGATGTGACATCAACTGTTGTGAGGATGGTGTTGGGTGGTAGGGATGGTAAGTTTTGGATGATGTTGAGGAAGTGGTTGGTGTCACGGAGGTAGGAGGGCAGGGATTGGACAAGGGGTTGGACAAGGGGTTGGAGGTGAGAGTCTAGAAAGGCTGAAATGCGTTAAGTGGGTGAATTGTAGCTGGACACAATGGGTCTCCCGGGGTTGTTAGGTTTGTGAATTTTCGGGAGGAGGTAGAAAGTGGGGGTGCGGGGGTTGTCAGGTATGAGTGAGGAGATGGTGGAATTGGATAGGCCCTCAGGGGGTCCTCGGGAGAGGACAAAATCCCGAATTTTGTCTAGGTGTGTGGTAGATGAATCAACCGTGGTGGGCTTGTAGGTCGATGAATCAGAGAGTTGACGGGAGGCTTCCGCCACGTAGTCAGAGGAGTTCATGACTACTGTGGTGGACCCTTTATCAGCGGGGAGGATTTTGATGTCTGGGTTGTTGTGGAGGGACCGGAGAGCTTTGTGCTGGGCTGGGGTTAGATTGTGGTGGGAAGAGGGGTTTTGGAGGTATGTACTGTCGGAAACATTGTTGACAACAGAGGTGATGTATCTTTCGAGGGGGTGGTTGTTGGAAAGGGAGGGGGGATCATGGGGGGAAGGGGGGCAGAATTGGAGGAGACTGGGATGTATGTCAGAAGAATTAGCTTTGGAGGGGGGATTCTTGGCCCAAAAGTATGTCCACCTAAGTCTGCGGGCGAAAGTTTGTATGTCAAATAATAGCCGGAAATTGTTAGGGGTGGAGGCTGGGGAGAAGGTAAGACCTTTGGAAAGTACATCAATTTCGGTGGTTGTGAGGTTGTGGTTGGAAAGGTTCAAGATGGAGGTGCAGTCGGTGGGTGGTTGGGGGTGAGGAATGTCAGTATGCTGGGGGAATCTTTTGTCCGAGGACTGGTGCTCTTCTGTGGTGTGGTGGGAGGGAGGGGCAGGGTTAGAGATGGTAGGTTGGGGTGGAGTGGGTAGCGGCAAGGGTGGGTCTGGAAGTAAGGGACATGTGGTTTTGTGTCAGTGTTGTGGTGGGAGGGGGAGGGGGAGGGTGCATCCTGCATTCAGGGCTTGTCTGCAGAGAATGGAAAGTTTTTGCAGGTGTTTTTGGTTCAGGTTGTGGGCAATGGACTGGGAAAGGTTCCAGAGTGTGTTTATTTGGTTGTTGTTGTTGCCTGGGGTCAGTAGGAGGATTTTGGTGAGGGACTGGATGGAAATCGAGAGTTCTCGAGTCCGGTGGAGCTGTGATTTGTACATGGTTAGGGTTAGTTCGGCAGCAAAATTTCTCGCTAGGGGGCGAATATTGGGTTGAATATCGGGGGCATAGCTGAGAAAGGGAGTTTGGTTGTCAGGCTTTTGGGAGAAAGGCCTAATAAGAGGCATGAATGTAAGAAACGTGTGTGACAAACAGATTTGGGAAGGAAATGATGAGTGACCGGAGTCGGGAGAGTTGGCGTGAGTTGTACACAAAAGGGTTCATATCCAAATAGGAAAAAAAAACACAGGAATAGGGTTAGAAATGGTGCCAGAAGGGCGGATAAATACAAATAATGAAGGAGACAGTAAACACTTACCACACGAATAGAAATAATTCAATATTTCACGATCTGAGTCGCATTTTCAAGAAGGTAGATAAAAGATCGAAGACACTTTGAGTAGAGGCACAGAATACTGACCGTAGCGTCTCAAACCCCAGCCCAGCACCAAGCCCTCCGGTCCCTCCGCAACAACCCAGACATCAAAATCCTCCCCGCTGATAAAGGGTCCACCACAGTAGTCATCAACTCCTCTGACTACGTGGCGGAAGCCTCCCGTCAACTCTCTGATTCATCGACCTACAAGCCCACCACGGTTGATTCATCTACCACACACCTAGACAAAATTCGGGATTTTGTCCTCTCCCGAGGACCCCCTGAGGGCCTATCCAATTCCACCATCTCCTCACTCATACCTGACAACCCCCGCACCCCACTTTCTACCTCCTCCCGAAAATTCACAAACCTAACAACCCCAGGAGACCCATTGTGTCCAGCTACAATTCACCCACTGAACGCATTTCAGCCTTTCTAGACTCTCACCTCCAACCCCTCGTCCAAGCCCTGCCCTCACCTACCTCCGTGACACCAACCACTTCCTCAACATCATCCAAAACTACCATCCCTACCACCCAACACCATCCTCACAACAGTTGATGTCACATCACTTTACACAAATATTCCCCATGCCCATGGCCTCCGTGCCACGGAATCATTCCTTAACAGCCGACCCAAACCCCACAATCCCAGCACTCACTTCCTAATACAACTAGCCAACCTTGTACTTACCTGCAACAACTTCTGCTTCGGTGATCAACATTACCATGCAGATACGTGGCACAGCTATGGGTACCCGCATGGCCCCCTCTTATGCCAACCTGTTCATGGGCAGGCTGGAACAGGAATTCTTGACTCCCAGCAACTGAAACACTCCTCTGGCTAAGATTCATAGATGACATTTTTCTCCTCTGGACACATGGCGAACCCTCCCTCACAACATTCCTAAACCGACTAAATGAGTTCACCACCCTCAAATTCACCTGGTTCCACTCCAAAGACCAAGTGACCTTCCTCGATGTGGACATCCACATTGCGGGAGACCACTTGGAAACATCCATACATATCAAACCAACAACCACCTCCAGTATCTCCACTACTCCAGCTCACACCAACCAACACCTCCAGTATCTCCACTACTCCAGCTCACACCCCTACCACACCAAAAAAGCCATCCCATTTTCCCTTGCCCTCAGAGGCCAGCGCCTCAACTCATCCCCCTCATCCCGCCAAAACTACAACCTACGCCTGCACCAAGCCCCAACCAACCGTGGCTACCCCTCCACCCTCATCAACAAACAAATCACACTCCCACAACCGCACCAAACAACCCAAAACCAACCCTCCAACTCTGATCACCCAGTACTACCCTCACATTACGAAAATCAGACATACCCTCCACTCCCTCCTCCCCATCCTGCACAGTGATCCCGAGACCAGAGACATCTTTCGGGAAAAACCTAGGGTCGTCTTCCGTCGCCCCCCCAACCTCCAAAACATCTTGGTCCGAAACACCCCCACCCCTTCCGCACCCCTTCCCCTAGCCCACAGGTGCAACAAACCCAGATGCAAGACCTGCCCCATACTCATCACCTCCCCCACCCTCCTGATCCCTACAGCGGCAGGTGAGTTCACCCTTCACCCTAAGGGCACCTGCCACTCATCCAACCTAATTTACACTCACATCTGTCAAATCTGTGGCAACTTCTACCTAGGCGAAACCTCCACCCCCTTGAATCTAAGGATAAATAATCACCATTCCTCCACCCAAAACTCCACTGAACTGTGAACTCACCTGCTGCTGTGGGGATCAGGAGGGTGGGGGAGGTGATGAGTATGGGGCAGGTCTTGCATCTGGGTTTGTTGCACCTGTGAGCTGGGGGAGTGGTGTGGAAGGGGTGGGAGTGTTTCAGACCAAGATGTTTTGGAGGTTGGGGGGGCGACGGAAGACAACTCTTGGTTTATCCCGAAATCAGGACCACTGTGCAGGATGGGAGGAGGGAGTGGAGGGTTGGTTTTGGGTTGTTTGGTGCGGTTGTGGGAGTTGGCTCTAGTGATTTGTTCGTTGATGAGGGTGGAGGGGTAGCCACGGTTGGTTAGGGCTTGGTGCAGGCGTAGGTTGTAGTTTTGGCGGGATGAGGGGGATGAGTTGAGGTGCTGGCGTCTGAGGGCAAGGGAAAATGGGATGGTTTTTTTGGTGTGGTAGGGGTGTGAGCTGGAGTAGAGGAGATACTGGAGGTGGTTGGTCGGTTTGATGTATATGGAAGTTTCCAAGTGGTCTTCCGCAATGTGGATGTCCACATCTAGGAAGGTCACTTGGTCTTTGGAGTGGAACCAGGTGAATTTGAGGGTAGTGAAGTCTTTCAGTTGGTTTAGGAATGTAGTGAGGGAGGGTTCGCCATGTGTCCAGAGGAGAAAAATGTCATCTATGAATCTTAGCCAGAGGAGTGGTTTCAGTTGCTGGGAGTCAAGGAATTCCTGTTCCAGCCTGCCCATGAACAGGTTGGCATAAGAGGGGGCCATGCGGGTACCCATGGCTGTGCCACGTATCTGCAGGTAATGTTGGTCACCGAAGCAGAAGTTGTTGCAGGTAAGTACAAGGCTGGCTAGTTGTATCAGGAAGTGAGTGCTGGGATTGTGGGGTTTGGGTCGGCTGTTAAGGAATGATTCCTTGGCACGGAGGCCATGGGCATGGGGAATATTAGTGTAGAGGGATGTGACGTCAACAGTTGTGAGGATGGTAAGTTTTGGATGATGTTAAGGAAGTGGTTGGTGTCACGGAGGTAGGAGGGCAGGGATTGGACGAGGGGTTGGAGGTGAGAGTCTAGAAAGGCTGAAATGCGTTCAGTGGGTGAATTGTAGCTGGACACAATGGGTCTCCCGGGGTTGTTAGGTTTGTGAATTTTCGGGAGGAGGTAGAAAGTGGGGGTTCGGGGGTTGTCAGGTATGAGTGAGGAGATGGTGGAATTGGATAGGCCCTCAGGGGGTCCTCGGGAGAGGACAAAATCCCGAAATTTGTCTAGGTGTGTGGTAGATGAATCAACCGTGGTGGGCTTGTAGGTCGATGAATCAGAGAGTTGACGGGAGGCTTCCGCCCAGTCTTCCATCCTACATCTAATTTTTCACAATGAAGGCAAAACATTTTCCAATATTTTCAAAGCATGGAGAAGGAATCAATAATACAATATAAAAGTGAGTAATCAAATTTAATCTAAACAATTGCAACAAAACATTCACAAAATATAAATGCATGTTCATAGTAATTCTTTCATGTTTGCCTACAAAGGTGGATGTATTCTTGAAACACACACTGGCCCTCTAGAAAAAAAATACTATGGAATAATATTTTGTAATTGTATTTTTCTCATTTTACACTGCTTTTCTGTTTCTTAGTACTAATTATAATGATAAGGACACATTAAGATCAGTGAATCCCCGAGCCACAGTGGTACCGTGGTCAACTTGTAATCAAGGGTCCCTGGTTCATTACCCAGAGGGGGCCCAAAGTGCATTGGATCCCACTTTAAACTGTAGGTCCATTCCAGATTAACCTCTCTGTGCATAAAGTGGACTTGTTGGTATCGAGATTGTGAGTTCTGCATAGGACTGTGCGATATATTGACATGGATATATCAATATCCATTGTTAATCAAATATAAAGGACCGACAATTGTCCACTCCCAGTTTTGTTGTGATCTCAAAATCATACTCCACTACACTCACAAACTTCTGCTAGGGAGTAGAAGTAGCTTTGATAAGAAAAAATAATGGTTGATATGTATGATTATTTTGTCATGGTTTCTTATGATTTTAACATGGCAAATTCAGATCATGTTACCAGGATAGATTACACAATGAAAAAAATACATTTACGGAAGTACAGTCATGATATTCAATTTAAACAAAGTTGGATCAGAGAAAGGTAAGTCATGTTGAGAATGGTGTGAATGCAATAAGGAGAGTACAGTGGGACCATATGCAAAAGAACCTGCACAGAACTGCATGTTGTGTGCATCATACTTGGACATGTAGGGGAAAGGCAGTGGGGCAAGATTCCCCATGGTCCAAGCTAAACAGAGGGGAGATACACAAAGGCTTTTGGCAAAAGCTTCTTTAGTTTCTGGTTGCTTATTTAAAGGAAGCTATCGGATCTGAACTGTAATAAAATTCATAAATATGCCACTGGAACACAGGTTTTCCTGTGGAGTGAGACTGATTTGCAACATATTGCACTATTGTTCGTGCTATGAATAATTACAGGCTTGTAACATACATGGAACAGGAAGAATGAACTCGATGACAATTGTAAGAAGAAGCAGCATGCCTAGGATTTTCATGGAGTTACGCCGTGTTATGTCTTCTTTTTATTTTTAGGAGCCAGTCCTATATTTTGCTATTTTTCCCAGCATTTGATGTCTCCAGGAGCTAAATTGCACCTCCGCACTCTCCCTTGAAAATGAGACTGAGAACAAGATAGAAAATATCTAAGCACCATAGAAAAATGCATATTTGAGGTCAAAGAGCATTTATTTGTATAGTATATCTTCTTTCCCGGGGAATGGTATAGTTAACTGGGGATGTTCTCCCCTGTTTCTTTTGCTGCCACTGTTCATAGTATCAAAACTATGATATATCAGTATCAGCTCTTCCTAGATCATTCAACTGTCACCACAATTAGTCAGAAGCAAGATATTTGTGGCAATTACGTATGCCTTGATTATGTGCCACTAGAAAAAAGAAAAGAAAACACTTGGCAAGTCTTGGTAACATAGAGAGTTGTCTCACCACAGAGTGCACTTTCACGCAGCTGTGAAAATTGTTCTTTAATATTAGGCCGTTACAAAGTTACTAACTCACCCTGTTTACACACCTATAGATTTTGTCCGTTGCTGCATCCAGATGGTGTATTATAACAGTAGCAAAAATGGAGATAAAGCGGAAAAAATGATTTTATATTTTTTCCACTTTATATATGAGGGGCGAACCATATTGATTTACAATTTTGAACTGAACCACCACCCATGATCTGTCACCTGATGGAAGCACTGGAATGGTGTAATCTTTGTACAACACAGCACTTTCTTGTGTTGTCAGTGCATGAGCAGATAGCATGGAGAGCAATCATGAAAGACAGTGTTGGATGACGTGGTTTCTGTGGAGTTCTTGAATTTTTAGGTCCATTTGATGAACAGATATGCTAATTGGGACTGGACCTACAGTCTAAAGAGGGATCCGAACCACTATGGCATCGGATGAGCCATTCATTTCTTTTGGAAGAGGTTGTGACCCCTGCAGATTTACAGTAGATTGGTCGCAGTGTGTGTGGAAGCATGCACCGTCACAGAAACCACTGTAAAACTGGGCAGCAGGCTGTAAAAATAACTGCACATCAACAGATAAGGGGACAATTTTTGGAGGGAAAATGACAGTGACAACACAAACCCATCACCAGAGTGGAGCAGCCCAATCTGGACAATAGATACGAACCACGAAGTTAGTAATAAGATGTGCTTTAGACAGTGTATGTATATTGATACACTTGTAAGTTCTTCTGCAAATATGCTGTATAAAGAAACAAACTGTCAGAGTACTAAGTGACATGAGTCTACATCACATTCTTGGATATGGGGTGATCCTTTCAAAAGGCACACAAATGCCATCCTCACTTTCACATAGTACACCACACCCTGAACTTTCTTTTGCAGACTAGTAAGGCTCTAGCATCTGGACTTGCAGGCAGGAAAATCCTCTGCATGACTTATTTTATCATCCACATGTATTTGTGACTGTCCCTTCATTCAGTTCATCATATCTCCATTCATCCTCATCTTTGCGATTAGCCAAAAGTAGCAGAAATGTGAAGTTAAATCAATCATGCCTGTTTGCACCAATGTTTCACAAACTCGAGAGTTTGAAAATCCCACGGGTCAGGGTAACTCTAGAGTTAGGTTAGGCACCAATCTAAAAGGCATGTGCGAGTCATGAAAACCCAGCTTTATTCTAGGATAGTAGCTAGCCTCAAACAAATGCCTAAATGTCTTACAGATGGAAGCACGTGATTGATTACCTACTTTGAGAAAGCATGGTTCTACTTGTAGTGTGGCTGAATGACAGAAAAATGAGGAAGGATGGATGTAACAGGACAGTGATATCCGTAAACAGTGAAAAGAGACTGCCATGAGAAAATTTCAAACATGTGATAAAGATGGGGGAAAATATTTACATGAAATTTTGATATACAGCGTGTCCACAATGAGACTCCAACATTTTGAAAGTCTATAACTTTTTCATTTCAGATTGTACAGCAGTGATTCCGGCAGAAGCAGAAACTCAAAAGTTGTCTGCCAATTAGGTTCCCAAATCCCTGACTACAGCACAAAGAGAATAGCACCAGGATGAGAGTACCACTGCAACGAGTTCCTGCAATGGCACAACCAGGATTCAGTGGTCCTCATGAGACACGACTCCATTGCATTAAACCTGGCACCTAAATTCAATCAATTTTAATGGACGCTTAAGGGTAGTACTCCTGGACACCAAATAACTGAAAGCAGCTGTCCAGGTGTGGGTGAAACACACTCCATAAAAAGGTACACACTGGTGGCGCAAGTGCATACAGTAGATGGGAGACTATATTCAGAAGGTGTAATTTTTTGTGTTGAAAAAAATTGTAATTAAATATGATCGCCCCCTTGTCCTTTACCAGTTCCAATTTTACATTATCTCTGAACAAACACAGAATCACGTAACCACTATAAACTGGCAAGTATTAGTAACTTCCTGCATTTTTAACACACACAAACCATAAACATATTGATTGCATAGATATAATCTATCTTTATAAATTCATTGACTACACTCAAATTAAGCACCCAAAAGGGGTAAACATACGAGTCCTATTATACCTTTGATGTATAAAACCAATACAGAAATCCCATTAGAGCCTGGTCCTAATCCATTCTATGATCAACATACTTTCATTTAAACCTTAGTCCATGAGCACGGGTCTACTCTCACTAGGCGTCACGATGCCACTTCACCAAATGTCAAGTGACCCGTTTCCTGAGCATGTTGCTGGGCTTCCACCTGGCCTTTCAGCATCACGTGACACTCCATGCACTTGAGCTTAAAGTGATCCACGTCTGTGAACTGGTGACTAGACTTGGCTTCTTGAGCTAATTCCTGTGCTTGCAGTAAAATGCCGTCATCCTCGGTGTTGAATATCGTTTGAATCTGACCTCCCGGCTAGTGAAAAGGATATGACAACATTAGGAATTAATGTTCATATAAATTGATTACAACAAAACCTACAGTTTAAAGTGGGATCCAAACCAATGAATTGTGCCCCAACAGCAAGATCAACTCATGAGCGAAAATTTTGTAAATACCTAATTTTGCATCCATATTAGTAGACCTGAGCTGATACCACTTTGAACTGATTCCCAACGATACCGATACTTGAAAATTGCAATAATTAAAATTTTGATCAACTTTGGTGTGTTAATATTATTTTCCAATTATGTGCATTAATTTACCATATTTCATCAGAATATGAAAATAGATAGTATGTAGGCCTAATCAGCTATGGCTAGGATTTTTATGATCTAAAAATCACCATAATACAAGGTGATCCAGAAAGGATTGTGATTGGCTACTGCAAAGCCAACACTGGTCGGCACGCGCTGGCGGCAGTGAAGCGTGCGCACAAATAGTGGGAGAATTTTTTGAATTTGAATTTAAAATTTTGGGTACGTCAGCACTTACGTTATTTTGCACCTGTCACATTATATGGGGACCAGCCCGTTACCATTACAAATAACAACTCTAACGTTGCATAACTAAAATTTCAAAATATTCTGACTTCTGTTAAAAGCTGAGGCTGTAAACGGGCACTCAGAAAACACACAAGGACAAAAAACAGGACAACACACACAAGATTATACTGGCCATAGTGCCAGTCGCCAGAGCCTCGTTCGTCTGCAAAATGCAGTTCAGGGTGTACTGCGTGGAAGTGAGGTTGACTTTTGGGAGAATGACTATGTGGAAGGTACCCCTTACAACCCGAATAGTGGGAGAATCAGTTGTGATGGAGAAGTGGAATGTGCAAAACCGTGTTCTCGCGGTAGAGCTGTTTATTGAAAGCAAGTCCATTGTAGCAACCCAACGAGCTTTCTGCCGACTAAAGTCGTTTTCACGTTCAGAAGACACAACGGCGCTTATGGAGAAACCACACAGTGTTGCCAATACAGCGCTAGCTCATGTCGCCGGGAAATGATGACCTTCCTTCAAAATGAAGGTGTTACATATTTTGTATATATAATGATAATTATATGTAATTATTAATATTAATATTATACTGTGAACGTTACAGTTACCCTTTTTACTATGATCCATTGCGATCACTACACACGCAAGTGTAAGGCACGAATATGACACTTCAGAAATCACTTAAAAAAGTAAAAATCACTGAGAGATCACACAACTGAAAACACTTTTTTCGAGAGAGGGGAAAAAGTCTATTAAACAGACCAAAGCAGATCTCTCACTCAAGTAAGGGGAACCTGGCACATGGGTTAGATTCAAGTTGCAACCCAAACAAACAAATGAGTTACGGCCCACGTGAACTGATAAGACATGAATGACTCAAGCAAGGCATGTCATATTTCTATCTTGAAGCCCCATGTTTTCTCACGTGTTGGAAAGCCTTTCAAAGGTTAATATGGTGTCTAGGAATTTATGTGTACGTTGGAAACTGAAAGGTGATCTTCATTTCAGTATTAATGTCGACAGTAATGTAAACAAAAACAATGTGTATTTGCGACAGCACTAATGTTGCTCACAACTGCAGCATTGGAAATAATTGTCAATTATTAAATTTAAGTAATTTCAATTCTATTATAACAAACTGCATGAAGTTCATATTTTTACTGAATGGAAATAAAATAACAACTCGAAAACTTGGTGGTGATTAGCCGGAATGCTGCAGTGAGCCAGCTCAAGATGGCCAGTCAACGTCTCCTTACTTCGCGTGCGGTTCGGGTTAAAAAGAAACTCCAAATGCATGGAAGTAATATTTCTGGGAACCTTTGAGTGGTTATAAAAAATAATTTCATTATTTTCTCCACAACTTTGTCGCTGGAAGTTTTTACTTGGAATTACAGAACAAAAAATGGCCAGCGACGACATTTTCTACTGCACGAATATAAAAAATCTCCACATACTTTATTTGAATATTTTTTAATGCAAATATGCTTTAAAGTATTGATAAATTCTGAGTACCACCGTCACCTATGACAATTAAAAAACAGTGTCAATTTTTTTAATAATGAATGCTTCGATTTTATGGCATGTTTCAACGTTAGGAAAGAAAACAATGTAAAAATTGTGTTTTCACAGAAAATTTGCGTTTTTAATTTATCTAAAATTATGTAAGCAAGTTACCAGTTTTTTGTGTTCACCATCGTATTCTCTACAAAATTTCCTGCAAAACTGCAGGTACCGATTTTACTTAAGCTAAATTTGTAAATCCAGAAATTTCACAACAGCGCGCTCGTATTTCCCATAAGAAAAGCATTGCCCATAAGACCCCATTGTGTCTTCTGAACGTGAAAACGACTATAGGCCAACGCAGAGACGCACCTGACAGCCACACCATTCGGTGCTGGGTAGTAAAGTGGCGCGGAGGAGGGTTCAGTACGAAACAGCATGTCTCCTGGCCGATTCTGAGCCGTAAGGACACAGGAAAACATCGACCGTGTACAGGCCGACATCCAGAGAAGTCCACGAAGATTAGTGCACCGCAGATCACAAGCATTTTACACTTGTATTTGCATACGAGTGTATAAGGTGCAAGTAGTGCAAGCAATGACAAAGTGGCATGTGTTCAGTTTTGTGACACGTTTATCAACATGTGGGCACAAGATCCACGAATTGTCGACAACCTCCTGATGTCTGAGGCACACGAAGTCCCATGTCTGTGTCACACCTCTGTTTTTGTAGCTTACAATTATTCGCATAAATAAAGTGATGATCACCAATTACTATATATTTAGGGAACACATCACCCTTACCAAGAAAAATATGCTATCATGAAAATCCTAGCCCTAGATATCACAAAATAAAGTTTTTCGTGCAAAATTGGTGCCAAATAAAAATAAAGTTTGAATTTTGCATAATTTCCAGGATAATTACACTCCCCAAAAGTGTCAAGTCTGAAAAAGAATATCAATGGGCATGGTCCAGGAAATGTTTCCTGGACGTGTAGTGTCAAGAAATGGTGACGTTCCCTGGCTCTCAATGGGCATGGTCTAGGAAATGTTTCCTGGACATGTAGTGTCAAGAAATGGTGACACTCCCTGGCCTCCTCGCTCCCCGGATCTCACGATATGTGATTATTTTCTCTGGGGATACCTCAAATCAAAAGTGTATGTTGAAAGACCTCACAAAATTGGTGATGTCAAGTTAGCTATTCGCAACGAAATAGCAGCAATTCCGAATGAAATGCTTGTGAGGGCGACTTCCAACTTAAAGGCAAGGCTACATGAATGTGTAAGTAAGAGAGGTTTATCATTTATCGGACAGAATTATCAAAACAAAGAAAAATTAATGTAAGCACTGTAAATGGCAATTATTTTTGTAGCAATCTTGATTATTAAACCTTGCATTACATTAATTGTTTTATTTTTAATAGGGTAAATCAAAAACTAAAGGCAATTTTGAGTTCTTGCAGGAATAAACGAAGACTGGGTGTGCCTGACGTCACCATGTGTATACTTGGAGTGACGTGGAAGTAGGAGTATCCATCACTGCCCCATTCAGTCGAGTGTCGCAGAGCAAAAAGGTCACACGTATGGACGCACCACTCCACGAATGCACCATCGAGGAACAGCGTGCCGTAGTGTGCTTTCTGTGGTCGGAGGAAGTCGAACCGGCAGACATTCACCGTCGACTGTTAGCACAGTATGGAGCAAGCACCATGACTCAACGAAAGGTGTATGAGTGGGTGGACCTCTTTAAAGCGGGACGCATAAGTGTAACGGACGAAAGTCGAAGTGGACGCCGAGAAGAAAACGTCCAATGGGTGGATACCATTATCAGGGACGATCGAAAAATCACAATAGCACAAGTAGCGGAACGCTTCGACATAAGTTTCGGATCAGCATATGCAATAGTGAATTAGTGTACCAAAAAGTTTGTTCGTGGTCGTCGTTTCAGGTCAGATGACGAGGTCCAGCAGGCGGTGCAGATGTGGCTTCGTGAGCAAATAAAACCTTCTTTGCGGACGGGACACAGAAGCTGATTGCACGATACCAAAAATTCATTGCCGTGCAGGGGGCATATCTGGAAAAGTGACATGTGTCGTTCTTCTTCTTGTGTGGAAATAAAGATGTTATATGAAAATTGCCTTTACTTTTTGATTTACCTAGTATACACATTTCAAAACTGTCAGCTTTTTCTGCCGGTCCCTGTATAATGCAGGAAAATATAAAACTGGGGAACGTAAAATCATAGATAGCTCTGTCTACAGCAGAGATTGCCAAACTCCATGAGCCGTATACATGGTGAGCTACCAAGGGTGGATGGAATATTAATGGTTATATGTTGATTCGTACAAACTTTAAGGCAGAATAAAATTATTCTTTTTAATACATAGGCGGGGGACAATGCATATATATGCCAGGTTAAAGTTCTATTTTGCAAGAAAATATGGGTCAGCATTTAAAGTGAGGGTGAAACTAGTGTGTTGGAAAACTGCTAGTGGAAAGTGGTACTTTCCTTTTTTTTTTAGTTATTTTGTCACATTTCTATCATTTGGATTAATCATGATGATGAGGATGGGATAAACCCAATGATACATACATGTCTGACCAGGGCCTGAACCTTGGCCCTCTGGTTTATAGCACATTATAATGACTACTCTGCTAGACAGGTAGGTGGCAAAAACAACCTGCAATATATATATATGTCTCTAGGTGTATTAATTGTAACTACGGTATTAATAAAAATACTATCTTTGAACTAACCGGTAATGCAGGTGATAGAACTTGGATTTTTCATGGTCATGTTGCTGCTAGGAAGCTATTGATCACACACACCAATGTCTGATGGCATTTGGAGTGGTGCAAACAACATCATAACTGGACTATGAAGCAGTGGAAGAAGGTGTCACGGAGTGAAGAGTCACACGATCTGGCAACCAGATGGTCATGTGTGGACCTGGTCGATGCCCGGTGAATGGCATTTGCCAGTGTATGTTGTGTCGATGGTGAAATTTGGTAGCAGACGGTTAATGGTATGGGGCAGGGCTGCTTTCCCTGTTTTTGATTGATTGATTTGGTGTTTTAAGTTCACTTTATGCACAGTAAGGCTAATCGGGACTGGACCGAAAGCTTAAAGTGGGATCCGAACCACTGTGTGGCTCCACTGGGTATCGAACCCGGGACCCCTTGATTAAAGGCGACTACGCTACCACTGTGCCATCATGGAGGCCTTCCCCTGTTTTTGATTTGGACCCTTAGCTTTAATTGATGGGTTGATGACCTCTGGCACGTACCAATACATTTTACACAATAACATGCTTCCCACACTGGCAACAGTTTGGAATAGGGCCTTTTCTGTATCAACACGATGGCAATGCTTCTCACACAGCAAAGTCAATTTCATTGTAGTTTGAAGAACATCAGGTGCAGGGTGGCCCCTCTAGGACCATGAAAAAAATTCAAGTATAATTCCGTTTTCTAGGCGAACTTTACAAAAATTCAAGGGTACAAACAGATGTTCTCTCTATTTCAATCTTATGAATTACCACCTCTCACCACCCACACTCATAACATATTGTAGATTGGTGTGTATTACTCACTATTAAATGAAATAAACAACGTTAAATTGTATTAACACACTCATACACAGACAAATACATAACAACAATATAAGAGATCTCTGTGATACCCTGTATCCAAAAATTCTAATTCAATTCAATTAAACAGTATACAGGGTGTCCCATGTAACTTGACAAATCGAAATGAACGAAAAAATTTCAATATGAAAGTATAATAGTATTGTGGGGGTAAGTCACCTACGCTACAATGTTAAAAGGGAACCCCTATTTTTTATTGGAGATTCGAATTCGGAAAATATGTAGGTTTTGTCCGACACATTTTGTTCCATTGGTGATAGATAGATGGCACTGTAAGCACAACGTGTTAGTTGTGTCTCGCATATCCAGTGGCTGGCAAGTGTGTGAGGAGGGATACTGTGGCCTAGAAGCATTGTGCTCACAGTAGTCAGTGATTGTATGGTCAGTGCAGTGTGACTGCAAAGAGTTGAACGACACAGTTAAGTGGTGTATTCAACATCATGGATTATCTATCCATAGAAGAAAAAAATTGAAAATTCTTGTTTATGGTGAACGAAGAAGGAACAATGATGATGCTGTGACCCTTTATGCAGAATGTTTTCCTGACAGGCTACGAATGCATTCTTCGTTTGTTCAAGTTGTCGAACAGTTTCGTGCAGAAGGAAGTGTACAAAGAAGGGTTTGTAGAGCAACTGCCACTGGAGGGCATAATCAAATTGCAGGCCTAGCTGCGCTGGCTCATAATCCCCAGACGAGTACGTGAGTAATATCATTACAGTCGGGAATTTCTTGCAATAGTGTTCGGAGAATATTGAAACATCACATATTTCATCCCTATCACATGCCCATGTATCAGGAACTTCATGCCGATGATTTTCACAATTGAGTGGTGTTTTGTGAACGGGAACGCGAACAAATACTAGTTGACCAGCAGTTAATTCATAGAGTACTTTTCTCAGACGAGTCAACCTTCACAAACCACGGTCAGGTTATTCGTCACAATATGCATTATTGGAGTGTGGGGAAACCCACATTGGTTGCATGAAGTTGAACGTCAATGTCTGTGGTCGGTTAACGTGTGGTGTGGAATCATAGGTGACAAACTGATTGTGGTCCCTATGTTATTGACGGTACTTTGGACGTTTTTGCATGAGGAATTACCGACATTGCTTGACGACGTAAACCTTGCACTGCGTCAGCACATGTGGTTCCAACATGAAGGTTGTCCAGCACATAATGCAATAGTAGCATGGGAGGAATTAAACCGCATGTACAATGGTCGTTGGATCGGTAGAGGCGGTCCGGTGCATTTGCCTGCCAGATCACCAGACTTCTTTTTTGTGGGGATATCTGAAAGAACGTGTTTATCAAGACGTGCCAACAACCTGCGCAAAAATGATCAAACGAATAAGAAATGCTTGCGCACACATTGATGCAGATACACTTTTGCATTGAGTTCAATCATTTGAACAACAGATCAACAAATGCATTGAAGTTAGAGAACATCATTTCGAGCATTGCATGAAATAATTGTATTGTATCTATACTGAACGCAACTCCAACTGGCGGCTGAGAAACAGCGAATGTGCGATCAGTTGAATTTTCTTCAACTGAGATTGGGCAATTTCGAGTCACAAGGTACCGAATGTTGTTCGCAGGATGAAACAAATGAGCATTGGGTCCACCACATGTTGCCAAACAGACTGTAAAGCACGAGAGAGTCTTCTTGGGCAATGATATTACCAGCACCAGAAATCAGCTGGGTCTTAATGGTACAACTGCACACGTGGTCCTACACAAGGGAGTTTTCCATGCAAACACTCTACAAACACGCAAATAGACAACTGACAAAAAGAGAAGTATTCTTGGCAACGTTGCTTTGGGAGAGGATGTGACCCCTTCAGCTTTGACTTCGCAACTGAGTTTGTTGACACCCATTGAGACTCACACCCCTGTAGACGATTGGGTGACAGAAAGGGCCAGATATAGCCGTCAAGGTCAGTTGCCAGTTGGAGTTGCGTTCAGTATAGCACCCCGATAGTGAGAGGCAAATCTATCTATCACAAATGGAACAAAATGTGTCAGAAAAACCTACGTATTTTCGGCCGTCGAATTCGAATCTGCAATAAAAAATAGGGGTTCCCTTTTAACATTTCAAGGTTGCCCCCTGCCCCACCCCCCTGGGGGTGGAAGGCTGGGTTCATTGTAGCATAGGTGACTTGCTCCCATAATACTATTATACTTTCACACGGAACATTTTTTCGTTTGATGCATATTTCTTGCGATATTTCGATTTGTCAAGTTACATGGGACACCCTGTACATATTTAAATATTTAATTTTAACAAGTGAAATTTACATTTGCCATTTCACATACTCAGACTCGAAATACATCTAAAAACACAAGGAACAAATATCACGAGATATACTAATATACAAAAAATTGTTAATTATACAAAAGGATTTCAAATTCAAA
This sequence comes from Lepisma saccharinum, assembly GCF_977018435.1. Classification (NCBI taxonomy): domain Eukaryota; kingdom Metazoa; phylum Arthropoda; class Insecta; order Zygentoma; family Lepismatidae; genus Lepisma; species Lepisma saccharinum. Next base: position 47,603,837 of record NC_139237.1, on the reverse strand, counting down.
TTTACCTAATCAACTACAATATATCTTACCTTACAATAATCTTTTGTGTGTCAGATGGATTGTTCTCCAAAGGACAGTAACAAAGTAAATGGATTGTGACAATACTGTTTCATTTTCCACAGTTTTCTTTTCCTTCCTTGATAAAAATAAAAGCTAAACTATGAAAAACTTGCATCTCGGCATTTATAACTAAATTCAATGTTGTTGCAATAGTTGTAATTTTTCACGTGTATGGAGAAAAATGCATGCAGAATTCCCGGAGTCAATAATTCATGCATAATTCCTGTAATTTAAGGAATTTCTGGTGAGTAGCCACCCTGCGGTGGAAGGGCTTAACTGGCCTGCCCGAAGCCCAGACTTGAACCCAACTGAATATCTTTGGGACTAGCTGGAGTGTTGATTGCATGCCAGACTTACTTGGCCAATAAACACAAGTTCACCATGTTGCAGGAAGAATGGAAAGAAATTCCACCCACAGTTTACCAGAAGTTAGTTGTGAGCCTACCCTGAAGGGTAAATGCCGTAATGATGCTCTATTTGAATACAATAATAATGTAATGAAATGCTCCGTTTGAATATTTGAATTCTAGTTTCCATTTCATATAAGAATAGCATAGTATTTACTGCAATATAATTTCAAAAATAAAGTAATTTTTCCATCCTGAATTACTTTTATCAATTTCACTTCTATATTATATCTTTCTTTCAACAAATGCTCACTTAGTTTAGTTACAAATTACGATTTATGCCCCCATGTGCTGGTTGATTCTCCTTTCTATGTGGGTGAAACTGGCTAGATGTATGCATTGTATAGTTTCATTTCCCCTACCCTTCCTACTTTCAGTTCTATTATCTGATTATACATGGAGGATCAGAAAGGAACATCCTGTGAAATTACAAACAACTACTTACATTATACGTTCAATAACAACATGAAATTATATTCATAATTGGGAAAAGAGAGACGCGGTAGTATATAAATATGGAGAAACTAGTACTCACTTTTATCCGCGAAGCTGTTTTTTAACTTTCCACTTGGTGTTGTAAAGCAGAAATACAGGTCAGACACCCTACCCAACCACAATCAACCTCCAGCGGCCAATATAAATGGTTTGCCTTCCCCTACCATCCCAGCACTTCGAACCGCATATCCAAAGTCCTTCTCCCATATGGCATCAAAGTAGTGCAAAAGCCCAAAATAGCTGATAAACTAAACAAACGCAAACGGTACTTCCCCTTACCCACTTGATAACCCAGGTGTATACAATGCAGGCACATTACATTGGCAGGTCCATCAGATCTGCCAATGAAAGAATCCAACAGCACCTAGCAGATGCCAAAAAAAGCCCAACCCACTACTGGTCTTGCTAAACAAATCAAATACAATAGCCATAAAATTCAAAAGGTTCAAGTCAAACACACTGCCCACATGCTCGTAGACACCAAAATCAAGGAAACGCACACCATAATGCACTTCCCGCACGAGCTAAACATCGATAGCAGGCAAGCGCACCACACTTGGATTCACCTACTACAATAGTTATCGCCCGGAAATAGCAGACGACACAGACCGAGATGCACAGTTAACAACAGCGCACCTAGCAGCAGCCCGAGAACTACAAACAAAAGACGCACGCCAAGCAACAGTACAGCAAGTTCCAACGAGGATGGTGGCAGTGGCCACTGAAATTAATCGAAAAAGAAAAAACAGCTTCGTGGATAAAAGTGAGTACTAGTTTATCCGTATTTATTTATGAAATTATAATTAAAATAAATACCTGCAATGGTTCCAAGAATAAAGGATCATAGTGAATTCCATCGAAGATTAATAAAACTCGCTGTCCATACAATCGGTCCTCTCCAAATCTATTGATTATGCAATTGACAGTGTCCACAACCACAATTTCCATTCCGTAAACTTTAGAGAGGACTGAAATCTCTATAGCTCCTCCCCACGAATCAGGTTTCACAATCCATTTACAATATTGTTCATTTGTCTTCCCTAACACACCTTCTGTATATGTGTCAGGATCACTTGATAAAGCATTTGCAATCATTTCCCTCATGTATGAACCACATGTAGTATCAACAACACCTGGAAGTAAAATTGAATTTATCATTTCATGCTGATACACTAGTGATGTGAAAAACAGGGAATTTACCTATTCCAAAGTACTATGTCTGATTTTACATATTCCTACTAGTTTCCTGCAAAAGTTCTAAATTAATCCTGAATCACAGGAGGCTTGGTGTCGTACTGATACTCTTCTTTCAATTACACGTTTGCTTTGATGCACTTGGTAAGCCTGGTGATAGGATGGGACATTTTGCATGCATTTATCTTCCAATGTAATGTGGCTCGCACTCATATTCATCATCATTATTTAGCTCTGTGGACAAAGCCAAGGTTTGCTGTAAGTCCACTTTATGCTCAGATTAGGGGCAGGACCTACAGCTTACATTGGGATGAGAACCAATGCGCCTCCACCAGGGAGGGAATGCAGTACTGTTTGATTACAAGACGACAGCATTACACTATGCTATCATTTCAATTTTGCTATTAACCTTTAGACGGCCGAGCAGGTTTACAAAAATAACCCCGTTCTAGCCCAGGCTTCTCGGCGGGGATTTTACATTCGAACACTCTTTGGAGGAAAATTGTTATAATTTGGGCACTAGGGGAGCAATCTACTTCGGATAAGTTTAATTTTGCTTCTAACACATCAGAGGATGCAACCGTGTACAATTCAGAATGCCGGTGTTGTAGCCCTTTTGCGGCCTTGACCACGTCGGCGGACCACTGTTCCTGTCTCTGTGAACTGTTTCCACAGCGTGGACACCACATTTCTCGGAACCCCGAGGTCCCTACAACAGGTTGCCTGTGATTGACCTGCCTCGGGTCTTCCAACTATCCTCCATCTTGTGGCATCATCTAAACGATACCGACTCGCCATACTAACGATGGGTAAACACAGAAATTCAAAACACATGGATTGCCCAATGCTACGGTGTTTCACAACGTAGTGCGGCTCCGATCCACGCCGAGCAACTGGGTACCTCTACACACATGCGATCACAGTGCCACCGCCGTACGACGTCATCAACAACTGCGTGGCACGGTTTGTGCGCAACACACGTAGCTATCGTCTGCTCCCTTCTTTGCTTCTCGCCGTTCCATATTTTTCTTTTCTTTTAACAACTACCATTTGTCCGTTTCATTGTTTTCACCAGTGTATTTCAACCTTATGTATTAACGCCTCTCACCACTCACACACAAACTATATTAACAATATAAAGGGTCTGTGTGACTCCAATGAATCCAAAAATTGTAATTCAATTCAATTGAACATTATATATATTTAATTAAGGTCCGTTGTTTACATTTACAATTTCACATACTCAGACTAGAAATACATCTACAAACACAAATCGCAAATGTTACAGGCTATAGTAATCTACAAGAAACTGTGTAAGAATTTCAAATTTATCTAATCATCTTCAAGATACCTTGCAAAAATCTTCCGTATGTCAGATCGGTAAAGACACTAACAAAGCAAACGTAATGAGAGAATTCTGCTTTATTTTCCACGCAGCTTTCCCTCCTCGATAAAAACTAAAGCAAACCTGTGAAAAACCTGCCTCAGGGCAGTAATAAATATGTATTAATTTAATGGGATTTGGACTAACAAAAATTGCAATTTTTCACGTCTACGAGGAAAAATTCAAGCAGAATTCCCAGCGTCGATAATTTCCGGAATTCCCAATGAGTCCATCCTGTTTACGCTAGGTAGTTTGGTATACAGAGAAGCTGAAGATTTGTTGACTTGAACAAAATATGAAAATCAAAGCTAGATACTAGGGATGGGACAGAGTAATCAATACTCTATTAGTATCGACTGATACAGGCATAATGGTGTATCGGTTTAATTACCAATTATTTTACTGATCTGATATATCTTTAAATATCGTAATTTCCTGCCGTATTGTTATAATTTTTATGGATATAAACATACAATCTCCATGCCCTACTTTTCTTAAAAGTAAATCTCTAAATACGCAGCTCCATTTGCATTGCAGTCATCTGTTAACACACATTTATTAACCTTTTGTGTCCCAAGGCCATTTTCACATGTAACCCCCTTGGTGACCGAGCCGATTTTGAGCAAAATGCAGAGTTTCAAATAAATGAGTGTAGATCGGAGACTAATTGCCCTAGAGAGATGAGTGATATACCGTTGTACGCGGAATGAACCAGAGATTCAGACTATATGAAATTTATGCAAATTCGGCGTATATGTGGCGGGGGAAAGGGGGCTAACTCTCAAAATTCCAAAATTTCGGGAAAAAAAAAATTGGTTCCCCCACCCTCCCCCCAAGAAAAAAGTACATGACAGTGTCGACATTCAGATGGAAATGATCGCTGACATGTAAGGAACACAAAAATATTTGCATTATTATCATATGACCAATGTAACTTGAGTTGTACCCCCACTGATTGAAGCTTCAAAATGCAGCGGTACCTTGAAATGACTTTAGGTCAGAGACTACTTGCCCTGGAGACATGAACGATATACCGTTGTACGCAGAATGAATCACAGATTCAGACGATATATAATTTATGCACATTCGGCATATATATGGAGGGGGAAAGCCCCTGAAAATACTTTTTCTTTTAAAAAATGGGGCAGTGGGTATGATAAAACTTTAGTTTTTCTTGTATATACGCAATGCATGCATTATAGAATTATTTTCCTGTAGTTTACGGTTATTACAAGAATAAGAAAACAGGTTTTCTTTGTGACGTTTCAGGAGAACACACGATCCTTTCATCAGACATTTATTTTCATTTTGACTAAAGATACAGTCATAACAATGGTTAGTAATTTTTTTAAACAAAAATAATCCGTTATATAAACCAAAGGAATATATAATATAAGTTGTTCATGTTCAAAGGATTATGTGGGACAAACAGCAAGGAAAATGGCAATAAGATGGAACGAACACGATTTGGACATTATGAATCTAAACCCAAGAACAGGATTGTCAACTCATATCATCGAAGAGAAGCATTTGATTAAAAAGAGAAGGGTTTTAAAAAGATTAACGGGAAACACAGAGTTGAATGTCTGGGAAGCTTCGTTCATTGCAGAAGAACACTGGAATAAATTAAATAATGAAAATGGTAACATAGATCCAGTATGGAGTTTTCTTTTTCACAAATGGAGTAAGCCACCATCTTTAAAATTTAATGTAACAGAAAACATCAAGAGACTTTGTGAAAATAATGATGAATTTGAATTACCTGATGATATTTGGGATTCATAATTTTAAAAAAATTTGAAATAAAAATAAAACAGACTGCTTTTTTCACAGTTAAGTTGCTATATTACAACAATGTAACATTGACAACATCCATTATATAACTGATTCTTTTTGTTTAAAAAAATTACTAACCATTGTTATGACTGTATCTTTAGTCAAAATTAAAATAAATGTCTGATGAAAGGAGTGTGTGTTCTCCTGAAACGTCACAAAGAAAAACTGTTTTCTTATGCTTGTAATAACTGTAAACTACAGGAAAATAATGATAAAACTTTTACTGTGTCTGTTTGTATTTGTGTTACTTTCTTTGTTTTGGCCCAGGTAAGATTAAAAATGCTACTAAGTGTATGTGGTGTTCGTTTTTGTTGTGCAGCAAGCAAATTTTTATTGACGTAGGCATCTGTCACGTTCGAATGAAAAGCAAGTAAATTAGATTTTAAAAAGGAGCCATTTTACTGGGCATCGTAAATATTGAAAGTAAAATCCGAATTGTTTACTCTACATAACAACAGCTCAATAATATTTACTAATTTTAGGTTAATTTGTAAATACATTTTGAAAGGTTTAAGAAAAATTTAAGTCCTTCTCTTAAATTTTTAATGCCTCTTCTTCAATTTTCACTGCCTCTTTCTGAAACTTGACTGCTTTTTTTTCGACCTACACTGCCTTTTTGCCTGCCATTTTTAATACTTTTCAGTGCCTGAACATACGGGCTCTAGTCATCACCTTCCAACATGAAAGATAAACATTACGGAAGGTTAAAATTTGTTTGAGAAAATTAAAACCTGCACATTCGATAAGATTATGCTGAACACTTAAAACAACGCTAAATACATGGTGCATCAGAAGTGATTCTGAAAATGTGCTCCATTCTGGGATGTCTGGAAGAGAGTGATTCCAGATTACGGAGAACACTAAGTGAATCATTACACATGAGGATTTGCTGCAAAATGTGAATGTCAGCAAAGTCCAATGCCTTTAAAAATGCACAGAGTTACAGTTTCAACCTACAAGCTGCGAAAATATTGCTGGCATTCTATCAGCAGATGAGACAACGTTCTGTGCCATTACGGTGATGAGTTAAGATGCAAGCGCAATGGAATGTTGCACTTTTGGACTTTTCAAATGACACATGCCTCAGATGCAGAAGTCTGCTGCAGTGGGAAGTGTGATGCTAGCATCTTCAGCACAGACAAACTGCGGTTCACGTTGCATTAATCAGTCTCTGATCTTCACAGAGGGGTTTGGTGAGGATGATGAATGTATTGTTCACCTGGTTGGTTGTAAGTAGTGTGCGGATTGATAGGCAAAAAACTTGTAAAGTAGGCACCAAAAATTATGAAAAAGCACCCAAATTAGCAGTGAACATGTTAATTTTGCATATTGACAGACTGAATTTTTGTATTTAATTTGCATCATAGTTCCGTTACTTTTGGCTAATAGTGATAATGACAAATGGTAGTCGGAAAAAAATGATACGAAATACAATACAAGACATACAAAACACAAGATTATTTTTCCAGTGTACTGTAGAGACCCAAAGTAGCAAAACAAAGTGGAAATAAGCAAAAATTATAACAAAAAAGGCATTTTAATGCAAAATCAGCACTACAAAAATATATTTCAGGCTCAAATTAACATAAAACATTTAGCCTATGCAAAGGGGGAAAAATGGCAAATAGGCACATCATGATTACAACACAAAAACACTACTTCAATGTATGTCATGGCATGAAACATGGGTTAACCCAAACAAGCTTAATATACTACAACTTGAGCTCTTACCTCGCAAAACAAAGCCAACACTGGTAAACAAACAAGAGTTATCTGCTGGTACTACTTTCCTCATCAAAATTCCAGGTGAGTTCATGTAAATCTCTGCATGTGTTCGCTGTTCTTCTGTGCTTGCTTCTTGAACATCTTCTTTCTTTTGTTCAACAATCAGAGTATCACCCGAATGAATACCACTCTTCTCCAAAGTTGATGCACCACACTTCAAGTCCACAGCCTTGGGAGGGTAGCCAACCAAAACAGAAAGAAAGGATTGAGGAATCTTTGTCAAATTACTCAGCTTTGTCTTGAGATCTGTAATTGTACTTTGCGGCGTTAAATCTTTCACTACAACATGGCCAGATTTTGTTTTCACCCTCAATGCAAATCCAGCCATTTTCTGAAATGGAAAAACAATAATAATCACCAAATATGTAAAAGTGATTTCCTGTGAAATATATTATTAAGGTGAACATACAACAAAATACAACTACCAGAACTTTGGTGGGGTGAGTGAGTGCATCATGGAGTTTAAGGGGATGCAATGCTATGATTTTCTACCCTTCTCACCATGGCCCTCTGCTGTTTCAGTGTTTACTGCAGCAAATGTTTAATGCATGGTGGAACGTCCTCCTACTGTACACCATGTGGCAACACTGCCACCATAACACTACACTGTACTTTCAATTAGGATTGCCAAAATACCAAGTGTTTTAGAAATAATTTAGGGGTTACAAAAATTTATTGCAAGTAAACTACTGAACTTACGTTAATCAAACCAGTCCAGAATGATTGAAGAAAGCAAACAGTTTGTGCATGTACGTTTTGTTAAGCTGCGAGTTCACATCCCTGCTGTTACGTGCCACCTACATCATCCACCGAGTTTTGTGCAATGTTTTGGTCCCCAAGATCACCGGACCTTACACCATGTGACTTCTTTTTGTGAGGTTTCCTGAAAGATAGGGTACTCATTCCACCGATGCCGCATGGTATCGCAGACCTAAAGGAGTGTATCATGACAGCGACAGACACTATCAAAAGGCCCATGTTGATGTAAGTGTGGCAAGAAGTAGACTATCATATAGATGCATGCCATGTCACCCATGGTGTACACATTGAACATTTGTAGGCGTAAAAAAAAAAAAGGAAACTGTTCGCGTTCTTCATTCATTCTGGACTGGTTTCATTAATGTAAGTACAATAGTTTACTTGTAATAAATTTTTGTAACCCCTCAATTATTTCTGAAACAACCAGTACAAGGGGACCATAAAAAAATTACAAAATTGAAGGCGCGCCTTTGGCACTTGAACTGCCTGCTGATTCCAGTCATTCGCTCGCCTTCCAAACATGCCTGGTCGTTCTCGCTGAATTTCATTGTCCAGATCATATATGGGTAGGGCCAAATTCTGCCGCTAGAAGGCAGCACAAGACCCCCATCGTAGGCAGAGGATATCATTGTAAACAATGGGAAGTGAGGCACAAGAAGTTTTGTTTTATTAATTTATAATGCTGAAAAGTATATATAGTCGTGTGCCTTTGTTCACGGCACAGCATGGAGAACCAGACTACAGTAGTATATCGTTTCACAAACACCATCGAACATTGAAGTGCGTAAAAAAATGGTTGTTGAAAGTCATATCCAGAGAAGGAAGAAAGAGAGGAACAGAATGGATTCCTTCTGACCACTCTGTCGTTTGCAGCTTGCATTTCACCAGTGGAGACTTTAGGGAAGATTGTAAAATAAATAAAATCAAGGCTCGTGCCAAGCGTTTCCCCTCATTATCCACCATACAAGCAACCTCCGAGGAAGAAATCCAGAAGAGAATTGAAATCTGCCTCCATTGACGGAAAATAATTTCCCAATTTCAGTACAGAAATTAGTAAATACACGAATTTCATATGTATTTTATACAATTCAGGTGTAAATTAAATTAATATATGACATAATTTACTTTCACCATTAACTAGTCGTGAGCTTCTAATTCATTCCTAAACCACGTTGGATTCCAACCTCACTTATATAAATGTTTCGTTATTATCTTAAATTGTTCTTATATAATAAGTTTGTGGCTTCTATTTCTATATTAGTTATTTTACACTGCTTTTGGGCAAATTGCAATGACGAGGATGGATGACGAAGTAGATAAAGGGTGAACAGAAATCAGTGCATTAACCAGGATTTGAACTGGCATTATAGAACGTTACAATCCGCACTCGGACACAGAGCCCAGTGTAATTTCGTCATAATCGTTAGAAATAAAAAAATCATGCATGTTTCTTGTGATTGTTTCAACCATAAGAGTAGCTCATCATGTATTGCAGTCTACAAGGTTAAATTAAAAACCCACGGAAAATAAACAAATAAAAAATATATATATTTTTGATGTTTTCTGTTACCTTATTTCAAGTCACTCTGATGTTTTCTGTTACCTTATTTCAAGTCATTCTCCTGCCATTTTGTAAAATTGCGACAATGAAGTGAATGATTACATGAAATTGATAAAAGAGCATTCGACGTGATCAGAAACCAATGATGAAAGAAACCTTGATACAGCACAGCTAAATTTCTCATTACAATCATACTACATGATTACGTCCACACACAAACTTGCCATCTCAAATCTGGTTATTGTAAGCATTCATGCTCAGGTACATATCTATATACTGAGAGGAATTCGAACTAAGTAACTCACATATAATAATCATAATAAAGTTTATATAATAAATAGCTTTAATGATTAATATTCTATATATATATATATATATTTATAGTTATCATTAAGCACGTCAATTAATAACAAAAATTATTACTATTATCTGTGTGTTTTTCTAGGAAGGAAGGCTCCGATAATCTTCAAGTTGGCTACTTATTATTAGGGTTTCGGAGTAGGGATGGCCAAACGGATCCGGATCCGAAAAATCCGGATCCGAGAGTTTCGTATCTCAATCCCATTATAATATTACCACACCTTAAAAGGTATTATGATCTTCGATTACAAAGAAATTTTTCGTTAGTCCTACAAGAATTTTTTCAGTGTTTTTCCTAAAATACTTTGCTACGCATCGGCTAACACACTCATGCACAAATATCCGAGGTGATTTTGTAAATGCCATTGAAACGAATATGTATTCATTCGAATATATTGGAAATGAAAACACACATAAATGTGAGACATTCCATTCCAGGATGAAACCTTTACCACATATAACAAGATAGAAATGTTATACAATAATTATACAATTGTTCTACAGTTACAGGTTTACAAATTAAAATACAACATTATATGCAGTGTTAAATAATTACAAAGTGTAAGACTAACAAGGGAAGTTATCTAAGTGTCCCCCTCCGATTTCCATGAAACTTGGCAGTATAGTGGGGCACAAAGGAAGAATTACGTGTTTTTTTTTTGTTTCAGTTAAAAAACGGTTTTAGGGGGCAAAACCCCTTCAAATGTCAAGATGAGGACAAATTGAAGTGAGGATCGGACCCATGTGTCCCACTCCGATTTCCATGATACTTGGCAGGTGTGTGTATAAATGGGCCCAAATGAAGAAATACGTGTTTTTTTGTTTCGGCTATAAAACTGTTTTAGGGGGCAACCCCCCCCCCCTCAAATGTCAATATGAGGACAAATTTAAGTGGGCATTTGACTTATGTGTCCCCCTCCGATTTCCATAAAACTTGGCAGGTGTATAGTGGGACCCAAATGAAGAAATACGTGTTTTGTTTTGTTTCAGCTAAAAAACGGTTTTACAGGGCGAAACCCACTCAATTGTCAAGATGAGGACAAATTGAAGTGGGGATCTGACCCATGTGTCCCCCTCCGATTTCCATGAAACTTGGAAGGTGTGTGTGTGTAAACGGGCCCAAATGAAGAAATACGTGTTTGTTTGTTTCGGCACAAAAATTGTTCTAGGGGGCAACCTCCTCTCAAATGTCAAGATGAGGACAAATTGAAGTGGGGATCTGACTCCTGTGTTCCCCTCCGATTTCCATGAAACGTGGCAGGTGTATAGAGGGGCCCGAAGGAAGAATTACGTGTTTTTTTGTTTCAGCTAAAAACTGTTTTAGGGGGGGGGGCAAAATCCCCTCAAATGTCAAGATGAGGACAAATTGAAGTAAGGTTCTGACCCCTGTGTCCCCCTCCGATTTTCATGAAACTTGGCAGGTGTATAGAGGGGCCCAAAGGAAGAAATACGTGTTTTTTTTTGTTTCGGGTAAAAGACTGTTTTAGGGGGCAAAACCTGCCTCAAATGTCAAGATGAGGACAAATTGACGTGGGGATCATCTGACCCCTTTGTCCCCCTCCGATTTCCATGAAATTTGACAGGTGTATAAAGAGGCCCTATGCCCCCTGTTTCTTCATATACCATATTTACGTGGTTTCGGGGCCAGATCCCCACTTCAATTTCTCCTCATCTTGACATTTGAGGGGGGGGGGGCTCTATACAAATGCCAAGTTTCATGGAAATCGGAGGGGGAGACTTAGATCTCCCTAGTAAGTGTATTAATTAATTACAAATCGCGCACGCACAATATATATATATGTATGTATATGTATATTATATATATATGTATATTAGCAGGTAACAATATGTTATAAGCACATTCTTACTTTCCAAAGAAGCGCATGTGGGATGGCAAAACGGATCCGGATCCGAAAGTTTTGGATCCGGATCCGGATCTGAAAATTCCGGATCCAAATAATTTTAGGATCCAGAACCAACCGGATCCGGATTTCGGAGTGGAGCGTATCAATGCTCCGGCTGCTGCCCATGCTCCGGAGCGGAGCGATGTCTTAGCCCACTCCACTTTGGAGCAGGAATCAGAAAACTTCCCGCTCTGCTCCTGATCGGAGCAGAGGAAGTTGAAAAATTTCTCGATCTGCTCCGGAGTGAAATTGTAAGGAACGATTCACTACTTCTATAAACTTGCCCACTCCGCTCTGGAGTGCTACGAGCTCGGATAATACGAGTGTATAAAGAAAACTAATGATCAAAGGTTTCAAGTGCATTAGTAATTTTGTTTGTGGAATTTGTACGGTATTTGAACATCACCGTTATTGTTCTTAATTGTTGTTATAAAACTGATCATTACTAAAGCTAACGCTACGAAAACAGTCCAGGAAAGATCATGCCACCCACCTACAGTGTTGCCAATAAGCAAGGAATAATCCTTACACAATACACCAGGGAAGACGATATCAACCGTATACCTACAACGAGCAATGTGTCAATGTATAAACACAGTGAACCCAGCAATCCTTGGAACACAGAAATTAGCTCGACCTTAGTGCATTAGAATCTTCATTTTGTAATCAAATTTGCAGAAGATAGGGTAGGCTGCACAACAGACTGTTCATTTATTAGCCATATACCTATATATATATATATTCAACGGAAAACAGTATGTATAGACAAAATATTTTTTAAATATTTGTTTTAATATGTCAGCTACATCTAGGCAAAGGAGTTGGAAATTCGGTGCAGGGGGTACGAAAATCTATTCCCATCCTGGGTGCTTAAATCTGTAACTACAGCTTTGAACACGAATACAAGACTAATATAAGTATGAAATCTTATTGATCATCATTAATAGAACACAAGAATTAAATAAACTGTAACACATAATAAAAACATTTCAACAATTTTGTAATTTCTTGACATTTTAAACCAGGCAAAGGAATTAATTTGTTTGTTCATAAACGAAGCAAATAAATTCCTTTGTTTCTATATATTTAAAGATATTATTTAGTAAGTGAGGTATTTAATTATACATATGGTTGGTTGATTTGGTGTTTTAAGTACACTTTATGCACAGTAAAGCTAATCGGGACTGGACGTACAGTTTAAAGTGGGATCCCAATTACTATGTGCCCCCACAGGGTATCGAACCAGAGAGAGACCCCTTTGATTACAAAGCGATGACGCTACCACTCTGCCATCGGGCACGCCAATATATATATATATATATATATATATATATATATATATATATATATATATATATATATATATATATATTATTTGCACACCCTGGTCATATCAGATGGTTTTAATATCTTGCCGTCCCCTCAAAAAAAATCCTGTGTATGGGCCTCCCAGAAGGCATTGTGCAGAGTATAAAGGTAAAAGTAATTTTCCTTACAATTACTAAAATTAAAGTCTTAATAAGAAAGAAGAATATGTTCTAGAAATTGGCCTCAAAGAAGAAATTGTAATCAAGGTGTACTCAATATGTTTTTCATAAACTTGGATACGTATTCAAACATGGAATTTGCAGGATCCCTTCATAACATAAGAAAGAAGATTGTTTTTCGCCTAAAATGTCAAACACAAAATACACTGGTAATAATAATAAAAAAAATAATTAACGGCTAATCACATCTTTCCTGTACATCTCTCATTGCTATGAAAAAATTTATAAATTTTAATATACATGCATGAATGAAACTCCTTTCTGCTGCTGTTTCTTTTCTTTACCAAGCAAAAAACAAAAAAATATATCGCACAACCAACATTTCCAGAACAACACTACTCCACAATAAAGTACACAAGCAAAATACGTTTATAATATTTGAATAGAAACATAATACTTACTTGAAAAGGCTTTGATTTGCAGCCTGCTATTTTACATGTTCACACGTTTGATTCTTAATCATAGAGAAAAAAACTGTGAACAGGATTGCTGAAAGACATATTGTCCACTTAGTTTTACCTCCGTAGCCTGCTTTATTATACCTGTATGATTCGCGCAGAGCAGAACAATCAAGTGTGCTTAGGCTGCTGTAGTTTCTGACGTGGGCTGAAACGTGATTGACTCTTCAGGGGGTTGGTCCCTTCACATCCTACCAGGTGCATGCATAGCGAGTCAGGGAAGAAACACGATAAAGCACAAGACACATCGCCTGAAATTCGCGGCTGAGTTCCGGGTAAAACAAACAAATGGGGTTAAGGCTTAGGTGGACTTTTGGCAACCGAATGGGCGATTCTTTTCAAATTTCCTTTCCATTAGAAAAATCACTGTGATATTCCAAACCCTGAAAAATTACATCAGCTTAGAATTCCTTCTAGAGCATTGAAGTGAATTTTCGCATAGTTTGCTTTTACTGCTATCTAGATATTATCAATAGTTTAATAGACTTACATAATCGTCTACAAGAAAATTCACTTCAATGCTCTAGAAAGAATTCTCAGCTGATATAAACAATCAAGGGAATTTGGGTTCGATACCAGGTGGAAGCACATATTGGTTTGGATTCACTTCAATGCTCTAGAAAGAATTCTCAGCTGATATAAACAATCAAGGGAATTTGGGTTCGATACCAGGTGGAAGCACATATTGGTTTGGATCCCATTTTGATCTGTATGTTTAGTTACGATTAGCCTCTTTACATAGAGTGCACTTAAATCACAACTACAAGAAAACATTACAAAGAAATGCAGTTCCTAAGTGTGTTGAGTATTTAATTGCAGTGTGTTGCGATAAATTAGTCCTTAAGCAAATAGAAATTAATAATTCTTTTTAACAATAAGATACTTCACTTTCCTTTACAGCTATTCACAAGAGCATAAAAATACAACTTTGTAACTAATATCCAAACTAACAAGCACTTTTTCATATTTGTTTCATGTATGTGCATGTGTGTTTTCTGAAATATGAATTTGATTTTAAAATTGTGGGAGCATCAGCACTTAGGCTATTTTGCTCCCGTCACATTATACGGGGACCAGCCCCTTATCACTACAAAGAACAACTCTAATGTTGCATAATTAAAAATCTTAAAATGTTCTGACTTCTGTTAAAAGCTGAGGCTGTAAATGGGCACTCAGCACACATAAGGACAACACAAACAAAATTATACTGGCCATGGGGCCAGTCGCCAGAGCCTCGTTAGTCTTCAGTCCAGGGTGTACTAATGTGGAAGTGAGGTTGACAGTTGGGTGTACTACGTGGAAGGTCACCCCTTACACCCCTCTGAAATATGACCAGGTCCTAATAAGCGTCTATTACAGGGACAGAAATCATTACTGGGTATTCAATGTCAGCTGAATAACGAATTCCACATAGGCCTACAATATCCGTGCGAGCTTGTGTATTCAGCTGTCAACGGCAAATGTTGTTGGTTTGAAACACGTTATGGGTGCTGGTGTTCTTTGTGTTTGTTTCTCATTGTATTTCTTCCCCATGGTTGCGATATCCTAATTATTAACCGACTTATGCAGGATTTATTTCAAATTAAGCATCATCAGCAATAAGCGAATGAAGGGCAGGCCAAGTTAATTGCTCACATAAACAAGAAAAGACAAATTCAAACTTATACAGTTGAAAGAACAACTGATCATTGTTTCTTAGAATTACACATATAAATAACTTGATTGAAATACTTGGGTCTTGTTTTACATATATTTTTGTATTTTTTGTTCTGTATCTTTCCATTCTCTACTCATAATTTAATTTGTTCTAGCCGGCCCCCGTGGCGGAGTGGTTAGCACATCGCCCTACGACACCAGGAGTCCCAGGTTCGAATCCTGGCTGGGCATGGTTGTTTGTGAGTGTTCATTCATCAAGTTCATCATATCATCACTCATTTCCATCTTCGCAAATTAGCCAAAAGTAGCACGAAAAGCGAAGTAAAGGAAATCAAATCAATCAATTAATTAGTTCTACTATAGACTTTCAATGATTACCAAGGCTTCAGATGAATGGAACTAACGATTAAAGATTTTATTTGTTGTTGTTGTATATTGTTTGCAATAATTCTAGACAGCTTATAATTTCCCTAACCGAGACTGTTTTGGAACGATCCCTCCATCTGTTAAAAATACTTTAAATGTCCATAAATCAAAGTTGACAGGCACACATCCTATGCATATACACTGACGTCAGTCACCTACAAGAAGTGCAGAACATGAAAACAAAACATGGTTGTCATGTGGGGGAGGTACCAAACGTACAATCCCGCAACACTGATTACTTGAACGGGTTCATATCCAAATTCAACACATAACAGTCAGACTATAATATCCAGACTTATTTCACAAAATACATTTCAATAGTGAAATACTATTTAATTCATATTTTAACAAACAAGAAATGAAGATATTGCATACAACTCTTGCTATTAAGACAAAGCAGCACTCTTAATATACTTTACAAATGTTTAATGTGCATGATTGACTGATTGCTTTGGTTTATTTTATTTCGCTTTTCTGTCTCTTTCAACTAATTGCGAAGATAAGGATGAGATATGATGAAATTGAAGAAGTGTCAATCACAAAGAACACCAATTCCCAGACCGGGATTCGAACACAAGTCCCCTGGAGTCGTAGAGTGTTGAGATAACCATTCCGCCACGGAGGCTGCCGTTAATGTGCATTAATATCATGCATAATTGCTATAATCGTGTACAGTGATATATCCACACTCACCTCCCCCAACACTCCCTACAATTTTCGCAAAGGTCCAATTTACACCCCAAGATGGAAAATACTGGATAAAGCAATATTCCATCTCACCCCGCTCCGGATCGTGCATGTAAAAAATAAGTAACAATTCCGGTCCGGAGTGGAGTGCTGTCGTACAATGTTCCGCTCTGGATCGGATCATGCATGTAAAAACTAACCACTCCACTCCAGAGTGCCGGCTTGCCACGCTCCACTTCGGATCGGAGCATGGAAGCAGAAACATCCAACCACTCCGTGCCAGAGTGCTGTCGTTATACGCTCCGCTCCGGAGCATGCATGAAAAAATTACTAACTACTCCGCTCCTGATCGGAGTGTGCAAGCTAAAATATCCAACCACTCCGCTCCGGAGTGCTGTCGTTACACGCTCCACTCTGGAGCGAGCAGCGGAGTAGAACTGACGCTTCGAAGTTGCTCTGGAGTGCTCCTTTAGTATGCTCCACACTCTGCTTAATATTATTGTGTTGGTTTGTTCATCACATGCGGTATGTTCATAAATTAGGGGAGACCGGGGTAATTAGAACATGGGGTTATTGGAACATGTTAATGTAGAATAATTTAAAACGAAAAGACTGGTGTAATAACATTTAATACATATGTACCTACACTAAACCTACATGCAGAAAATTTGTTATTGGAATAACTACACAAAAGCAAGTTTTATTTGACTTTTATTATACACCTGCAAAAATGATGTGACGCATGCTTGGTGTTTCTCTGCTTTTGCATATACTGGATGTGAATGAAAGAACCCTTTCAAAATTTTCTTCACCCCTATAATAAAACATAAGGGCACACATCATTTCATGTGAGTTTGGTTGTCTATGGGCAATTTGCCTGGTTTTTATAAGCAAAGTTCTTATTACCCCAAAAATTTCTGCAAATGGGTTATTAGAACATTGCGTAATTTGCTTGATTTCGCTTGGGTATACTAGATTGTACATGTAACTATTAGAAGTTTTTTCTTTACTACATTGTAGAATGGCCTGTAACCTTTCAAATAAATCATAGAACACTGATTTTCATTCACACATATTTGCTTCACAGCTGGGAAATTGAACTTTATGAAAAAAAGACGTTAACTTGGGATTTTATTTAAACAAGCATTGATAACTCCAGAAGAAGTAGAGCTATTGTGTTCAAATTTGCAGGGTAAATGGGACATTTATATATGATGTTCGTATTACCCCAACAGCAATCTAAAGATATTCAGTTGAAATTTCTAACTTATGTTCCATTAACCCCAAATGGGGTAATTGGAACAATTTTATGGTGTCATGACAATTTTTTTTTTTTGGACGAGTATTTGCAATGCAGGTATGGTCATTATTTTTTTCAAAAATATGCAAAAGATGTCCTTTTAAATGGTAGAAATTTTTAAAAAATCCATCAGTAACTTTCTGAGTAATTTACAGTGGAACTTCTACAGGCTGTTTCCTGTTCTAATTACCCCGGTCTCCCCTATTGTGCATTCATGTATACACAACATACTTTTCTCGTTAAATTATTATTATTATTATCATTGCATGAAAAGGTACGTTCATTATCTACCTCATATCTAAGATCACTAAAATTTCTATAAAGCTAAAACTATAAATCCTACAAAAGAAAATAATATAAAAAACAATTTGATATTTATTATTATATTTTTTAAAAGTTTAATTCATACCTCTTGAGCTTATTTATTGTGAAAAACATGCATGCAAGTTTTGTAAACAGAGATAAGATTATTCATGAATGGTATATTGTGATGAATAATTGTTGAAAATGCTACAAACATATCAAATGTGGGCTTCCTACTGCAAAATCTTGAGTTACTTTCTTTTATGTATTTAAGGGAATACCTAATTTTATTCTTGAATTGATCACTGTTGTATTTCTATTGAAATGAAAGAAGTATTTCATGTCACATATACTATATTAACTTTTGTTAAACCCACATTTTTAGTGTTCAAAAGTACAAATAACCCTTTAAATTACTCAAACGTTAAGCAGCCGGGTGGGGACAGTAGGTAAGGCCTTCCATCTAGTGGCAAAATCTTCCAACGCCATGTACGCAATTTCCACCCGAATGACCAGGCATGAAAGTGAATGACAAGCGAACGAGATCCAGCAGGTGGTGACACTTTACATGAAATGATTTAAGAGCACAGAAAAATCTGATATCTCTATAGATGCAAACCATTTCTGAATTGTAAAATGCATTAGTGGAAACAACCAGTTGGCAGATTTGCAGCCAAAATCCCTTTGGTGTGCTTAGTTCAATAAGGTAAGGCACTTTGTGTCTACAGCAGAGCTTCATGAAGGTAATATTTTGAAGGAACTGCTAATAAGAAAACAATGTATTTTATGCAAGTGTGACTGTGTTGCCACCTGGCAGCAGAAGTGAAAACTTCTCTTCTCAAGGTTACCATGTTGAATATGACTGTTTGTTAGCTGGTCTCTGTTTATCACGTTTGTGCCTGTGGATGGTGTGTAGTGAGTTCATTCCGCACCCCGCTTTTTTTTTTTTAAAAAAAAAATATCTGAACAGTACTTACTCAAAAACAGCTACAGGCTACAATGGAAACATTCAGATTGAACCTCTGCATAATTCCCAAATGGATGGATATAAATACTACGGCTGTTTGGGTCAGAAGCATAATGACAAGTGACTGTGCAATTATTAAACATCACTAAAATATTATTCTCATATTGGGCCCATAAATTGATACCACTGAGGGTAGAATTACCATATATCTTCTTCATGTCCTCTTTTTAAAAAGGCATCTGGGTGAAGCAGAAATGTCTGGATTTTCTACAAATCCTTAACAAAATAAAAAATAAGCATAACAAGTCACAACATGCTCACTTAGGGTGACCAGACGTCCTCTTTTGTCCGGACATGTCCTCCTTTTTAGGTGTCTGTCCGGCGTCCGGCGGATTTTTTAGAAATCTGTAAATGTCCTCCTTTTTGGAAAGAGCATAGCAAAGACCATAGCAAATGTGCTGCCTAGAGAATGCTTCCACATGTAACGATCATCATTTAAGGCATATCACTTTGGGTGCGTTAAGTATTCGAGCAATGCTCACCTAGCATCTGGAAGCTCAACACGATCACTTTCCCGACTGGGTCATTAGTAGGGTGTGGATTTATAGGAATTAAAAATCTCTGAAATAGGCACTTGAAAAGGCAATATAAACTAAGAAAAGGTACGAAAATAGGCATTTAAAAGGCACCCTAAAATTAAGAAATACGTTAAAATAGACAATGAATGCGAACTTATTTCAACTCTATTCATACAATGCACTTCAGTTTATACATAAAAGTGTGATAACGATTAACAAACTATTAATATTAATACTCTTTTGATCGAAATTCACATTTGCGGGGCAAAGTAATTCTCACAAAAACAGCTTGTGCAAACGACTGTGCGAATTTGAACAAATGATGAAACAACACAATTTACACCATTGTAACAAAAATAATATTTTGAAACAATGTTCTAATTGAGACCCTCAAATCTGGTAAATACCAGATTTCAGTCAGTACATCATCAATATTCTTACATTCTTTAATCTGGGGAAAGCCAAAGGCACGTAAAAAAATCTGAAGTATGCAAAAATTGCAGAATAGCAATTCTTGGGCACAATTAATCAAAATAGGCACTAAATTCAACAATTATCCAGCTCTTAAAGGATGGAAGAAATGAATATGAGGTAAAGTGTAAGGTGACTGTCACTTTCCCCTGCTGTTGAAAGAGTGTAGAAATGTTTGTGGCATTAAAATCATATTTCTCTACCAAATCTAAACAACTTAAAAATTGTAATTCGGTGTTTGGAAATAAGTTAAAAAGCTAATCTTACTTGTTACATTTGTATTAACTTGTGGGGAAATTTCATTCTAATATCCAAGAATTAGAAAAGGAGTAAAAATATATGCTTCAAATAGTAGATATTCTTTGTCATTTGTTAAATAACAGATTAGGAGATTGCTTTCTTTGCTTAAAGATAAGAGGAAGTTATTGAAAGAGATCACCTGAAAAGCCTCTGTAAGCAAATTGTTGGTAAGATTTAATTATATTGATTAAATTATGAGTAATGGCAAATGTGTTGCCATTTTTTGCGGTGTCCTCTATTTTATGACTTTGTCCTCCTTTTTGGCCTCCTCTGTCCTCTTTTTTTAATGTGTGTGTCTGGTCACCCTATGCTCACTAGATGTCACATTAATTCTAGTGTGAATAGGATCATCGCTAAAATCAATACTTGAGAACACTGTTGATTGTTTCTAAACAGTGTACGCTTTTAGAAGTAACAGGAGTTCATCCAATACTCAGCCAGTGCTACTGCGCTGTTGCCAAACTAACTAGCAGAAGGGAAAGGCAGATTTTGCTTTGTCCAATAGGCTATTCAACTATTTTTTTTATGCATACACAGTATATATGGGTATAGTAAAATAATACAGTGAATATTTCTATACAGGATTACAATATCATATCACTGCAGCATACTCAAACTGACTCACACTCGCAATGTTCGAGAATGCCACGACAAGACAATGAAGGGTCATTGTGCATATTGAGACGAATTTAACACCCATTGTTTTCCCAAGACAAAACAACTCAGCTGTCAACACGGTGGCAACAAAAACAGACGGAAGGAATATGAAAGGGTCATTATGTGTGTGTTGAGACGTGTTGATTCCCAGTGTTTCTCTGAGAAACGATAACTCCGGCGGCGAGGAAAATTTATCAGACGGTAACAATTCCGATTGTTTTATGATTTCTCCTAGCACAAAGACTAATCATCGTACAATTTTGGAAATTATTGTCACAAGAAATTTGAACCTTCCATAAAGTAATGAGCACTGTTTGGACTCAAAAAACGTTATTTATGTTGAAAAAAACAGCTCGAAAATTACCTTACGCACTTTTCATGGACAATATATTCTCCGTCGACAAGCGACAGTAAATATCGTAGAAGCGTGGGAATGAATGTAGAAGTAAATCGGAACCTTAGCAGAATGCATTTAGGGACTTTGGTAAATTTCTCGTATCGGACACACGGCTGAAATTCGGTAGTTCATTTAATTTGAATATTCGTACTAACGAATTCTGCATTGAGAAACATTGCTGAAGGTGGCATTTCGCTTATTTCACAGAAATAAGGTCTATTTGCGACATATCGAGTAAGTTTTCTTCGGTTCTCTTTGCCTTCAGTAACACGCAAAATGGCGGTTATAGTTTCACTACCGTACTCGGCATGCAGTGATTCCACCCCACTGCACCCAAAAATACCTATGTAGCCCCACAAACCATTTCCAGTAAGGTTAGGTTAGGTAGGGTCACGTATAGGTTACAATAGTTAAAAATTGGTTTCGAAAAAAATATGTGTAGCCCCACACACCATTCTTGCACAGCCCCATGAACCATTGGCACATAGCCCCACAAACCATTTGCGGAACCGTACCTTCTTCAGTTACAAAAACACATGTTTGGAAACACTGAATTTTGACGGTGAATCATCTATTTTTCGATATAAATGTGTGACCGATGCACAAAAGCTCTTGCATCCATTTACTTCCAGGTGGATGTAGCCTGTGTGTGATGACGTAATCCCGGTCAGTGTTTCCAAACATGTGTTTTTGTAACTGAAGAAGGTACGGTTCCGCAAATGGTTTGTGGAGTTATGTGCCAATGGTTCGTGCGGCTATGCGAGAATGGTGTGTGGGGCTACGCATATTTTTTTCGAAACCAATTTTTAACTATTGTAACCTATACGTGACCCTACCTAACCTAACTTACCGGAAATGGTTTGTGGGGCTACGTAAATTTTTTGGGTGCAGTGAGGTTGAAACACTGCCTGCCGAGTACGGTAGTGAAACTATGACCGCCATTTTGCATGTTACCGAAGGAAAAAGAGAAACGAAGAAAAGTTACTCGATATGTCGCAAATAGAGCTTATTTCCGTGAAATAAGTAAAATGCCACCTTCAGCAATGTTTCTCAATGGAGAATACGTAAGTACGAATATTCAAATTAAATGAACTAGCAAATTTCAGCCGTTTGTCCGATACGAGAAATTTACTGGGACTTTATTTTATTGCTAAGGGAACCTGCCTAACCTAACCACGAAAGCATATATTGAACAAAACCTTAAGTAATCGCTAAAACTCCGCAGTATGTAATTGTGTTAACAGACATACATCGAAATTGAACCATGTAAAAATTGCATTCGTAGCATGATGATATTGCAATAAAACAAAAGGAACTTGGGCCCATGAAATTTCTTAGAATTTATTTACTCTGCATTACATGCTGTTGCTGACAATACCCAATACAGAAGCGTCTACTAACCAGCTGTTTTAGAAATGTAATTGCAAAACTGTTACAATACAAGAACTGGTACTACTTTACTATACCGGAGAGACCTATCAAGGATTTATTTCGCAATTTTTTGCATTGTTAACGTACTATTCTGCATTGCGGAACATTTCTTTAGGTGAAATAATGAATTTCTAACGAAAATAATGTCTATTTCATACAATAACAAGTACTTACTGTTGTTCCTTATTTCCCACAAACATTCCACGGGCAGCCCCAAAAACCATTGACTTTAGCCCAAAAATTCACGATAGCTCCACGAACCATCACGGGGACGAGGTATGCCTACTAGGTTAGGTTAGGCCTGTTAGGTTCGGTTCCATTAGCACTCCTTTCGTTCAACTTAGCATATTCGGACAATACGAGAGCGTATTGTGCTCTCGTGCAGAAAGCAAATGGCGGCAGCAGCAATAGCGCGTCGGAAATAGATTTTCGTAGAAAACCACATGCATTCGCATTAAAATGGATCAAAACTACATTCCCGAACATCAACAACGCTACAGAAAATGATTTGCGTAAGTACTTTCTCCTGTAAATTTGAAGAAATCCGTCTCCGGTATAGTAAAGTGTTACCCAAATTTTAATCACTATTTTAGTATTTGTGATATTTTATACGATTTGCGTTTTTGTACAAGTGTTATACACTACAGGAGGTGGTAACCCAGGAGGTAAGTAAATATTTGGTTAACGAAAGTAGATCACAATGTAGGAACGAATTATATCACATGAATAATATGTGTGTATGAATTTACTATTGTACTTTACATATCATGTGATAAATATATGGGGGATTTCTATAAAGGTGAAAGAGATGCCAAATACACGTACCTACACAGCATTCCACTGCAAAATCATGAGGTAAATCAAGCAGTGTTGTCTTTCCCAAGGTACATAGAGGTCCTTCCTTCCTTCTTCTTTGTGTGGCACACACCGCCTAAGAGCGATTTCTTGCCAGGGGTCCTATTTGGTTTGTTATGAGAAAGTTTGTTTACATTCCAAATGTCTGTTTGTTTATGTTACAATGTTGTTCTTTCGTGCAAAGCTGTACAGTATCCACATGACATCAGACCGCGGCTCGTAGAGTAGAGTCGAAAGGGACATCGGAAATGGAATACCCACACGGTGTAACTGTTTATATAGTGTATTGCGATGTTGTTGTCGAATTGGGCATTGTAAGAACAAATGTGTGATTGATTGGATAGCTTCTCCACACGGACAGGAGGTTGCAGGCACGATATATGAATTGGGATGTATAACGACGTGACCTGTACGCATTCGCATGGTAAACACTAAAACTGCACGGGGTAGGTTAATGTGTTGAAACCAAGGACGTTTATTGCCGACTTGTGCATGCCATCTATATGTAGTGGTATTGAGGAGTTGCTGGGTACACCAATCGTCCCATTGTTGTTCTATTTTGATTTTTACCCGTGGGAGGAGGTCAGTGTACGGCAGGCGCATCGGGGTAACAGTTTCTTTCGTTCTTGCTTGTTTGGCCATTACATCAACGCGATCTTGATATTTATTGAGGTCACTGTGGGCACGAATATATGTGAAGGTCGCTGACAGACCCTGCTGTTGAAGTTCTAACATGATTCGGAGAATAAGATAAGGAAATACCGTTAATTTATATGCTGCCCGACCTGTTCGTGCTAATGTTTGAAGTACGCTCAATGCGTCCGTAAGAATTAACGAATGATCGATTCGGAACTGCAGGGCGAATTGTAATGCTTTATAGATAGCATAACATTCCGCCGAGAATATCGACATATCGGATGGGAGGGAAAATTGTCGGGTGATGTTATGAGATGGTACGTAAAAAGCACATCCCACACCGTCTGCAGACTTCGATCCGTCAGTATAAATAAAGGTTGATGTGGGCCACAAGTCTCTATAATTTTCATGTCGGCCATGATCTGCATAGTGTATCTCTACTCGGGGTTCTGTGGGAATATTCAGTTGATATACAAGCGGGTCCGGATGGGTAAAAGTTTGTTGGTAAGCGTCAGGGTCAATATTATAACATTGTAAGAAAAAAAAACGTTTAGTGGGGGGAGGGGGGGTCGGGAGGCCAAACCATTGTCGTTGAATCGCAAATGTTTTATTAAACGGATGAGCGTGTCGCGCCCACGATTTAAACAAATATTGCACAGTGAGTTTGATACGTCTGTGTGACAAAGAAGATTCATTGCTTTCTAAATATACACTAACATTGGGACTAGACGGCATGAGTCCTAGACAGGTACGTAAGGCTCGTCGTTGTAATACGTCGATAGACGTAAGAAGTTTTGGATTGGCTCCACCATAAGCTGGTGCTGCATAATCAAATAATGCTCGAAAACAATTTTTATAAAATAATAGCATTGTATGGGGGTGTCCTCCCCACTTGGTCGTGGAAATACAGCGGAGTAAATTAACAATTTTTAGACCCTTTTCCTTGAGATACTGTAGATGCCTTGTCCAATTCAGTTTCCTATCAAAATATACACCCAGGTATTTGACATTGTCGAATACTGGAATGTGCTGTATTTCTGTGATATTGTTAGGGTAACTGCTCATTTTTCTCGAGTTAAAAATTATGATTTTGGATTTCGGAATGGAAATAGTGAGTCCTAAGGTATCTAAGTGATCTGTAAGAAGTGAAACTGTTTTCTTTAGAGCGAGTAAGCCTTGCGTGGCGTCAGGGGTGCATTTATAGCAGCACAAATCGTCGGCATATTGTAACAATTTAAAGCCGTGCATATTTAGGTGATGTATTTGGTGGGTATAGATATTAAAGAGTAGGGGGCTAAGGGGCGAACCCTGAGGTATTCCCGTGCGAGCTATACGGGGGCCTTCCAACCTATCTTCAAACCAGAATTGTAAATTCCGTTCGTGATATAAATTCCAGATGATGGTCCCTACCATGGGGTGTATGTTTAGTTGTACCATCATTTTATATAAGATCGGGATGTGAACTGCATCATAAGCATGTTCTATGTCAGTGAAGAGGCCAAAGCAATAATCATGAGTAATCTGGCTATTTTGGATTTCAACTGTTAGGGTTGCTATGGCATCTTGGCTTCCATGTTGCATGCGGAAACCCATTTGTGTTGGCGAAAAGAATTTATTCTTTTCCAACGCCCAATTAAGGCGATGTTGAAATGTTCGTTCGAAAAGTTTGGCAACTACTGGTATTAATACTATTGGTCGGTATGACTTTGCCTCCGCGGGAGGTTTGTGAGGTTTTAATATGGGGAGAACTATGTGGTGACGCCACTCGATAGGGATTCGTCCTGTGCGATAGACGGTATTGAATATGTGAGCAAGTATTTGTATACCTTGCTGTGGCAGATGTTTTAACATGTCATAGGTGAGACCGTCATATCCCGGGGAAGTGTTCGGCACGATTTCTAAGATTTGTTGTATTTCGGTAGCAGTAACTGCCGGGAAATCGGCAGTGAAATCGAAATTCTGTGCTAAGGATTTAGCCGCTCGTGCGCATACAGCGGGTGGCGTGAGTATGTTCATGAAGTCTGTTTCCCACTTTCTATCGAGATTTTTCCGTTGTGGGTGGGCCGGGTTCCTAATAGAATGAAATTTATGCCATATGGAGCTGAGGCTATCTGTGCAATCTAGGGAATTACAAAATGATTGCCACGCTTCTCTTTTCGCGTTTAAATATATTTTCTTCGCCTTAGCTTGTAGTCGCCTAAGTTCGATTTTCTTCCCCGGCGAGGGGTTTCGTTCGTATCGTTTTAATTGATTTTTTTTTTGGCTTTTTATTAAATCACAGTCTCGGGTCCACCAACTAAGGGATGGAAATTTAATTGGGCTACGATATTGGCTTCGATGGGCACTATTGTCTATTGCACTGGTAATCATACTGAGGAAACGTTGATATGTTATTTTTCCATCAGTGTGGGGAGTTGTTTGATCATAAATGCTTTTAAATTGTGTTGTAAAAGCGTCCCATTTAATGGAAGCTTTGGTCCAACGTTTCACCGGGACCGACTCCCTATTTTCACGCAACAAATATGTGGAAAACGATCTACGGGCTATAATTAAAATGGGGGAATGATCACTGCCACGGAGATCTTGTTCCTTTACCCAATGAAACCTATTGTACAATCGGGAGGAAGTAATTGTGAGGTCAATGCAAGAGGGGCGGTTGCTATTTAATGGGTAATGAGTAGGGCTGCCATCGTTTAAAAGTATAAACCGGTTGTGTGTGATCCATGCATCTAGATTTTTTCCCAATCGGTCTGCGTACGGATGTCCCCAAGAGGGGTGATGGCCATTAAAATCTCCGAGGATGAGGTAGGGTCCCGGAGCAAGGGTTATGATCTCTTGTAACTCGTGAAAACTGATTCTCTGTGATTTGTTGGAGGATGGAATGTATAAGGAAATTATAACTATATATTGGTCATTAATGTTGACTCTGAGAGCCACGAGCTCTAATTGGAAGGTCTGAACGAGTGAAAGGGTATGTGGAATTGGTATTTCGGTATGGGAAAGGGTTTCATGCACATAGATAACCGTACCACGCTGATGCGTAGGATTGCCGTATCTGTGATAATGAGCAAGTCTATATTTCTCATGCTGCGTTCCCTTAACCTCCTGCAAGCAAAGAATAAGCGGGTGGTGTTCTGCAATTAGATCTAATAATTCGAGTTTCCGTGCGGAGAAGCTATTTACATTCCATTGTAAGATGGTACCCATTTCCGATATTACCTTAAGCGGTGTCTTCGAGTAACGTCAAAAGTTTGTCTGTCAAAGATTGAATGTGTTGGATGAGGCTAATTCGATGAGCGTTGTCCCGTATGTGTCTAATCGTTTCCCACATGCTGGGAATCATTTCTAAAAGAGCCTGGTACACCTCACTGTGTTCGGTAGGGCGGTCAGGAATGTGCGATTGCGGATGATTATTCCTCTTGTTCGGGTGCACAGATGATTGACGATGGAAATTCTTAGAATGGGAAGGAGTGTTATTTATCGGGTAGGCGTTGTTTCCTATAGGTTGGGATTTCGCTTCCTCTGGGTCAGTAAGGGTCGATGAACTAGCCGCGGACTCTATTACGACGTCATCGTCTTCCCATCGCGGACGGCGATGTGTTTCTTTCCTCGGAGAAGGGCGAATTTTGTATTTCTTAGTGTTTCGTGATTGAGAAGTAGTCTTAAAGGATGGCACCTTAAAGCGATACGAATCCAATGATGTTTGAGAATCCTTATTTTCAGGAAAGTCTCTGTCAGATTGATTTCGTAGCGGGGAAAACATATTGGCATATGTCCGATTTGAGGAGTGCCATGTGTGATTAGGAAAGAAAGGTTTTGTGCGGGAGGTCTGCAAGTCAGGGAATGCCGCTTTTGTCACTCGGGGTCGATAAACATCATCGCGAGTGGGGGTGGGGATGAAGATGCCTTGCAGCTTGAGTTTCGCCTCCCGATATGATAAATTGTTTTCAGCCATGCTGGTTTGGACAGCTGATTCCAACCGCCAGCTCGCACAGTTACGGTCTAAGGCTGAATGTGGTAGCTTGCAATTGATGCAACTCAAAGTACTGTCACAGTCCTCTGGGTGGGAGTCCAATCCACACTTAGCACACTTGGATTTTGATTTACAAACTAAATGGAAATGGCCGTATCGGAAACATTTGGAGCATTGTTGGACTGATCGTATACGCGGTCGAACCTCAAATATTTCACTGTTAATGAGAACTTTCTCCGGCAAACTATTACCGCGAAATGTGATGCAAAATAGTTTAGTGGGAACTAACTGGAAAGATCCATCCTCTTTCCACAGTTTTTTGTTCATGCGTTTGGCCGAAAGGGCCGGGATAGGACTCTCGAAACCATCGAGGACGTCCTGTTCTGACACGTCATGAGCTATTCCGAATATGAGTCCTTCCCGTTGAATTAACGATAATGGAATTCTCGTTTTGACTCCCATATCATGATGCATTGCACTACGCGTGAGAAACTCATTAGCAGCTTTAGCGGTGGGGAAAGTCACCCGGACGCGATTACGACCGCATTGTTCCACTAACTGTACTCGGACTGCTTTCTTACGGAGATAGTTACCAACACTTCCAGCGGCAAGCAATTTCTCGTTTGTGTCTATACCGTCAAATAGGACTATGTAGGGACCCGGCATATCCGTGCCATACCAATATGTAGGTGGAATCTGGGGGGACTCATGAATTGTATCACTTCTGGAGATTTTATCGGGGGGAACATCGTCCACTTCTTCGCGAGTACGTTTATTAGAACCTTTCTCAGCGTCCATGTCGGATTGGGGGTCCGGAGTATGATTCCCGGCCATGGTATAACGGGCCTATTTCACGGTCCCGTATATTTAATTCGATACACAATCACAAGATCACTTCACAACACTATCACTAGTTCACAAATAATTTTCCGTACAGGAAAAGGATACAGAGACAGCTCGAACAGTTATACGGTGGTAGTTACTCAGGACCTCTTTAACTACAGGTCTTGATCCTATCACTTCCTATCGCGAACCTCGGTACATAGAGGTCTTTCCGTTGTTTTTGTTTTACTGGATTATACCACAGGCGCATTCCATGACGTCAGTTGTTAGCGGGCGACTGATGAACCTAAAATGACGTCAAACACCGAACCGAAACAATCAACGGTGAGAAGGAATGCTAGCACGCTATCGGGAAGCTCGCTTTCTTTGAGCATGACAATGAAATGATTAATTTGTTTAATCTAAAACTACTTCTGCCCGCTGCTACTACAACAAATACTACTACTAGTACATTATTACATGATTTCTTCACATTAATAAAGATTGGGCAAAAGAGGGAAATTTGCCCCCTTGCAAGGGGAAATTGTAACTTAAGATTATGGCAACACTGGTCAAATACAAAATATGAATATGAAGTGTGTAGATGTATGAAGGAAGGAAATTCTGATTTTGTTTCCGTGCTTTGCATATTTATGAACCTCTAGTTTGTGAGTTTTTACTGCATAAATACGGACAAAATGAAACCACCAGACCTGAGCGGAATAATAAAAAAGTAATGTTATGTGTTGGTAACAAAGAATTAGTGAATTGTTACGAATGACTTTAATTTTGCATGTAAGGTACTCCCGGTGGAGGCACATAGTGTTTCGGATTCTACTTTAAACTGTAGGTCCAGTCCCGGTTAGCCGTACAGGGCATAAAGTGGACTTAAAACACCAAATCAATCAATCATGTTAAGAACTGCAGTAAAGTATTTTCCACATTTTGAAAATGCATTGGCGTCACTGAAGGGTCCTTCCTTTTCACTAATTTCTCATATTCATAGAAAAAACACCAAGTGACATATTCGTGTTAGGCTACTTTAGAAGTAAGAAGCCGTAGTTTAGGTGCACAATGCAATTGATTCGGATCATACTGTAAGCTCTACGTCCAATCTCAGTTATTTATCCTCACCTCCCCTCTCCCCATTTTTTTTAATAAAGATCTACAGGGCAGCATCAAATGTTGTTCGATTGAAATTGAATCTAAAAATCCAGGTCAACAAGTCGACCTCAGTGTGTTAGCATTCTGTGCTACAATGCCAGGTGTCCCAAGTTGGAATCCCAGCCTGGACATGGGTGTTCTTTGGGCCCGTTCCGAAAGTCGCACGAGTTTAACGCGTTAAACGAGTTATGGCAACTGGCCGTTCCATAAGTGCATCCGTGCGTTTCGTGAGGTTCATTATGCTGTCCCAGAAGTCACATTCCGTGAGTCTCGTGCAAGACTCCTCCTTCCCCATTCTCGATCCGTATCCACTATTTTCGCTGATGTTAACGATATATTTGCATCTCATTCTGCCAAATTTTCTTTTTTGTAAATGTCTTCCAGTCTGGCATGTATGGCCCCTAGCATCTGCATATCAATTCTCCCCTCTATTCCCTCTTCCCACACCCATCCCAGCCCTATACTGTATAATTCCGTCTTTATTTTTGCTACCCATTGCCTCCCATTACCCCCCCCCCCTTATCTGTGATTGTTCACAGAGTTTCTTCAAATTTCCCCCCTCCATGGTTATCAGTTTTGCCCAGTATTTAATGTTCCTCATTTTGGCATCCACTTCCTCTCTTAATTTTCCCATTTCCCTAAGTGCCCCACATGTTGCCATACCCCTCCCTACTGCTAGCCCTTGTTTTAGGAATCTAGACTGTACGACGTTTACGGTTTCCCCTCCCTCCCAGACCCATAGTTCGATGCCATAGGACAGTGTTGCCTTAACTGTGGCTTCGTAGAACACCTCCAGAATTTTGATTGGTGTATTTGATACTTTGTATTTTATTTTTCTTGTTTTTTCCAACGCAAACATTGCCTTACATTTATTCCTGTGTACGTGCCTTGCCCACCTGTTCGTCATTGTCATCACCATGCCTAAATAATCGTACTGTTTCACCCTATCGACACTTGTCCATCCGTATTTCCATTGTTCATCCTTACCAAATACTTACCCGTTCTTAAATACCATTATTTTGGTCTTCTTTATATTTACTCGCATTGGGCCACTTCCCGCAATATCCATGTAATGTGTTTTTGACAGGTAGAAAAATTATCTTAACGTGCATAAGTTTATGAAGAAAGAAGCAGACAGTGGTCTTGCGTTGAACGTTAAACAAGTGCAAAAGCGTGTTTCCGCATCTACTGATATGTCAGTAAGTACTTTGAAACGAAAATGATCACTACAAAGTAACTGGGAAGGGATTAGTAACGCCTAACAAAACACACAGAAGAAAGAAATTTAAAGTGATGTGGACGAATTTGACAAGTGCTTTATTCATAGAATAATTGACGAGTTTCATGCTCATGAAGGACAGCGTGCTACTTTAGATTTGGAAGTTTTTTTTTTTTTTAATGACACAACAGCGTATAGCCTTTGTCAGTTTCATGTCTAGTAGAATTGTAACTTCCGCATATTGCAACACTGCTCCTATGAGTCATGTGACGTCTTCTGCAGACTACAAACATTTCCCGCTTTGCGCATGCCAGAGCTGTACTCGGTCCCTGAAATCAGTGGAGCAAGGCCACGCATAATGGAAGAGTCTAGGGAGAAAGTAAGTTGGTGGAGCAAAGCAGTTAATGCTGCTGTAAATCGCTGGTAGTTGCACTCTCTTCCCCTCTTACGTGTTCATTGGCCAGGCCCTCTCGAATCACCACTTGCACAGAGACTTGTTTTTGTTGGATTCCCAGGACAGAGTAAAGATGAAATCACACAAACTGTATAAAGTTTTCAAAAATTATACAGTCACTAGCGTAGACTATTTAATATGGATTGATTTCCCATAATTTCAGGATACTCCATGATACAACTTCAAAGTTAATGTGTTAAAGTATTTACTGCACTGCTTCACAAGCTTGAAGGAAGTCTTGCTTTTAAAATTTATGTCCTATTTATTTACCGGTAAGGAACCCAATATGATGATATTTTACCATACTGCATGATGTTGCAGATTATTTTCATGGGATTTTCTCCATTGGTAGACACTGATCATGGCTCACATTCTTCTCAACACTACCATGTTACCATGGCCAACAGAAAAAATAAAACTTTCTGGGAGGAGGATTCACCCATAATGGTCTGTGATTAGGGATGGCCTACTAGAACCAGCTGAAACAATCAAATTATTTTGGTGTATGATATAGTTTAGCAAAGTCCTTGAACAAGACTTAGAGTCTCGACTGCTTCAGTGGCAAAATGGTCAGCATACTGTGCTATGAAGCAAGTTCAAACTCTAGGAGGATGAATCAAATATAAACTGAAATTAATTTTTCATAATTTATTGAAACAAAATACAAAACAAATGCATTACTTTTCTACATAGCTCCCTGCAACTGAAATTCACTTTTGCCTATACGGATAGGGAGTTTGGCAATCCCATTTTTCCAGAAAGTTGCACAGCCATTTGTGCACAAACTCCTCCACTCCTGCATCATCCTCAAAGTGCTGCCCTCCCTGTGCTTCTTCCAGTGGCCCAAGCAAATGGTAGTCACAGGGGGATAAGTCTGGACTGTATGAAGGATGTTCAAGTGCTGTCCAATTAATGAATTTCCTCCAGTTTGGCATGTGTTGTAGCATCTGTTTGAGGTCTGGCATTGTCATTAAGCAGCAGGACATTTCTGATAGGTGTGCCATGTCTTTTGGTCCAATAAGCAGCCTTAGCACTTTCTAGGAGTCAACAGTAATAAGCTGCATACACTGTTCTTCTTTCATGAAGATAATCAATTAAAATATCACCTCTGAAATCCAGAAAAACCCATGGCAAGAACCTTCTCAGGTTTTGGCCTTGACTAGTCCAGCCTCTTTTCTTTCCTGCCACTCCACGCTGGCCTGTTTTGACTCCGGGTGTAGTGGTGGACCCAAGTTTAATCACAGGTGAGAATATGGGTGGACTGCCCAAACTGAGTCTCGTCAAAATTTCAGCCAGTTTTACCCCTTCTTTTGTAAGAAATTTGATAATGATGCTTTGCTCAACCAACGGGTGTACATCTTGCTCACTCGTCATGCTACTGACTGATGTGGAGAGCTGACAAGGACTCCAGGGAGGGAACAAGACTCTACACATTCCCACCATCATCACCTCAAGGCCACAGGGTTGTATCACACTTTCCGTGGCCATGCACAAGATATTCCTGTTAATATTTGATTCACCCTCGTAGTTAGTCATGGATGTACCATTGTGTTTGTCCATCATGAATTTCATCAGTTCATCATTAATCCTCATGGTCGCAATTAAGAGATAGACATGCAATAAAAAGAAAGGAGAGAGAGATGGAAAGTCTCAGACACTAAGTCTCTATCTCACCTAGATTTTACAGAGGTCCATCCATGTTTTCAGTCTTGTCGTGACAAGTCTTGAAGGATCTGGTCCAGTTCTCATCTCGATTTCAAAAATACCTTCTAGTTAGCACCAGTAGCTGTGGTGATTTACTATGGGTGCAATGAATAAAATTGATATAATATATGTAATACAATAATAATTGAATGTTAATTAAAATTTATTACAAATATAATATTAAATACAATTTTTATATATATTTTGCTATTACAATATATATAAGGTGAGGAGTTCTTATCTTTATTCCCTTCCTTGAAAGTTTTGAGGATCCTAGGTTGTTTTTCCAGACAAAGGAGGTAAAATAAATTTTGGTTAAACAGGACGGAATCTACTGAATGCTGAAATATGTGAACACTGGAAATAAAATCCAGAATTTCTTAATTACAAGGTAATACATTACTATGGCATTTGAAGGGCTTAAAAGAAATACACAAAGAGGATGTACATACAATATCATTGATTGACTCAGAGCATGAGTATATACAAGGTCAAATCTTTCGGATGCTTATTGTGACAGCTTTGCATGTGGAAATGAAGTAACAAACTTATTGGTTTCTTTCTTTAATACAAATAACTAGAGAACTTCTAATACACACAGATGATGTTGGTGCTATTTCTTTGCAATCAAGGAGATCGAGGCCTAATTCTTGGTGGATATGCATTGCACACAGGCGCGGTTAGCCTTATAGCGCAGAGGATCAATGAACTCCCAGTAATATACGGCATTTACCTCAATAATGGACAATAAACAATGTATTTACCTTTTGACAATTTTTCGCTAAAATTTCTACACAAGAAGTCATGTATTTGTGTCCGTAACACTGCAAATTCTTTTGCTGAGAAAGAGAAAACGTGAATCGGCCGCCCTCATGCAGACCCTCAGCTGAACCCCCACAGGACAGCTCCTGCCACAGTGAAGGTTTGGGCAGAAGGCAGAAGCTCGGGATAGCTTTATGGGCAAAATATATGGCAAAGGATACTGAGGAACCTCGATCTCCAACCAACGGTCATGCGCAGTTCGTGTTTTCTCAGTAGCAGCAGCAGAAGCCAGAAGGCACCGTCCTCGCTGCGAGTTCCTCCCTTCCAGTGTTGCCCTGTGAGGTTCAAGTTTAAAGTGCATTCGTTACATATTCTATCCTCTCTGTTGAATAATTTTTGTGCCGAACTTCTTGGCATAAATGCAAAATTGTGGCAGAGAAGGATGAGTAGAAATGAATGAAAGCTGGAATTAGACACGATGAATTAAAAAAAAAGAAATACATTACTAAAATAACTCGTGCATGCGTTCAAACTTTTTCCTTAAAGATGAAAACACTTCCGATATGTGAAAGTAAAAGAATGGCGCAATCTTAGACAAGAAAGGAAGACGTGACAAACCATATCGGTGTCAATGTTTCAAAGTTGTAAGTTTTCGAAGTGCTTGGATAGTTGTTGCAAAGTATTGATGCTCCAAAGGATGGACTATGTTACGTCATTTGATGCAGTGTAGGTGTTGCTGTCTGCGCAGGTAAGAAATGACCGCTAAAATGCATACAATTAACGGTAACATACCTTCTCGTCTGTTGAAAGAAAATTAGAGATAAAGCGTGTGCTGGTCGACCAAGTCCAAATTTGAAGAAAGAAAGAAAAGCTGTAGCGTTCCTATGAAAGGGTCTCAGGTTTCTAGTACGTACATGCCATTGGTTGCCATTTCCCTTTAATAATTGTAGGATCATTGTGATTAGTTGTTTTATAATTGCAGGCATGGACATCCGGAAGGGGAAAAGTGGCCACACCCGCCTGAAAAATTAATGTCAACCTAAAACTATTTATTACACACATATAATTTTATTTCAGTCACAGTAATTTATGATGATTATTATAAAGACGTTGCAGGGACTGAAGGAGTGTTTCTTTTAGAGAACAGCACTATTACAAGGAAAAATGTGCCTAGTTTGTCCCCCCTGGAAAAAAAAAATGATCTTGCTTTCCATCCCTGGAACAAATCCTGAGGACGTCTGTGACGTCCATAAAACCCGAAATTTCTTTCATAGATGGACAATTTATTGTAGTTAGTTTTAGCCCTAAATTTATATGCACACCTGTATGAAAAAATTATGTACCAATCTTTTAAGCCCCCTCCCCATCCCTTTGTTTCCCGAAAGAAATCTATTTGCGGAAACTGAGTATGTGCCATATGACTTCGGTGAACCCCCAGGAAAATAATGCACGAGCCGCACCTGATTGCACGCTGATTCTGATTTCATTTTAAACTGCAAGCCCAATCTCAGTTAGCTTATTTGACCTCAAATTGGACCTGAAGAAAACCATTGTAATTGTATTGACATGCAAGTGTTGTATTTTGTGTACTATATATACCGTGCGTCCATTTCGATCTGCAGCCGAGAGATCGGGAGAAGCGTGGCGGGCGGCACTGACGGAGATGCCAACATTTGCGGCCTGAAATGCCTGCTTATTTTTATGGACATATGCAGACATTTATATAAATATTGCAAAACGAGCACTAACCTGTGTTATAAGAGTATGGTTTTAATTTTAGTAGCTTAGTGACTGTATGTGCCGATGATTTTGACACGCCCACCTCTTGTGAAACACGGCGTAGAGGTTTGTTTGGAGAACGTTCTAACGCTGCACCAATATCATCGAGTTTTGCTTCGGTTAGAATCCGTCGTTTTTGCTTAGGTGTTTTAAAATTTAACGATACAGTTTCTCGTAATTTAAGGACAAGATGTCTAACCGTATCTCTGTGTGGAGTTGAAACGCATGGGAATTTCTGTACAAATTACCTACACACGTCTCGACACGAGTTTGTTTTCACGTAGGTACGTGTCATACATAAAAAACTCTTTGTTCTAACATGAATCTTGCGTCTGGCATTCCAATCGTCTCACTGACACGTCACACATACACACTACAATAACACAAACAAGTAACTGCAAGTAACCAAGAATAACACTCTTGCGCACAGTACGAAATTAACACGCTCTTGGTTTACATTGCTCGCCACTATATTTACAACTCTGTCTTCATCTAGTCGCGAAGGAACAAAAAACTCGAGCTCGGAGATTTCGGATTGCAAGGAAGCTCACGAACACTATTGACTTTTAACGGTTTCTTCTACAGCGTAATCTTGATACAGTGTTGCACATTCAAAACCTCCAAACGATCCCCATCGGCACAAAACTCTTTCAAGGATATAAACTTAAGCAGGACGTTACTGGTCAAAACTATGATTAAAATGTTTTATTATCTGTGGCTCTTAACATCGTTTCTAAAGCGTATTTTTTTGTGTATATAAGAGCAGAACTTGGATGAATTACAGAAGAACTTTTGCATGTTATAACACAGGTTAGTGATCGTTTTGCAATATTTATATAAATGTCTGCATATGTCTATAAAAATAAGCGGGCATTACAGGCCGCAAATGTCGGCATCTCCGTCAGCGCCGCCCGCCACGCTTCTTCCGATCTCTCGGCTGCAGATCGAAATGAACGCACGGTAGATATGCATTTAATATGTAGAAAAATATATTTCCATTGTTATGTCTTATATTCTTACAGAATATTATTTGACTATTCCAGAAAAATATTCTAGACCCGGCGGTAAATTAGTATGATTATTACATGGAGATTACAAATGGATTACAATCTAATTTTAATGCCATATCTTGCCTCCTTCAGTATTTCTTCTTCAAGCTTGTTTGTTCATTCTTGAATATTGGAATTAATTAGAATGCATTTCCACAAACACTGTTCAAGATTTCCAATGACAATAGTATGGGAATAATACGTGAGTTGGTCAGAATAGAATTAATTTCACCTGATTTGGACATAAAGATCCCATAGCAGAAATATGATATTTTTAGGTATATTTTTCCTCTGCCTCAATACATCAGTCCCATTTCTCTGGAAGCTTCATAAGTACCTGACAGAATCAGTCTTTTGGAGTGGTACGACATCAGGAGCACACAGCCTCCTGTAAGGACTCGACATCGATGAATTTCCAGCCGTGTATTGGCTCTTTCATTTTGTCTAACAAGGCACAAGTATGGAGGATGGTATAACCGAGTTCCTGTAGTTTTGCCCTAGACTGTGCAGATGTATGGACCTGGCATTATCGTGTGAAAAAAGATGTGTTTGGCCATTTACCTGGCCATCTTTGCTGAATTCTCCAATGAAGCACTGGAGCTGATTACAGTATCAGCTAACAGGAGGCAGCCAGCACACCAGAATATGGATGCCAGCTGTTTCCTACATGTGTTTTGGTTTTTATGGCCATGGGCTGCTGTTGTGCTTCCATTGTATTGATTGCTGCTTTTTAAGGGGTGTCTTAACCAATTCACAATCTTTGATGTTGTTACACTCTCTTTTCACAAAGAACAGGTTGTCTGCGATAGTCACATTCCGTGATGACACAACTGTAAGAAAGCACCTTCCTTATCCACATTAAAACTGACACTAATGAGAAATACCACCAGCCCCATAGTTTGAACTCATAAAAAATTATGCACTTTCACTTGGCAACAGACCAAGGTCGCTAGTTACGTGAACCACAGTCACTTTTCCCCTAACATGATACGTGTTCCATTCACACATTCTTTTCTGACCTACCTAAATATATGTTAACATAAAAAAAAAACATACCAACTGTACAGAACAATTTAAGCAACTCATTAGTTTAAACTTGTTATTTGAAATCACATAAAACATGCAGTATACAAAATATCAGACCTTTTTTTATTTTCCATTTGGAATAATTTCCCATCCATGTTTTGTTCCTAGTATCTCAAAATTAGAATAGTGTTAATGAGAAAAGTAGATTTTAATTCCTCTGGAAATTTTTGCTCAAGACTCAAAAATGTTCCCAGCAAAGTTGTTAGTAGTTAACATCAAAACTGCACTCTTTTTCCCATTTACAATTCCTGAGTTAACACCCTACTAGCCCCTCTCCCACCTCATGCATGTGTTCTTTTAAGAGCACACACACACACACAAAAAAAAAAATGTTTGTACAGTGAACTCCCATTGTCATGAACCCCTACGGATTCAGATAATTAGTCCACTCAAACTAAAATCCTTAGCCTGAATTAAGGTTAGTAGTGACAGATGAAATTAAAGACCAAAAGCAGAAGCAGTTTGATTAAATGAAACAAAATATCAAATACAGTACAGCAGGTGCGGAGCGTCCATGTAAGCCGGGCTTGCACTTTATTAGTTCTAGTAAAATGTATGTAATTATATGGCAAAGTTAGTAAAAACTTCAAAATTCATTTCGGCCCGATACCAGTCTTCGAGATCCTGTTTGTTAGATTGCAACACTTCAGCACCAGATGGCACATGAGAACTCCCGCCTTTTGCTTTGGGAAAGTTGTAAGCCGTCTGAATGTTGCCTTACAAATTTCTGACCGCGAAGGAGCAGTGCCTACCGTCGCCCACCGTATCTGGAAGGAGAAGAGCAAGGAATATAGGGAGAAGAGCGCGTCGAAACCCTAGGTGTGTAAACCTATGGGCAGAGGCTTACAGCAGCGTTGCAAACCTCATGTTTAGAAAAAGTGTTGTTCATGGACGTCCGCAGTATTTCTTTCCACCAGGGAGGATTAAGCAAAGTATTTTTTTTTCAGGGGTTGGGGTAAACTAGGTATATTTCCCTTCTCAAAATATACTAATTCAATTTGAAGTTAACATTTTTCTGCAACGCCCTTACAACAATTAACAATTTGATGTGACTGAAATGAAATTATATGTGTGAAAATGGTTGACATTCATTTTGCAGGAAGTGTCTCCTCTCCTTGCCCCTTCTGGACATCCATGGTGTCGTTTAAACTCCAAAATTATGCTACATACTACTAAATTGTTCTGGGATTTTCATATTATAAATTTGAGCCGGTGGTGCTTCAAGGAGTTTTTTTTTTATTTTTCCAGGAACAGGGAATTCTGAAGCAAAAAACTAACAGGAAGGGGAAAAAGGAGAAACCTAGAAATGAGCGGGATACGGGAAAATTAGATACACATTGATGTGCTAAATTCTTGTTGTTTCTGTTTTTCGCTTGTAGGAGAGCATAAACATTAGACATATTAAGATCTCTGTTTTCCATTTATGTATGAACTCAGCTGGTAACAATTGAGCTAAAAAGTGAAATAAATAAGTAAATAAATAAATAAATGTTAATGAAAACTGAAGATTGAACCAATTTTACAAATTTCATGTCAAATGTGAACCAAATTTAATTAATTACATAGTCCGTGATTCAAACACTCTTCGAACAACGTACGAAAATCCTGTTTATGATGTTTTAGGTGCTAGATTTGCTTTTACGCTATCCTAAGAAAGCACTTACATGTCATTTGATAGAAATTTCTGGATATATCCCTACAATTTGTGAGCATTTCTTTTATATTTTATATTGTATTTTTTTTTTTTTTTTACTAAATATAGGGAATTTTAAGGCAAGAGAGGGAATTTATTTATATTCCCCTCACAGTCCGAAAGATCACTGCTTTGAGCAGTGACCGATTTTGGATCTGGTTTCTTTTTGTTTCCCCCCTCTTGCTGTGTGTTTGGTAAAGTCTCGAGGTATTGCTTTTGCGAATTCCATCTATTGAAAAGCGGACTGTCGTCCCTGTGCTGTGGTGTGATACAGTACTGAAGTGCATTATGGAATAAAATGAGTGTGATTGTGGGGTGGGGTGGAGAACTTGTTGAAGATGCCGTTGTCCAGCAAGGATTTTGCTGCCAAGAAGAAACTTGTGGACATAGGTAGGCCCACCCCTTCCTTCTCTAGCAGACATAGTAACAGAAACGAAAAATAAAGTGCGCCGATTTTGCGATTCATGATACGGAGCTGATACTTGGTTATGCGGTTGTAAAAAGTATTCAGCACTTTTCTGTTTCCTTCTGTTTTCGTTTGTTTATTATTATTATTATTATTATTATTATTATTCATTTTATCTAACTTTGCATATTTTTTATCGACACGTTACTCATTGTGATAGAAATAACACTGACTTAATTATCAGATATCCAGAATTTTTGATTTGGTGAAAAATTCCAGGGAAGTGTTCTGAAAAAATTGGGGGGGGGGGGTCGATGTGTGTGGATAAATCACTAACCATGTCAGCCCAAAAATAAGCACAACGGGAAATAGCCTTCGTCATGCTAGGCTTACACTGTTGGAAAGGTCACGCTCCCTCCGCCACTGCAGTACAGTATCAAACATAAATCAGTTTTTAGTAGGCTATACACTTAATTTAATGCATCTTGAATGCATGAGTCACAACATCACCCTTTCCACATGTTCTTGGCCTCCAATCATACCCTTTCAGTTACTCTTCATGCTACCAAAACAAAAACAGACAGGAAA
Source organism: Lepisma saccharinum (assembly GCF_977018435.1). Classification (NCBI taxonomy): domain Eukaryota; kingdom Metazoa; phylum Arthropoda; class Insecta; order Zygentoma; family Lepismatidae; genus Lepisma; species Lepisma saccharinum. The sequence continues at coordinate 47,562,724 of NC_139237.1, read as the reverse complement.
GCTGTTTCTTCAAGTTAACATAAGAAGGTTTGTTTTGAGGTGATGTTCTGTATTTACAATGCTAATAGTGCTAATGTTCATGGAGTTTCCTCTTTTAACTCTTTAAGTGGGTCGTAAGGCCCTCTACAATGAAGTTCATTATGTCCAGAGTTGACTCCCAAGTAACCACAACTGTTGGGCCAACGTCAGTTTATACGTGTTAAAGGTTGGCTTTATGTTGGTTGGCAAATTGACGTTGCACAACCATGGAAAGGTTTAGCCAAAATCAGTGTTAAAAGCAACTTTCTAATGTTGAGACAACTTTCAAGAGTATGCTGTAAAGTCTAGTGTAAAATAATGACATGTTTCTTTTCAAATAATTCAGTCACAGCACACACTGGAAATATAATATATTTTTAATGAAAGTAGAAGCTATTTTTAACTTGCAGTCACTCACCAGTCCTTTGTCAGCTGCCATGGATGAAAGATGTGTTGGGAATTGCTTATTGTTTGTCTCTTTAGCTGTAGTAGAACAAGAACATTCTTACAGGTATTATTGTGAAGGTGATTAAATACTGTTATGTGCAGACTAAATTCCATGAAAAGGTAGAAAACTAAGTAAACTCGAGAAAGGTTTTTGTGCTACCACTTGCAGGTGTGGTGCCTTGGAAACAATGATATCATGTGACTGAGAAAGTGTATTTTTATTATTTTCACATAATTTGCACTATTATTTACATTTAGCCTCACAATAAATTATGTATGTATCAGAACACAAACCTATCTATACATTAGTTTTCAGTACGTTGGTCCAACGTACAAACCACGCATTGAGCCAACGTTGGAACCACGGCTAAAATTACCATTGCCCAATGGTATGTTCTTACGTTTGGCCAACAATTTTCAGTACATTGACCCAACATTGAGCCAACCACTTTTGGTTACTTGGGCTGTATAATTTTTTGTCTTACTCCATTAATTTCATGCAGTATTAAGTGTTTGTACATTTTATTTTGAAAATATTACCCTGTTATGAAGTTACAGATTCACTGCACACATTCAAAATAAGGAGTAAGAAAATTACTTGTGTTAAAAATAGATTTTTTTGGGTGTTTTTCAGGCTACAGGACTCACTGGCTTCTGTGCTTGGAGCCAAAGGGGTTGCAGACCTAAAAGAAGGGGGTATGCAGCTACCCACGAAATGGAGTGACATAATACCTCCTGCAGACAGTCCAAGATCAATGAAGTACCCTTATACTTTCACAGCAAAAATAGTTCAGTTTCCGTATAAGTTTTATTACAAAAAAAATTGGGTATTTCAGTACTATATGTATGGTATCATTTTAAGTTTGCCTGTATTTGTATGGATCCACCGCAAAGGTTAGTAATTTCATTAAAATGCCATAACCATTTTTAACATTGCAAAGAAAAATGTGGTTCGTTAGATGAAGAATTAGAGGAAATGATAGTTATGTAACCATAAAATAATAACAATTTTTTGCCATTATTTGTCACAGTCTTAATTTTTTTTGCATTCACAAAATAAGTATAGAATCAGGGTTTGCCCTGAATTGGAAATCCTGGAAAAACCAGGAAAAGAAAAATCAGGGAATTTTGAAAGTACATTCCAAAACATCTAGAAGTCAGAGGAAACTCAAGTTTAGGTTATTCTGAATAATGTTGAATAAACTTTATTATCTTAAATGGCAAGTGCAGTTTAATACTTGAAACTTGGTAATTAATATGTTAAAGCACCACCAAATGATATGGAAAATTATACATAAAAATTGCCTGGAAAATTATACATAAAAATTGCCTGGAAAATTATACATAAAAATTGCCTGGAAAATTAGTAAAAGTCATGCATTTTATTTTGTCACAATGAGTGGTAACCCTGAGACTGGCAATTATGTTAATTTATGTATTTGTATTTCTATTGGTTATTGTACGTTGCTTTTCTAGTTCAGCTAATCTTGGCGATAAGAATAGATGGTTTGAAATTTGTTTGAAATTTTGTTTTATGTCCACTTTCAAGGCAAAACGAAAAGTAGTTGAAGTAACAACTTCAATGAAACATTTGTGCATTACCTAGGATTCGAAGTTAGGTTTAGATGTTTGTGAATGCATATAATCTACACATTTCACCACCAATAAAAGTTACTAGCATCTGCAGCCTATATGCTTCACAGACAAATGAAGTCAAAATTTGCTACATTTTTAAAGCGTCTGCTTTTCATGCATTTAGCCTATGCCATACTCAAGTTATTTTTCGTTTGTTAGCAGACACTGCAAAGTACTTGATAATTCTATGAAATCAGTTCATAATGAAAATTTTAATTGAATCTCAGGTCCAGAACCTTATATTTTGGGTGGAAAATGTCACACACATAACTCTGTAATGCCTCTCTACCACTTTGTCATAGAGGCTGAAATGTTAATTTGTGGAATTTATGTTTTAATTGAGGCTGGAGTTCATATCAGTAGCAATCATTGGTATCCCCAAGTTTTACTAAACATCGATATAAAATGATCAAACTTGGTATTCTGTGTCCAGGCAAATTCCACAACTTATGTAGATCTCAATGTAAGCTTGTAAATATGAACTTTAGAACTTGCAGTATATCTAAAATGATGAAAAGAATAGAATGAAGCAAGTGTGCGGGTGTGGAAACAGCGATCCACACAATCATGATCTCCTCAATCACACTGGAGGTAATGTAATGAAAAACACCTACTGGTTATTTATTATTTTACTATTAAGGCTTGGCTGGTATTTTGGCCAACGCCAGCGCAGCTGCTTTTGAAATTTCCCCATCATATTCCAAATTCCTTTTAGAGTATTTACGTGAATCTTTGTATGATTTGATTTCACTTTTGTCTAGACATTCACACTAATTTTGTAGGCTTCTGTAGCCACAAAACTATTATAAGTATCTAAACAACAGAGAAAGGAAACTACAAAAAAGATTGAAGTGAATGTTCTGAAATGCATTCTAAGCAGAAGTAATTTTTTCAGAATTTGGAAAATCATAGTGGTTATTTGAAAAGAGAGAAAGTTTTTGAAATACAGGGTGGCTACTCACCGCGAATTCCGTGAAGTCCAGAAATTCTGCATGAATTATTGGCTCCGGGAATTCTGCATGAATTTTTCTCCATAGACATGAAAAATTACAACTTCCAATCCAAATTACATTCAATTTATATGTATTTCTAAATGCCCTGAGACAAGTTATTCACAGTTTAGCTCTCGTTTTTATCGAGAAAGGAAAAGAAAGCTGCGTTCAAAACAAAACAGAATTCTCTAAATCCGTTTACTTTGTTAGTGTCCTTTGCAGAACAATTTATCTTACAACCCGGAAGATGCAGCTGATTAGTTAAATTTGAGTTTGAAATTCTTACAAAATTAATAATTTTTCGTGGATTAGTATATCCCGTAACATTTGTGACTTGTGTTTGTAGATGTAATTCGAGTCTGAGTATGTGAAATGACAAATGTAATCTTCGCACCTTAATCTCCCTTTATTAACTTTATTATTACATATGCCTTAATTTTCTTTGTTGTCCAATCATGTGCTGATTCTTTATGAGTATAAGTCTTGCCACTTATAGGTTTGTGATATGTGTCAGTTTTGACCATATTGTTATCAACATTTATTTCTAAATCCCAAAAAGGGAACTTTCCATTTTTGCTGGATATTATATAACTGGACTTTGTTCACATAAACAAAAGTTGAATAAGTGTGTATAGAACACCAAAATACGCTCTTCCGTTGGTAGGAGGATATAATCGAAGAAGAGAAGACACAAGTTAGGCTGTTTTCCATCACAGACAGATCCTCCTGTTCGCTTTCGACATACTAACTCAACATGCCACGTACCACCGGAAAGGACCAGGGACTCTGCGATCGCCTCAACAACTTTGAAAAGGAAGTGAGGGATGGGTTAGCCTCCTTCAAGGAAGCAATTGAGAGTGAAATACGAGTAAACACCACCGATGCTCCACAGCACTCAGAAGCCCTAAACAAACTGCAGGCAGCCCTTGCCAAGATGGAGGCCAGAATCGAGGAGAAGTTTAGGCAACAAAGAAAGGAACTGTCCTCATTGAGGGATAGAATTGTACAAAATGAAGATAAGATGGAACCATGGAATAATATTCACGAAGAGAATGTATGCTGATCCATGGAATTCAAGAAAAAGTAAAGGAGAACGTAGATGAAAAGGTGCTGGACGTTCTGCAGTAGACGCTACAGCTGGACGTGAAAAGCGAGGAGATTGCCCGATGCCATCGCTTGGGGAAGCTGAAATGCTCTGTGGCTGACACCCTGCAGGAAGGAAGGCGATGCATCATCGCCAAGTTTGCATCATATAGGACCCGCCACGTGTTATGGTCCTCCAAGAGGAAACAAGAAAGCAGGGAGTTCCATCTTCATCAAGGAATCCCTCACAGCCGTTCACCAAGAGATCCTACGTGCGGCCAAGGGCAAGTTCAGCTGATGAAACTGTTTAATAAGTGTAAATGTGTATTAACTTTAGTGCATCTTCATCTTCATCTACCGACCTGAAATCATATCAATTCGTAGCCACTAAAGAATGAAAATACTTAAAACAACATCACTTAACAACTATCTGTTTGTGTGTATATCATTTTCTTTTATACTTTTTTTATTATTTTTTCCTTTTTATACCCCCCCCCCTCCCCAAGCAAAAGTATGTAACCAAAGTTTAAAGCGGTGATCATAATGTTAAGTGTCAGTGATGCTAGAAGTTCGTAAAACTAAGTTTGGTATGGTGTCGCATCTGCTGTATGCCCTGCCAGAGGTAACTCTTTCCTAACTTGTCCATCTTATTTTGCACTCAATAGTTGGGAGCACTGAATAACATGAAGACAACCTGCATTCCTTGGAATTCCAAACTTGTCAATAAGGCACCCCTCTTGTTACCCAACCCTCCAGGCAACACTGACCCATCGCCAGTGCAGATGTTGCCAAATGTCTCCTTCTTCCACACAGGAGTTGCTAACGTGAGATCATTAGACAAATTAAATTATGTAATAATGCGTAAGGTGCATTTGGATGTATTTGTAATCACGGAAGGCTGGATAAGCGATTCCACACCACAGTCTGCATTTAGCTTTCTGGGCTACAAAGTAATCACACAAAGCAGAAGTAACAAAAGAGGAGGTGGAATACTTGTGTATTACAAATATGGGTTAAAGCCACAGAAAATAGAGATCAGAGTGAACACCGATGATGTCGAAACGTTAAGTTTCATATTATAGTACAAAAATGTACAACTTGGCATGTGCTCTGTTTATCGGCCACCCAATGTAGTATTCCAAGTATTCCACTCTAAACTGTCTGTACTCGAGGAGGTGATATCTGAAATATACCCACCGTCAATAGATTCTTGTTGCTCGGTGATTTAAATTGCAATTTTTTACAACCAAATAATTCAGAAACGCAGTTTCTAAAATCGATAATATATTTTTTCGGGCTAACAGAAGTTGTAACGAAACCAATGCGCATAACTGAAACTAGTGAAACGCTGTTAGATATTATAGTAATAGATGATGTTTCCAGAATGCATGCAACCGATGTCACAGTGCCTATCTGTAAATCGGATAATTGTGTCACGTACATCGACTTAGTTTATGAGAAACCTGCTAATGAGAGATAATATTTGAATTACAGGAGCTTCTCTTTCGATATAGACAACTTTACCGAAGAAATAACAAATGTTCAGTGGGAAACACTGCAATCACTCAATACTGTTGATGAAAAAGTAGACTATTTTAGCTCCAATATTGTACATGTATTTGATTGCCATGCACCTATGAAAACCACCCGAGTTCAAAGGAAGCACGTTCCATGGATAACTCTTCATGTCAAGTTATTAATGCGTATTCGATACAACGCTCTGAGTAAATTCAAACGTATGAACAACGTTGCTGATTGGAACTACTACAAAGAACTCCGAAATTTTATGACTACCATTATCCGACAGGAATAGAAGTCATATTTCTCTTTTAAATGTGGCGCTATTCAATTAAATAAGAAGGAAACGTGGTGTGAACTAAAACATTGAGGCATGCTGGGTAATGAAAATTTCAATACAAACTTATCCTCACTTGTGAACACAGAACACAAGCTCGATGCTCTTAATAATCATTTTGGGCAAATTAGCAATCTTTCTAGTATTCCCACTCAACTAAAAACACAACAAATAGAGTACTTTGAAAACTGTAGCTTTACCGATGAAGATATATTTTTTTGTTTTAACACAGTAACCAAAATTGATGTGAGCCTCCCCAATGGTACCGTCGTCACCTTGTAATCAAGGGGTCCCGGGTTCGATACCCGGTGGAGGCACATAGTGGTTCGGATCCCGCTTTAAACTGTAGATCCAGTCCCGATTAGCCTTACTGTGCATAAAGTGGACTTAAAACCCCAAATCAACCAACCAAGCAACCGAAATTGATGTGCACAAAGCAGCACATAACATTAAATCAAACAGTGTTGGAGCAGACGGCATAAACACTAAGATGTTAAAGATTGCACTACCATATGTACTAACTCCATTAACTCATATAATCAATTATTCTTTGCCTAAAGGCGTGTTTCCAGAAAAATGGAAAGAAGCGCGAGTCTTGCCTCTTCAATAGAAACAAGAGATCAGTTCTTTCGATGACTTAAGGCCCATATGCCTATTGCCAGTACTCTCTATAGTACTATAAAAAATTGTATTTTTGCTATTAATATATTATGTTGACACAAACAACTTGTTACCTACAGTTCAGTGTGGATTCCGTGCACGGCATAGCACAGCAATAGCGTTAACAAAAGTTACAGATGATTTTCTTTGCAAAATTGACAATCGTAGTTCTACACTTCTTGTATTACTGGATTTTAGTAAAGCTTTCAACAAAGTCCAAACTCAAATACTATAAATTTGACTCTGTAGCCGTAAGGTGGTGGATTGATTCCTATCTACTTAATAGAAAACAGAGAAACATTCCTTCAAAATTTATTCTCACAGATCTCCGAAGCTGTAGTTTTAAAAGCAGCGGTTCCACAGGGATGAATTTTAGGACCACTCATTTTCACCCTCTACACCACAGACTTAAATAAGGTTATAACATTTTTCACACCACATTTCTATGCAGATGATACACAACTGTATTTTTTGACTAGATGTGCAGTGCTAGAAAGTAGTATTTCCTCACTCAACCCCGATTTAAATAATATTTACATATGGTGTACATCAAATGGACTTCAGATAAACCCTGAAAAATCACTTTATATGCTAATTGGAATGAAACAATCGCAAAAAATGTCTATTGTTGAACCAATTGAACTTAAAATTAAAGTGAAACCATTCCATGTAAGAATTCAGCAAAAAATCTTGGCCTGATTGTTAACGATACATTGGACTGGACGGATCACATGAATGCACAATGAAAAAAGCATATTTTATTCTGAGAAACCTCTACCGTTTCCAAGATCAACTACCTGCAGAATGTAAACTTAGACTAGTTCAGTCTTTAATTGTTCCACTATTTGATTATTGTGAAACTGTGTATGGGTCCAAACTTGCATAAAAACTCAGTAGGAAAATTCAAATCGCACAAAATGCATGCATCAGATATACTTTTGGCCTGGATAAACACAATCACATCCTTCCCATCTTAAACAGACATAATATTTTAACAGTTGCCAACAGGAGGCTACTGCACTATCTACTTTTTATTAATGATCTGCAAACTGAATGTAAACCTGCATACTTATTTGAAAAATTATGTAATCGTAACACAATTCACAGATACGGGACACGTCGTCAAAACGAACTTGACATTCCTCACCATTCGACTATGCTATATACCTCATCTTTTTCTATATCTGCCCCGAAAGCATGGAATCTACTACAAATAAATGTTAAATCCATAAAACTCAATAAGTGTTTCAAAATTAAATTGAAAGAAATGCTTCTACAGGAACAGCAGCAGAACAGTAGCACATACTAGAAGTAAACTGGCACTTAACAAACGACAGAACACTCATATTCTATAAGTGTAACTATTGGAATTTTATTACTATCTTCAAATTATTATTATTATTTATTTAAAGGCAACCTTATGTTAACATTCACATTTATATTTTTTCTTTTTACATTTGTATTCTTTAATATTTTTTGTTCTTTCACATTTATATCATCTTTTGACTAATGTTACTGTAATGAGAATATTCGTAATTGTAGGTAATGTGAAATTCTTTATTTCTCTTTAGTGAAATCAAGCTTTCCATCTATGTTCATATATTATCATATTATACTATATACTTATATTTTCTTATGTAGCTCATGACAACTGTTAGGTGGTAGAGCAGCCTAAGGCTGAACCTCGCCTGCTAAATTATAAATTTTATTATTATTCAAGGTGTTCAAACTTATTTGCAATGAAGGCCAGGCTATTACTTCAACAATTTATGAGTCACATTTTATTTTTCTTTACTAAAGATAATGTTTCCAAATAAGATCACAGGTTTTATGAATACTAAAGTGGGCGACAAAGAAATCTTGGCAGGCTGGATGTGTCCCATGGGCCATAGTTTGGCTGGCCCTGGTTTAGGTGGCTACTTGAATAAGAAATTCAAAAGAAATTTCAGAAGTGAAACCACTTACCAGCACATTTTTTATTCACAAGCTATGAAGAGTTCAGCTCGAAAATTTGTCAAACAGTATGAATTATGATAAATAGTTTTAGAGAAATTAATTTTCATTTACAGGCATCTCTTATCTTGGTACTGAACATGCAGCATAATACTAAATACGCTACTCTATTTTCAGCGAACAGTAAGGAGAATAAGGCAGCTGCTGCAGCAAGTAAGAAGAAGATGGCAGAAGCTGATCATGCAGCACATGAAAGGAATTTAATATAATTTTATTTATTATGTTTGTTTGAAGTTTCATACAGTTTTAGTAAGAGTTACGTGTTAAAAAGTGCAATATTAGTTACATAAAATAAAACATCCCAGTCATTTCAAGTGTTAGCCTGTTTTCTATACAAGTAGTTTAAAGCTTGGTTAAAAAAAATATATGTTCAAGTTCTTTTGTATTAGTACAGACGAACAAAGTTTACCCAATGCATGGAATGTAAGTTCGAAACTTTTAGAACAATGTTACTTTTTTATGTATGAAACATGTGGTAATTTTGTTTTCATAATATCTTATATGTACACATTGATCCAAATACACCTCTTAATCAAAGCTCTATGAATTGTTCCTTAAAATTATTTCATAGTTGTTATGATCTAACAGTAATAATCCATTGATAATAGCTTGTAACTTAATTGGCACACACATGTACATACGTACATGCAGAGAGATACATACATACAGGGTGATTCAGAATTCCTATTACACACTTCTAGGGGTTGTAGAGGGAAATTAGTAGATCAAGTTTTGATAAGGAACCCATGCCTGGAAACGTACCATTTTGGTACTACACAGATGATGAGATCACATAATGTCACATCGCACACTTTCCGGTAGGCAACCAACATTGATGGAGGGCGACGTCTTCAGTCACCTGATGACATGTGTGCTACTTCCAACGTCCTCTGTTTACAATCCGGTGTGCTTCAACCTTCACGTGAGTTGCTATTCAGTTGTTGCGGAAGACAGTACAGTATGGTTGAATACATGTTTGCTGAGAACACCGATATGTTGTTAATTTACGCGAAGCTGGACGTAATGGTAGAGCTGCACAATGTCTGTATGCAGAGCATTTTCCGCATCGTGTCACTCCATCACATACCATTTTTGCCCGATTAGAGCAACGGCTGCAAGAAACAGGTAACTTCAAAGTTAACAGGGCTGACTGTGGTGTTCCATGGACATGCCGTACTCTCGACATTGAAGAGGAGGTCCTTCATCGAACTGACGAGAACCCATCGATGAGTACTTGCACCATTGCACGTCACATGAATGTGTCTCAGAGGAGCAGTATCTGGCATATTCTTTATGACCAGCAGCTTCACCTCTACCACCCCCAGAGGGTACAGGCAATGGGCCCGGCAGATTTTGTACCATGTGTCAATTACTGTGCATGGTTTCTACACCGTTGTGTGGAAGTTCCCAAGTTTCCTTGGCTTGTTCTTTTTACGGATGAAGCGCATTTCACCAGGGAAGGTGTTTTCAACAGTAGGAACAGCCACATTTGGGATGACGAGAATCCTCGTGCCATACATTCTCATGGATTTCAGCAACGGTTTGCGATCAATGTATTGGCTGGTATCATCGATGGTTGTCTGATTGGGATGTACCTTCTTCCGGATTGCCTAACGGGTTTGAGGTACTTGACCTTCCTCCAAGAAGTATTGGCACAGTTTTTGGACGATGTGCTGCTGCACATTCGCCAGCACATGTGGTTCCAACATGATGGTGCACCAGCACACTTTTCCCATGATGTCCGACAACATCCCAATCAAACATATGGGTGCAGGTGGATAGGTCACGGTGAACCAACTCCTCTTGACTTTTTCGTATGGGGCGACATGAAGAGTCTTGTTTATTAGACTCCCGTAGTGTCGGGGCAAGACCTGGGTGCACGAGTTTTGGCTGCAGCAGACACGATTCAGCACACACCAGGTATTTTTGAGCGTGCATGTGCAAACATCCTTTGGAGGTACACTGCAATGAACTTCAGGGTCGCCACATCGAGCAGCTCTTGTAGTGATGCAGGTGAAGCGGGAGATGTGAAATTATGTGATCTTGTCATCTAGAAGTGTGTCATAGGAATTCTGAATCACCCTGTATATACAAAGGTCATCCCGAAATTAATGTATCCATGTTAATAACTCCACATATTGTTATTATTGCAATGAAAGTTTAAGTTTGTGTGAAAATAGATACACATATTGGATACCTATTAAGGCTAGGCAAAATACTGTCCGTTGCTTTCAATACATTTCTACTACCATTCAACGCAATGCCAAAATCCACTCTGGAGAAAAGTCTCTGTTTTTCTCTGTTATTCCCGTGGAGGCAGATAGTGGTTTGGATCCCACTTTAAACTGTAGGTCCAGTCCCGATTAGCCTTTCTGTGCATAAAGTGAACTTAAAACAACAATTCAATCAATCATTTTTCTCTGTTATTCATGTTGTTTATTTAGTTAGCTGCAAATGAAAAATTGTGTGCATTAGTAACATATCACATTATATGTGTGTGAAACTTCATTGCAGTCCTATAACAATATGAGGAGTTATTAAGGTGGAGGCGTTAATTTCAGGATAACCTTTGCATATATATAACAGGAAACATTTTAAATTTTCGTGGCTGCAGGATCATTTGCGTTAGGATCATTTTTGTGACTAGGATGGAAGGATGACTTCAGTTGACCAAGACTTGGTTGTCTAAAGCAAACTTCAAACCTCTCATCTCAAGTTGTCGATGGATATCTTGTTCTTGGTCTCGCAAAAAGAGGGCATAGCTTTGGAAATTGAGTTTAGGACGGAACTTTGTGCAGTGGGTACCTTATAGGTACTGGCCAGCCATTTCCAAGAAAAAGTGCCTCAATCATTTCCAAGCATGCTGCATGGGGCAAATACATTATCTGACTGCCAAGTGGCCTGGTGGTAGCATATAAGCTTCACATGTTAAAGGTTTTTGGTTCGATTGCACCAACTTTTTCTTTTTTATTTACTCAAGCAAATATTTATTGGAAAAATTCGTATTTTATTTGCCATGCGAGTTGTCAAGAAATGTTTTGTTTTCGATTATTTTGTGATAATTATCACTGGATCATGTACAAAAAATGTAAATAAAAGCATTGCTTGTGAATAGTTTCCTTGTGTTATTTTCTCGCATATTTTATCACAAAATTGAAATTTATGCCTTTTGCTATGCATAATATTTTCTTGAAAATAACATGTGGATAAATTAGTATGCAAATGTTTGCAAAAAGGATGAGAAATTTAAAGGAAAACCTTTCTTAAAGAAATAAATAAAATTTTATTTCATATTTATTCCAACAAATTGCTCGAGTTAATGAAAAATAGTAAGGACAACCAAACAGGAATCGAACCTAAAACATGTAGCACATGAAACTGATATGCACCTGAGCACCGGGTACTTGAGTCAGATAATATATTCGCCTCATGAGGTGGGCTTGGAAATCTTAAAAACTTCGAAGCACTTTTTCTCGGAAATGGCTGGCTAGTGTGCTAGTACCTTGGAATATCAATACCTATAGGGTACCCTACCACTACACGAAGTCCCATCCCAAACTCAATTTCCTAAGCCATGCCCCCTCCTTGTCAGTGGCACCAAATTACGTAAACCAATCAGGCTTTGGTCCATGGCCACTGTTATACCCTGTCCCAGCTAACTATGGAGCAGGGCCGTGAATAGAAACAGAGGAGGAGGAGGGGAGATTGAGAGAGCGAAGCAATGAAAGCGGCTAACGCCAGTCTCTCCCCTCGTCCTCCATTACACAATCCTGTTCCTCTCGCTGTTCATTGGTGGAGCAGTCTCGCGTCGCTACTTGCGCAGAAACTTGTTCTCGTTTCCCTGCTCTACAGATAGCTGGGACAGAGTATAGGGGAGTGTGATGCAACCTCTGTTTATTCATTAATTTCCTGTGTAAGCCCGATCATTGAGAGGTCAAAGTTTATTTTAGATCCATTTTGTGTCAGATATGCTAATCACGACTGGGTCTACAGTTTTATATGCACTGAGCCACTTAAACACTGAGAAATGTAACTCACCAGGATCTAATCTAGGACCCCTTGATTGCAAGGTGACAGCATCACCACCACACCATTGGGGAGACCCACAATCATATTTGATTAGAAGGAAGAAAAATGAAATTTACATCAGTTCTACAGTTCCATTTGTAAATAGCATATATATTAAAGAGAAAGGAAACAAGTTTCAAAATGGGGACCGTAAAACATAATAATGTTTATAACAATAGGTAATACCCAATGAGAAACCCATTCTGGCAGCTCCTTAGAGGGCTATTGCACCATGAATTTTAGTTTAGTTTAGAATTTATAGTAAGAAATGCAGTTGAGAGAAGCACATTTGCAACATTTCTCTATGTAATGATGAGTCGTCGTCGTCATTTTAATTTAGAAATAAAGTCCCCAGGTTTAACACAGTAAGTGCTTATACAGTGATAAACTTAAATATTTTCTCTGTTAACCAGGCTACAAGTTGAGCACTAATATGCTAGATCACTGAGGTAGTAAGTGCAGGGTTGCTAGAAAACTTAGAAAACGGGGAAATGTCAGGGAATGTGGCTTCTCAGGGAAATGTCAGGGAATTTTGCAGACCGTCTGGAATTTACGTGTATTTTGGAGTCTGCAAGAGAAAAGGTTGCAAAATGAACAAGCAGTTCACTTCCACTTCTGGATTTGGTACTTGTGATTCCACTCTCAAAAAAGATTCAGTTTAGAAACTTGTTTCCTTCGTTCTTATGATTCTCAGTCTTGTGTAATTTATGTAATAAATTTTCACTTTATAATACTAGATATTAGAAAGAATATCAAAGTAGAACTTGCAGTCCAGATATCTGATTGATAACTAAAGTACATTGACAATATGATCATAATTATCAGACAGGTTGGTGAAGATTAGGTTATCGTCTATTATTTTATAGATCTTTAGTCTTTTTGCTATTTCCTATAAAATTCCTATACGCAACAAAAATTTCTCCAGATGCTGTGTACTTATAAATTAAGCAAAAAAGCAGCTTTTCTACAAAACTATAAATCCGCCAGAAAATGAAAAATTGTGTATGGTGTATGAACTTTTTCTGTTGTTTTTATATTGTGGAGATCTGTTATGGTGAAATAATGTACCTCTGTTACCTAGCCTGAAAGGTAGGATGCACGTGATTGTAGCACCCAATACAATGCCAATTGTAATTTACACTTTACTCTTCGATTTTAACGTGTTCTTGTGTGTGCAGAATGAAATTTGCTAAAAACAAGTTGTGAAAGTGAATATTCATAATAATTAATGGATTATGTATTTAATTAAAAAATACAAGGTTCAAAAGCAAAAATCATGATGATAAACATGTCTGGAAAAATTCATGTTTGGACTGAAAAAAATCTGGAAATGTCAGGGAATTTCATAATCAAAAAATCGTAGCAACCCTGAAGTGTTTAGCAGACTCTCTCATAAGTCAGATGCCTTATGACTGCATCATGTGATTTTACATGGGCACTTATGGAAGCATTGCTTATTATTATTATTATTATTATTATTATTATTTTAAGTAAAAGCACATGTTTGGAAAGAAGAAAGGCAAAAGAAAAACTGGCTGTTATGAAAAATGCCAAAGCGTTGCTTTCATTAGTGGACACTTAAAGTTGAAGAGCAAACTTTTTATTGTGTATAAGAAAACATGGGAGTCTAATTCATTCATTCATTTCATTCATTCCTTTATTTGGAACCTAACAGCTTTTATGCCGTTTTTTGTCCATAACAATACAAACACAATTGTTTTACAATAAAATTATCAGTCCATCCCCCCTATTTTACAGATATTAGATTTTTTTTTGAACATTTGCCTTTTACAATTGTATGTTACACTTCCTTAAAAATGATAACAAACTATAACCAATTCTCACATCTGGATTAACAACTAAACTTAACAAATTTGTTGGAAACTGAACCTTTAGATTATTTAAAGTTTTATACAAGATATTTCTCTCTCTATTATATTTTGAGCATTCCAGTATTATATGTTGTGCATCTGCACTTTCCCAGCCACATTCACATTTCTTATTGTTCGTTATTCCAATTTTGGATAAATGTTGCCTAGTACACAAATGGCCCGTTCTCAGTCTATTAATTAATACAATTACATTTCTTGTAGCACTTACATGATGAAACCATGGTTTTTGTGTTTTGAATTTAGCAAATGGTCTGTATGATTCTCCAACTGTTGTAAGTTCATTTCGACACCAATCAAACCATTCATTCAGAATTTTCTTCTTTACTCTAGGGAGAAGATCCGTATAGTATAATGATAAGTTCGTAATATTTGGAAGGCGCACTGCTTTCTTTGCACATTCATCTACATGAGAATTACCTGCAATATTGCTATGAGCTTTAACCCAAGAAAACTCAATGGTTTTTCCAGATTTTTGTATTGTTTGAACTAATTGTATGCAATTTATAATATAAGGGGATAATTTGTAAAGACTCTTGTAGGAAGATTTAAGAGCCTGTAATACACTTTGCGAGTCAGTAAGTATTAAGAACTTTCGTAAATTTAATTTTTGGACATATATTAAAGCTTGGTAAATTGCGTAAGATTCTGCTGTAAATATTGAACAGTCTTGTGGAAGCCGAAATAATAGGTCTGTTTTATGTTGTGGATCGTACACTGCACATCCAACTCTTGACTCACTTTTAGATCCATCTGTGTATATGAAATAAAAACTTGGCCATTGAGTAAAATATTCCGATATGTGCGAATAACGAGGGAAATGAATATTATCCAGAGACTGTTGAGGATAATCTAATGAAAAAACAGGCCGTGAACGCATCTGTAGAACATCCTGATATTCTTGACAAAACGAATTATACAATTCTATCCACATAGCAGATTTTCTGTTTGTTATTTTTCCTGTTTCATTTAAGTGTATCATATTTGTTAGTACATTGTTGAAAGGATGCTCACAATATGATTTCACTTTGAAGAGCATATTTGCTGCTAACATCTTCTGTCTACATGAAATGGAACATTCACCCGCTTCCATGTATACTACTACGTTTGGAGTGCTGTTCATAACACCTAAACATCTTCTCAAGAATTTCCTTTGTATGACATCAATGGAATTCAATTTTCCTTCTGTCAAGTTACACATTGCCAATAGAGAATAATCTATCATAGGCCGAAAATAATTCTTGTAAAATAAAAGCATAACTCGAGGATGACATCCCCACTGAGTATTTGCTATTGCTTTGAACAAATTAAACACTTTTTCTGATTTGACTTGTATTGCTTTAATTTGGTCCTTCCAAGTTAGTTTTTCATCCAAGATGACACCTAAATATTTTACTCTGGATGTAATGGGAATTCTTGTTTTTCTGGACATTGAGTGAACTATTGGAGGTGTTCCCTTTTTACTAAAAAGTGTAATATTAGATTTTTCCATTGAAATGGAGAGTTTTTTACTTTCAAGCCACTTTTGCACTTCCAATATTTGTTCCTCTAAAACAGGAAAATCAGTGTGAATTTGTGTCGTGGACATATAGATACAGATATCATCTGCATATTGAAGATAATTGACTGTTGGAATTAATTTCCTTTTCATCCCGATCATATATATGTTGAATAACAAAGGACTTAAAGGACTTCCTTGAGGTAACCCTTTGCAGGCTGAATACGGTCCTCTACTTTCACTGAAAAAGTGGAAATATACGGATCTTTTACTGAGTAACTTCCATAATATCAAAACATAGTTGTGAGGTATTTTTAGCTGTTGTATTGTTTGGATTAGGATATTAATATCTACATTATCATAAGCTGCGCTTACATCTAAGAATGCAGCTAATACAATTCTGTTTCTTTTCAGTGAGTCGAAAATATACGAGGAAAGAGTGATTAATCCGTCTTGGCATCCTAATCCCTTTCGAAATCCTATTTGTTCGAACTGAAATATGTTTTGGCTTTCTAAAAACCATTCTATTCTTTTTTGTATCAGTTTCTCAAATATCTTTCCTAAAACTGACGTCAAAGCTATAGGTCTATATGATTTACCTATTTGAGGGTCCTTGCCTGTTTTTAAAATTGGAATAATCAACTGTTTGGACCAATCTTCTGGTACTTTTCCATTATTTAAGAATTTATTAAAAATTGTGCACATCGCCTTTAACGCTATATCTGGAAGGTGATTGATCATCGAATAAGTAATTCCATCCATCCCTGGAGCAGATTCTTTACTGTTGCCGATGATTTCATAGATTTCCTCTTTTGAAATTGGAGTTGCAAAACCTTTCGCCGAACGTAGTTTTGATGTGTAACTACATAATTCATTTGGTGTTTCAACTACTCCGTCTGACACTGTAGGTATGAGTTTCTGAATAAATTCAGTCTTCCAATTTGATTTCAAAGGGACCACATTTGCTGTACGAGGATTTTTGAGCGACCTAAACTTATTCCACACATATCCTAATTTCATGCTTGGGTGTAAATTTTCACAAAATAATTTCCATGATTTTCTTTTTGCTTTTATGCATAATCTCTTTGATTTGGCCACAGAGTGTCTGAATGTTATCCAGTTCTCCGGATTTGGTTGACGTGCGTATATTCTTGCTAATTCGACTCTATGTAGTTTTGCTTCAGCACACTCTTCTGTCCACCAGTATATCTTTGGGAAGTGTTGCTGACTACTTTTTATCACCCTGGGACAGCTCAAGTCCATCGCAGCCGAAATGGTTTTTACAAACTCCTCGTATGTAATATTATCAGGTTTTAATCCATCATCCTCTGAGAAATAAATATTTAAAAGTTTAGTATAATTAGACCAATTAGCTTTGAATACTTTCCATTTGCGAATAGTTAATATTCTTTCATTTGTTGCATGGCAATAAGAAAGGTAAAAATAACATGGATAATGATCGCTTGTTCTCAAGTCCACATCGGCTTCCCATGTAAAGTCTGCACAATACTTTTCTGAAATTAATGTTAAGTCTATAGATGACGGATTACTTCCATTTCTAGGCATATGAGTAGGTGAACCATCATTTATTATAGTTAACTGTTCCGCCTCCATCCATTCAACAAGAGTTCGACCCAACTTATCTGCTGCCTGTCGACCCCACAATGGGTGGTGGCAATTGAAATCTCCAGTTATGATTAATGGAGTCTTGAATGAACTAATCATAGACCTTAAATGTTTCACTGCAATTTTTTGCGATGTATAGGTAGATGGTATATAGATCGAGATAACAGTAAATATTTTATTCATAATTTGCACTTGTATTCCCACTACTTCCACCCGATATTCTCGAAGAATCACTAAATTGGGATTAAATGATATGGGTTGGAATGCCAGACTTTCATGTACAAATATACCCACTCCTTTTCCGCCTTTTTGATTAATTACTGCATGATAATTTTTTATTTCAATTGAAACTCTTCCATCCCCCCATACTTCACACACACATATAATGAGAGGATGATGCTCTTCTATCAGTTTCATGAGTTCAAGTTTTCTTGAAGGAAACGAGCATAAATTCCATTGAACAAACAAAAACATATTTTGCATGTGATAACTTACTGATTATTATATTTAATGTTGAGCATCTTCATATGATTCAAGCTCTTCAATAAGTTTCAATAACTGTGAAGTAATATTTGTACAATCGACTAGAATATTTTTAATTCTCTGAAGATTATCATCCACAGTTATGTTCGACGTTAGTTTTGCCATAACTTGTAACAAACTAATCATTATTTGCTTTTGAGAGTCATATTGTGGGATGCTAGTTCGTAATTTTCGTTTTTCCGTTGTTGTCACTGCCGTTGGACTGATTTGGGAATTTAGTAATACATAATCTGGTCTTTCTTGTTCGTTTTGGGTTTGAGGATTGTCACACGACTTTAGATTTTGCATACCTTTATTTTTCATAACTTCTTTACTTTTACATATCTTCCCAAATCTTCGATCAGCATAACTATTGTTCATGTTGTAAAGATGAGGTTGAGAAGATTTACAAGAATATAAGTTTCTTGATGTCCCTGATTCCTCATCTCTTAGAGTGGCCAGCACCTCATATCTGTTACCTGTTGTAATTGCTGAACTTGGAGCTTGTACAAAGGAAGACTCTGCTTTAGTTGTTTTTAACTCTGGGAAATCTTGTAGTATGTTTGCATAAGAATAATCGTCTCTTTCGGTCATAAATGAACTACTAGAACTAACTTTTCTCTTTGCTTCTTGATATGAACAGCCCTCATATGCTATCACCTTCTGAATTTCTCTTTCCTCTTCCCACTTACTGCACGACCTCTCAGTTGCAAGATGATTTCCTGAGCAATTTATGCATTTAGGTACTGCAGCACAAATATCATCATGTTCATAATCACCGCACCTTGGACATATCGCTTTGGACTTACAAACATCCTTTGTGTGAGAGAAACGGAAACAATTCCTGCACTGCATCACAGATTTTATTTTAGGTTGTACCTGAAATATGTTACTGAGTAGCTTTACATGCGAGGGCAACCTTTGTGATTGAAACGTTACGCTGATCAATTTGGTCGGTTTGAACACAAATTCCCCATTTTCTTGATAAATCTTCTTCTTCATTCTTTCCATTTTGATTATTGGAATATTTCTCTCAGCCTCTGCTTCATCTTGTACTTCTTCTAAATTTATATGTAACGGTAACCCATATATTAGTCCTATTCTGTGTAAAAGACTCTTCGGGATCTTGACATTTACTTTATACTTCTTCTGAAACTCTTTGTTCAAGTAAAAGTCATTTGCATCATTGGATGTTAAAAAGTAAATCTTTGCACGATTAGGACCCGATGCCTTAACATAATTCACCTTAATTCTAGCTTCTCTTAAGTGACTACCTAACATAATAGCACTAAAGCTACCAACGTTGTGTTCCGCACCTTCAACAAGCACAATATATGGGCCATCATGCCCAGGATAGAATAAGTCATTTTTATTCACATTGTCCTTTGATTGCATTGTACGCTCTAATACGTTTGCTTTGAAAATTTTTGGAGCATTTATAGATTCCTCCTTTCCACTAACTTTTGCTCGATTTCGTTTTGTGTTCTGACTTTTTGGTTGCTTAGCAACCAATTCAACATCCATATTTTCTCCGTCTTTATTTGAAGACGTGTCCTTTTTTACTTCTACTACTTCATTCATCTCCATTTGGACGTCCTCTCTGCTTTGATTAATAATTTCCTCGCTAGACATTTTCCCTCACTTGAAAGAAATTTGTTGAATTTCTTACAAGCAGGAAACTTTATCTGGATGGCCCAGAGCCTTCCATGCTATCTAGATTTAACACTGATTTATCTTCTAAATCACAAGATTATTTAATCTTAACTTACGTTTCAATAAATGTACTGTCTTGTAATAACACTGAACACTTTTAAAATAAAAACGATGATTAAATCCACAATTTAAGCTTGAATTTGTCTGTAACTATATATTACGCAACTAGCTAATATTTCACCACAGACTATCTCTCATATGGGAGTCTAAACACATTTGTCAGTGATATTTTCTTAAGTTTTCTAGAATAATAATAGACTTAAACACCCATTTTGAACTGAACTTTGACAGGATTCAAGTAAATGTGAACTGTACAGTGGAATGTACAAGTACAGCTTGGGAAATTGTGCACTGCTATTTTCATTAATTTTTCTCTTGCATCCTACGTGATTTTAAGGAATGAAGTTTTATGTGTGGTGGTACAGAGGTTGTCAGCATCTTCTTTGGCTTTTTTGTTTCAATAATTGAAGTTCTTACTGCATAAAACAGAGATATTATACACGGTGAGGGACAATTTTTCTTGATAATACTTATGTATCCCACTGTACCTAATCATCTTAAAATACCACCTTGCTAAAACTGTCTTTGCAACAAAGTATTCCTTAACCCTTCGATGGTCGTGAAGAGTGCCTGAGACCAGGTTTTTAAAATATGCTAAATTTTAGGGATGGGCTGATATGAAATTTTGGCCGATACCGATAACTGATATTCTACCCATCTGATATAAAATTAGAAATGGTCCTTGAAGAACCTGAAAGGTTCATTGATCTCCTTAATAAATGTTTACTTTTACTTTCTTAGAAAGTAGAGCATGGAGATTATCCATAAAATTACAACAAAATGGCAGAATTTTGCACTAAATTATCAGATATTTATCGATATATCGGATCGGTAAAGTAATCGGTAATTTTACCGAAAAACCTATACACCGATATGCCTATATCGGCCGATACCGATAGAGTACCGATTAATGGGTCGCATCCCTACTAAATTTTAAACGAGGATTAAATTTTTAATTGGGCTAAAATGCCAAATCCTCAATTATTACGATTACATCTTTTCTTTCAACAATTGAGATTCTATAAAACCATAAAAATCGATATTCTACAGAACTCAACACAGGGTTAATATGGATTTATACTTGAGTTGCAGGGGCAGAACAAAAGTTGCATTTGGTAGATTAGGATGCATATTCAATGCAAACAATTTGTCGTTCACTACATAGGTGCTGACTTGAGGGGGTGCAAGTCTCTGCCATCCCAGTCCCCTTAAGAGGTGCATACACGTATTACATATAAAAAAATAAGTTCATGTCCATTTTGTAGTTTGCACTTATGGATCACCATGTATGTACATATATTTGCTGTATTTTATTGAAAGATAGAATGGAAATAAAACAACAATAATCTTTGCACAAGCATCAGTACATAGTACAGTCACGGACACTTCTGGCTTGTAGTGATTCCATTGATAGTCAATGAGGTTGTTACAACCCAGAAGTGTCTATGACTGTACATCACCTACACACAACTAAGTAAAAGGAATGAACAGTTTATCAGGCAAAATGTCAAGATCTTATATGCAACACAGTTTGACATCATTATTGAGACCAATTAACATGGTTAACCAAGAATGGAATCTAACCTTATTTTAGTAAGTCTTGGAGTATAAGACAAGGACGCTGAAGAAAGGACAAAGCTTAGTAAGTTGTCTGTCTCTTTTTATGTTCTATTTATTTTGTTATGTACATTGGAAGCTAACAAATGATTGAATTTGTTGTTATCTCCACATGTGTATATTTTCACATATTAATGAATGGAAACGGGGAGCCTCCAGAAATTTTTGTAAGGGGGGGGGAGCATTGACAAAACTTAAATAGTAGAAATAATAATAATAATAATAATAATTATTATTATTATTATTATTATGATTGGTGTTGCAAAAATAACTGTTACAAACTAAAGAAATATACCAATTTTATTTCAAATTTATTATTGTCATATTATTATTATTATATCCTTGGGGAGAGACTTCCACTTGATCCACAAATGTCTTTCATTATTTTTTTTACATTTCATAAAGTTAGTGTACTGGAGTGCATAGTTGTTATATTTTATTACTAACTTTTACACACAAAAGTTAGTGGAAAATTTGTGGAATTTTGAAAACTGTGGATTCAATTATTCTTTGAATTAAATTGGTTGAAAATAAAATCATAATCTGGTTCCTGTATTTTACACAATTTTTTTCAATCTAACAGTTTTTACATTCATTTTTCTGTTCCAATAACTAATTGAATTTTATTTATGTTATTAACAATAAAAAAACAAGCTTTTTGCTTTTTTGTAAGTTTAAATGAATGATGCCAATTTCCAGGGGGGGGGGGTGAGGGATCGACTAACCTCTTCGACCTCTCTCTCGGCAGCCATGAATGGAAAATATTAATTCTGCCAATTTGACAACTTGTTCAGTCAATTATATATGACACTTGTATGAATATTTTAATTTCTAATTTCAAATATTCATGAATTATTTATGGAACATTTTCACAGGAAATTTGTTGTGTGCAGAACATGTCACAGTTCATGTTATCTTTTTGGTATTGTTGTTACTGTACAGGATTCTGAACAATAAGAAACTTCTATAGTAAAATGATGAACAATAAACAAATTAACCTTGATCAGAAAATTAAATTCATGATCCCATACAATACAACACTCTACAGAAATTCTTTCCTAGTCGCAGTGATAGAAGAATGGAACTAACTAGCCCCACCACTGACCTCAGGGGACTTCCACAATTAAATGTAAATAAACATTTGCTGTCCAAACAATTTTTTCCTGGCTTTGTCTTTGCTTTAATGAACAGATATGAGGTATTGGTTTAGGTTTTAATTCTGTAATCATAATCATAATTGTGGTTTTAGATTTAACTCTGTATCATCATTACATTAATTGTTTATATTATAAGTATACACGTTTTTCTACATTTAAATTTTTCTGCTGTAACAGTTATTTTCAGAAAGTGTAATATTAAATATAATTGTAATATGTATTTGAGAAGGTTTTGATGTAAGAGCGACCAGTGAGGCCAAAACATGCCTACTCAGCAAAGGCGATTCAAATCTGTTCTATTCTATTGAAGTGAAGTGGCTTGCATAACCGGCAAATCTCATTTCTAACCTAACCTAATCCAACCTTAGTGTTTTTCCTTCTCTTGTAAAATCAACTTTTTGGACATATACCTGACATACACACACATACGTAAAATTTTGATGGGAAATAGTACTGAAATAACTAACACATCCCTCACTATGTATATTAGTTGTGACTACTGTATTTATAAAATACTACTTATACTGAATACATTAAATTGAAAGAAAGAGCATGCACGGAATATGCTCAAAATATGTTGAAATTCCCAAGAAACCTGAAAAAGCATGTAATAATACTAAATTTAAATAATTTATTATGAATGAAAAATATGTTTAGCATGTTATTGTATTCACTTGAAACCAATTTTGGACAAAAATTAAATGTTTTTCAGTACTATAGTGATTGTGAAAATTAGGTCTCTACATATCGGACACACATTAAAGGGTGGTCCAAAAAGGACTTTACAACTTTGCAAGTGTATAAAAATTTGTGCAAGGAAATACATCAAGTTTGACTAAAGATTGTCCAGCGAAAAGAATAGACTGTTGCTTCAAATGGGCTTTTACTTTCCCTACATCCTCCCTCTTTTTAAATATTGTTTTCACTACTGAGTGCAAAGGTGAACACACACTTGCTTTTCTTTCGAATGCAAAAAGCTATTCTGGAACTGGTTAAGCTTTCAGACCAGCAAAAGTTCCTTCCAGCAGCGCGTGTTTTTAATTTTGTTTGTGCAGGGGCACGTGAACGGAGGGGAACAGTGAGCCCAGCGTTGCCTACTGCTTTCCACCCCACTCCCTCAGCCAGTACTGCGGTAGACAAATTTCACGGAAGGAGAGGGTGACTGACCGTTGGTTTCGACGAGGAATGACTGAGGCGGATCTGTGCATTGGGTTGTGTTGTGTTGTGCTGTAAAAAACCGTTCGTTTTAATACTGAAATATGAGCGAAAGTAGTGTAAAGAAGAGAAGGTGTGGTGAGGTTCTCAAAAGTAAAGAAAGGTAAATAGTAATGAATATTTTTGTTTATTTAAAACAGAAAAATCTGGATCGCAGTGTAAGTTGGTTAGCCAGACAGACAGCGAAAGCAACTGGAGTTTCTCGGGCTACTGTGTATAAAATTCGGGGCGAGGTTTCTCAAGGTCCTCTTGAAACACCAGGTAAGAAACGACCCAGGAAAAGATCGCCAATTACAAGTAGAAATGTAAAATATAATGATTTTGTCAGATGTGCTGTGCGACGTAGAGTTCACGAATTCTTTTTTTAAAAACAAACCCCCAACACTTAATTCTGTTCTTGTTGCTGTTAATTCTGACTCCACATTACCGAATTTTAAAAGATCAACGTTTCATGTCTTTCTCAAAGAACTTTGCTTCTCATATGAGAAAAGGGGCAACAAATCCATGTTAATGGAAAGAGAAGATTTAATTTCTCTTCGCCATAAATATTTAAGAGAGATTAGGAAGTTTAGGTGTGAAAATAGAAATATTGTTTACACTGATGAATCCTGGGTAAACACCGGAACCTCAGTCAATTATGAATGGAAAGACAAGACAATTACAACTGCAAAACAAGCGTTTCTGGCAGGTCTTTCCACTGGTTTAAAAAATCCAACATCTCGCGGAGTGCGATATGCTTTAGTGCATGCAGGTAACGAACACGGTTTTCTGCAAAAATAATACAGCAGATGCCCATGATGAAATGGATGGAGAAACGTATGAGATGTATTTTCGGGAACAGTTGCTCGCCAATCTCCCTCCGGGATCTGTTATTGTTGTTGACAATGCCTCTTACCATAGCTGCAAGCAAGAGCCAATGCCGACAACCTATTGGAAGAAGAATGATTTAAGAGAATGGTTGAAATCTCATGGCATTCGTTATGATGACAACATGTTACGGAGAGATCTTCTGGAACTTACAAATATTCATAAAATTAAGTACGATAAGTATAAGATCGATGAGATGGCAAAACAGATGGGGCATACGGTGCTACGTTTGCCCCCATATCATTGCGAACAGAACCCGATTGAACTTGTGTGGTCACAGGTTAAGCATTATGTGCAGTGTAACAACACTACATTCAAAACTAAAGACATTGAAAAATTTAATCACTGAATCATTTAAGACAGTAACAGTTGAAAACTGGCAAAATTACGTAAAACATGTCATGGACATAGAGAAGGAAATGCGGAATGCAGATGAATTGCAGGATGACGTTGATCAGATAATAATCCACTTGGGTGAAGATTCCAGCGAGAGTGATGATCTGACAGAAGAAAATGATTCTGGTGATGATTCTGCAATGGAAGGAATTAACCCCCTGGAGTGACATGTGAGAGAAAAGTAAGTTAATTAAGAATTATTCTTTTCAGTTAATGTAATTTTGTGAATTTGTTTCTTGTTTTTAATAATAGCTCACCGGGAACTTATTTCTTCAATTTGTACGTACCCGCGATTCAAGCGCCACGCACGTTTGTTTGGTCTTGTACTTTCACTGCCAGCAGGTCCGTTACTCGCCCCTGCGGCAAGCGGCAACGCTGTTCTCATATACCCAACAGTCTGTTCTTTTCGCTGGACAACCAATAGTGTTGTGGAATACTACCGAATTCTGCCAACGCAAGCGCCAGTAGCAGTTCCACTGAAAATGGCTTCTTGCACAGGTCAAGAGCAAGCTTGCTGTGTTTTCTCAACACATGCCAAAATGGTCGTACATGGAATGCTGGTCTCGTGCACTGGTTTAAGTAGGGTTGGTTTTGTAGGACTATCAACAAAGCTTTCCCTCACTTGCTCAACAATAGCATCGGAAGCATGCAAACATCCTGGGGATTTGTTATGTCAAACCAGAGTCAACAAAACACTGATGCCAAGAGTAAATGGTAGGCATATTTGGAAATCTTTCCCATAGTGGATGCAGAAGTTCCATTGCACAATGGTTACATACTTCGTTTCTTCAAACCAAAACATACAGCAAATCACCATTAAATCTTTCCATTTTAAACTAACTGAAACCTCGATTGGAACCCAGCACATGACAGTTGCAGGTAAAAGTCACCAGTTTAACGTCTGTAACTAGATTGATCTTACAGTTTAAAGTGTGAATCAAAATTCTAAACTGCAACATATATTTGGAAGGGGTCAATTTAATTTATTATTTCTGGCAGTGATATGTAGTCTAAATGCTATTAAACAAGTGGATTAAATATAAAGTACCCAATAAAGTTTTGTCGGATTTTGATACCTGGAAAGAGAAAGGTGAGGACATTAAGTAAGATGTACATGGAAAATCAGGAACAGTCCCCATCAGCAGCAATAACATATCTCCAATGTTCGGGCAGACCATGAATCCCACGGTGGTAGAAGTCAGTGGTATATGAACCAAAGAAGTCATCCAGTGTGTGGTTCACCTTGTTGAGGGTTCAAAACTGTCATCCCCTTAGATGGCTATCCAATGAATGAAACAAATGGTAATCCGATGGTGCAAGATTTGGGAAATATGGCAGATGCATCAGTGTTTCCCAAGTAAGTTGGATAATGGTGTTACCGGTGAACTTAGCAAGATGAGGCCTTACATGGTTTTGAAGTACAATAAAACCCCTGTGATTCACAAACCCTGGCTCCACACATTCCAATTGCTGCAAGTACACAGTTGCATTGATCGTCAGGCCAGGTTGCAGTGGTTCACAATGCACAATAACCCGAGTAATCCACCAAACATAGAGCACAATCTTTTGTTGGTGCAGTGATGCTTTTGGTTGTTTGGGAGGGGGCCATGTGATGCAAACCAGTGATAATGGCATATGGCGTATTATAAAGAATGCACTTCTTATTGCACAGCACTCTGTTCCGAAACAAATCCTTCTCCTGATGATCCTGCTGAGACAGCAAAGAAACGTAGGCATTAGCTCATGTTGCTTTTTATGGGCCTCCATCAACTCATCTGGGACCCCAAGATAGCCATTTTGCCCCCCCCCCTTTTCCCCAGCATAAAGCGGCTCCGGGACCCACCCAGCCTCAAACGAATAGGTGCCTGGGAGCAACCTTGGGGGGTAAAGGCGACTGGAGAATGGTGCTGATCAAATCACTTCCAAAATGTCCAAGATCGAGAATGTGTGGGCCTTACCCCACATTTCGTAAATGTGTGTTCATGGAATGGTGCAATATGCACGGGTAAAAAAAACTCACAAGTGAACATAAGAATAAATGGTGTTACCTCTCTGTGAGGTCTAAAACTAAGCCATCACCCCTGAACATGATGTTTAAAACAAACAATAAACTTTTATTAAATTTTGGCCAAGAAATTATTAAATGGCCAAGAAACAAATGTTCCTTCCTTGGTTGTTCCGCCTCTACACACAAATGCTTTCGTTATTGCCTGATGTGAAGAAACCACAGAGGGGCAAGATTTTATTTTTGCTCCCCTTCTCACCACACTCCCCACCCCCAGTCACTCCCTAAAAACGAGACTACATCTATTTCAACTTATCTTGGTTTTCAAAAATATTTGGAAAAATATTTTTGCACTAGATTTGTAAACGTGCACTCAAGTTTCCGTTAACAGCAAGAAGCACGTGACATCGCAGTCAGGTCTGCAAATCAAGTATTCCAGTAGGGATTCCCTACTTCTGTTTCCAGTTTTGCTTTGAAGCTCGCAGATAACAATGCATCGGGGTAGAGGGACAGAGGACAGCTTAACTTTAAATCTTTTCCGTGTACTTTCCGAGCATGAGCTTTCTTTAAGGACCCTTGCTGTCAAAAAGTCATCGACCATAGAAAACGTGCACCTTGCAAGTTCTTGGAAATTCAAGTCTAGGCTAATCTCCCCTTCCCTTTCCAAATTTAGACTTGGTCAGACGACGCAGTCATTGTTCAGAGGAAAATAACTGCAGAAGGTGGCTTCGGCATTTACTCTGGAAATTGTAGTGATGAGTTTGGATTTCCATCCGCACCAAGTGATATAACTGTGTATATATACGTGCAAATCATTTGCAGAAAGTACACCGACTGCAAGGTCACTTCGGAAGATCACTGCACTGCACTAGTCGCTTGATATAGAATCAAATGACTGGTAAGTTTTACTTCTCTCCTTACGTTTTTTTTTACTAATTTATATTTTCTGTGCAAAAGGGTAGAAAAAGACGAGACTACAGACAGACAAGTATTGTCTCGATATACCATCTGCCCTTTCGGATTTTAAAGTTGCAAACTTTGGATTGTATGAAGCACCTCCTCACATGGGAAGGGAGGATCTTTTATTCCTTCGACATTTTTATTAAAAGTTTACTGTTTGTTTTAAACGTCATGTTCAGGACTGATGACTTAGTTTTAGACCTGAGAGAGAGGTAAAAAAAAAAAAAGTTAAGTGCTCCCCTTTACTTTGCACTACACCATGCAGGAGTATAGGGGGTGTGGGGTTAGGGCCCCACACTTTCTTGATCTTGGCCAAACTGGTTTTTGATTGATTGATTGATTTAGTTTATTTTACTTCGCGTTTTGTGCCTCTTGGCTAATTTGCGAAGATGGGGATGAGTGATGAAATTATGAAATTGATGAATGGACATTCACAAACAACCAAGCCCGACCGGGATTCGAACCCGGGACCCTTGGCATCGCAGCGCGATGTGCTAACCACTCGGCCACAGGGTCGGGCATTGGCCAAACTGGGGGTGATGTGATCAGCAGAGAGAGAGAGATGTGACACCATTTATTCTTATGCTAGCAGGTGATTTATTTTTACGTTGGGAGTAGTAATTGTTTAGTTTTAGGTGGCAAGGTCGAGGCATAATAGATATTTTAGACCCATATTTGATACCTCGGCCCTCTCCAACGATGCACTACATTTGAAAGTCTTAATTGGAACACTTTAGCCTAGCAAATGCTCTAAAATTAGTGAGAGTTTCATTTTTTAATCTCAATTTCTGAATAGCAGTCTGAGATTTGCAAATATCAGTAAAAGGTGAAAGAATAGTTCCTTTTTTGCCATCTTGCGCAATTTTTATACGCCTTTTTAGAAGCAGAAATGTTTTATATTTTAAAATTTTAAAAATATAGCCCCTACAAAATAAAATAAATAATAAAAAAACTCTCTTTCATTCATGTAATTCTTCTTTAGTATGCGACATTTTTGTTAAAATCATTCTACGATTTATGAAATGATGAAATGGTAAATGAGAACACGGGCAACACATCGATCAGAAAGTTTCAGAAACATGGATTTTCTCAATACGTTTGCAAATGTACTTCATCCCCTTTTAAAAGTAGCAAGTTTTCAGTTATGTTAGTAATCATTAAAGGAATGCCTCAAACCATCATGTAAGGGTCTCTCCGATGGTGTACTGGTAACGTCGTCGCCTTGTAATCAAGGGGTCCTGGGTTCGATACCTGGTGAAGGCACATGGCACAGTGATTCGGATCCCACTTTAAACTGTAAGTCATAAAGTGGACTCAAAACAATAAATCAAATCAATCAATCAATCAATACCATCAGGCCTAACTGCATGCGAAGATCGAGTACCAGGCAGTGATGGAAATTTGCTGTAATTATCTATCGTAAGACATAATATTTAAGTTGTTTTGCATTAAGCAAAACGTTTAATGGAATTATAATTATAAGTAATACAATAATATATAATAGAGACCTCTCGACCTCCTCTTATCTCTTATAAGCCACTGTGGATATTCATACATTAAATAACTATATATATAGTTATTTAATATATATATATATATATATATATATATATATATATATATATATATATGGGGGAAGAGATTGTAAAATCTGGTTGACGGATTTGAAAACCTGCACCTCCACTCCAAAATAAGTTCTGACGTCCCTGCTGCTTCTACTGCCACACGTTTGGCTAGTATCAGCCACAATAGCCACCTTGAGTGGCACTGGATGGATTCAGCATTGTTCTTAAATTTGTTTAACCACTGTTGTACTGCAAAATAATATAATACAATTATTTTTAGTGTTTTTAAATATTTTTTTCTGCATTGTTTCATCCTGGTTTCCCAGAATATTTTAAAGCTTACACCAAGATAAACACACAACACAACCTTATATGGCTAGTCACTCTACACTTCTAAGGAATGTACAGTTTCTGTCTTTGATTTCTCCTAGGAAAACTTGCTGTACCTCTCCAAGTGTCATAACTGGCTGATTCTTCCTCTCCCCTCCATCCTGTGACATACTCTTTTTGCCTTCCTTTCCTTCCTTTTCCTGATGGCACTGACCTTCACTTTTTCCTTCAACTGGCCTGACAAGTTAAAATCTTCCACTTTTGTGTTGAAAAATGAAAACAACCAATTTACTTTCCTCATGCTTTTTTACTTTGTTCCAATTTCCCCTTCATTTTTGTTCAGTTTCTCTCCCCTGTTTATGCAGATGTGCTTAGTTTCTGCCACTTTTCTCTACATTTCATTTTCCCCTCCTCTCTTCCATTTGTACTTTCTTAATCCTGTGCCCATATCCTATGTGCTCACTCAGTGCTGTTCTTGGATCTTTTTCTTTAACGTCCCTTCTATATTCTTTAATTAACTCATTCATATTTCTCCCTGTCTCTTCTATGTGTTTGCTTCTACATCAACCACATTCCACTTCATATACCCAAATTAGTTGTTAATACATCACTAATTATTATATTATTTACTTCAATAATAATAGTAGTAGCCTCATAATTATAAATAAACAAAAAACTGCCCCCACTCTTATTTTCTCCTTTGTACTCGTTAAACCATTTCTCGATGCTCTTCTGTAGCTTGAAGGCTACTCTTAGTCCATACCTTTCATAGGTGTTTCTTA
Source organism: Lepisma saccharinum (assembly GCF_977018435.1). NCBI lineage: Eukaryota > Metazoa > Arthropoda > Insecta > Zygentoma > Lepismatidae > Lepisma > Lepisma saccharinum. The sequence continues at coordinate 47,531,751 of NC_139237.1, read as the reverse complement.
TCTTTTGTCTATCTTTCTTTAATATGGCACACTCCCATATTTCTTCTCCTCTTTTTGTGCATTCTTATCCTCTTCGTCTTTTCTCTTATTGCTTTGTATGCTTCCATTATCCACTTCATTTCTTTGTCATAGCTTGCTTTATTATTGCATAACCTCGCTGCCTTCATATAAAACTCTCCCAAAGAAGAACATAGATACACTAACCTACTCCACCCAGTCAGCAGTGATAAAGCCAAATGGGTTGCCTTCCCTTACCACCAGACTACATCCAACCGCCTAGCCAAGACCTTGAAACAATATGACATAAAACTCACACACAAACTAATGAACAAAATAGCCAGTGCCCTAAGGAAACACAGGAGATCATTCCTTTCCCCACTAGACAACCCAGGTGTATATGACGCCCAGTGTGAGTGCAACTCACACTACATTGGCAGATCCATCAGATCTGTCAACGAGCGTATACAACAGCACTTAGCGGATGCAAAAACATCCCAACCTACTACCGGACTAGCAAGGTACCTCAACTTCAACAAACACAGGATCCACAAATTTTCAGTTAGGCATACATCACACACCCTAATCGACACCAAAATCAAGAGACACATGTGATTATGCACTTTCCGCACGAGCTGAATATCGACAGCGGTCAGGCTCATCATGTTTGGCTCCCGCTATTACAACAGCTCAAACCCATAGCATGCAGCAGACGAAATGGCTACACCAGCACCCCTAGCGGTAGTCAAGGAAACAACAAGAGGAACTGGAAGTCAACCTAACAGTAAAGCATTGAGTTCCCAAGTGGACGGTGGCAGAGGCCACCGAAATTAATAGAACATTTACAAGTAGGTTTCGCGGATATATCTTTAGTATCTCTCTTACGTCTTAATATATAGATACACTGTTGTACTGTCTGCTCATTTACCACATGCCTATTGAATACCTGGCATTTTCTCCCAATTTCACTAGTGTTTATTCCCAGTTTACACTCATAAAGCACATTAATGCTGTTTGGCAGTTCCCATGTTTGACCGACTTTCACTGACGTCCCTGTTGAACTGTGGCAACTACAACCAGCAGGCTACAAAAGGAAGCACTCACTAACATGCTAACTTCCTCTATCTCTCTCATCTTGGAATGAAAGCTGTAGGGAGCACATACAGTGTCACTCTGTGGAAATCTGACAGAACTTTACTGGGTATCTTATAGAACAGAAAAATTGAAGTGGTTTCACAAACATTTCATTATTATTTACAATGATTAATTTTCATTTTCCAGTTGAAATTACAAATTCTCACTTTTTTAAATTTCTTTACATAGAAAGCATGGCTGGTGGGAAAAATGGGAACACTGAATTTAAGGGTCTCTCCAAATATTTTAACTCCACAACAATAGATGGGAGAGCAAATGTGAGTATATTATATTAATTTAAAAAACAATAAATCTGTAATTGTAAATTTCTTGTGGAAGATTTATTTTAGGACACCTTGCCAGTCAAATTGTAAGGGAGAATTCACACCAGAGCAACAAGCGGCATTCGACACATGCCATTTGGGAACGAGCCAATCAGCAGAAATGTTTCACACTATAGCAGCATGACGGGTCGCAGAAGCCTGCACACAATTGGAATCCTCAAGCAACACATGCTGCCTATCGTTTGAGTGTGAATTCTTCCTAATAGTATTTCGCCTTATATCTGCTTAGATTTCATTATGGTATCACTCATTTGTGTACAGCTTTTTGCTGAAAGAGACAAGGCACTGTTGCATTATTAATAGTGTAATGCCATTTAGTAAAAGTGTCAAATATTTGTAAGAGATAACTGGAGGAGTATGGGTGACATTTGCTTTGAATTATGCAGTTTGTAGTACCTCAATAGCACCACCAAATACTGTCGCAATCCATAACTCACTAGTGCAGGTACTTGTGTGGCGACCATTTTGCTCCAACAAAAATAAGAACATAACTCACCTTCGGGCATGACTGAAAACAATTTTAATTTTTGCCCGTCACCCCCAATTTTGAGAAATTGATTGTTTCTTAATAATCCCATTTTTATAACAGTTAATCCTGTTCAAAACATACAACAAAAATATGATTCACAATTAAGTGCAGAAGGTGCATGCAAGGCACATAAGGTGTACATGGAAGATTCCTTTCTGCTAAAGGCATGTAAAATATAAAAAAAAACCATTTGTCTTGTATATGGCTTATCTGGCATACTTTGGTGTTCAAGTTGGTGCACAATGCCAGGGGTCCCGGGGTTCGAATTCCGGCCTGGGCATGGATGTTTGTGAGTGTCCATTCATCAATTTCATCATTCATCCCCATCTTCACAAATTAGCCAAAAATGGCACAAGAAGAGAAGTAAAATAAAGCAAATCAATCAATGAAGTCATCATTTGTAGTGCATACACTGCTACTATGAGCTAGTTGTTAAAAGCAAATGGAAACCTCTAAAAAAAAAAAAAATAGAAGAAGAAAACAAGATAAGCTACCTGTATATTGATGAAGAGGAAGAGAGGACAAAAATTGAAACCGCTTGGCATCAGAAGAAGTGTGCAACAGGGGTATTCTGCCACAAAAGTGATGCAAGTGAGGCGACATAAATAAATTTTATAAAGAATATAGAGGACAGAATCAAGAAAATATGCATGAAAGAATGTGAAAAAGAAGGCAAAATAAATACAATATGGAAACAGCTGGAACAGAATGGCTACAAGAAGGATAGACTGGACATAAACAGAAGAAGGAAGAAAAGTGGCAGGGGAGAAGAGGAAGTGAAAGAAAAAGAGAGGTGGTTTGGAATAAGGAGTATGAGAAGACCACAGAAAAGATATGCAAAGTGCTTAGGAAAGCAGGCATTAAAACTTACAGGAAGGGAGGGCAAAGCATCTTAAGAATAACAAATAATGCAAACAAGAAAAAGGAAAACAGAGAAGAGGAAGCAGAAGGGATTATCTACAAAGTGAAGTGTAAAGAATGTCAGTGTGCGTACATAGGTACATAGAAGAAACGAAAAGAGGCTGAAAGACAACATAGGGATGATGTACGACTAAGGAGAGAGAGAAATGCAATATTTAAACACACAAGAGAAACAGGACATGACATAGATGAAGCTAAGCATATAGAAAGGGAGAAGAGAATACTAGTGAGAAAATGGAAGAGTGGAAAGGACAAGAGAGAAAGAGGAGAGAAGAAGGAAGAGGAATGAATAAAGAAAGGATAAGGAAAAAAGAGCGTGAGATAAAGAGTCTAATCACTATCCAGATGAAAGGAAATGTTTAGCTAAATAGCCTGTCAGGTGAAAGTACAGTTGACAAGGGAAGGCCACCTGCTGGAATGTTCCAGACAAAGCATCTTTCTAAAAATCTTATGTCTGGAGGGGAATGATTTTTGTGTATATATATCTTCCTGTTTTGTACCTTGTTTCACTTGTACTTGGTACAGAGTCTGAAAAAGACCTTGCTAGAAGGTTCAAACGTTACGTTTTAGTATATGTTTTATAATAAAAGAAATTTCTGCCTTGGTCAGCATATTGAGTTTTTCATATCATGGGAACAAGGCTTAATGGCGTTATAATTGGAAATCTCTAAGTTTAGGTATTCTGAAGTAACAATGTTCTTAAAACTTTGCATAACGACTGTTTGATATTGATGTGTTACATAACCACAAAATGATACAGTAAATATTACTCTTAAATTGGTTTTTATTCTTGTGGCAACAACAAACACAATCATATATTGCTAATCACTCTGCATTAAGATTGGGTGTATGCAGTGGCGAAGCATCCTATGAGGCCAGGAGGCCGGGCCTACCCACGCCATTACTCTTTGAAAGGTGTATTTACTTATTTTGTCAAAACACATGTAATGCAATGGAAAAGTTTGGAATTTTCATTTATGATAATTACAAAAAAATTCTAACCCTGTCCAGTATACGAACTTTCCATGGAGTGAGGCACATTTGCTGGGGCCTCTTCTCTTTACATTCCGTCGTACGGTCATATATGCGGGAAGCCTAATCTTACGAGTACTGTACGTATGCTTATAACGTGCTCCTGAGGCCGGCCTCGCGGTGTTACCCACTAGGACGAACAGAATATCAGCAACACTGCATTTCCGCCAGGGTTGGAAATTTGTGGTGTACCGGCATTTTTTGTAAAAATTAGCCTGTGTTCGTGCAGAGATATTTCTATTTCATTGTACATTTTCCATATTTTGTACGAAACTTAGGTTTTCCTTCCTTTCATCGACAAGTGTAAGTGAAATTGAAAATTACGGAGTAGTGTAGTTCTGACTTCGTTTTCTGGTCAGAGTGCTGATGATCTTGTCGATTCACCCAACACCGTAGCGTAAACAGAAAGTCTAAAGAACTTATATGTGTAAAGTAAGTCTTCATACCAAATAATGTAAATTAAAATGCTAGCTACGCCTTATATTTACAAAGTAGTTTTACTTTCACTGGAAATAGAATAATTCATTTTTATCGTGAACGGGGATTCCCTCGTTCGTTCCCTCTCTGTGAAAACTTGCCTCCTGCTCAGGACGCTACAAGGGAAAGTGGCTCGGAGCGCGAGGTTTGTGGCGGTAGAGCTTTCTTTGTGATTCATGTGTTGTGCAGCGATCAGATTTACGCAAGAAGTGCCGGACTGAAATGCAAGAACAATCGAATTCTTAATTCAGTGAAGTTGTAATCATCGGTAAGGTAGGACCCACTTTTGGTCTTTCATGTTTCCTTCTTATAACAATCATTTCTAAAATGTTTTCAACTATATTTTCCTTTGCAAGTAGCAGTGGCAAGTGACAGCAAAATATTTAAAAAAAATCAAAGTTGTTGAAACGTTATTTAATGCGTTAACACTGTCGTTGAATAAATATTACAAGCAGACATTTTTTTATGCAGCCGACACAAGCGAAGAGTAGGCAGTTTCGTTTACCCTGAAGGGATAACAAGAGAAGAGGGCGGTCAATGAGAGTACAATACAAGGGAAGACTTATTTTGGGTTTAGGACAAAGAGTTTTGTGTTATGGGGTTATTGCGCGGGCCATGTCTGTTTCAGGTCTGGCGGAACAGGCCAGTGTTGTCACATTGGATTGGCAGAAAAGAGCTGAATTGCACCTAAAAATTGGGATTCTATTCTCTCAGGCAACTACATTTATTATAACCTGTTTATATGTTACATAGTAACCTGTCGTGTTGCCGGGTCCCAAACAAAGATGCTATGTTCTATTATCATGTAAAGGTGTCTACTAACAACAAGGGGTAGAACAAACTAGGATGCGAAGTATACACACTGAATGAGAGAGAGGGGGGGGGTTCCTAGCCCTTTTCACCTCAATTGCAAAATAAATTTAGAATAAAAGTGATGAAGAATTGACAACAGGGCACGAGAACGTCACGCCACTGGCAAGTAAAGAAGCGGCCTGGAGAGAGACATTGAACCACTTTCCATGAAATAGACCCCCTCCCTTTCTTTTTACATATTTAAGCAACTAATGGAAATTATCGCACTTTTGTGCCTACCCTGCTAGGAAATCTACGCTTCGCCACTGGGTGTATGATGTCTGATTGGATATGTAATATCGAAAAAGTTATGGAAAACTATGATGAAACATCACCATAATAATAATAATAATAAAACACACTAATAGTAACATTTATCATATTATTTTGCACTATTCCGATGTGATGGATGAAATCATATCACCACGCATTTTACATTTCATATTTAGCATCACTTTTCTGCCCCTTTTGGCTAATAGTGAAAATGAGATTAATGGTGATTAGATGAAAGAGCCTTCAGAATGAAACATACGTGCCCACTCCACAACGTAAACCAACCTGGGACCGTTAGAGGCAAGAGAGCAAGTCCATCACTTAATGTGCTTGGATGCTAAGGTAAATATGAGGCCATGTAACTGACTGTTATTTTTGTTTGGGCAATATTCAAAATAAACAAAGCATCAGGGAAATATTGCAAGTATTCATCCTGCTACCCAAATCTTCACAGTGGAAGAATCATTTCTTGATGATATTAGATACTTTAACAGCACAGATCACATCAGCAATTTTGACTTTAATGATTCAGTAAGACCTGAGCCAGTAGTTCAGGGATCACAACTTACTGACTAATCATACATTTTAGTAAAAAAAAAAAGAAAATTACTAACCATTTTTTCAACACATGTGATGCAGGTACACTGCAATGACTTACCTAGTGATTTTGGCATATTGTACAGAAGATTGTTTGTTTTATATCCGAGCATTTTTGATGGGTACTTACCTTACGAGATACCACGCCGCCACCACCGATCATGTTCTATTCGACCCCCAGCATTATGGACTATTGCCCGGCATCGCAGTTTCCATTGCAGCAAGCTCTGGCACAGGACAGGCATGGGAAATCTGTCCCACTCCTTCCTGCAAGCTTTCCATAGACCATCCACGGTGCGCGGGCGGCAATGTTGAAGACGTCGTTTCAACAGTCCAAATGTGCAAAAATCCATTGGACTGGCATCTGGATGAATCATATGTCCATCTCACTACTGGTGGGCACATTCGGGTGATCACATACCGTGACATTAACGGCAATGGGCGCAGCAACTTTGTTCGTGAGTGCAGGGAAAGTTTCCCTTGTGGCTTTATGGTTGTGACGGGATTCGGATATGAGGGTAAGTTGATGATACGCAAGGTGGACAAAAACGTGAAGGTGAATGCCAGATACTTCCAAGACTCCATTCTGACACCTATGTATCGGAGAGACATCCCACAATTGTATGGAATGGACGCGAACCAGGTGATGATCCATATGGACAAGGCTTTGAGTCATACCGCCAGAACATCACTACGTTTTTATCAGGAAATGGCAGAGGAATTAGGAATTCGTGTCATTCTGTTTGAAGACATTCCTGTGAAAAGCCCAATGCCAGTCCAATGGATTTTTGCACATTTGGACTGTTGAAACGTCGTCTTCAACATTGCCGCCCGCGCACCGTGGATGGTCTACGGAAAGCTTGCAGGGAGGAGTGGGACAGATTTCCCATGCCTGTCCTGTGCCAGAGCTTGCTGCAATGGAAACTGCGATGCCGGGCAATAGTCCATAATGCTGGGGGTCAAATAGAACATGATCGGTGGTGGCGGCGTGGTATCTCGTAAGGTATGTGATCGCCAGAATGTGCCCACCAGTAGTGAGATGGACATATGATTCATCCATTGTGACAACTTTCTTCCATTTGGAACCTGCCAGGAACTTTTCATACATTTTCCTGCAGTTCGTCTTACGTTCGGCAATGTGACGCGGTAGAAGGTGGTGTGCACGGGCCTTCCGCACACACTTCAACCTGAGGCGCTTGCGAATTGTTTTGTTCACAGTTGATGGTGCGAGGTGAAATCTGTGGGCCATATCACGTTGAGTCGGGGGATTTTCTTGGCACGCCAATCGACAGATCCCTCTTCGCACTACGGGTGACACTTTGCTTGCAGCCCTTCTCCTGGTGGTTTTCGTGGGTGATGTTTTGCAAGGAGAGCCTGTTGTGTGTAACGGGCCACACTAGCTTTTGCAGTAGTCACCCCGAGTGTTAATCCATTCTCCCGACACTGTTTCACAATGGTTACGTATGAAAACACAGCATGGAAAGGGCCATTACGTAACCCTCCAAATACCAGTTGATTTTCGGCTGCATTTGATAACATTCACTACCAACACTCATGCACTTACAAGGTCAGACACAACATTGCTCCCGCCAGCAGACTCGTAGTTCCAGCATGATATGCCAGGTGGCAGCACCGAATCGAAAATGGTCGGATATAAAGCGAAAAAACCTCTGTATAACTTTATGCCAAGGAGAGATCTCTTGCAGAGAGTTGAAGTATTAAAGCAATCTCAATAACATTCTCTCAATTCATCTTCTCTAATAGTTTTTCTTGTATGTACGCATTGCTTGCATTATAGAATTACTTTCCTGTAGTTTTGGAATGTACATTTAATGAATTCAAAATGAGAAACTCTCTACCAGATGTGGAAACCACAGGAATATATAATATAAGTTGTTCATGTTCAAAAGATTATGTGGGACAAACAGCAAGGAAAATGGCAATAAGATGGCACGAACACGATTTGGACATTATAAATCTAAACCCAAGAACAGGTTTGTCAACTCATATCATCGAAGAGAAGCATTTGATTAAAAAGAGAAGGGTTTTAAAAAGATTAACGGGAAACACAGAGTTGAATGTCTGGGAAGCTTCGTTCATTGCAGAAGAACACTGGAATAAATTAAATAATGAAAATGGTAACATAGATCCAGTATGGAGTTTTCTTTTTCACAAATGGAGTAAGCCACCATCTTTAAAATTTAATGTAACAGAAAACATCAAGAGACTTTGTGAAAACAATGATGAATTTGAATTGCCTGATGATATTTTGGATTCATAATTTAAATAAAAATAAAACAGACTGTTTTTTTCACAGTTAAGTTGCTATATTACAACAATGTAACATTGACAACATCCATTATATAACAGATTCTTTTTGTTTAAAAATTACTAACCATTGTTATAACTGTATCTTTAGTCAAAATGAAAATAAATGTCTGATGAAAGGAGCGTGTGTTCTCCTGAAACGTCACAAAGAAAAACTGTTTTCTTATGCTTGTAATAACCGTAAACTACAGGAAAATAATTCATCTTCTCTATCCAGTATTTTTGACACAAACTTATGGTACTCTGAAACAGTGGTAACCTTCAACCTCTGCTACATAGCTGCATATATACAGGATAGGAAATTCTGTTGAATAATGTTAGTATGGAAAGTTGTTCATCCTCTACACACTGTGAAAGGCCTTTTACCTCAGTTTTACAGAGTACTTGATACACAGTTCAATTACTATTTTAAATTCTTTTGGAATGCTATGTTTTAATACCCATTCATCCTTACATCTTTATTATTATTATTATTATGAAATTTTGCCCATTACCGATAAAGTACCGATATAAAATTTACTGATACTGATAACTAATATTCTGCTGATCCAAACTAAAATTCCAAATGGTCGTTGAAGAACCTGAATAGTTGATTGACCTCCTAAATAAATGTTTGCTTCCAGGTGAATGCAGTGCAAAAGAAGTTGCACATTTAGAGGGTATAGAGAATATCCAAAAAAATTATAACAAAATGGTAGAATTTTGCACTAAGTTATAAGATATTGATAGATATATCAAATCGGTAAAAAAAATCGTCACTGATTGATCGGTCCCATCCCTAGTTATTTATTAGGAATTGCACAGATTAATTTAATTAGTACCCAATCAGTATTGGCCAATACCAGTGACCCAGTTTATGAGCAAAATTACTGGTAATTTTTCCATTCAGATGCATTTATTTGATTTGATTTGATTTGATTTAGTTTATTTTACTTCGCGTTTTGTGCCTCTTGGCTAATTTGCGAAGATGGGGATGAGTGATGAAATGATGAAATTGATGAATGGACAATCACAAACAACCAAGCCCGACCGGGAGTCGAACCCGGGACCCTTGGCGTCACAGCGCGATGTGCTAACCACTCGGCCACAGGGTCAGGCAGATGCATTTATATATAGCCTGTAATTCAGTGAAAATTCTGACAGTTTGTTATTATTTTCATATGTCATACCTTTGTAAAGTCTATATATGTATTTTCCTTTCAAAGACAAAACCCATTGCAGTCACCTGCTTACTTACATACATTAACTAGAGGCAAATGAACCACTCATGTTCTTCGAGGAAGATTTGCAGTATTACAGTATACTGCATCAGTACATTATTGGTTTTCTGTATCAGTATATTTTGTAAGTAGTTTACTGGTACTGGCAAGAAAATTTCACATGTGATCATCCCTAATTATTATTACATTCTGATACCATTAACATCTCTGTGCATATAATTAAGGAGTTACAAGTTTTCTGGAAATTAAACATCTCTTCAAACTATATTACAGCTCACAAAATACGATTTTAATGCTAGAACACTTATTAGGAGAAATGTTCAATAACCCCTCATAAATTTTACATGGTACTTTATTTTTATTGTATCTAGAAATCCGTTCGTGATTTTCACAATTGAATATTTTATCTCATTTATACATAGTATAAAAATATAATTTCATTCGTTCCTCATTTCCCTTACATTTTTATTTACAATTGTTCTTATTTAACACAGTTCCAGAAATACAACATTTAGGGTCTGAAATATAACATCAGAAAGTTGATTTTAAAAAAAATATATATATTTGGAAAATTAAAACTACTTCTTTGCAATAATAAAAGTACAAAAAATGCTCTCTAATCAAACAAAATGTATAATTATACAGGGTGTCCGGCTTAGACCTTTAACATTACAAAACAGTATAACTTTAGTTACATTCAATTTCAAATGAAACTTATTGTTTGTGTGGGACTGGCAACTGTGGCCATTTGCGAGAATCACAAGTACTTCGAGTTGACGTGACGTGCATGCGCGTGTAACGCATAAATTCCAAGATGGCGGAGTTGACGGTTCAGCAGAAAGTGTTCTGCGTTCTTTCACTGGCAGAAAACAAATCTGTGAAGCTTGTTAAACGTGCTTTGCGGCGTGAATTCAATCTTCAACGTCACGACAATGTTCCTTCCTATTTGAGTATTGCTAAGTGGGATAAACAACTAAAAGAAACTGGAAGTACTGTGTCAGTGGCTGTGAAGTACGCGAAGCAGAAGATATCAAAGGAAAACATTGAAGTGATTCGCACTGCATTCACAAGAAGTTCAAGAAAATCAATAAGACGTGCAAGTTTAGAGCTCAACATTCCTCGGTCTACTATCCATGACGTTGTGCACAAAAGGTTACGTCTACGGGCGTACAAGATCCAGTTACATCAAGGAATTTATCCTGATAAGCCTAAAAGACAGACGTTTTCGGGCAAAATTTTAACCGAAATTGACAACAACAATGCTTTTCTGATGAAGCTGCATTCCACACGTGCGGCAAAGTTAACAAGCACAATTGCCGTATTTGGAGAAGTGACAATCCTCATGAGTTTCGTGAAATTATGAGAGACTCGCCAAAAGTTAATGTGTGGTGTGGTTTAATGAAAGAAATGATAATAAACCCATTCTTCATTGCTGAAGAAACAGTGAGAGGAACGAATTATTTAGACATGCTTCATTATTACGCTGTGCCTCAAATGCCTCCAGAAACCATTTTCCAACAAGACGGAGCCCCGGCACATTTTGCTATCATTGTACGAGAATTTCTCGAGGAGCATTTTCCTAGAAGATGGATAGGAAGAGGTTCTAAACCACTTACTTGGCCTCCGTGCTCGCCGGATCATTCCCCCCTAGACTTTTTCTTCTGGGGGTTCATCAAGGACCAAGTCTGCAGTATGCCAGTCGAGAACTTGGAAGATCCGCATAACAGAATTCGTCAGACGATTAACAATGTGACCCCTCAAATGCTAGTGAATACCTGGATGGAATTGGAATATCTGTTCGACATCTGCCGTGCCACAGGGGGGGGCTCATATCGACGTTGTGTGAAGTGCTGGTGCTGGGACAAAAAAATGCATGAGTTTTTCTACCAAAATGTAAATTTTGGTAATAAAATTGGGTTTCTCTGCAAAATTATGCTCCTTTGTAATGTTAAAGGTCTAAGCCGGACACCCTGTACATTAGATTATAGTTTCAAATTACAAGAAAAAGAAATTAAGTCATGTTATAATTTGCGTATATAAGTGTATTTTCCTTTTCTTCACACTTGTGCCCCCCAAACCACGATTGATTGATTTTATTTATCGTCTCTTTTCTTCCATTTTTTACTAATCTCCCCAATGGGGATGAATAAAGGGACACAAACACACGTGGACTATGTACACAACAAACTCCTACAGAGGATTTTACTGGCCAGAGCATCAATAGCCTCAAAATGTAGCCCAATGTGTACTACGTGGAAGACAACAGTTTAGTGCCTTCAGTGAAGTTGACCTCTTAAACCACACCTTCCCAATCAAGCATGGATGTCCGGAAGGGAGGGGGGGGATGCCCCCCTGGAAAATGAATGTCCACCTAAAAAGTATATATTTCACACATAATTTTATTTCAGTCATAGTAATTTATGTTAATTATTATAAGGGTGTTGAAGGAACATAATAATTTCAGACTGAAGCAGTGTTTTTTGAGGGGAAATCACTATTATGGGGAAAAATATCTCTTCTTCGACACAATCCTCCTCATCACTCTCTCGCACAGCATGCTATCTAGCACGGCAGTGAATCCCAGCTCGGGCATGTGGGTGCTCCTGCATCAATTTCATCATATCATCACATATGCGATTAGCCAAAAGTGGGAGAAAAGCAACACTAGATAACAAAAATCACTAGATTGATTATTTGGTCCAATTCTGTAATCCTCTTCACAAAGCACTTGTATTATGTTACAGTTCATGTATTCATTGGTCCTCTTGGCCAGGCATTTTAACTTACAACACCACCAACAAATTCCCACAGATCCAAGTAAAATATACATAGTCACTAACTCCTAGTAAAATTTATGCAGTTGCGCCCCACAGCATGGGACAGGTGTGACCCATCAGAACAGTAGCTCAGCATAGACTCTTCTAAGAAAGTTAGGAAAACAGCGAGTTCTGAATTTTCAGATCGTAAAAATAAAAATGATGACAGGTTAGTGGTCTAGGGTTAAACAAATCATACCGAGAAATATTTTCACACTTTGATAAACAGAAGTTTATAAATAAGGAATGTCTAATGTAAAAAAAAAGTCTACATGTATCTTCAAAGTAGCTTGTGGAAAGCAAGTTACAGCAGTTGTGATTATTAGTACTTACTAGTTGTAATTATTAATATCAGCAGGCAGAAGCATACTTTAGTCCCTCTGATGTGCTCTATTGGTATATTGCATGATGTTAGAAGATTGTCTTTGGTAGAAAGGTAAAGTTGCTTGTGCATATAACACCGTGCCATGAAAGCACATTTAGGAGATGTGGGGATAGGGCCCAAAGCAATCTCAATCTCGCCCATTTTGGAGGTGATGTGATCAGAACCACCCTCTGGCCACCTTTAACCCCCCTCCCCCCCGGTCCGGGTTGCGCACCCAGGTACACATTGATTTTAGGCTGGGTGAACCCCGGAGCCACTTTATGAGGTACCAAGGCTGGAAAAATTCTGACCTTACATGACCCACCCCAGGAATCGAACCTGAATCTCCCGCATGGCAGTCAGATAGATGCATCATCGACTAGATCACTGTGGCTCCAGAATATCCTCGAGATTTGTATTTTTTTAAATTCCCTGAGATTTCCAGGTTTCCCAGGTGTGCGTCATAATATGAACAGAAGTGTATTGAGCTGTGAAGTAAATTTGCAACATTTCTTCTTCTGGCAGAGTGCAGCAGCCACAATTGGATCTCTTGTTCTGCTCGCTCTGTACCTCAAATTCAAGAAGCCAAAAGAGCCTTCGGAATCTAAATGATGGACGGACAATCTGCCTTTGAGGCTGGAAGGATACCGATTTACATGTGTATGCCTTTTTGGAACATCAGCTTTAAATCTTGCAAAAGCAATCAGTGTAAAATTCAGTTGTTTTGGTTTGAGAAATAAAACTTTTTCTGTAATTTCATATTTCCTTTATGTTGGTTTTGTGATATTGTGTTTTCTTATTGTATATATCACTTTTCCACTTCTGAGCTAATTGCAAATTTACATTCGCGATTTGTAGTAAATGGCTAGCCATGATATCCTGGATCAAGTTTCTTTATACCTTTTAACTTATTTTCAGTAATTTTTAACGGTTTAAACCTTTTCCATGTCTTGTACTCGACCTTCCCAGATCTAGGTCAACTGAAAAATCAGGTATGTGCTGTAACATTTTCTTGGTTAGTTTTATATTGGCATCATATAGCATGAAGTACATAACCTATTCATCACAAATTGACATTAAGTAACATTAGAGATTACAATGTAGTCTCCTTTGAGAGATCATCTTGACAAAGGGGGTTGTGGCCTTGATGTTGGAATAGGATATAATTTTTTCAAAGAATTTCAAATGGGAGGGTGTGTTCAACCTTTGGATTCTTACAGAATCAGAGTTCAAACCAGCGTCAACGTTGGATTCTATCTCCTAATATTAAGAATATTTTAATACGAAAGGGCCAAATAGCTGACTTGTATCTGTTGCTCATATAAAATGGATTTTTTCTGTATTCAGGATTAAAAAAAGTAAATAAATGTAGCGACAGTGTCATTGCACTTACACATGTAAGGGTTACACTTCCGTTAATGATACTGAAATGCTAGGACAGGGAAAGCAAAACTAATGCACACTCCACCAAAAGCCCAACAGAAAGCCTGCACATTAAATTTTCAAAAGATATACAATGAAAGGGGGAAATATGTGCAATGAGAAGGAAATACAAGATTATAGAACATAAGGTACATCAGATTCTCTCATATAGAGAACATGTAAGTAGGAAAGGTCAGCATAGCATCACATAATGAACTGCAAGGTATCACTCTACCCACACATAATTGATTGTTTTGTGCAACTTCAACATTACACAAGGTGCTCTACGTACAAGATGATTCACAATTTCCTCTGGGATTCGAACATTTATAATACAAGAACTATAACACATACAGCAAAAATGTGTACATCAGTACATAAAGAATCTCTCCAAATTTGCCCCTGGTGATGCAGAAGACACCAATCCTGAAATCAAGTTCCTGCCACACATGTCCCAGGATATGGTCAATACCAGCGACTGAATGCATAATCATTTGTAAAGGTTGCATTAAATCATGAAGCAAAGGGGGCACAAACACACAATCTTCAATGTAACCCCAAAAGAAATAATCACATGGGGTTATGTCAAGTAAGCATGGGCCACAGAAGAGGAGGGTCATCTCGAGAAGAATATCCAATATATTGCCACCTAGCAGCTAAATCTACAATTACATGATGGGTCTATTACGAGTGCAAACTTGAAGGGATTATTTGTGTATTGATATGTACCTTTTTGCTGTATGTGTTATTTTTATAGTTCTTGTGCTATAAATGTTCAAAACTCCGGAGGGAATTATGAATCACCCTGTGTAAGGAATCACATGCAACAATGTTATACAGGGTGTTGCTAAATTGTGTAATAGTCCACTTCAACATGCGCACCTCTGGTGGCTTGTACACTTCGCAACATCTTATTTGACCGCCCTGAAAAATTTCAAAGTCCGGAATTCGTAAATTTGGCAGCATAGCGCTTCAGAGCCAACTAAGAGTAGCCAACTTTGCAACATTTCGTCTTCCTGAATGAAAACGCTCTTGTGATTTTTTTTCATTCTTTCACATTTCATAAAGTAAAGATACCCTAAAGCAGTAATAAAATATATGAGTAGACAAACAAATGTTAAGTAGAAATACGAATGTTGAAAATATTTCAAGATTCTTCGTTCTGAATTTGAAAATAGGAAAATGTATGTGCATTGTGAAACACTGAACTGGTCCTCATCCATCTGGAAATAATTGCGGTCACATTTGAATGCTAGAAGGCAAATTTATGATGATTTTATGCGAAATGTTTAGTAAAGATACCTTGCACAACACCAAACGATTCTGCAAAGTGTGTTGTTTCCTTCGTTCTTGGCGAAAAATGGTTCGAAACTCCTGCACAATGTTGCTTCAACTGAGATTAACGTGTTTTACTGAGCTTTTTGTTAGCAATCTCCTGGCGTAGTTGGTTAGATGACAGTACCTTTTTTTTTTCTGTTTTCGTCAAGATCGAAACATCGTAGGTTCAAATCCCACCCTTTCCTTATTATTTTTTCCTTTTTATTTACCGAGTACGAAGTGTTCTAATAACGTAATATAATATTATATGATATTACTGTAAATATTTATGCGATGCATGCTCAGTGGCGACTATTGGGTTTCAAAACTGATGAGGCAAGGTGGGGGAGGTGAGAGGGCAAGGACAGTTTCTTTCCCTTGGTAGATAATGTTTAGCATAGTGCTGGGTCATCTGCCCCTTCACACTCCATAATCGTCGCCAGTGTGCATGCCTCAAGTAATGCTTCTACTAATGTTTTTAATCTTTCAGTGATTGGCAGGATTTTAGGAAATACTTTTTCATTCAGCTGTTATAAGTTAAAACATATTAAGAACTTACATGTCAACTTTCTGCATCCGGAAATGCTGGACATAAATCGCATAAATATCAACGGAAATATCCAAGAAACGTAGATAAGCATTCTCGTCCAAAGCCGTTTACTTCCCGAAAAAGATTTTGCAAAGAAGTAGGTTTGAACCCATGACCTTCCATTCCATAAGCAAACGATCCCCCTACACCACACGGTTCACGTTAATTTATGCACTCGGTTTGGATCCCACTTTAAACTGTAGGTCCAGTCCCGATTATCCTTACTATGCATAAAGTTGACTTAAAACACCAAATCAACCAATTCATCTCCTTTCAGAGTGGGTCTTCTATGATACTGTAATCGGCCAGCATCCGAAAATACAGTTCTGCTTCGCGTATACCAGAGTGTAATTGCATTTAATATTGTGACTAATTTTACTTTAAAACTACAGATTAAAGCGATAATAGGGTCCAGAAAAAGAACCTCAAAGTAGATCTTCACACAAAGTATTTTAATCCATTGCCAAACATTTCAGTTAAGAATAATATTATGCTTTTCCATTGACCGTATTTTCGATTCATGGTGAATTTGCTTTAGCAAATGTCAAGAAATCGAAATATGTAAGTTTTACTAGTAAATGCATTTAAAATGCACGAAACAACAGGGGAGGAGAAAAATAAACCTCAAAAATAAGTAAAAATGCAACAAAAACTGTTAAAAATACTGACCAATAAACTAAAAGCCAAAAAAGGCCGAAAAATGCAAAAAAGAAAAAAAAAGAGAAAAATGTAAAATAGAAAGTGTTTTCCGGCTCTAACTGAAGGGAAACGGACATGATATCAGATTTATCATTGCTTCTAAGGGTCAGAAAAAAAAAAAAATTCATCAACTTCCGGACCCTAATTAGTAATTATGACCATTGAAAAAGTTGGAGGTAGCTTACTTAAAATTTTCTTGCTGATCGTATCGTCCCATATCTCCACTTCATAATAAAGAAAAACATCAAGTTTATATTTCGAAAATGACTTGGAGTTTTCCACCACGAAAATATGTTTTTCATAGTTTGAAGTTCGTTAGTATTATCGTTCAAGGTTTCCATTGTTTTAATTTCACACATATTTTATATTTCATACATTCCTCTCTCTTTTCATACAGTCTTTGGAAAAAAGCTGAAGTTTATTGTCAAACGGGGCCTGGTTCAAATGACTTCTTTTCGCTCTCCTGTTCCTACTTTAAACAAACAACAAAATACTTCGTAACTAAACGATTGCTTATTCAAAACACGGAATTTTTACACAATTACAAAATATGACAAAACGCCAATAGACATGTTCATCATTTTTCCCTTTCAGCGTTTCTCGATTTTATCTGAATTCGTTTCCTCATGAAAATTGCCATGAGGAAATTATAGATATGACATTATGTGTGAATTGGTTTCTTCAAACTGGTAGCAAATTTTAACATGAGCTACGTGGAGAAGAGGTAGCATGCTTGATTCTTACGAGGGAGGTCGTACGTTCGATTCTCCACCTAAGCAGGATTTTTTTCAGGAGTATATCGTTGGGTGTAAAGTTTATCCACCGTGCTAAGAAGTTAACATTGGTCTCTGTATTTCATGAGAGGAAAGGAAATAGTAAGAGAAAGTTATTTCGATGATAGGAGGAAGTCACATGCCACGTCGAATGCGCAGAATCAAGTTACATAGAGCTAAGTCTGTAATGGTGGTTTCGAATATTGCAAAGTTAGTGTAGAAAGTTTGTTATATCTGATACTCGTACTTTCTGTCCAAAGAAGACAAACATTTTAGATACATAACAGTGAGGAATTAACGATCATTATGAGGTTTTGAATTTTTTGTTTGTCACTCACTATATAAATACTTATTAGTAGTTTCTTATCGAATCGGCCTTCGTCGCAATAACAATTTATTTATGTTAATTAGCGATTTACTATTAGTTTTAGACGCATGGTAAGATGGTGGTGAGGGGATTGACAACAGTCATTACAAAGGAACGGACATAAAATTACCAATCTTAGCAATTTGAACTCATTAAACACTCCCCTTCGTTACAGTACTGCACTACATCACTACTTAACATAACTGTATATCTTTTTTTAGTATATCGAAATCAAATAATCAATATTTTAGGTGTCAGTGAAGAACAAACAATACATAACTTAAATAACATTACATTTTGCATCCTGAATACATATATGTGATTTGTGAATTAATCATGATGTGTGTGTTAACACAACATATGAACAATAACTAAAAAGAAAAGTTTTAACTTTTAAATCCTGGAAATGTCCAACTTCTAAGGGGAAATATGCACAGAAGGGACGTCCCTCAAGTGTGCATGGGCTCTACGTTAACTTAATGACGTTATACCCTTAAAAACATGTTGACGTTTACGAAGACTCCCACCTTCCTGTGTTTCAAGCACATTTTCTCGACAAGTCGTGTAAAATATATGTTTTTGAGAACTGTTCGATATTATGCAAGGTATTGTAAATAAAATGTCGCATAAACTCCTCACAAATTTGCTTCTTTCTGCACAAACTTGATGGCAATTTCCTCCAGGTGGAGAAAAACTCTATTCAGTGTTTCAAACCCCCCAAATTTCAAGTCGAGCAAGCAGAATCGCAAATATCCTTGAAGGTTCTTTTTCCAATTTATTATTTCTGTTTGATTGTGTATTACAATAGCGGTTTATAATTTCTAAGTTCATGGAAAGGGTTAAATTGAAAACCTATCACCGCAGCGTTTTTCGTCTAGTGGAAGGACCTACTCAAAGTTGGCTACTCTCACCTGGAGCTGAAGTGCAATGTTGCTAAGTTTACGATTTCGGGACTTCGAATTCTTTCTGGGCGGTCAAATAAGATGTTGCGAAGTGTACATCTAATCAAAATACTAACTCTGTCCACATCCTGTCAACTGTGGAAATGGCAGCTTAGATTATGGCCTTCAAATAAAGTTCAATGACAGGAGTGCTGTACACTGTCTTTGATGTAGCCACACAAAAAGAAGTTCAGGGTAATGTCAGGATATCTAAGAGGCCAGGCAATTGGACCTTTTCTTCCAATCCAACGTGCTGGAAATATGCTGTCCAGGACATCTTTCACGTCTAAGGCCCAGTGTGATGGTGCACCATCTTATTCAATACCTGAAGAAAAAACTTTAGGCATTGGTGAATCACATAAAACACAGTATGTATATTCCTCTATGTCAATTACAAGTTGTGCTGTATGACTTCAAAGTTGTAAAGTACCTTTTGGGACACGGTGCATATCTGATATCTGTGCTTCTGAAATCTATCGCTGGGAACCTTTTCTCCTTCACTACCCTTAAGCATCAAAGGACAGTTTGATGCTAGATAATCACTTCAACAGCTTTCCCTCATTAGTAATTGTTTAAGAGTATTGAACTTTTACAGTTATAAACTATACTTCAAGTTGTCACGTGACTATACTTTTACACAGTGCCACTGAAATGCCAGGAAGAAGAGAGCACATCCTGTGTACACCATCCAGCAATGCTGGAAGTGAGGATTCAAAATGGTACCTGTATATTGCCTGATGTGTGTTCCATTCTCATGGCAAGAATTGCGTACATGCTGTTGATACTTTCAAAGGGAAAATATTCTAATGTAAAAGCTGCGCCTGTTTTGAGTGGGAAATTTAAAATTCTGCAAATTTTACAATAACATTTAATATCTCAGACACTATGAAAACTTATATCATTAAATGTCCTGCTGACCTACACAGTTTTTACACATGGGTTATATGTAGAAGCATGCATATTTCGTTTTTGATGAAAACCCGAAATGTGAAATAACACATTGCAGTGTTAATTTTCCATGTTTCTGAAAGGTGTGGGGTGCATTTTCCCACCCTGTCTTGTCATGAAATAATGCGAAATGAACGTCAAAATACGAAATAGACTCTTAAACACGAAATTTAGAGTTTATTTACAGACGCGACACTTTCTGAAGTCAGAATTATCCTGCGAGTTATGCAATTCACGGAAAATTGATTAAATCTGCTGTACATATTTGAGAAGAAAAAATGGACCACTTTATACAGGAATAAACTTAATACTCTGGTTACTACATAAATATGCTATAACAAGGGATATGTTTATTTTGTGTAGTAAGTGCAGTTTTTAATCAAATTTGGGATTATATTCACATTTTAGAAACCAAAATGTCATTTTATATACTGCTTTTTCACAGCTATAACAGCGAAATTTAATTTTATTTACCGCTTTTGAACCCGAAATTGACTCTGTTTTTGTACCGAAATTTTGCTTTTTTATTTACCAAAAATATGGGCCTCTAGTTATATGATTTAATGAAATCTTATAATTTTCAAACTTCCATTGTTATCAGGTTCCCAGCCAGGGTGGTTTCAACAATTCCTTCTCATGTGCCAAAGTGGTAATTGGACTTTATTTCGCAAATTTCCCTTTTTTCCTGTAAAAAAATAGAACAGCCAAAACACTTTTATGTGCACTCGACTCCCCATGCCTTATGCGCATCATCGTTATACTCGTGATTGATGGCATGCTAGGAAAACAAAGTGCAAGCCACATGTTTTGGTCATAATGACCAACATATCGTGAATAGTTTGCACCAGTTTTGTTCATTACGACCGACGTGGCCGCGAACGTGCCGTGTTAATAATAGTAGTAACAAGGGATAGTTTGTAATATTAGTATGTCATACGTTCATGTGTTGCAAATGAAGAAATAATTTGAGTTATGGTTTAAAGATTAAAGTTATAGTTTATGCACAGTAAGGCTAATCCGAACTGGACCTATAGGTTAAAGTGGGATCTGAACCACTTGGGCCTCCACCAGGTATCAAACCCGGGACCCATTGATTACAAGGTGACAAAATTACCACTATGCCATCGGGGAGGCCCAAATGAAGAAATAAGACAAAATTGATACATAATGTATACTTTTCAAGAAATGGCATGTTAACTGCTGCCACGTGGTGCTGGGAAGACAGTTGTCCCAGCTGTCCATTCGGCAATACCCACAGCAGGAAGACATGTATCCTAAAGTTCACTAAAGGTTAAGAATCATAACTTTGACAGAAGACAAGAACATTTTAAAGTATCAACAACTCTGCAGGCTGGTGCAAAATGATGATTGCATGGTTAAATCTGAAATAAATTCAGAACACAAACATGTACCTATGGAGTAATTCTGCAAAGCAGCCTAGATGCTTTCATACAAGCATATTCTACATATCAGTATTGGGTGCCTTCATATCAAGTGAAACACTGACTAGTTTTAGGCTTTATTGAAACGGTAGTATCCAATTAACTCATGGCTACTTCAACAGAAATTTTACAGAGAACATGCACTTTTAGGTACACAAAATACTGCGTGTCTTAGTCCATATGTACACTTTACAAATTTACTACATCTCACAGCATTTCAATATTACTTCTTCTCTTCATTTGCTTTGGTTTCTTTCTTTGATTCTGGCGTTGATTCCTGTTTCTGTTTTGATGCCTCCGACAACTGCATGGCATATTTCCATCCTGACACAGCTAACTGCTCTGCATTTTCTGAGAAATTTGCCAGAAAGCCACAGGTGGCATAAACGCCTTTGTTCCAGTATTGTTTGGCAGGCAGCACTAGATCTTCAGCTTTAAGTGGCTCTATTATTTGTGCCTGTAAGTAAGGACAAGTAAATTAATATGACACAGAAAGAATTTTCATCACAATTGACCATTACGAAGTACACTATGGAAGTATCAACAGAATACTACAGTAGTACAGTGGCACGGGTTCTGCAACCGAAAATGAGGCTCGGTGAGGCTCGCAGTGTTGCCAACCTCTTACTTGAAAAAATCACCAAGGTTTTTGTTTTTGGGCATAACCTAACCTCAAGCAAGGAGCTGGCAACACTGCTTGAGGCTTGTTCTGCAGTGTTGCCAACTGTTACTCGAAAAAGTCACCAAGGGTTTTTTTTGGGTCTAATGTAACCTCAAGCAAGGAGCTGGCAATACTGCTTGAGGCTTGTTTTGCAGCGTTGCCAACATCTTACTCGAAAAAATCACCAAGGTTTTTGTTTTTGGGTATAACCTAACCTCAAGCAAAAAGCTGGCAATACTGCTTGAGCCTCATTTTCTTGCAGTGTTGCCAGCCTCTTACTTGAAAAAATCACCAAGGGTTTTTTTTGGGTCTAATGTAACCTCAAGCAAGGAGCTGGCAATACTGCTTGAGGCTTGCCTTGCAGCGTTGCCAACATCTTACTCGAAAAAATCACCAAGGTTTTTGGTCTAACCTAACCTAAAGCAATGAGCTGGCAATACTGCTTGAGGCTTGCCTTGGAGTGTTGCCAACATTTTACTCGAAAAAGTCACCAAGGTTTATCTTGGTCTAACCTAACCTAAAGCAAGGAGCTGGCAACACTGCTTGAGGCTTGCACCTAACCTACCTAACCTAACCTAACCTACCTAACCTAACTTAACCTAACCTAACCTACCTAACCTACCTAACCTAACCTAACCTACCTAACCTAACCTACCTAACCTAACCTACCTAACCTAACCTAACTTAACCTAACTTAACCTAACTTAACCTAACCTAACCTAACCTACCTAACCTAACCTAACCAAACCTAACCTAACCTAAAGCAAGGAGCTGGCAACACTGCTTGAGGCTTGCCTTAATTAATTGCATAAAGCAATTTGCCAACCTACTGATATTTTTGCCATAGTTTTTTACAAAAAAAAAAAGAGAGAGAGGGAAGAGTTAAACAACCGACAATGCTGCCATATACCTACCTACAGCTTTTTTTACTTGGCAAGGGTTTAGCCAATTTAGCAAGGAGTGCCGGCAACAAATATATACTGCCGTAAAAGAGAGGGGTGGATGGATGGCAACACAGTATGTGTGTGCGTGTATAATATGTAGTATTTTTAACTAGAGTGTGTTGGCAACCCACCTACAACTAAAAAAGATAGAGATACCAATATTGCTGTAAGATGAAGAGAGAGAGGCCTATAGCTGGCAACAGTGGTGAGCAAATATGCATTATTTCCAAGTCCCGGGCGCCAATGTATATTGGGATTTTTGTAAACCTCTTCGCGGGAACGATGTGCCACACATGTGTGCGCGTGCTTCTTATTATTTTTGTATTGTGATGCAAACAAACAAATAATAATTGTTTTTTTTTTTGGATTTCTGGCCTCTATAACCTCGCCAGGGTGCGTGGGTGCTCAACACCAGTTCTAACGGTCATAGCTATCAAAAGCCTAATGCCTCTGTAGAGTTTTGTGAGTTATTATTTTTTTTAATTTGCGCATCGAACTAACTTATATTGGATTTTGATCGTAGTGTGCAGTGTTAATTTGATCAGAGGTGTCTTATTGGCTGGATTGTTGTTATTCTGTAGCACTGTTGAGGTGAAATCCAAATTGCACATGTGCTTGTCGAAATGCTTTTGTATGCGTGGAAGAGTGTGCTTGGACCAGTAGGGAAATTTATTTTTCGCACCGAGGTCTGTCGCGAAAGTCTTCGTGCTTGAATTATGCGAGAGAGTTGTTGTCGAAGATTTGTCCAATAGGAGTTGGCAACACTGACTAGTTGCTTCACAATTTTTTTTGTTTTTTAAATATATGATATTTCACAGGTGAGGCTAACCTACAAGTTACAAGTTGACGGCGTAATCTTCTATAAGATGATAAGTATGCAATAAGATGAAGAAGATGCTAACTGGCAATAGCGGTGTTAATGTTTCCAGCTTTCTACCCCCTCTCACTGGGCTTCCTCCCTCTTATGGCGCAGTGGTATTTAAGGATTCGATACTCGCACAAGTGGTTTTTGAAACTGTAGGTCTACCCCTGATTAGTCTTACTTACAGGGGACTCTTGTAAACACTACGGGGACGAAAAAAAGCATATTTTTGTTTTTCCACATGTATGTATGTATGTAATGCGATTTGTGTGGGGGTCAAAATTTTGAATTTATGGCTTAATTAATCTGTATGAATGCTTAATGTTTGATTTTTTTTATTTCTAGTTTGATATGAGATACACACAATTTTATTTTTTGAAGTACAGTTAATATTACCTAGTTTGGGTTAAGCTGTAACATACAACTAGCGATTGACACGACCACCTGACACACAGACAGAGAGAGTGTGAGCAAATTCAAAGTGTGATTTATCGTGAACTAAACTAACCTCACTCACCCACCCACATATAGTCTTACAGGTAACTCAAAAAGCAGAAAGTAGTATATAGCATGACAGGTTGATTTATCGTAAACTAAACTAACCTCACTCGCCCACTCACATATAGCCTTACAGGTGACTCAAAGGCAGAAAGGCAGCTATATTATTTGTATGGGCCAACACACAAGATATATTGCAAACTAAATTAACCTACGACATAAACCATGGACACATCTTCCAGATAGGGTATAAGCAACTCACCTCTTGCAATTGTATAACGGGGAAAATTAACCTACAGCTGGCAACACTGTTTGAGTTGTTTTCGACGAGCCAAACTTATATTTTGCAAATAGGCTAAAGCTAATCTTCTACAGCTAGAAGCTTGAAACATATACTCTTGCAGAGTATGCTAACTTACCTCATGTAAAAATATTACCTAGTACAGTTAAGCTGTGACATACAACTAACGATCGACACGACCACCTGACACACATACGGAGAGAGTGAGACAGCTTATATGCAATATATTTCTACATATGTACTGGGTTTAAAAGGTAACTTGCAACAACTATTTCACTCACTTCCTATCAAAATCTCCTAACCACATGTTTTTGATACTTGCTGCTAGAACATAGTGGTTTTAGACTGTAAATTCAACCCGATTATTCTATTTGTGCATGATGCCTGCATTTGGAATATTTTATTCTTGGCATACGGTATTTTGCGTGCTCCAGTAATTTTATGCTCGATTCACGGAAGCTATGACGTGTATTTCCTGTTTCGCGAACATGCGAGAATTTTTCACAATAGATAATATATTGCAAGAGCGAGTTGTTTGTGTATATAAATCTAGTTTTGGAAATGGACATGAATATAATGTCAAAAATTATTGCATAACTTAAAAATATTGATATTTATTGCACTAGCAAAGGTAAATGTGGAATGCCCTGCCCCCTCAGCTGTTAGGTTAAACACCATAAAAATTTTATTACTGATAGCAAGCATTCTCATATCGACAAAACAGATCTAGTAATGAGCTGTCTTGCAAGTCTCCCGAGTGAAGGAATATGATACCACTATAAACTGTAAACAAGATATGCAGTCCCTCGCATGAGATGTACGAAGCTTATGAACCTCGACCTATAGAGTTGTACAATGGATATTTTTTTTAAGCATAGCGGTGTGTTTTTGCTTATTTCAATGTTATCGAGCGTGCATGTAAAGAAGAGGAGAGAAAAAAAGGAGGAGGGGTTATAACGGATAATTCATATTTTGATTTCAATATTTTTGCTAGTCACGATTCACCTGCTATCTAAAAGGACACTGGACGATAGCTAAAAGCGAGTGAAGGAGAGAAATGTTATTTTTTTTTATTTTTGTGATTGTGTGTGATGAAATAGTTTTAGATAATAATAGTAGGCTAATAGAATTGTAGAAAACGGGTGTATCGTGATGCGAGGCTGAAAGCAATTTCGAAAGCAGTCTCGGGCATCTTCGCGTTCAGCCAACAAGGAAAATGCACATGGAGGATGCAACGGTATTGTTCATGGTTAGTTTTTCTGAATAAACATACATATCAGTTTTTGCAGTTTCCAGATAGGACCGGAGTTTTTGTTTTGGTTGGGCAAGGGGGTTCAGATAAATGCATGGACATCAAAATAAAAGAAAAAAAATTTACTCTACTGCTCACATGTATTGAGTCTTCCAATAACACACCTCGCGGGGCGCACCTACATGTATGCAAAATATAGTTAATGTCTTATTTCTCGAACTTGTGGTCTGTAGATTTGCTTTTGTTGGCAACAGAAACAGAAAAAATAGCACCCTGTTATTGTATACTGATATGGGTGTACTGTAATCATAACAATTTTCTAGTTAAAAATCTATGTCGAAAAGTAATGTTGGGTGACTTGTCTGTGTTGGGTCTTATTAACAACTTCACAGCTGTACCTGCACAACTCATCGACTACAAGGCAACAATGTTAGGAAATGTGTGCATGGCTCCGAGAATACAATTTAAAATCACTAATATGGCATGAACCCCCTCCACTTGTGTGTATTTGAATATGTGAAAATTAGATATTTTGAATAATCGAGGAGAACAATCACAAAAACAGCTTGCACCAGTATGATGTGTTCAAACTTCAGATGATTTTTGTTAATCTACAAAAGCCAAGTGTGAACAGAGATCACTACGAAAAATTAGGAAAAAAAAAGAAGCGAGGCTATTTTGGCTAATGGCAACGATGAGGATGAATAATGGTTGTTTTGATAAAATTGACGAAGTCAATATGTCTAGCCTAAAATAAAATTCAACAATTATTGTTAAATATTTGCCACTCTGAAATGGCGACGACTATCATCATAACATCACTTGTTTCTAACCTGTCCATATTGGCTTTTTTTTTTCTACCCCTCCATAAATTTGATTCGAAAGGCACAATTATTCCAGTTCTTGAATAAGACTCGCATATGCCCTCAGAAAAAACAAGAGAAGAAATAAATCAAGTGATGTATATTCTTCATCCCCGAATTTTCTTCCACAACACTGCACGAAGTCTCGAGTTTCGGATATTGTTGTTGTGCGACAGGATAGGATAGATGAACCGTATGTTTACCGAGGAGCAGACGTAATCAAATATTTTTTTTTGAAAAGATAGTTGAAGAGGTTGAGACTATTGGCAGCCTCTTACGCGAATCGAAACCAAATGCTTCTATTATCCAGCGATGAACTTCAATCTCACAATAACATTGAAACGTGTCTGGTGTGCGATCAAAGGTTTCACCGACGAGAACCGGAAAGTAATTTCATCATAATTATTTCACCGGAAACTGTCCGGATTGGCAAGCGCTCCGTCCTGTTTTCTCTTGTTGCTCTTACGTGCCGTCGAAGTCACGTCCAAGTCGTCCGAATCTACATGTTCTCTTGTAGTACGGTTGTTATTTTTCCCGCCAGGTGTCAGCCCAAACTTCACCCACTGCGCTCTGGGGCGCAGGCGCATCGCACGGAAGCAGAAGGCAGACGCCAAACAAACATGACAATGATTTCAACCTATTTACTACTCATATTAAAAATGTAACAAGCTATTTTATTATTTACAATTTTTTCTATATTTAGTATTATCGATAAAATGTTAAAGTATAACTGAGTTTTATATTTTTAATCAGTAAATGTTGTCTGTACAAAATGAAAGTTAGAATATGGCTGCCAAGCGCAGCGTCACAGCGAGTTCAAGCGTGCATCTGTCGCGCCTCTCTGCTCTCCCCTCCGACTCCATGTCTGCCGCGAATTCGGACAACGGAGGCTAGCTGAGTCCCCGGATGGAACGGTGCTCTAGGTGACATCTGCTGCCGATTCGGATGCGGCCGTACATTGGTGGAATCTGTAACATAATGTATTCATGTATGTGTTTGACAATCATATATCACTTACTAGAACAATTTTCATATTGTTTTCACTACGTGAGATGATATTTTATTTACATTTACGATAAAATAGAGGTTTGGGTGTAATAACAGTTTTTATTAATTAATTTAGAGATGCATTTTTTATTTGTTGAGTTAATGATTAGGTTAATTTGTTATTTCTCGCAAAAAAAAAAAAGAGGGAACCACAGCTGAAAGAAAATACACAACTTGTATTATTGAGGTCAAGAGTTTGTTTTAACATTATTTTTTGCACACATAGGCTAATGACGACTCGGGATATGTTTAAAATGGAATCTGAAATATTGATTATGCGACCTGACTGGAACTCGGAATAGGACACACTGATTACAAGACGTCGATATATTACCACTTGGTAAGAAATTGTAGTGTTTCAATTCACACACACACTCACAATTTAAAACAACTAAACTGATCGCAGGCCCAACTGGTGGCTGGCATACACAACTATCCATCCACCAGTCGTCTTCTGGGGCGTGTGTCTCGATGAGTGTCAACAACCTCTATTGTGAAGTAAAATCTGTAGGGGTAACATTACTCTCTAATTACAATGTTGGCAAATTTTCCAACTTCATCGTGAACGACGACAAAGGTATCGGCTACCTGATCAAAATTATCAACACGCTGCCTCCGAGATTCTGGAACGTTGCCGAAGGAAAGGGACTCGCGAACGACATCATCAACAAGTTATTTTTCGAGATGCATTTACTTGGCTACCAATACTACGGACCGGGTAGCAAACTCGAGAAAAGATTGGAGAGAGGAGACAAGGGTGTGAATCTGTTGGACGCGGCATGCAAAGATTACGATATTGCTTACAACACGCACACGAATTTGGATGCACGTCACGAAGCAGACAAGAAATTGGAGCATGCCGCTTTCAGGAGGGTCATGAGCAAAGATGCTTCTTTGCGAGAAAAAGTTGCAGCATTGGGCACTACCATCGCCATGAACACGAAACAAAAATTTGGATGGGGAATCCTACCTAGAGTTATCTTTAACTGGCAACGAGGTGATCTTGGTCAGCACGACGAACCCTCAGCTGTTATAGAAGATATCTGAAACCAGCTTACACCAGTCACTCATAGTTCCCCCAATTTTCTCACGATGGTGGGTTGCCACCGGCCCTATATGTAGGCCGAATCAATTCCGACCAGAGCCGGATTCGAACCTATGGCGTCTCGCAGCGAACAATCTCAAGACGAGTGAACGCCGTAACTCGCTCAGCTACGGAGGACGACTCTCTCTCTCTCTATTTTTTCTCTAATTTTCATCATTATTGTTAAAATTAATTCAAGAGAAAATATATATTTTGTGTTGACATGGGAAATATGCAATAAAAAAATGCATGATCAATAGTTAAGGTCAAAATCTGAATAAATAGTGAGGGTGATACACGCAAGCTTCCAGGCATGTGATTTGCACAGAATTAAATATAAAATGAGAGATGGAAGGTTTTTGTTACTATTAGAATTTAAGGACGGAAAATATGTACAGCGAATGAATACTACGTTTGACTAATCGTGAAGATGAGTATTACCTGATCAAAATTATCAACACGCTGCCTCCGAGATTCTGGAACGTTGCCGAAGGAAAGGGACTCGCGAACGACATCATCAACAAGTTATTTTTCGAGATGCATTTACTTGGCTACCAATACTACGGACCGGGTAGCAAACTCGAGAAAAGATTGGAGAGAGGAGACAAGGGTGTGAATCTGTTGGACGCGGCATGCAAAGATTACGATATTGCTTACAACACGCACACGAATTTGGATGCACGTCACGAAGCAGACAAGAAATTGGAGCATGCCGCTTTCAGGAGGGTCATGAGCAAAGATGCTTCTTTGCGAGAAAAAGTTGCAGCATTGGGCACTACCATCGCCATGAACACGAAACAAAAATTTGGATGGGGAATCCTACCTAGAGTTATCTTTAACTGGCAACGAGGTGATCTTGGTCAGCACGACGAACCCTCAGCTGTTATAGAAGATATCTGAAACCAGCTTACACCAGTCACTCATAGTTCCCCCAATTTTCTCACGATGGTGGGTTGCCACCGGCCCTATATGTAGGCCGAATCAATTCCGACCAGAGCCGGATTCGAACCTATGGCGTCTCGCAGCGAACAATCTCAAGACGAGTGAACGCCGTAACTCGCTCAGCTACGGAGGACGACTCTCTCTCTCTCTATTTTTTCTCTAATTTTCATCATTATTGTTAAAATTAATTCAAGAGAAAATATATATTTTGTGTTGACATGGGAAATATGCAATAAAAAAATGCATGATCAATAGTTAAGGTCAAAATCTGAATAAATAGTGAGGGTGATACACGCAAGCTTCCAGGCATGTGATTTGCACAGAATTAAATATAAAATGAGAGATGGAAGGTTTTTGTTACTATTAGAATTTAAGGACGGAAAATATGTACAGCGAATGAATACTACGTTTGACTAATCGTGAAGATGAGTATTACAGTACGTTTTTTATCGTTCTTATATAAACGTTGAAACGTTCAAGAACGTATAAGAACGTTTACCGAAACGTTTCGGTAAACGTTCTTATACGTTCTTGAACGTTTCAACGTTTATATAAGAACGATAAAAAACGTACTGTAATACTCATCTTCACGATTAGTCAAACGTAGTATTCATTCGCTGTACATATTTTCCGTCCTTAAATTCTAATAGTAACAAAAACCTTCCATCTCTCATTTTATATTTAATTCTGTGCAAATCACATGCCTGGAAGCTTGCGTGTATCACCCTCACTATTTATTCAGATTTTGACCTTAACTATTGATCATGCATTTTTTTATTGCATATTTCCCATGTCAACACAAAATATATATTTTCTCTTGAATTAATTTTAACAATAATGATGAAAATTAGAGAAAAAATAGAGAGAGAGAGAGTCGTCCTCCGTAGCTGAGCGAGTTACGGCGTTCACTCGTCTTGAGATTGTTCGCTGCGAGACGCCATAGGTTCGAATCCGGCTCTGGTCGGAATTGATTCGGCCTACATATAGGGCCGGTGGCAACCCACCATCGTGAGAAAATTGGGGGAACTATGAGTGACTGGTGTAAGCTGGTTTCAGATATCTTCTATAACAGCTGAGGGTTCGTCGTGCTGACCAAGATCACCTCGTTGCCAGTTAAAGATAACTCTAGGTAGGATTCCCCATCCAAATTTTTGTTTCGTGTTCATGGCGATGGTAGTGCCCAATGCTGCAACTTTTTCTCGCAAAGAAGCATCTTTGCTCATGACCCTCCTGAAAGCGGCATGCTCCAATTTCTTGTCTGCTTCGTGACGTGCATCCAAATTCGTGTGCGTGTTGTAAGCAATATCGTAATCTTTGCATGCCGCGTCCAACAGATTCACACCCTTGTCTCCTCTCTCCAATCTTTTCTCGAGTTTGCTACCCGGTCCGTAGTATTGGTAGCCAAGTAAATGCATCTCGAAAAATAACTTGTTGATGATGTCGTTCGCGAGTCCCTTTCCTTCGGCAACGTTCCAGAATCTCGGAGGCAGCGTGTTGATAATTTTGATCAGGTAGCCGATACCTTTGTCGTCGTTCACGATGAAGTTGGAAAATTTGCCAACATTGTAATTAGAGAGTAATGTTACCCCTACAGATTTTACTTCACAATAGAGGTTGTTGACACTCATCGAGACACACGCCCCAGAAGACGACTGGTGGATGGATAGTTGTGTATGCCAGCCACCAGTTGGGCCTGCGATCAGTTTAGTTGTTTTAAATTGTGAGTGTGTGTGTGAATTGAAACACTACAATTTCTTACCAAGTGGTAATATATCGACGTCTTGTAATCAGTGTGTCCTATTCCGAGTTCCAGTCAGGTCGCATAATCAATATTTCAGATTCCATTTTAAACATATCCCGAGTCGTCATTAGCCTATGTGTGCAAAAAATAATGTTAAAACAAACTCTTGACCTCAATAATACAAGTTGTGTATTTTCTTTCAGCTGTGGTTCCCTCTTTTTTTTTTTGCGAGAAATAACAAATTAACCTAATCATTAACTCAACAAATAAAAAATGCATCTCTAAATTAATTAATAAAAACTGTTATTACACCCAAACCTCTATTTTATCGTAAATGTAAATAAAATATCATCTCACGTAGTGAAAACAATATGAAAATTGTTCTAGTAAGTGATATATGATTGTCAAACACATACATGAATACATTATGTTACAGATTCCACCAATGTACGGCCGCATCCGAATCGGCAGCAGATGTCACCTAGAGCACCGTTCCATCCGGGGACTCAGCTAGCCTCCGTTGTCCGAATTCGCGGCAGACATGGAGTCGGAGGGGAGAGCAGAGAGGCGCGACAGATGCACGCTTGAACTCGCTGTGACGCTGCGCTTGGCAGCCATATTCTAACTTTCATTTTGTACAGACAACATTTACTGATTAAAAATATAAAACTCAGTTATACTTTAACATTTTATCGATAATACTAAATATAGAAAAAATTGTAAATAATAAAATAGCTTGTTACATTTTTAATATGAGTAGTAAATAGGTTGAAATCATTGTCATGTTTGTTTGGCGTCTGCCTTCTGCTTCCGTGCGATGCGCCTGCGCCCCAGAGCGCAGTGGGTGAAGTTTGGGCTGACACCTGGCGGGAAAAATAACAACCGTACTACAAGAGAACATGTAGATTCGGACGACTTGGACGTGACTTCGACGGCACGTAAGAGCAACAAGAGAAAACAGGACGGAGCGCTTGCCAATCCGGACAGTTTCCGGTGAAATAATTATGATGAAATTACTTTCCGGTTCTCGTCGGTGAAACCTTTGATCGCACACCAGACACGTTTCAATGTTATTGTGAGATTGAAGTTCATCGCTGGATAATAGAAGCATTTGGTTTCGATTCGCGTAAGAGGCTGCCAATAGTCTCAACCTCTTCAACTATCTTTTCAAAAAAAAATATTTGATTACGTCTGCTCCTCGGTAAACATACGGTTCATCTATCCTATCCTGTCGCACAACAACAATATCCGAAACTCGAGACTTCGTGCAGTGTTGTGGAAGAAAATTCGGGGATGAAGAATATACATCACTTGATTTATTTCTTCTCTTGTTTTTTCTGAGGGCATATGCGAGTCTTATTCAAGAACTGGAATAATTGTGCCTTTCGAATCAAATTTATGGAGGGGTAGAAAAAAAAAAGCCAATATGGACAGGTTAGAAACAAGTGATGTTATGATGATAGTCGTCGCCATTTCAGAGTGGCAAATATTTAACAATAATTGTTGAATTTTATTTTAGGCTAGACATATTGACTTCGTCAATTTTATCAAAACAACCATTATTCATCCTCATCGTTGCCATTAGCCAAAATAGCCTCGCTTCTTTTTTTTTCCTAATTTTTCGTAGTGATCTCTGTTCACACTTGGCTTTTGTAGATTAACAAAAATCATCTGAAGTTTGAACACATCATACTGGTGCAAGCTGTTTTTGTGATTGTTCTCCTCGATTATTCAAAATATCTAATTTTCACATATTCAAATACACACAAGTGGAGGGGGTTCATGCCATATTAGTGATTTTAAATTGTATTCTCGGAGCCATGCACACATTTCCTAACATTGTTGCCTTGTAGTCGATGAGTTGTGCAGGTACAGCTGTGAAGTTGTTAATAAGACCCAACACAGACAAGTCACCCAACATTACTTTTCGACATAGATTTTTAACTAGAAAATTGTTATGATTACAGTACACCCATATCAGTATACAATAACAGGGTGCTATTTTTTCTGTTTCTGTTGCCAACAAAAGCAAATCTACAGACCACAAGTTCGAGAAATAAGACATTAACTATATTTTGCATACATGTAGGTGCGCCCCGCGAGGTGTGTTATTGGAAGACTCAATACATGTGAGCAGTAGAGTAAATTTTTTTTCTTTTATTTTGATGTCCATGCATTTATCTGAACCCCCTTGCCCAACCAAAACAAAAACTCCGGTCCTATCTGGAAACTGCAAAAACTGATATGTATGTTTATTCAGAAAAACTAACCATGAACAATACCGTTGCATCCTCCATGTGCATTTTCCTTGTTGGCTGAACGCGAAGATGCCCGAGACTGCTTTCGAAATTGCTTTCAGCCTCGCATCACGATACACCCGTTTTCTACAATTCTATTAGCCTACTATTATTATCTAAAACTATTTCATCACACACAATCACAAAAATAAAAAAAAATAACATTTCTCTCCTTCACTCGCTTTTAGCTATCGTCCAGTGTCCTTTTAGATAGCAGGTGAATCGTGACTAGCAAAAATATTGAAATCAAAATATGAATTATCCGTTATAACCCCTCCTCCTTTTTTTCTCTCCTCTTCTTTACATGCACGCTCGATAACATTGAAATAAGCAAAAACACACCGCTATGCTTAAAAAAAATATCCATTGTACAACTCTATAGGTCGAGGTTCATAAGCTTCGTACATCTCATGCGAGGGACTGCATATCTTGTTTACAGTTTATAGTGGTATCATATTCCTTCACTCGGGAGACTTGCAAGACAGCTCATTACTAGATCTGTTTTGTCGATATGAGAATGCTTGCTATCAGTAATAAAATTTTTATGGTGTTTAACCTAACAGCTGAGGGGGCAGGGCATTCCACATTTACCTTTGCTAGTGCAATAAATATCAATATTTTTAAGTTATGCAATAATTTTTGACATTATATTCATGTCCATTTCCAAAACTAGATTTATATACACAAACAACTCGCTCTTGCAATATATTATCTATTGTGAAAAATTCTCGCATGTTCGCGAAACAGGAAATACACGTCATAGCTTCCGTGAATCGAGCATAAAATTACTGGAGCACGCAAAATACCGTATGCCAAGAATAAAATATTCCAAATGCAGGCATCATGCACAAATAGAATAATCGGGTTGAATTTACAGTCTAAAACCACTATGTTCTAGCAGCAAGTATCAAAAACATGTGGTTAGGAGATTTTGATAGGAAGTGAGTGAAATAGTTGTTGCAAGTTACCTTTTAAACCCAGTACATATGTAGAAATATATTGCATATAAGCTGTCTCACTCTCTCCGTATGTGTGTCAGGTGGTCGTGTCGATCGTTAGTTGTATGTCACAGCTTAACTGTACTAGGTAATATTTTTACATGAGGTAAGTTAGCATACTCTGCAAGAGTATATGTTTCAAGCTTCTAGCTGTAGAAGATTAGCTTTAGCCTATTTGCAAAATATAAGTTTGGCTCGTCGAAAACAACTCAAACAGTGTTGCCAGCTGTAGGTTAATTTTCCCCGTTATACAATTGCAAGAGGTGAGTTGCTTATACCCTATCTGGAAGATGTGTCCATGGTTTATGTCGTAGGTTAATTTAGTTTGCAATATATCTTGTGTGTTGGCCCATACAAATAATATAGCTGCCTTTCTGCCTTTGAGTCACCTGTAAGGCTATATGTGAGTGGGCGAGTGAGGTTAGTTTAGTTTACGATAAATCAACCTGTCATGCTATATACTACTTTCTGCTTTTTGAGTTACCTGTAAGACTATATGTGGGTGGGTGAGTGAGGTTAGTTTAGTTCACGATAAATCACACTTTGAATTTGCTCACACTCTCTCTGTCTGTGTGTCAGGTGGTCGTGTCAATCGCTAGTTGTATGTTACAGCTTAACCCAAACTAGGTAATATTAACTGTACTTCAAAAAATAAAATTGTGTGTATCTCATATCAAACTAGAAATAAAAAAATCAAACATTAAGCATTCATACAGATTAATTAAGCCATAAATTCAAAATTTTGACCCCCACACAAATCGCATTACATACATACATACATGTGGAAAAACAAAAATATGCTTTTTTTCGTCCCCGTAGTGTTTACAAGAGTCCCCTGTAAGTAAGACTAATCAGGGGTAGACCTACAGTTTCAAAAACCACTTGTGCGAGTATCGAATCCTTAAATACCACTGCGCCATAAGAGGGAGGAAGCCCAGTGAGAGGGGGTAGAAAGCTGGAAACATTAACACCGCTATTGCCAGTTAGCATCTTCTTCATCTTATTGCATACTTATCATCTTATAGAAGATTACGCCGTCAACTTGTAACTTGTAGGTTAGCCTCACCTGTGAAATATCATATATTTAAAAAACAAAAAAAATTGTGAAGCAACTAGTCAGTGTTGCCAACTCCTATTGGACAAATCTTCGACAACAACTCTCTCGCATAATTCAAGCACGAAGACTTTCGCGACAGACCTCGGTGCGAAAAATAAATTTCCCTACTGGTCCAAGCACACTCTTCCACGCATACAAAAGCATTTCGACAAGCACATGTGCAATTTGGATTTCACCTCAACAGTGCTACAGAATAACAACAATCCAGCCAATAAGACACCTCTGATCAAATTAACACTGCACACTACGATCAAAATCCAATATAAGTTAGTTCGATGCGCAAATTAAAAAAAATAATAACTCACAAAACTCTACAGAGGCATTAGGCTTTTGATAGCTATGACCGTTAGAACTGGTGTTGAGCACCCACGCACCCTGGCGAGGTTATAGAGGCCAGAAATCAAAAAAAAAAAAAACAATTATTATTTGTTTGTTTGCATCACAATACAAAAATAATAAGAAGCACGCGCACACATGTGTGGCACATCGTTCCCGCGAAGAGGTTTACAAAAATCCCAATATACATTGGCGCCCGGGACTTGGAAATAATGCATATTTGCTCACCACTGTTGCCAGCTATAGGCCTCTCTCTCTTCATCTTACAGCAATATTGGTATCTCTATCTCTTTTAGTTGTAGGTGGGTTGCCAACACACTCTAGTTAATAATACTACATATTATACACGCACACGCACACACATACTGTGTTGCCATCCATCCACCCCTCTCTTTTACGGCAGTATATATTTGTTGCCGGCACTCCTTGCTAAATTGGCTAAACCCTTGCCAAGTAAAAAAGCTGTAGGTAGGTATATGGCAGCATTGTCGGTTGTTTAACTCTTCCCTCTCTCTCTTTTTTTTTGTAAAAAACTATGGCAAAAATATCAGTAGGTTGGCAAATTGCTTTATGCAATTAATTAAGGCAAGCCTCAAGCAGTGTTGCCAGCTCCTTGCTTTAGGTTAGGTTAGGTTAGGTTTGGTTAGGTTAGGTTAGGTTAGGTAGGTTAGGTTAGGTTAAGTTAGGTTAAGTTAGGTTAGGTTAAGTTAGGTTAGGTAGGTAGGTTAGGTTAGGTTAGGTAGGTTAGGTTAGGTAGGTTAGGTTAGGTGGGTTAGGTTAGGTTAAGTTAGGTTAGGTAGGTTAGGTTAGGTTAGGTAGGTTAGGTGCAAGCCTCAAGCAGTGTTGCCAGCTCCTTGCTTTAGGTTAGGTTAGACCAAGATAAACCTTGGTGACTTTTTCGAGTAAAATGTTGGCAACGCTGCAAGGCAAGCCTCAAGCAGTATTGCCAGCTCCTTGCTTTAGGTTAGGTTAGACCAAAAACCTTGGTGATTTTTTCGAGTAAGATGTTGGCAACGCTGCAAGGCAAGCCTCAAGCAGTATTGCCAGCTCCTTGCTTGAGGTTACATTAGACCCAAAAAAAAAACCTTGGTGATTTTTTCAAGTAAGAGGCTGGCAACACTGCAAGAAAATGAGGCTCAAGCAGTATTGCCAGCTTTTTGCTTGAGGTTAGGTTATACCCAAAAACAAAAAACCTTGGTGATTTTTTCGAGTAAGATGTTGGCAACGCTGCAAAACAAGCCTCAAGCAGTATTGCCAGCTCCTTGCTTGAGGTTACATTAGACCCAAAAAAAACCCTTGGTGACTTTTTCGAGTAACAGTTGGCAACACTGCAGAACAAGCCTCAAGCAGTGTTGCCAGCTCCTTGCTTGAGGTTAGGTTATGCCCAAAAACAAAAACCTTGGTGATTTTTTCAAGTAAGAGGTTGGCAACACTGCGAGCCTCACCGAGCCTCATTTTCGGTTGCAGAACCCGTGCCACTGT
The DNA here is from genome assembly GCF_977018435.1 of Lepisma saccharinum. Lineage (NCBI taxonomy): Eukaryota > Metazoa > Arthropoda > Insecta > Zygentoma > Lepismatidae > Lepisma > Lepisma saccharinum. The sequence goes on along the minus strand of NC_139237.1, from coordinate 47,493,944 downwards.
ACTACTTACTACACTCTGTCCTGGGTATCTCTGGAGCGAGTGAACGAAAACCAGTCTATGAGCAAGTAGTGACTTGAGAGGGTTTGACCAATTAATGCATGAGAGGAACAGGAATGTGTGGAGTGCAAAATGGACTGCTGTTATCAGCTGTTTGCAGGAGCATGAGGATGGAGTATACTTATCTACGTCTGCACCATCTTTTGCATAACTTTTGAATAATTTATTTATTTATTTTATTTATTTATTTACTTAAAGTTTCAGATACAGTACTGAAAGACCAATTTATACTGAAACTGTAGCAACAAGAAAAAAATTGTTACATGTACATTCTTAGTGATTGTCAGAAACTGTGTTTTGACAAGAAAATATCCACATTTACAGGCAGGTTATTATGTAAGTGGGGGAGCCTATAGTAAAGAGACCGCTGTAAGAGGGAGAGCCTTGTAGCGGGAATGTGAAAGAGCTTTGTTGCAGGTTGGCTGTGTGGCAGGGTGGCTACAAACAAGCCGAAATAAAATTCCCTGACTTTTCCAGGTTTTCCAGGACAAAATTTACATTTTTCCCTGACAATTACAAACTAAACTAAATCGATGTTTTTGCAAATAGAAATAATAAACTCACACAGATCCACATATGGTTTTGTTAAGTACCAATATTATCTTCTATGAAATTGACTTAATTTCTCTATTCTCTATGATTTGAATTCAAACTGCAAAATAGTGAATTTGGAAAATTATTACAATTCACAAGCTACGGGAGGATTACGGAATTTTGTCATACGCAGTAAGTTTAAAATAAAATACTTGATTATTTTTAAGTTACGACTAAATGAGATAAGAGTGAATGATTAAGAAATACAATTTGTAATTTATCAGTCTCCTTATACATTCTCGGTATTATATGTTGATATTTCCACTGAGGTATGGAACCCTCTGCTTGCAAGAACCATGAGTGTGGACTCATTTTTCAATGCATAAAGCTACTTCTCTCTTCTCTGTAAAGCAAAACAACTTAACTCTTGCATATAAGTGAAACAATTGAATCGAACAAAATAAAGTGTCATATTTCCTTACATTATCAATAGGATTTCTGCTTCAGTATATTATATCCAAGTGAAGTACTGTGAAACTGACAACTTGCAGTTATACCATTATTGCTGACGAAAAGGGTATGTAGATATTAGAAATTTAACGCAAGGAATTTATAGAATTGCATTATATAGGTACCTGATTTAGCTAACCACACATTAAAACAGGAACACTCTAATAATAAAAGTTTGTGAAATTTCATATACGAGGGGCATCCTGAAAAAGCTCCAATGGTGCCTGTACACAGCACTAGTGGTCAGAGATAGACACACACACACATGCAAGCAGGAAGAAGTGGCATATAACTGTAATCTGGTACAGTTGCAATGCAGCCGTCTTAGGACAGTTCTAGGTTAAAGATTGCAGCTCTCATACAGTTTCCCACAGACTGCGATGTAGCCTACATTGCACGCTCAGAATTTGGCACAGAGTCGCCAGCAATCGTGTGAGGTGTGCAGACCGGACGTCGTGAGTGATAGTGTGGTCAGACGATGGTGCAGACAATTCACGCCAATCGAATGTGCATAACCCCATACAGCTGAGTACACACGGGTCCTTTGCATCACTTCAGGTGAGAGATCTTGGACCACTCCCTGTACAGCCCTGGCCTTGAATCTACAGACTTTCATCTTCTTGCTTAACTGAAGAGGTTTCTGGCAGGGCAAGGATTTGACAGCTACACTGCGGTAGAGATAGTTCCAGTCTTTGCTGTCAGACACATATACCATGGGCATACAAAATTTAGTGCCATGCTACGACAAATGCCAGAACAACAGTGGTGATTATGCCGAAAATTAGGTTAGGACTCACTGTTACTAATGCAATAAATTACAACTGATATTCTTGTTTCATTTATGCCTATTTGGTAGGGACCTTGATATTTTGTTATTTTTTTAAAAATTGGTTTATTTTCTTATTTTTTTATTTTTTTACTATATGGTGTTATTTTCCCCAAAATTCACATTTTTATTTTAGCGCATTTTCTGGCAAATATCTGAAATTATACCTTCATGGTGTTTTTAAACTGCTGTTTCAAATTGTAAGTCACATGGTTACGCCTCTTCGTGAGAGTTTGATATCTTGAAAGATATTTTGGGAAAGTTATTTTCCATACCCCTTTTTTAATTTTGAGGTAAGGATTTTAGATAATGGAATTTGCCCCGTATATACTGAAGGGTGCATAATGAGCATAAGTGGCGACACACCCAAAGAATTTAAATCAATCAATCTCACGTGACAGATACCGATATATTATGGCACCAAAAATTGGCATTATATTTTTTTGACTTGTTAGTGTTTGTTTCCCAAAATTCGCGTTTTTGTTTTAGAACATTTATCAGTCAAACATACAGAAACGTAATACTCCATTGTGCTTTTAAACTATTATTTTAAATTGTAGGTCGCATGGTCTACGTATTTTCGTGACAGTTTGATATGTTGGAACATATTTTTGAGGAAGTAAAAGTAAAGTGCTCCCCTGCACTTTTCCATGACGGTATATAGTAGGGGTGTGGAGTTAGGGCCCTACACTTTCTTGATCACCTCTGAAGATAGGGGTGATGTGATCGGCACCATGCTCCTGGCTACCTTTATCCCTCAAAGTGTCCTCAAGGTAACAGCTTCATATGATCCTGGGTGGGCGCCGGAGCATTTGAATAGGTGGGAAACATCCCGGTTCTCCCCTGCACAGGATCGACCCCGGGTCTCTCGCATAGTAGTCACACGCCCTAATGACTGAGCTCCATTATTACTCGCTCGACAAATGCCGATGGTGTGCACTTAGCTTGGTAATTCAAAACATATCTCGTGCGACAAATACGAAGATGTGGCTCCCGTGTGACGGTAGATACACACTCAATCTCCTGTTAGAACCTTGCCACTTTGCTCTGTGATGCAAATAGTTTTGATAGAAGTTGAAAAAATCGTGGGAAATACATGACTTAATGTGGCTGTCGGAATTATGCCATGTACGTATAACTCTATAGTTTACTCTTGAGTAAAATGTTGGAAAACTTGCATGTTCTATGTACACAAACATGGGCTAGAAAAGACAAGAATGTTGGATTTCATGAAATTTTTCGTTGTTTTAGGACATTTCTTTAAAAAAAATCGCTAAAAACGCCAACAATTTGCATTTTATGCCAAATTCGCATTATTTCAATATTTCGAATGGACGAAAAATGTGTCCAGACATCATTGCACATTCATAAACATAACTTTGCAGCAATTAACATTTTTCACGGCTTTGGCGTTGGCAAAAAAATTAATGTCCCTACTAATTGGAAATTACTTTCTGGTCACCCCTCGTATAAATCAGTAGATGGAAAGTGAAAATTTAGCAGGGCTGGCAGAGAAAAATCAATTCTTGAAGAAAGTGATTTGCTTTGATGATTGAATGATTCGAGTAAATATATTAAAATATTTACGTATTTATTATTAGTATTTTATTTCATAATATTGGACATTAACTTCACTCAGTGAGAGATTAATGACCATCTCTCTCGAGTTTAAACAGACAGGACAGAGAGTGGCGTTCATTTCATTGCAATACTAGTGTTGCAGTAAATTTGAGGTTGGGAGCATGCACTTGCCAATTCTTATAACGTTCACCAATGCAGATTTATGTTTCACTTTTTCGTGATATTATTCAATATATATCCAGTTTGGTTGGATTCTTCTTGATATCTAAGAATAGTGCAATGTCATTGTAAACGTATGTTAACTTGTGCGAAACCAGTTATACGTCAGGATGATGAAAGAAAACCCCTCGTAAGGACTGCTACATTAAATAAGGTGAAGTGAGCCAGAAGAGTAATAGAATTCCAGCAGCATATTTACAGTCTAAAGCTCTTCTTGTTTATGCATTCAATTTTTGTTGGATGTTGCAGTCCATGCAATTTTTGTCGCAGTCCATGCAATTTCTGTCGCATGTTGTAGTGAGATACTTTGTTGGGTGGCGATATTGGACAAAAATCGTATGTTTCCATGTTCCTTTAGTTTGCCCAACAAAATGCCTTACTACGACGTCCGACAACTATCGGACGGCGCCACCCGCTCTTATCCCCTCCATCTGTTGACAAGTCCCCTTACTACTCCCATATGTTCAAGAAAAAATGATAATTCAATGCATTTTCCACGTAATATTTAGAGGCTTAACCTTTACTCCCCCGATGATACCATATGGTATCATCAGAGTAAGGTCGTACCAGCCCGATGATACCATATGGTATAATGGTGCCGATTATGAAATGAATGTGCTTTTTGGACCTTCATACTCTTATGTTATGTGGAAACTCTGACACAGGTCTGGTGCAAGCCTGGGAAATTCATATTGATGACCAACCCCCCCCCCCCCCCCCCCCCGGCAACATATCCATGCCACATTTCCGAACAGAGTTTCACATTTTGACCCATTATTCAACTTGTATAGCACCCAGGAACATGAAACATGTTTCAATCTCTTCGGAAACGTCCAATCTTTGTACTAAGGTTTGCGCCTTCTCCCCAAAATAGCGGGAGAAGAGGGGCAAACTCCAGATATTTGTTGTGTTTTTCATTGAAATTCGGGGTTGTGCCCCCAACCCCCCCTCCTCGGTTCAGCGTTCTGTATTGTACCCGGTTGCATGTGCTGATGTTTTAGCTACAAAACAGAAGTCATTCGATGCAGATTGCTCCCATAGTGCCAGAGTTATAACAATTTTCCTCCAAAAATGCAAATTACCTATTTTTCGTAAAAAAATAATAATCACATTTTGGCTTATTATTCAACTTGTATTGCACCCAAGAACATGAAACATGTTAAGTTCTTTTAGGAAATGTCCATTCTTTGAAAAGAATACTAAAGTTCGCGGCTTCTCTCCAAAATAGTTGGAGAAGAGGGGGGCAAACTCCAGATTTTTATGTTTTTTTCCCATTGAAATTCGGGGTTGTGCCCCAAACCCCCCTCCACGGTTCAGCGTTCTGAATTGTACACTGTTGTATGCACTGATGTTTTAGCTGCAAAACAAAAGTTATCCGAAGTACATTGCTCCCATAGTGCCCGAGTTAAACAATTTTCCTCCAAAGATGTTCGAATTTACAATTCCCGCCGAAAAGCCAGGGCGAGAGAAATTTCTGTCTCTATCTCTCTCCCCTCCTGCCATCACTGCTTTCTGGCGCCGTTGTTATGTTGCGTATAAAAGGGGCCTAAAAGTTGAGGCTGAAACTTACGAAAAATATTTCCTGTTCCCGTGCAGAGTTCCATAACGATATCTTTAAATAAATAAATTAAAAAATTAAAAAATCAATGAAGACGAAATTCCCTGACATTTTTTGACACCTCAAATTCCCTGACTTTTCCCGGTTTTCCAGGTTTTCCAGGTCTGTCACCACCCTGTGTGGGTACTCGTAGATGAAATTAGTTGACAAGGAATTCGGTTTTAATTTTGCCATTAATGATTTTATTTCAAGTCTGCTAGTTCGTGACAAATGTGTGGTGACTGGATGTTCAAAATAGACATAATATCTGTTTTATGGAGGTGTCTGAGAGAAGGTATTCTATGGCGAGCAATGGCAAGGAAAAAGCTGAGGACAGAATCAAGCTTGGAAAGATTAGTTTTAGAAGCCATAGTACAGATGGGAGAGCAGTATTCAAGAATGGGAGATATATAGGATTTGAAAAATATGCTAATTGGTTGGGATTTTAGGGAACCTATACAGAATGCCAAGGAGACGCATGGCTCGTTTAGTAGTAATGTGGTCATTGAAGTTTAGCTTTTCGTCGATGATAACGCCAAGATCTTTTTGAGAGGAAACCTTTTTGATGGGACTGTTTTCGAGAGTATAAAAAGAGAGCACTTTGTTCCTTTTTAAGGAAATGGTGAGGCAGGAGCATTTCTGAGGATTCAATTCAAGTTTCCACTGGCGACACCACAAAAGTAGTTCTGTAAAAAACTTGTTGTAGAATTAGTGAATCGTGTTCAGATGAAATTTCTTTGAAGAGTTTACAGTCATCAGCAAAGAGAAGACAGTCTGTCGGGCAGATCATCCATGTAAAGAAGGAACAAAAGAGGGCCTAACACATTCCCCTGGGGGACACCAGAGAAGACTGATAGAAAACTGGAAGAGGAGCCAGAGAGGATAGCATGCTGCTCTCGTGCATGCAGATAGTCTTTTAGCAAAGATAGAAGTTCACCATGGATGTGAAATCTGGATTGTAATTTATGAAGAAGGAGATTATGGTTAATTTTATTGAAGGCTTTTGAAATATCAAAATATATAACGTCAAGCTGGGAATTGTTTGAGATAGACTCGAGTAGCATGAGGAAGTAATACCGATAGATTGGTCAAGCAAGAGCTGCCTGGAAGAAAACCATGCTGAGCAGTATTTATAAGGGGAGATGTGAACTTCAGCAACCTGTCTTTGATTATTTTCTCACAGACGATAGAGCGAGATGGCAAAAGAGAGATAGGTCGATGTCTTCTCTACACCTTATGCCATTTCACATACGCTATATTGACAATAATGACCGGACACCCCCTGAACTGTAAGGAGGATCATCCATATTAGAGTATTGCATGGGACCACTTTCACTTGCTCAAACTCGTTCAAGTCTCCCATGCTCGAGTGTACCACACTCGTAGTGTAATGATTGCCAACGTCCCATATTTCAGAGCCTAATAAGCAGCACTGCCAACATAAAACCCATACATGGAAATCACTCTATGCAATTACAATTCTAAATAAAAATTCTGTATATTTAAGTAGGACTCAAATACAATTCATATGAAAGCATGCAATATCTACAGACCGAAACGAAAAATGGATACACATGCTGACAGACCTACCTAAGCAATTACAAGTATCATATCACAGTGCAACAAGTACATGTACATCATTGTTCACTTACCGAAAAGGATAATCATATTAATGTGACAATAATCGTAGAAACATAAAATGTCAGCTCAGGCAGTTCCAGCCCATAATCATTTCATTTTCACATATCTCAGTAAGATATACAAAACTGCATTTTAACATGGAGATGATGTCTATGTTCACTTATAAACTAAACCAAACAGTAATTGAACCCCTATCAAAATATATTGATTTTTCAATTTCACTTTGTTTTTTACTTCATGATCCACATTTGAGGGCCTACTACCATAGACAAATTACGGAAATATAGGGTGTTCCGTATAGGATGCCCAATTAGAAAATTAAATAAAAATAGGGAAAATATCATGAAAGTAGTTATATTTCACATATATGTAAGCAGTAACATCTCCCACTTACGTATGCAAGACAATGTGAGGCATATGTCCACCCCTACTGAGTCTGCATGCATTATACGCTCCACAAAATTGTTGATAACCCTCTCGCGTCTCAATGTCTCCAATCACCCGTATGATTTCCACCTTCAGTTCCACAAGGGTTCGTGGTTTGTTGGCGTACACCTGTGATTTCACAAACCCCCATAAGAAGAAATCACAGGATGTAAGATCACATGACCTTGCCGGCCATTTCTGATCACCGTGCAAAGAGGTTACCTGTTGCGGGAATTTTTCATGGAGTTCCATATCGTAACCACAACAAACGAGTCAAAACAATTGAGGCTACATTAATCAGCATGACAACAGATATTAACATTGGTAAGAACAGGTCTGCTAACCTCGAAACAAAACAATAGTACTCAAATCAAATTCGGCGTCCTATACGGAACACCCTTTACATGTGCTAATAGGGTTAGAGTGTTTTTCGCTCGAGCGGAAGATTTATCAATTCTGTGTGCCATCTAGCATTGCTCGTGTGAAGTATTTGATCATCAGGGTATGATCATCAGCACCTACCGATTCAGGCATTCCATCAGGCCAACCTGCAACATAAAGCTCTTTCACATTACAAGGTATAATGGAAAAAGGGGGTTGGTGTTGTTCAAATCTATTTGGCACTGGGCATGAATGTTTAATTACATTCAGAGAAAAAATATCAAAATAACCGTACCAAAATAATTAAGACATGGGGAAGTTGGTTGTGATAACGGCCCAGAGCTCAGCCAACGGAGAAGGATGCATAAGTGAGATTTTGGACACGTTCAAGATACCATGCACAACAGTCAGTGATGTAGTGGTAAAATAGAAAAGTGAGGGTGTGATAAAACCATAACCACGAACGTGGGAAATCAAAAACTTGACCAATAGGGATTAGCGAGTGCTCCGACATGTGGTGAGTCAAAATGGCAGGCTTCGTTGAACTTCGTGGCCAGAGACTTTCGAATGTCCACAGAACGCTAGTACTCCAACCATCCAATGAGAGGTGGTGGCACTGGGATTCCATTGGAGAGCTGCAGTACATAAGCCAATGATTACTACCCGGAATGTGGCATACCGATTACAGTGCTGCAAAGAACATCGCCAGCGGTCCATAGAACAATGGAAAAACATCCTGTGACATGACAAATCACACTACATGTGGTGGCGATCTGATGGACATGTGTGGACGTGGCAAATGCCCGGGAAGTGGTTCTTACTGGAGTGTAATGTCCTCTCCAAGAAATTCTGCAGGGCTAGAATCATGGTATGGGGCTGTTTTTTGTGGTTTGGTGCCTACAACCCTGAATGCCAATGCCTACCATGAAATGTTAGACAACTCTGTGCTCCACTCCTTGTGGGAAGAGTTCGGAAGTGGCCCTTTTAATTTCCAGCAGGACAACTTGGCGATCCATAACTGACAGGTTTGATGATATGAGAGTGAATGAACTCAACTGGCTAGCTCAGAGCCCTGATCTCAACCCCACTGAACATCTGAGAGATGAGTTAAAGCACCGGTTGCGATCCAGGCCAAACAGATCAAACACCACCACCGAGCTGGTCATCAATTTGCAGGGGGAATGGAAGCGACAACTGGCAGACAACCTGGTGGAAAGTTTCCTCAAATGGTAGTGGCTGTGAAAGCAGGGAATGGCAATTTTGGGGAGCATTAGTCTCATTCCAGTTTGTAAACCAATACTGTCAGTGGTTTGCAGGTATGAATGCAAATGACACTCACCTTATGAGATGCACTTGTTTAATTTTTGCACACAAATAATAGGTTACACGTAAAGTAACTAAATCCAGCAGCTATGCATGCAGGCACAGAATCTTGCCAACTCTTTTAGCACTTGTACTTTACACTGTCCTGTCCATCATATTGGATCCAATAGCAGACCTACTCATACTGACACAAGACCAGTTCCAGGTAACCACATTCCTTAGGGTGTCTGGCCATTAGTGTAGCTAGTGAAGTTGGAATAAGAAGTTGTTATTATCAATGGACACCATCGAGTGATCAAATTGTGGACAATGGATGAATATCTGTTACAGTTTCAGCACTGAAGAGCCTACAAGGTGGCATATTGAATGTATCATTGAAATATCTCATTAATGCTGAAATGGTCCACACAAAGTCCCAAAAGTATTATTTGTTAAAAAAAAAGTTATGAATCTAAGGCCAGGCAAATACGACATCAAATTTGATACAGCTCTTACATAATTGGTTTTAATTAGTTTTATTTTATACCATGATAATTGACAATAATTTCTAGGAATACTTTAATTCATAACTAGACCTTGGATTTTAGGTTTTTAACCTATTTTTTTCTTTGCAGGTAAATAAGAAATAACAAGTTATATCAGTGTTTCATAAAAAAATGAAACAACTGACTAAGTTTTATAGTGTCTAAAATAACCTATTTTGCTTGTTAGAACCTATTTTAGGTTTATGTGCCTAAATTAAACCTTTTTTTAGGTTTCATAGGGTTTCCATATCTCACGGAGGTATTAGCTAGGTTTGGTGGCAAAATAATTCAATGACTGGCATGTTTAAAACAGGTTTTCTGTCGATTTCCCTCCCTCCAAGTATATGATGTTTATCAAAGCTTTAAACAAACAAAAATGTCTGACATCACTCTTACCTGCAGGCAGTGGCGACGAAAAGGGGACAGTTCCCCCTACTTTTTACCCCTGCACTAAAGACTCTTAATGTTAAGCCTTGCCTACTAAGACAAAGTAAACTTCTTGTCCCCCCTCCTCCACATTCTCAGTTTTGGCACCCAATCGTCTCTACTGCCTGCACAGCCGCAAGTGCAAACTTCTGATCTGTGTGGCCTTGCTTACTTTTGCGTCAGTTTGGTCCTTTTTGGCATTCACGCCTTGCTAAGTAATATTTCAGCATTTAAATTAGAACTACTGACTATGTTTCTGTTGAAAGATAATTTTCAGCACATGAAATGATCCTCACAGGCAAAAAGTGGAGTTAGAGTGTGGATAACGCAAGAAGATTCATGGTGGTCACTAGGACCATGATACAATTCAAGTATAATTCCTGGTTTTCACGGTGAACTTCTCAAAAATTAAAGGATACAAACATACGTTTTCTCTACTCCAACCTTACTTATTACCGACTCTCACCCTACCTTCCATACACAAAAATATTGACAATATAAAGGATTTGCATGATTCCAATGTAACAAAAAATTTACCCAATCAACTTCAAGATATATTATTTTGTAATAATCTTCCGTTTGTCAAATAGATTGTTCCGTAAAAGACACTAACAAAGTAAATGGATTGAGAAAATTTTATTTTATTTTCTGTATAGCTTTCTTTTTCATCCTCAAAAAATGTATGAAATAAAAGCTAAACTGAGAGAAACTTGCCTCAGGGCATTTATAAACATGTATAAATTTAATGGGATATGGATTAATAAAAGTTGCAATTTTTCCCGTCTACGGAGAAAAAATGGAATAGAGAAAACATCCGCTTGTACCTTATTCCATGTCTTGCCAAAATTCATGAATAATTTCCAGAGCCAATAATTCACGCATAATTTCCGGTGCCAATAATTCACGTGTAATTCCCGGAATTCAAGGAATTCCAAGTGAGTAGCCACCCTGATATTGTGCAGCAAATTATACAAACGTAATTCATTTTTCATATCAACAAGTAACTTTTTCCTAAGAGCACAAGTGCAGTATTATAATATTTTGTAGATAATTTTGAAAATGATATAAATAAATGAAAATTTGTTTAGAAAATTAATATTTGGTTATTACGGTTCTTGTGAAATTTTGTTCTTAACAATTGTATCTAATCAGTGTTTTTCAGGAATTTTGTACCAAATTTAGTCTTTTTGCAACCTATTTCAGGATTTTTTGAGCCTATTTTAAGGTTTTTAGAACCTATTTTCGGATTTTTAGTCTATTTTAGGAACCTAAAGCACACTTTTTAGAACCTAAATATCCGAGGTCTATTCATAACACAGCTTAAATATGTTACAGATATAATAATGCTATTGTATGTGCAAAACTAAAATAGTAACAAATTTATTTCCCATGAATACATACGTAAACTAAAAGCATATCTTTCAATAACATGGGTGAATGAAAAACCACTAATTATGTTTCAATGTCTCCAATAATTACACTGATGTAAACACTCATGTTGTGGGCAATGGCATACCCAGAGTGATCAATGGGGAGAGATCCTCCTCTTGAAGAATACAGATTTATCATTAAAAAATGGATGTTAGATGGCTTAAAATAGACTGGTGAAAACAATTAGGGGATCAAGTCAGAAACCTCATACAAACTGTGCAACTATTGTTCATTTGTCCTCGATGGTCCTTGCTGTAACAATCAACACTGGTGTCTGGGCACAGCAGCATCAAGAGTGACACCACGAGGCACAACTCATAGAAGGTGATAAAACATAAAATGAACCAGCCACACGGGCACACCAGTAGTGCCATACTGACAATGAAAGTGTGTGTCTGGGCTTGAGTAATGGAGAATTCAATATGAACAATGCCGCCAGATTGCAATTTACAAGAATCTATCGCATGGAGAGCCATTGGAAGGTTGGAGGCGGGACAGACTCAAAGGCAGGTAGCAGAAGCCCTTGACATGTCTCCAAGTGTCATTTCCTACATGTGGACAAGTTTTCAGGAGACGGGAAATGTGCGACGAAAGCCAGGAAAAGGCTCTCCATGGGAAACGACAGCATGGATGACCGGTATAAAATGTTCACGACTTGTCAGAATAGGTAACATATTGTGACTTACTGGCAACACGAGCTTCTCATGGCAACAGCATGCAGGGTATCAACCCAAATCATTCACAACCAACTGTGGTACGAGGACCACTATTTATATTTTGAGCCTTGGCAACACTGATTGAAGTTAGGCGCGATTTGACGTTTGCATGGAATCGTCTGGCATTATTGACCATAACGTACTTCAAATGTTTTGTCAATAGCTTGATTTGTGTTGTTTATGTTGCCTTGGAGATTGCGCGACTAAAATAAAATGGAATTACCTCGTGAACATTTTCGTGCGATGATTTTTTACGATTTTCGACGTGGATTATCAAGACAAGAGTGCATCGATCAACTTACTTCCACATTTGGCGATGAAGCCCCATCCTTTGCCACTGTGAAACGCTGGTATAACGAATTTAATCGTGGCCGCCATTCGCTCACCGACGAGATTCGCGAAGGTCGTCCAAAATCAGTTGTTGTTCAAGAAAACATTGATGCTGTGCAAAACCTAATACTGCAAGATCGTCATGTGACATACTGTGAGATTGAGGCAACCATAGGCATTAGTTCCACCAGCATATATAAAATATTACATGATCATTTAGCTGTGAGAAAGGTATGTTCTCGTTGGATCCCACACAATTTGACAAAAACTCAAAAAGACGCTCGCGTCAATTGGTGCAAAACAAATGCTCAATAAATACAATCGTGGTGCTTCAAAAGACGTATATAAGATTGTAACAGGTGACGAATCATGGATATATGCATATGAGCCGGAACGTAAACAGCAGTCGACTGTATGGGTGTTTCAAGATGAACCCAATCCAACAAAAGTTGTTCGAGCTCGAAGCACATCGAAACAAATGGTCGCCTGTTTTTTTGGGAAAACTGGTCATATGGCAACTGTGCCTTTAGAGGAATGTAGAACGGTCAACTCTGAATGGTACACAACAATTTGTTTGCCAGAGGTCTTCGGTCAAATACGGAAAACAAACATACGCCGTTGGATCATTCTTCATCAAGACAATGCCAGCTGTCACACATCTCGTCTAACAACCGACTTTATGAACAGTCAAAAAATCGAATTGATGGGTCATCCGCCGTACAGTCCTGATTTGGCACCCAATGACTTCTTCTTGTTCTCGAATGTCAAGAATAAATTGCGTGGACAACGATTTTCGTTGGCGGAAGACGCCGTTGATGTGTTCAAAAACCATATTATGGAGGTGTCTCAAGAAGATTGGAAAAACTGCTTTGACAAATGGTTCGAACGAATGCAAAAGTGTATTGACCATAAAGGAGAATACTTCGAAAAACAATAAAGCAGTTTTCAATGCCAAATTGCTGTTTTTTCATTGTTAGGCTCAAAATATAAATAATGACCCTCGTAATGTGCTCTCTAGACAGTAGACGCATGCTGACCTGGAGGGAAAGTGGAACCCATTATTGTTCAGCTAATGTATACCAATATGATAGTGGTGGAATTATGGTGTGTGCAGGAATCACCAATGACCGATGCACAGACCTCCATGTCATCTGGAACAGTACCTTTGAGAGCCCAGAGGTATCAAGACAACGTCCTCAGAACTCTATGTTCTGCCTCTGGCTGCAGAAATTGTCAAGTTGTCCATTTTTTTGGACATTAATGTGTGCCTCCACCGAGCGTGGATGGTGAATGACATGCTTCAGGATGAGGGCATCAAGTGAATGTATTGGCCAGCATGTTCCCCAGACCCTAACCCAATAGAGTCTGTCTGGGAAGCCATGGGAAGATGCACAACAGTTAGTCTGGGATCTACCGCAACTCTTCAACAGCTGGAAATGTCTGTTCTGGAGGAGTATTGAAGGTTCCCCCAAGAACTAATTGATAATCTTATTGATCCCATGCCAAACAGGTTTGCAGCAGTGTTAGCAGTTCATGGAAACCACACACCTTACTAGTGGTCGGTTTCTGTTGTGAACATCACTGATTGTATCAACTTGTTTGGCCATGGTATACTCACCTGTAATGTGTCGTATCATGTGTCACTTCCATAGACACCCTCTTGTGCTCTGCCGTAGCCATACTTGTTCATGATGTAACTGTATCAGTTGCAGGAAAGCCCAACATATGCAAATAAATCCCTGTTGCACCGCTTTCTGGGCCGTTTATTAAGTTTCTGGCTTGATCCCCTAACTTTTTTGACCAGTGTATATTAAAACATACTAAAGGCAATTTTAAAAGTGGAGAGTTATTCCAGTTTGTGAGTTGTAAATCTTCAGATCAGAATTTCAGTTATTTTGAACATCGTCCTTTTCAAACAAATTTTACTAGTTTCATGATGAACAACACAACACACAAAAGCACGACACCACTTCGTTACATTTTGATGATTCATAATGGTCCCATAAACTGCCGCAATTTGACAATGAATGTACGCTGGTTATTTGCCTTTTTTCCTGGAGAAACCATATCATAGCCCACACTTCGCATTTGGCTGGATTTTTTTTTATCACCACAGCCATTTTCAGCACTTGTGACCCAGCGCAACATTGCGAATGACCACTACTGGTAGGAGTAGGGATCAAGGTTACTGTCAGTGTTGTTCACAAATGCCCTATATATTGTCCCTAAGATATACATATATCCGTCGTATCTTCACTTTCCTGACACGACTCGTACATTGTTTTTTAACATTACTCCACAGTTATATATGTGACATGATACGAAGTAATATTTCCACACACAATGTACAGTATAAATTAAAGTTTAATTATGAAAAACCTAAATACCAGTAAAAAGAGGTGAACAAATCACTTAGCAGCACACATGAAATATTCTTCGATGCCACCAGCAGTCAGCTCACAAAAATGGAAGTATATGAACTAACCTCGGCTTCAGTCTTCAAGTATGGAGCAACATTCTGGTTGATTTTCTCGTACACACCAACAGAGTGCACACTATCCTTCCATATCCCTTCCTCGACTGTTAGATAGATTGCACCTCCAAGAATACCTGCCTTTAATCCAAGCCTGAAAATAGAACAAGGAAAATTACTGTACTTTTACTGTAGCTATGAAGTTTTTCTATTTCATGAAGAAATAATGGCAAGCTTCAAAAGACTTTTAACTTAATTTCTTACCATTCAAGTTATTACTTTCTTTAAAAACATACCATACCTGTTTTGTGCAAGAGGTCTCATTGGTAGGGCATCACACTGCCATGTGGGAGACCCAGGCTCAATTCGCACAGCCATTTTCTCATGCAATATTCTTGCATGGAAATCCTTTGGAGTTCATCCAGCACGTAATAATGTGCAAATGGGGCCAAGCACTGCAAGGGGGAGGTAAAAGTGGATGGAGCATGATGGTGATATCACCTCTACAAAATGGCTGATTGCGAATGTTCAGGACCTTAGTTCCACGTTTCCATTGCATGGTCAAATGGGTAGGGAGTAGATTAATATTTTTTTTACTTCTTTTTGTGCAATATTAAGTTATTTGACATTTTTATACTTGTTTTTCCAAAGCAACGACCTAAATTGGAATGCTCACTAATAGTATATGTAAAAGTAAAAAAGATAAAATCACACAGATGGAACATTTACAAATTATAACTATTATAAGAAGACGCTACTAAATTATTTCCATGAAACTTACTTGTAAATGTTCTATTAATTTCAGTGGCTTCTGTCACCATCCACTTGGGAATTCGTTGCTTCACTGTTGGGGTTGAGTTCCGATTCCTGTTATTTCCTTGCTTACCGCTAGGAGCGCTGGTGTAGCCAGTTTGTCTGCTGCGTGTGATAGGTTTGAGTTGCTGCAAAAGCAGGAGGCAAACATGATGTGCCTGACCACTGTCGATATTCAGATCGTGTGAAAAGTGCATAATTGCATGAGTCTCTTTGATTTTTGTGTCAATCAGTGTGTGTGCTGTATGCCTGACTGAAACTTTTTGCATCCTGTGTTTGCTAAACTTGAGGTGCTTTGCTAGTCTGGTAGTGGGTTGGGATTTATTATTATTATTATTATTATTATTATTATTATCCGTTAAGGGCTGTTGCATACCTTTGTTGATGGATGTGATGGATCTGCCAAAGTAATGCAAGTTGTACTCACACTGGGCGTCATGTACTCCTGGGTTGTCACGTGGTGACAGGAAATATCTCTTGTGTTTGCTTAGGACACTGGTTTGTGTGTGAGTTTGATGTCATACTGTTCAGACCTTCTTTTGATAGTTAGATTTAGAAAGTTGATGCTTATTCGTAGCAAGCCATTTTTCAACTGAGGTAAGGGCTAGGTCTCACCAGTGGAAGTGGCTGAGGTATCTAAGTTATTGGAAATCTGCCTCAGGCACAATTACTTTCAGTTTGAAGACAAATACTTCACACAAACAGACAGAAGAATTAGCCAAGGGCAACCCTCTGTCTGCTGCCATAGCCAATATTGTGATGCATTAGCCAAAAAGGATATCCTTCAATCACCAGAACTCCGGTACATAAGATATGTCAGATATCCAGAGGACATCATTGTCGTTCACAAAAAGGATGAAGAAATAGATCTACTTATGAAAAAACAAACTTAGCAGCATTCATCCCAGGCTGAAATTCACAATAGAACTGGAAAACGAAGGCAACATCAACTTTCTAGACCTAACTATCAAAAGAAGAAGCAACAAGTTCACCACCACAGTCAACAGAAAACCAGGGGCAGGGAACCAATATATCCCTCTCCAATCACCTACCCAAACATAAAGATAATGGATGGCTTAACTTCTACTGAAGAGCTTTCTCACACTGCACAAGTGAAGAGGATCTGAAGGAAGAAGGTACCTTGGCTACAGACATAGGACTTCAGAATGGATACACAGTGCATCAACTTTCTACATGGTGTAGCAAAGCTGGAATGCAGGTGCGACAACCTAACTAACACCACTCAGCCAGCAGCAATAAAACAAAATGGATTGCCTTTCCTTACCATTAGACAATATCTAACCATCTGGCCAAGATGCTGAAACAGTATGACATCAAACTCGCACACAAACCAGTGTCCTCCTCACTTCCACATAGTACACCCTGGACTGCTTTTGCAAACGATAGAGGCTCTGGCGACTGACCCTATGGTCAGTATAATTCTGTGTGTTGTCCTTATGTGTGCCGAGTGCTTTTTTACAGCCTCAGCTTTTAACCGAAGTCAGAATATTTTAAGATTTCAGTTATGCTACATTACAGTTATTTCTTATGGTAAGGGGCTGGACCCTGCATAACGTGACGGGTGCAAAATAGCCTAAGTGCTCAAGCACAAAATTTTTTACATTCATATTCAAAAATTCAAAATTCAAACCAGTGTCCTAAGCAAACACAAGAGATCTTTCCTTTCAATAATTGACAGGAGTACATGATGCCCAGTGTGAGTACATTACATTGGCAGATCCATCACATCCATCAACGAACGTATACAACAGCACTTAACCGATAAAAAATAATAACAATAATAGTAATAATAAAAAATCACCACTACCAGACTAGCAAAGCACCTCAAGTTTAACAAACACAGGATCCAAAAAGTTAAAGTCAGGCATACAGCACACACACTGATTGGCACAAAAATCAAAGAGACGCATGCAATTATGCACTTTCCACACGATCTGAATATATTGATAGTGGTCAGGCACATCATGTTTGGCTCCCCCTTTGGAACAACTCAAACCTATCACACGCAGCAGACAAACTGGCTACATGAGTGCTCCTAGCGGTAAGCGAGGAAATAACAGAATTGTGAAGCATCGAGCTCCCACGTGAATGGTGGCAGAGGCCACCAAAATTAATAGAACATTTACAAGTAAGTTTCATGGAAATAATTTAGTAACTCACTTACGTCTTCTTATTCCCCCTAACATGAATAAGTATTACTGGTATGTTAGCTATTAAAACTGTACGATGTATATGTGTGTGTGTAAACTGCTTTCTACATTTCTTTGTTTTATGTCAAAAGTTTTACAATACAGCTGTATTTACGTAGGTTGGATAGTTAGGTGGAAATTAAGGCTACATTAGATACAATATATATTTAAATATATATATATAGAGATTGGCATTAGTAAAATTTCCTTCTTTTCCATCACTTTTACTTACAGGCAAACTTCCTTTTAATTCATTACTTTGACATGAGTAATTTGCATAACTTGTCTACATGCCAAACTGTGTTTGTCAGCCAACATGGCAATCAAATACAAAATGCAAACCACTACCCTGTTTTATACTTTCCAACAATGACAACGTGCAAGTAAAAAGAGCATGCAAATGAATGTCTACTGATTGATAACAGCGAAATGGCTCAATTTAAGCAGATAGTACCCAATGCAACAAGAATTAAAACAAATTTTACCGATTCATGCTTTGGATCAGTACAATATTTCATGAAAGATTTACACAAGACCACAGGTTGACATTTTAGTAGCATCTCAATATCACCATGACTTTTGCAACACAATGTACAGTAACTGTTGAATATGTGCAGAACTACATGCACTGCACGGGACCACTTTCACTCGCTCGTACTTGTTCCAGTCTCCTACCCATGAGCGTTTACAATCAAATATTAATCTCACAATAATAGCAGACACATATATGTCAAATATCTACCTTGGTAGCTTCACATAGCACTGGATATTGGCAAGATAGACTAAACTACATTTTCGCATGGAGATAATGAGAATGTTCACTTCAGTTTCAATTTCACTGCATCTTTCACTTCACAATCCATATTTGAGGGCACACTATCATAGACAAATGACGGTTATGTGTGTACTACTGAGCTTCGAGTCTATGTCGCTCATTTTGCCTGTTCGAGCATTATTCGCTCGAGCGAAGAAGCTCTCAATTCTGTATTCTCTCTAGCATCGTCCGTGTGAACTATTTGGTGCTCGAGCAAAATCCTCTTCCTGCAGCACTCTAACCTGCATCAGACCAATGCCTGTTGGAAATCAAAGTATCCAAACTTAAATTCAGGATGTCTTCTGATGCAGCAGCAAGGATGGTCAACCTAGTGCACATGACAAAGGTCTGAGTGGTGCGTTATCCACCACATTCGCTGATACGACCAAGACCAAAACCAAAGAAGCTTCTCTCTGAGAAACAATCTGTAACAACAGTAATTACAGCCATAAAATGGCATTCGCTAGGAAGTTTACAGAACTCCTGGGCAGCCTGGTGGCTAGCACTCTCACCTTTGGAGCAAGCAGTCCCGGTTTTGAATCCCAGTGGAAGTCACTTCAAAAGAAGAGGTAGTGAGTTTCTGTATCGAAACCCAGAAAACGCAGGAAAAGGTTGTAAAAATAAGGGCTGCCCATTTTATAAAAAATAAAAAAAAAATGCTTGAGGGGTAGGTTGCAGTAATAAGAAAACAAAAAAACACAGAGACACAGTAGCAACACCCATGTCAAGAGTAACCCAATGACAACACAAAATTAAGTATGAATCCCAAGCTGCCTATGTAGCTCAGTTGGTAGACTAATGGAAAGGTATGCTCGACACCTAGGTTCAAATTCTGACTGAACTTTGTTTCAATTGTAGAAATTAAGGATACAGTAAAATTATATATTTAAAAAATTATATTGTACATAATTTTTAATAGTAACATTTTATTGATTTCCTTTACCATCCTATTCACTTTCAGGCACACTTCCAGTTAATTTATTACTAACAGATTTATAATTTGTAAAACTTTTGAAAAGTTCACTCTTCTACATGCCAGAGTAAGCACGTATCGAAGGGGGGACTTAAGGATGCTTGAGCCCCCCCCCCTGAAAGTTTTCGGTTTACACTAGATAAAGTGAGGTTTTGGGTTTCTTGTGGTGTGAAATAAAATAATATGACGATAATTTAAGGAGAGGATTAATTATCGTGGCAAAACGGAGAATGTTCTATATCCCTGTTATTGTTAATAGCAAGTATCCAAGGTGGGAATCAGGGGGCTCGAGCCACCCCTCAGGAAATTTTTCAGTTTACACTTCTATAATATTATTATTGTTAATAGCATGTATCCAAGGTGCGGATC
The DNA here is from genome assembly GCF_977018435.1 of Lepisma saccharinum. Classification (NCBI taxonomy): domain Eukaryota; kingdom Metazoa; phylum Arthropoda; class Insecta; order Zygentoma; family Lepismatidae; genus Lepisma; species Lepisma saccharinum. Next base: position 47,473,770 of record NC_139237.1, on the reverse strand, counting down.
AATATTTAATATCACGGTTGATCTGTACAACAGAATCGGTTAATGAGACTTAATAGGTAAGTCGATTAGTGATCAGTAGGGCCCGGGACTTTATGTTATAACATATTTTTTATTTGACATCAGATCGGATACTGGGGTGAGATCTTTACATATCTGATGAAAATCAGTCGAAATAGACAAACTTCATAAGGCATATTTTGACATATTTTACCAATTTTGTATTTTTACAACATATTTCTTCAATTTTCTCCTAATAAGACATATTTCTGTATAATTTCGTAATTGCCTTGCATATAATCGGTTATTTTATAATTTATTTATTTTTATTTTATAATTCGTACGTTTAGCACAACGGATAGTTCACATTATCTATGGCAGGATAAGAAAATTACGAACGAAGAAATTAAAGCAGATGTCATCTTCTTATAGTGGAACCACGAGCAAAACAACCTGCGCAGACCTGCGACTCCTGTGCACCATACAACTGCGAGTAGGGGAGGGGGAGAGTGGACCATGCTTCCTTATGGCCCGAGGTGGAGGGAAGAAGGGAAAGCTGCACGGGAACTTTTCGTCCCAAGTTTTTTTTCCTTGTGGTCGATCTATACCAACTAGTACAGAGCATAAATACGCCCTTTTTTATAGCGAGCTGCCAATGCTTAGTAAAGCATACTTTCCACAAAGGTGTAAATCTGACATAATAGCAAATAACATTTTGGATAATTGCAGTGAATCTCGCAATATATTGTCAGTATTTTCCCACTACATTATATGGTTAAAGGGATTCTGACTTCATTTAATACCCCCCCTCCATCGTAGTCGATCTTCCCTGGAAGATACTGACATTCCGTATAATGAGACATTCAAAAGTACTGTTGTGCATATTTTTGGTTTTACTGGGGATACTTCTGAATTTTTCATGACACATTTTTCCATTTTTATAACATAATTGCATACATATTTTAAAGTTTTATAGGACATAAAGTCCTGGGCCCTAGTGATCAGTCAGTGTCCACAGGTAGCTTTATAAGATCTAGTGATTCGAAAATGGTTGTTGAATTAAAACACTGATGCTATTTTGCACCCATCACACTATACGGGGTCCAGTCCCTTATCATAACAAAAATTAAAGGATGTCTGAAAACTAAAATTTCCTTACCTTGGTTAAAAGCTGAGGTTAAAAAGGGTGCTCAGTACAAATAAGGAAGGACAAAACACAGGACGATATAGAATTATACTGGTCATGGGAAAAGTCGCCAGAGCCTCGTTAGTTTGCAGTCCAGGGTGTACAATGTGGAAGTGAGGTTGACTATTGGGTGCACTACGTGGAAGGAGCATCCCTAACACTTTGATTCGAAAATGAAAAGGACTAAATAACGTAAAGTAACCAAGTCTACCAGTTCCAATTCGGGTCCAAAGCTGAAAACATTGATGACAGTGGAACTTCCGGAACCTCAATGTAGTGCTAGTTCAGGTCGAGGGCGGAAGAGATCGAAGGTCTCTCTCTCAAGTGAATATTTTAGCAGTACCGGATATTGGAGCGGTTTATTAAAAAAGAAATAAACTGCATAGATCAACTGAAAATCAAAGTTTGGAGTGATGATTTAGTTGTGGCTGGACCAAATTTCATGTATGCAGTCCGATAATTTCATTGCACAAAAATACTTTTGTTTAAGCCTACTGGGTTCGACACACTTAAATACCAAGAAGGGACAGCCGAAAATTTTATGAATGTCGAGAAAGCAAGAAGATGTTGCATATGTAGACATTTTAGTTGAAATTGTCGGCTCTACCAGGACCCGAATCAGGGCTCTGGCACACTGTGCCATTGCCCTACTAACTGAACCACCGAGCAACCCTTAACTTTGAGTGATTTTTCGCTAAATGTCTAGATAGTACATGTCCTGTGTATGTCAAATCGTAAGATGTTGCCTGTATAGTGAACAAGAACAAAAAATAAAGGAGAAATAAGAAAACTTGAGGGGCATTCCCACTGGTTGAGAAGATGTGGTCAACACGAGATGCTTCTTCGAGGTGATGATGACAGTGTCCTATTGATGGAAATTTCACACCGTGTCACCTGAGGATTTCACAAGTCGAACGTAGGTTTGTGTGGCCTTTTTTGTTGCTACGGTGTGAAACATTGCTGTTGGTTGGCTCATTCCAAACGACATGTATCGCGTGTCCCTTCCGTCTGAAATCTTCCCAAGTCTTGAAGATCCAAGTTACAAGAATGGAAAATTAGGGCTTTGTTAAGGTTAGGTGTGAAGGCAGGTGACAGCACCCTAATCCTAAAGGATAACACCCAAACCTGCAGGAAGAATGCATCTTACTTAAGTCCCCAATATGAAATGATAAAAACTTCTAGTGAGTTGATTTTTAAAAATGTGTCCAAGATAAGAAGTAGCGTGTCCAGGATTTTCGAGAGTGGTTACGCATACTATTTTTGGTGGTAGCCATCATTTTGCTATCTTTTCCTGTCTTTGACTTTTTTCCTCTTTAAGGAATACTGAGTCAAATTGGGTTATGACCCCACCAACCCTCCCTTGGGCACATCACTGCATTTGATCATATTGGGAGACGAAACATTTGATGTGTTGGGAACGGAAGGATTTTCACTGTGCATTAATTGTTTCGCGATCCAGCTGTATTCGAGAAGACTTACTTTGTTTTGTGTCGATATATGGGCATGACAAGACTACGTAAGCTGTGACAGACAATTTTGAAGACTTGCGAGTGCTTAGGCCTGAATATGAACAACTTGGTGGGTTTAGGCTTTTATAAGAGCTGCAAACATGGGAGGACAAAACATAGCAGTGGTGTTCAGGCTCAAATCAGAGAGAAATATTCGAGAACTGTCTGCATCTATTTGAATCTCGCATTGTCGAGTGGATTGTCCATCCTGTGCATGTGTAACAGCTTCGTAAAAACACTCAACGACACAGATGTTTTGATGCTTGATGAGAAGAAACGGACAAACACACATACTGAGATGGTTTCGGCACACAATGTTAATGAATGGGAGCAGAGGAGTCGAGTTCATGTTCTGATTAAAATGGCAGTCTTTCTCCATTTTCTTGCATCCACACTATGGCCTCTCAATGCTAAGCCATGTATACCAAGAGAAAGTAAACTTTCCTTGTACCCCCCCCCCCCCTATTTTGGAACCCAATTGCCACCACTGGCCTTAAACATACAATTGTGAGGTTCTATTTATGGTGTTGAAACCCCCCCTCCCCCAGAGTGTTTTGTCAGCCATCACGTTTATATTTTCCAACACTGACAACATGCAATTAAAAACGACATGCAAATACACTACAAAACTCTACTGACCATAGAAGCAAGTCAAGTTAAATTACTAAATAAAATGTACAATTTTGCTGAAAGTGCTATTTTAAAACCCCAAGTTTGTAATAAATTGAATGTTGGAACAATTTCTAAATTTTTAAAAAGAGTCAAAATGCATAAATTTAGTTACAAAACTGACAATGTATAAGAATAATAATATGAAGAAAAACTACAACTTGATATCTGGATTGGCTCACCATGATAGTTTCCTTGCTTGTAACAATTGAATGAAGCTGGTGTAAGAAGGAAAAATGCATAAATGCAGGGACAGGGTAGGATGGCATAATAACAGAAATAAAAATTCATATAAAAGACAGCTTTGAACGAACCTAAAGCCCTGACACTTTTCTCATACACAATTCAATGAAAGCCACTTTATAGACATTGTCACTCAAAATGTTGCTGTTGTTGTTGTCATGGGATTTTTGGATATTTTTTAATATACACATATTAAAGATCAAAAAAGTAAAATAAACTAATGATTTTGGGAGTAGGACACATCTGTTCACTCTTGATTGACTCTTTCTTCCAATGAATAATTACTACTTTCTCAATGTGTTATTACTACTTTCTCAATGTGTTATGACATGTTTGGACAGGATTTCTTCTTATATCATCAAAGCATATTCCCTGACTTTTCCCGATTTTCAAGGTACTTATATAAACTTTCCAGACCACTCAAAAATTATTCAACATACAAGCAGAGGCATGGCATGCATGTAACCGGTGTTACCGCAGGTAACAGCAAAATGTAAAGAATTAAAAAGTTGTTTCAATAAAATGACAACATTGTTAAATATGTTCATGAACATCGTTGCCGTCGAGTAGATATTGCCTAGGACATCAGAAGCGAAGAGGGAGGCCGTTCCACTACCCTGAAGAGGTAACAAGGGAGAAGAGGGCGCCAATGCAAGGAAAGAGTGAGGAAGGACTTTGGGGCAAAGTGTGCTATGGGGTTATTCATATGCCGGTTAAGGGACCCTGTTACCATTCAGTTCTACAGGATCAGCCAGTGTTGTCACATTGGATTGGCAGAAGAGCTAAATCCTCCCTAAAATATGAATACCATTCCTGTGAAGCAACTACAGGTAGACTGCAAAGCCAAGGCTGTATTGAACTACAACTGACACCCAACAGTAGTACGTACAGCTGGGCTTCCCTTCCATAAAGGAGTGAAGTTCTGTCGTCTGCTCAGTCTCAGAGCTCACCACACAAATGTCAAACTGACCTGAGAAAAGTGTGGTTGTTCTTCTTCCCCTTTGTACCTCATTGCAAAGAAACAGAGACCGATGAAGAATTGACAAGGGTCAACCACTATACATTGGATTTTCACGGTAACTGTCTCATGAGTGCTAGTTCTTTCTAGGAGTGCTTGTGGCTAATTAACTCTGCTGATTGCAAAAAAAGAATGAACAAAAATCTAGCTTGAAGACATGTTTTTTCCGGGGGGGGGGGGGGTGATAACGTCTAGCAGGCATAATTGTCGTACTGATAGCTGGTAACACTTTTGAAAAAGTCATGCCATGCCATGCCACTGATACCAAGAGATATATCAAAATGATTCAACATACCAAGAGATATATCTTCAAATGATTCAAGCCTATTCAACCTCATTGAAAATTAATGATGAAAAATAAAACAAACGTTTGTACCAAAAATATTTTTTTAAATAAAGGAAACCAATTGATTGCCAGCAGTCTCCAATCTTGAAAGGAGGATGAGTTTCTTTTTTTAAAAAAAACTTTTTTACAAACTTCACTGACTTCTCCACGACTTCTAGATCAGTGTGAACCTGAACAGAAATATGGCACATGTGAACAAACTTTACAAGGTCACGTATACATACTTCACCACACTACAGAGTTGCAAGGTTGAAATGTTCCAAGTGACCCATGAATCGCAAACTGCCTCCCCGATGGTATAGTGGTAACATCATCACCTTGTAGTCATGGGTTACCAGCTTTGATACCCGGTGGAGGCACATGGCACAGTGGTTCGGATCCTACTTTAAACTGTATGTCTAGTTCCGATTAGCCTTTCTGTGCATAAAGTAGACTTACAACAACAATTCAATTGATTATGCAGTACAATGCCACGTGAGTAGAGTACAAGCAAGTAATGCATGATCTGCACTGCAAGAGTGTGCAGCAAATATCTCACTCAAGCTTCATCGACATGAAAGTGGTAGTAGATGTCATGTGTCAACAGCCACACTCCAGATAGTACTATTTCATGTAAACCACAAATATAAGGTAACAACAACATTTAGCTTAATTTCCAAAGAAAGTTCCACATTTTACTTGCATGCCTGCATTGGTGTTTTATTTATATTATATCTAATTAATATATAATAAATAATAATTGTTGCATAAACCAAGTCAAATTTTCAGAATATGCCACTACCACACGAAGCCTCGATCACAGAGTTGGCGATGATGTGATAAATATTACCACATATAATCGTTCATTACTTCTCAATGACTCATCTGAATAAGATAAAAGCAACAGAACACATTCTTATAAAACACAACCTGGCCCAAGTTTGAAATGTTTAATTTCAAACTATTCATGGTACATACACTGTAAAAAAAAAAAAAAAAGTAAAGTGCTCCCCTGTGCTTAGCACCACGCCATGAAGGCGTATAGGGGGTGTGGGGGTAACGCCCCACACTTTCTTGATCCGGTCGTGAGTGGGGGTGATGTGATCAGCATCACGCCCCTGACCGCCGGGGCCGCTTTCATCGTTAGAAAATATGTTCAATTTCTATTTATGTCTGTTAACACAAGCTTCAGTGTGCTATTGGTTACTTTCTGCATGCTCTCTAGAGAATGATTTTTCTCTTCCATATACTCCTATTTGATTCTTTGTTTGTAGATAGCCATTCGAACGAACTGCTCCTGTAATCTACTTCATGTGTGTGGGATGTGAAAGGATATTACAAAGTAAATGCCTTTCATTGTTAGGTTAGGCAGGTCAGATTTTCGGCTCGTAGCATTCATAAAACATCCCTAAATGCTTTATTGTTAGGTGTGTCCGGTTTAGGGCTCTTAGCATGGAACTGATTGCATAATATCTGGTCTCAAGCACAACACCCCTTTCAAGCCTTGAATGAACATCTACTGGAACTGCAACCAAGAATGTCATTTTACGTAATCTACTTTTAAAATCATATGGTATCCTTGAGCCTTAACCCTCTGTACCCCCGAGAAAGTGAAATATTTTCCATTGTTTTTAGCTCACGGGAGATGTTATTCCGAAGTAAAATACATGTTACCTTAGAGTGAAGCAGAACAGCCTGAAGTAAAGTGAATATAGCACCCAACATGATATTCCACAACAGAAGTTTTAGTTTTACATCATTAGGTAAGGAGTGTCAGATTTGGAGCTGATAGCAATTTCTGGCATGTCTTTCTGCTATTTTAGTGTGCATACAAACAGTTTTTACTTGCGTTTGCCATATTTTGGATCAAATATCTCTGTTATTTGTATTTTCCCTGCGGTGGACTAAATTTTACATTACACAAAACATCGAATTATGTCAATTAAAAAAATCAACATAATTCTCGAGGGGTGCAGTTAGTAAACAGGCCACATAATATCTCTGGTAAATAATTAGTACAGTTTGTAACTGTGCTAATTAGTTTCTCCAAGCTTCGGACTTCCTTTCACAATTGCTTCCAGTATTCTAAAAGCAGTTCCTAATGCTAATTTTATATATATATATATATATATATATATATATATATATATATATATAAAGTCACATTTGGAGCCGTTATTCATTCTTCATCAGAAGTGAACAGTTAGTGCACATTTTCTGTTGTTGCTAATCTATGTCCTATGTTGTGAGGTGTAAATGGATATTATGCCCCTAAATAGTTTGATTGTTTGGTTAGGTATGTCCGGTTTAGAACTCAGTATTGATAAAATATTTCCAAATGCTAGGTCAGGTTTAGGGCTCTTAGCAATACCAGAGTTGCAACGATTTTTTGATTATGAAATTCCCTGACATTTCCAGGTTTTCCAGTCGAAAAAAGAAATTTTTCCACACATGTTTATCATAATGATTTTTGCTTTTGAACCTTGCGTTTTTCAATTAAATATATAATCCGTTAATTATCATGAATATTCACTTTCACAACTTCTTTTTAGCAAATTTCATTATACACATACAAGAACACGTGAAAATTCGAAGAATAAAATGTAAAATTTCAATCGGCACCAAATATATTGGGTACTACAATCATGTGCATCTAGCCTCCAGGCTAAGGTATAGTTGATGTGCTAGCTACATTAACAACCGGCTGGCTTTGAAGTTGACGGAGAACGGCCACCAGCTGCAACAATCAAATTCACCGCACAGTGTTGCCACACATCTACTCTACACCACCTTGTCCCTCCGGGTCTCCATATTGAAGTTTCATTACTTGTTTTCGATCGGCCGAACACCTTTCACTCATTTATTTCGTCAATTTTTACATTCGTACTTACCTATTGTGCATCGCAAAAAATTCTTTAAGGTGTGATTTTGCTTTTCTGATGAAAATAATGTCAATAACAGTCATTATTGTTCGTCCTTTTCTCGCTTGCTTAAGACACAATATAGCTGGTACAGCTTCAGTAGCGTCGATGATCAGTGGGTATACAGTGTTTCCAACCTTCTTAACCAAAAAATTTACCACGAACCATTCACGGATAGCCCCACAGACCATTCACGGTAAGGTTAGGTTAGGCATAGTTAAAATTTGGGGTCGTAGTAATATTGGGAATGTATATTTTGTTTTTCATCTTTTTTGCAAAACACTGCATCGTTGGAAACACTGACAAGAGGTTACGTCATGAACATCCGGTTCACGTTGATGAAGCAAGGAACAGCAACGGCAATTGTGCGTGGGAGAGATATTTTTCATGAAAAACACATGATTTTCCGCTCGAGCAGATTCTACAATGACAGAAAATACTTCCACAAAGTATCCAAATGCTACAAACAAACTCATTCCAGTAAGCACTTTCTTGTGTAAAAATTAAGAAATCAGTTATTCCGATCGGAAACTGTTACCGAAGTTTCAAAGTATGGCAACAGCGTATCTGCAGTCATGTGACTAAGATTTCACGTGGAGCAGACAAGCAGAATGACAGCTGCGCCCATTGGCTGAAGGTTGAGTGTCATTGGGCGAAAACAAGTCGCCCGCTATTTATCCCCACCCATGTTTGTGGCGGCGGATTTTTTAGTTCTTCGACGTTAACGAACTGAACGCGTGTACTATAACAGAGGTACATTATTTCACCATTAACAGATCTCCACAACATAAAAACAACAGAAAAAGTTCATAAACCAGGGCGCGAAATTTTCGGTCGCCAGGTCGCCATCGGTGACCAAAAGTTTGCGGCTGGCGACTAAAATTTCGTTGTTTCAAATGTGTGTCAAACATGCCCGAACATCTCAATCCAACGTTCGTACATGGTTTTGGAAAGCGAACCCTGCTTTGTTTTTCGTCCACTCTGTTGTTTCCAAATGACGACACTGCAGAAAGTATGTGTGCATCGTGCACCACGCAGACTTGAGGTGGGGAGGGATAGAGTGTAGAAGATCGTGGCCCAACTGAGGCTCCTTGCTTGTGCACGGAAAAACCCTGTTTTCACAGTTGTGAACTGTTCTCGCGCGTGCAAGTGACCAGTCTGTGTTGACACAAGAATGCGATAAATTCACTCGTGAACGTTGGTCGACGTGGTAGTAACGTTCGTTCTGTTTACTTCATTTTTTTTTGGTTCAGTGGTAGTTGCCTGTGAGTGAAGTGGTTCTAGAGAAATACATACATCAGCCATCTGAATGATGGTTGTGTATGTTCGATACGTGGATGCAAATGATTGGTCACATCAAGGAGGACATTTTAGGAGTAAGAGAGCTTCCAAACTCTACTTCTGCTAGCTACTTCACAGCCATAACTGATTATTTAGATAAGACAATAGGTTCAAATAAATATAGAAACAAGTGTTACATTGTAGGCTTGGGTACTGCAGCAAATATGGTCGGGCACAAATCAGGATTGGCTGTGCAAATGAAAGGCTATTTGTAATAAAATAATAAATATTCACTGCCTTGCACACAGTTTGCAGTTAGCTGTGCTGTATGCGTGTGGTGAAGTTGAATATCTTAGAGCATTTGATTCCGTGATTAGGAATATTTTTCAGTGTTATCATGGCTCTGCTATAAGACTTCACCTCTTGAGAGAAACGGCAGATGTTATAGGAGAAGAAATTCTAAAACTGAGTGATATCCACACTATTAGGTGGTTAGCCAGCAAGAAGTGCTCTAAGAGCTCTCGCGCAATCGTGGAAAGCTGTTGTGACCCATCTTGAATAGGTGGCCCATGGAAAAGACAATAATGGCGCTAAAGCTAAGGGTTTGCTGAAAAGTTTGAAGCAATTTAAATTTGTTAAGTTTCTGTACTTCTTTTGGATTTCTACAGGAAACTGAACCCTTTAAGCGTGGCACAACAAAATAAGAATCTTTTGATTGCATCTCTGAAAATAGGAATTGAACACTGGATGACCTAGAATCTAATGCTAGACCAAGCAAACAAAATTTCTTGGACCATGTATCCATTTCAGGGAAGATCAGGAATGTGCAGCTCACAAACATTCAAAATGGAGAGCAAGAGTTTGAGACTGTTAGAGGAAACTTAAAATTAACAATGTGAAGGTGTACGTCACAGAAAGATTGCAATCTATATCAACAGATGTGATTGCATCTCTGCATGTTTTCGACACTTTGGGTTGGCCTCCCAAAGAAAATATTCTTCAGTTTGGGATAGAAGAATTAAAGAAGCTCTACATGTACTTGAACCTGAGCCTTTATAATGAGAAAATGGATGTTCTGTTAGCAGAGTGGACAGAATACAAACTTTAGTTTCCTTCTTTGACTTTGAATCAGATGCTGGAGAAGATTCACAGCGAGGAGTGTTCAACAAGATTCCCCAATTTGCTCCAGATTTTGACATTTTCTACCAGTGAGCACAGCTTCATGTGAGAGAGGTTTCAGCTGTCACAACAGACTCACGACTACTTACAGGAACTCTGAAGACTGAGACACTGGATGATTTGCTCAGAGTTTCTGTAAATGGACCCCCCCCCCCCCTGTCAGAGTTTGACCCAGCAGCTGCGATTGATAAGTGGTACTTCAGTGCAGAACGACAGCGCTACACAAACATTAATTCCTAAGGTATGTTCTTTTTAATAATTGTTCATATTTTTATTATTTATCAATATAAAATAGTGGCGACCAAAGGTTTTAGTCCGGCGACTGACTTCAAACTTGAAATTTCATGCCCTGTCATAAACCATACACATTTTTTTATTTTCTGGCGGATTTACAGTGTCGTAGAAAATGCTGCTTTTCGGCTTATATTTATAAGTACACAGCATCAGGTGAATTTTTTGTTGCATATAGGAATTCTATAGGAAATGCCAACAAGAGTAAGATCTATAAAATAATAGACGACACCCTTGTCTTCACCAACCTTTCCGATAATTATGATCATATTGTCAATGTACTTTAGTTATCAATCAGATATTTGGACTGCAATTATAACATCATTAAGTCTTGGTTCCATGATAACCAAAAACTCAATAGGCTATATTTTATTTTAAAATATATATAAACATTATGTTTCAACCTTCTAGCAAGGTCTTCTTCAGACTATGTACCAAATACAAATGAAATAAGGTACAAAACAGGAAGATATATATACAAAAAAATCACTCCCCTACAGACACAAGATTATTAGAAAGTTGATATAAGACTTGACGCTTTCCTGGCGACGAATGATGAAAAGATTATCTCGGGCTATCGACCAGGTGAGTTGTGGAAAAGATTCCAAGCTTTCGAGAGCTAACGTCACTCTCATAATCAGGGTAGAAGTGGTTGGACTGCAAGGTTTACTTTGATATTCATTCTAGTATCTACTATTATAAAAGTGAAAATTTATTACAGAAATTCGAAGGAACCATAATTTTGCACAAGATTGAGAATCAAAAGAATGAAAGAAACAAGTTTCTTAACTGAATCTGTCTTGGAAGATGGAATCACAAGAACCGAATCCAGAAGTGAAAGTGAACTGCTTGTTCATTTTGCAACTTTTTCTCTTGCAGACTCCAAAATGCACGTAAATTCCAGACGATCTGCAAAATTCCCTGATTTTTCCCTGTTTTCCAGAAGCGTAGCAACCCTGGTTACAATAACATCCTTAAATGCTTCCAGATATGTGGTCACAAGCACAAAACCCTCTTTGAGCTTCGCATGAAACTTTCATTACTTGCAGACCTCCTCCCCTGTATTATATTCAGTGAAATGAACTATATTTTGCACATATAGGTATTATGATAAACACAATTAACTGTATGCGTGCTTGCCTCCATAGTTTTACTTCCATGATCGTCTAAATTTTAATAAAATGTAAAATTAGCTATATACCACCTAGTTTGTACCAAATGATGCTCTATTTTTTTTTTCAAAATGCGTTGAATGAACAAGGAAAGTATATGACTCAGGAAAACACAATTAGAATGACACAACAATAATACAATTGAGGGAATATAACACCAATTAACGTAAGTGACAATTCCATACATAGGATTGACCCTGTGGGATTCCCTATGTTGCATTATATTAGATATTCCTTTCACAACACTATACCCTTCATCTGGTTCATACCAAAGAGAATAGGATATACTTTTTGGTTCATACGACAATAGGATTTGTTTATTCATTGGCATTAGAGGTCAACCGAGAGTAAGCAGCACAAATGTCAACCAGAGTTTATTGAAATTCAAACCCTCTGCCGTGGTTTATTATTATTATCCTCAACAATACTCAACTATCTGAGGAACTGCTTTTATTACATGGATAAATACATCGAAACAGAGGGAAGAGGGACAGAGGTAATTCTTCGAATATTTGACTGCACAATACAACATTTGCGTTTAGTTTCACCACAAGAAACTGGACAATAATCTATTAAACCACAATTATTTCAGCTTTTAATTTATGCAAAAGTGCACAATGCTTAGAAAAATGTAAAAACATATAACTTGCCTCAGTAGTCTTGGAGCCATAATAGCAGAAAGGTGCACAGATTATACGTTCACGACGTATAAACAAAACAATTTCTTACTGGTGTTTGCTGATGGACAAACGGAAAGAGAAGTAAAATATTAATATGACTACTTAACGTTTGTGCGATGTTTCATATGCTTCACTCCTTGTCATGTAATGTTTGTAAACTTGGGGTGTGCGGAGCTGATATTTTGCGGGCGTGATCATTACCTTCTCTATCTGAAAATCCCATTAGCTTTGATGAAACCCTAATGGCTTATCGCACAACACTTTAGCAACCTTTTGTTCTGACTTCACGGGATAATGCTTCTTAATTTTAGGCTAAATGCCTACGTTGTTAGGTTAGATACTTGTTTACTATCGATTTTCTTCGCAAATTTTAAGATAATACGTTTAGAATATTCTGGTTTACACGCCAATTTCTGCAATATAAGAGGTGCTACGGTATAAAAGGGTACGGGGAGTTTTTTTAATTTCCTGCAGTAAATGGCAGTTTTCTCCAGTTAATATATAGGCTATATTGCAAATTTTTGAATTTAGCCTACTTTTACGTCGCTTTTCATTCACCTTGTTTAACCCAACGATGAGAACGCATGGTTAATTTAGTATGTTTCTTCTCTAACATCACATTTCTTCCCACTTTTGGCTAATCACTACAATGAAGATGAATGACTACAAGCAGTATTCGAAGTCGGAGTGCAGGAGGACACCCCCCCCCCCACACACACTACCACCACCAACAAGCACAATCTAAGTATCACCCAACCTGCCACGATATGAGACAAACTTTTTCTTCTGTCCCATCTCATTTCGAAAACATTCACTAGTTCTTGTCCCATCTCCTTTTATGAGACGAGACGGAAAATGTCTCGTCTCGTTAGCAACACTAACATTAACAATATAAGCATTACCCTAGGTGTCCCCAAAGTCTCGAGCAAACATCCTCCCATGTAACAATTTCCAGTTCAATGAAATGTCACTCACAAGGGAATAGTCATGCCCAGGTCGAAAGTCAAACCCGGGACATGTGACTTCATCAGATACATCATGAATTTTGTGTATAATAATTACAACGCCAGTTCATTCCTGGAAATTCTGAATCTGTGGTTTGGTTGCATATATAAGCAGGATAGTATTGAGTTTTCGAGGCACTCCTCTCCGAGATGCCGAGGTGGAAGCACTTCGATTTTTATTCATCGCATTGGTAGAAAGGGAATTGTCCGTCGTTGTAGACTCCAGCGATGCATCAGGGGAGACAGCAGAAACGCGCCCGAGAAGAAAGACCTGACCCAGAAGAAGCAGAAGCAGAGGAAACAGCTACCGACAGCGAGTCTGACAATGACGCCACTCCAGCGTCGCAGCAACACGTCACTCCTGAGAAGACACGCAGGCCTCCCTGCATTACTATTTATAAAACGACCAGCCAGCAGATGGCAATAACTATTAATAAGTTAGTCGACAAAAGGTGTCAATTCCGTTACACCCGAGGGAATTGCCGAGTGACTACTTTCAGCGAGACAGATTTTACAACTGTTTGTAAATACCTTAAGAAAAACAAAATTGGATTTGCATACGGCTCATCAGCTGCAGCAAAACTTAAGGTTGTAATCCGCAACCTTCCGATGGATGCCACTCCCGAAGAAATACAAGCATTTTTGACGTGCACCTATGGACTCACTATCCATAGTGTTAGCCGTTTGAATATACTAGACCGCAGTCGGAAGAGCAGTAATTCAGAGGACCAGAATTCCCGTACGTCCAGACGCCCGTTGCCCCTCGTGATGGTCGTCCTACCCAATAATCAGACATCTCGCCAGGTTCTCACCTTCAAGCAGATGGGTATATTCGAGATAACAGTCGAAAAATACCATTCCAAATTGATACTACAATGCCATGCTTGCCAACGGATAGGGCATGGGCAACGCCACTGCTACGCGACGCCCCGTTGCGTGAAATGCACGGGGCCACATAAGTTTGCAGACTGCCCTAATAAGGCTCCTGAGATACCTCCAAGATGCGCAAATTGCGGCCTTGCACATTATGCTAGCTATAGGGGTTGTTCCCTATTTAAGAAAATCAAGAACGAACGACGGGCCCCATCGGACCCCAAACGCCAGATTACCCCTCGGCCAATTCGACAGGACGTCCCGGTGACGACACCAGCTCGGGACTACCGTCCTAGAATAACTACCAGTTCGACCAACCAGCGATCAGCACAGCGACCAGCGCCGCAGCGAAGAGCCATTCGCACACCAGCGCCTCGCCCGACACTAAGCCAAGCCGATCCTCAGACTGTTGATCAAGCGTCTCTGCTGAATCTCCTAAATCAACTAGCGAAGCCCGACGTCCTTTCAGGCCTTATCCAGCTTTTGAAGGGACTCCAAGAAATCCGGGACGCTCCGGACCGTTCGACGCGCCGGCGAGTGCTTACTCATCTCGTCGACACGCTCGTACCTTAGGGTACTATGTGTTTTATGTTGTGTTGTATTGTGTTGTCCCTTATTTTTCTTGGGCTTGGGAACATATGCCATTTACCCTCTTGCGACAGTTGCAGAGTGGTCCCCAAAAAGTATTGATGTAACCCCACAAATGTTGTAAATAAAAAAAAGTTTTCGAGGGCTCGTACCGTTAAAACGAGGAGTCAAAAAAATGTATATATTAAGAAAGGTTTTTCCTTTATATTTATAATGATAAGCCTTTGCATACGTTGTTAATTCTATATTTTTCGAGACTTGAGATGAGAACGAGAATTGCCCTCCCAAACCGAGACGGTTGTTTATAAATCGAGACGAGACTGTCAATGAGACATTTAAAAATAAACACGAGGCAGACATTTAAAATTCTCAACGAGAACGAGACCAAGGCTGCCATGTCTCGTCTCCATAGGATCCTTAGTGGTGAAGTTGAGAACCAACCACTTAATGCGTTCGGGGTAACGAGATGAGGCGGCTCAAAATATATCGTACCATTTCAGTATGGGATATTGTTATGCACATGGGCGTCTATATAGTTCACTTGGGGTGGGGAGGGGGTACGGATGGATCAACTTTTGCCATGATTAGAGTTGCTTTATTTCGTAAGTGAAAGTCCAGGACACTGCTGGCCGGAAGCTTGTTGGGGAGCAGGGGGTGCTGGACCCGACAAAGATGTGTGTATGTAGTCACGAAGTCACGCTAATATTATTATTTTCTGTTCATCTTGTGTCACTGCGTTTTTAAAAACCAAATATCTTTCAGATGACTCGAGGAGGGAAAAAATAACTGATTTGACAGTCTCAATGCAGTTTCTCATAGCAGAAATTCCGAAACTATCAGAAAATTGCAGACATTTGGTCTGCAGTTCCCCAGAGGATTAGAAATATTTTTTTTCAACACGTCAATTTCACATTAGCTAATAATGGAAAACAAGCACACAAACTATTTTTGAAAGAAAGAAAGTGCATGATAAATGCATTCCGAATGTACATGCATATGGCATGTAAAATTTCCATCTACAATATTTTCTTTTCACATGGAGCGACGTATTACATAATTAATCCATTCAACTCGTAACAAACCAACATTAATAGCAAATAATATCACGGGCCGCCATAGCATTCTCTGTTTTAAAACTTTTCTCACTTAGATCATTCGGCGCTCAGGGCCGACTCCCGCTACCCCTTTGCTACGGCATTGAACTTGATGAGACTTGTACTTTAATGTTTGACCCCCACCCTGACCCCTCCGCTAGACAATTTTCGTCCAAGGTTGTGAGCAATGCACCCTGCCCCCTCTGGTTGCGCCACTGCGTGCCTGGTTAAGGCACCATGCAATGAAAAACAATTAGTTTTCAGTGAGGAGATTTTTGTTTGCTCGATCATTCATTTAGATAAATGAAGCTGTAACATTGCGTGCATTTCCTGGCAATAAGATAAAAACTGCTTACGCTGAACTGAAATCGCTAAGTATATAAATTCTCCTTGGAGAAGAAGCTCCTCCTAGGACTTCGTAGGATTTAGTAGCTACGTAAGTAGGCAACACTGGCTGCAGCCGTCCACGTGGTGATGAAACACCTGGAGCGACACGCTGCCGGAGGGCTGTTTCCTTCCAGCAGGTTTTGCAGGCGCCCGGGTCTTGTTGAATGCCCAGGTACCTTGTAAGCGCAGAGCGCCTTGAAGACCAAGAACCCGGGTAGAGACGCAAGTCGACTCTTTGCCGTGGGCAGGCGAGCAGGTAAACCTGTTATCGCGTGCAAGCGGGCAGTGGGTAGGTAAAAGGCAGACTATGCTGGCCTCTATTCCTTCCCATCCGTATCCCGTCTTACGTCTCTAATTTAAGAGAATAAAATAAGTCCGAATAAATTTTTATGAACAAACGGATGAAGAGGTAACTCTGGCAATTTTACTGAACCAAAGGGGGTGGACCCGTTGAACCCCTCCTCCGTTAAGTACGCCCTTGGTTATACACATTATTTCCTCGCCCGACCCTGTGGCCGAGTGGTTAGCACATCGCGCTGCGACGCCAAGGGTCCCGGGTTCGAATCCCGGTCGGGCTTGGTTGTTTGTGAATGTCCATTCATCAATTTCATCATTTCATCACTCATCCCCATCTTCGCAAATTAGCCAAGAGGCACAAAACGCGAAGTAAAATAAACTAAATCAAATCAAATCAAACATTATTTCCTTGTAATAATTATACATAAACTGAGTATTAATATGTAGGGGAGACCGGGGCTAGTTGACACACGGGTAAGTTGACACGCTGCCGATAAAATCCATATTCTGCAGTTGGTAGTCCTGATGGCTTTGTCGTGGAAGAGCGCGACGGAAACACAGTTGCTGGTGTAGTTTGGAGGGGATCGCAACCAATCAGTGCTTGTGAGAAGAAAAAAAACTGTTTTTCGAGTGGGTAAGTAAATTTTGACATCATCAGATTTTATGTTTTTTCTGTATAGTTTATTTGAAGTTATGAAGATGACGGGTATTGGATTTCAAGCAACCAAATTTCGTTGATAAAATGTATGAATATAGAATCTTTCTTAGTAATGGTTTTTGTGAAGGAAAGTTCTTTGTTCAAAATGGCGCAATGGGGTAAGTTGACACAAAGCGCTTGGGGCTGGTTGACACTATTTGTCAACTTGCCCCATGTGCAAAATAATGATCCATAGATATTCGTCGATAATACTTTTCCGCAATAAATATATTATGTTTTATTGCTAGTGCTAGATGTATTGGCTATATGTAGATAATTTTTTGCCAAGTATTCCACAATTCGATATTGTGAAATATAATAAAGAGAAAACTAAATTTTACAATAATATTTTCCAGTTTAAATTTCGGTTTCAGAATAAATTCTGAATTTGTCATTGTCTGAATAATCATTTTTGAAATTAGGATTTTTTAAATTTCTATCTTCGTAATTCCGTATTTTCATGACAATAAACTCTCATTTGATCAAGTACATGTGTTACATATCTGCTTCTCTTTCTTTCCAGAAAATGGTACGCAATTATCGTAGGAAGTCTGAACGAGCAAAAACTTCAGCAGATGTTATGCTGCATGCAGCAAGTGCTGTTCGGATCGATGGCAGATCTATTCGGGGGGCAGCCAAAGACTTCGGGATACCATTTAAAACATTGGCTAGATACGTGAAGACGCTGAAGGACAAAAATGATGTAACGATAATATAACTTTAAGAGTGGGTTATGTGAAGAGTAGAATGGTGTTTTCAGAGCAACAGGAGGAAGAACTGGTAAATTATTTAAAGAAAGCTTCGGACATTTATTTTGGACTGACCTCTAAAGAAGTTCGGAAAGTTGCCTTTCAGTATGCTAAAGCATTGGATATTAGAATGCCTTTAAATTGGAGTGAAACTGAACTGGCCGGAGCAGATTGGTTTTCGAATTTTTTAAACGTCACAAAGAGCTTTCGATCAGGACACCATAATCAACGAGTTTAGCAAGAGCATCTGGCTTTAACAGAGTAAATGTTGATGAATTTTTCAGAAATCTGAGAACAGTTTATGATCGTTTATAGTTACGGCCAAGTGAAGTCTGTAATATCGATGAAACTGGTATTTCGACCGTTCAAAAACCTGACAAAGTAGTTGCTAGGAAAGGCTTAAAGCAAATAGGGAAGATTACATCTGCTGAGAGGGGAGAGTTGGTTACCTTAGCAATGGCTGTTTCTGCTACCGGAAATAAAATACCACCCTATTTTGTTTTCCCGGGAGTTCATTTCAAGAATCATTTTGCAAGTAAGGGTCCAATTGGTAGTGTTGGATTTTGTGGATTTTATGAAACACTTTGTGAAAGAAGTAAAGTGTACCAAATAAACTCCTATTCTGCTACTTCTTGATAATCATGATTCCCACCTTTCAATAGACGCCCTAAACTACTGCAAAGAAAATGGAGTAATGTTATTATCATTTCCTCCACATTGTTCTCACAAACTTCAGCCCCTAGACAGATCCGTATTTGGTCCTTTGAAAAAGTTTATTAACTCAGCCACAGACGCTTGGATGGCAAACAACCCAGGACGTACAGTTACCAAATACGATGTTCCTACTCTAGTTCAAACAGCGTTACCTTTAGCAGCAACTGAAATCAATATCCAATCAGGATTTGTAGCAACGGGAATAATGCCATTTATTCCACACATCTTTCAAGATGAGGATTTCATGCCAGGATATGTCACGGACAGACCTAATGTTCAATCTGAAAGTGTAAAAGAGACAAAAGTCGACAAACTTCCCAGCACAGAAGGAGACTCTGTTCAGGATTCGGGAAATATGGACATACAGGCAACACCCGGAACATCACAAACTGTTAGCAGTGTTCTAAAACTCACTATTAGTCCTGCAAATCATTCAAAATCCCCTGAAGATGTACGACCATTACCAAAGGCAGGACCAAGAAAAGAATGCCACAACAGGAATGTAAAAAAACGTCGTTCTTCTATATTGACAGACACACCTGTGAAGGCAAAATTAGAAGAACAGAAGAAGAAAACATCAAAACCAAAGCGACTCTTCAGTGATAAGAGAAAGTCAGCAAAGAAGCATAAACAGTCAAATAGTTTAGATATATCTTCTGATGAAGATGATGTCTTCTGCTTGGTTTGCACAGATCTTTATAGACGGTGTTAAAGGCGGAGCTAACGCGGAGCATGCGCACTCGTCTGGTCCCCCTCGAACATCCGGTTACGCTTACGATGCTATGGACGTTAATATGAAAGGGCAAAGTGGAGATTCTTTTACAAGGAAATAGGGTGTCAGCTGTGTAGCATATGGTTGCACAGTTCAATCGGGAACAAATTTATTGAGTCAAGTATTACTTCGTAGGTTTCCGAACGACGTAGAGAGACGAAACCTTTTGATACAAGCAGAACGAGAAAGAATTGGTACCCGGAAAGGATTTTTACGACTTGCATTTTGTTACAAGCATGTTGATCGTTTATCTGCGTATTGTGTTGTGGTGAAAAGCACGCCTCTTAGTGAGGTTTCAAACCGAAGCGGCACGCGACAGCCGTGATTCGTACCAAGTGACAAGCGACACAGGCCCATTTAGTCTATAAATAAGCATTTACCGCTCATGGGAAATCTCGGGCGGCACAATACACGCCATTGGGAATCTGAGCGTCACGTGCAACTTGTCGTGTCGCTTCTGTTCGAAAAATTTCATTGATCACTGAGGATTCACTTTATTTTAAGTGGCACGGAGATTACACACCGAAGCGACAAGCAACAGCCCCTTTACTCTAAAGGAAACAATTAACCTTGCATACGAGTACAGCAGAGCGAGGCGACACGATGTATGGTACTGAGAAAACAACAGTCCAGTCCAAGCGACACGTGCATTTTCTCGTGGTGAATTGGTTCGAAAGGAAGCTTTCAGACTGCAGCGATACGTCTCTCTTGGAAATCAACATTAAAAAAATAAACAACACATTCCGAACCACAAATTGCAGGTATCGCTTGTCGCTCGGACTGGGCCGTTTTATCAGTACCGTGCATTGTGTTGCCCCGGCCTGTTATTTGCGCAAGCGTGACTGGTGAATGGTTTGCTTTTGATCGAATGTTTCTGTGCGAAATCCCGATATCGCTTGTCGCTTCAGTCTGAAAACTCCCTTGTTACTTGAAGTAAATTCGTGCAAGTGAAACTGGCATGCAATATCATAGGTTTTCCCTAAATCCCTCAGGCGAAAAGGCGACGTTGAAAGCACAAATATTTACTAGCATTTGTTATGTGTCATTACTTCTGGAGATTTGTTGGTAAAGATTCACTGAAATACTTTATAATATAATAATATCACTAGTTTTATAGAATTATCTTTCCCTCACTTTTCCATTTACAAATTAATAATTGAATATATCTAAACGTTCGTGTACATGAGATACTTGTATGTACGTAGTGTGCTATACAACTGGCGGCCACAAAGACGTGTCATATTTTAATATTCTGCTCTGCAATTAATCATCCGACGGATTCTAGACGTCCACTCCTTCATAGTAGAACTTTAACAAATACCTTTCTTGACTATCGTCGCACAACTGATGAAAACAAGCGCTCATGTCTTACTTCGTATGCCGGTGAATCTGCACTGGCAACAACGGGGACTGGCCTAAACCGGAAGTTCCGGGGGGACCGGGCAAGACCTCACCAATGTTTATGTTTACATTTTTAACACGGTCTATTCTAATAGTAGGCCAAAAGAGTCATGGATTCAGTGTTCCCGTTGCAAGTATTGGGCTCATATAGCATGCACCGCAGGAGGAAATTTCTATGTATGCCACAACTGTGATTCCATGGATGATTTATCTGACTGAAACATAATGATAAAAGACTGATCACTGCTTAGGTAGCAGAGTGGAGTGTACATCATTTTAGTATAATCACTAAATTATGACTGGCCAATTTGTGTTAATCCCATTACTAAGAATTAATGTGTATTTCAATCTAGCATTAGCAATTCTATAGTTT
This sequence comes from Lepisma saccharinum, assembly GCF_977018435.1. NCBI lineage: Eukaryota > Metazoa > Arthropoda > Insecta > Zygentoma > Lepismatidae > Lepisma > Lepisma saccharinum. The sequence continues at coordinate 47,452,351 of NC_139237.1, read as the reverse complement.
GAAAAACAATTGTATATTGATTGTATCATTTAAAACAGAACAATGTATATGTTTCAAATACAAAAGAGGTAGACAAAACAGTTTTTTGATGTTTCCTTTCAATGTGTCAACCTACCCCACATAGTGTGTCAACCAGCCCCGTGTATGGGGCACATTGACACACTTCACATGCCTCCATTTTTGTGCTCATAGCTCCGAACGTATTGGACGAAAAATATCTCTGATTCTTCTCTTTAGTAGAGGACACTATGGCAGTTCTTGCAATAGTTTACTTTCTTACTCTGGATAAATACTTAGGTAGCTGTAGGCAAAAAACAAAAAGGTGTGTCAACTAGCCCCGGTCTCCCCTACTGTGCAACTGATGTAATCTTCTCAGTGTATTTTCTCGCAATTGCCCAAAAAATATTTGATCATAACTTGTGCAACAGAAATGAAACACAAACAATAGGCTTTATAAATAAAGTGAAGAATGTGAAAATTCTTATTTTGCACTACATAGGTTACGGTAAATTTCGATAAATATAAGTTTAAAATATATCTATTTTTGAAAGTTTGGTCAGCAATCAATTTTACAAGCAATATTTTTCGCATGACCTGAAAACACGCACGGAGCAGAACCCTTTCATTTATCTTGCACGTGAGCAGCACGGATATTTCACGGAAGAATGATCATTACAAAGCATAGCTTTCCTTTCCACTATCGCTCCTTCTTCCATTATTTGAATCTGTACAGATTTGTAAAACTGCTGCACATGTTCGCTCACCGCGGGCTACCGCGGGCTACCCGCAGTAAACTGGACGCTGTAATCAGTGCCATAAAGTATGTGAACTGATCCCTGACAGTATTGAAATTTTTATTATCGAATGGAGTGTAGTTGCTGTACGCAGTCATTTTTTCCGTTTTAATATGTGGCAAACAAAATCTTTTTTATTGATCGGTGTAAAATCTTGCAATACAATCCTGTATAGCCGAAGGATCAACCAGGAAAAAAATATTTTTGCAAATATGGATTAGCATGACATAAATCGTTCTGAATTCTTGTATACTTATTTCATTCCATTTCTCCACGCCCCCAAAAGTCACCTATTTTAAGACTGTCATTTTCGTATGATGATGAAATGTTTTTAAAAATGCCTTTAGAGGAAATTATATATTTCCGCTTAAAGTAAGAGTGCAATTTCAGGAAGTTTTGGTAATAGAACGTTTTTCATATAATTTTCGTATACTTTTATTTTTGTGATAGAAATCAATTTTAATGCGAAAAGTTTGTAATTAAACGAAAGCATTGCATATAATTAATTTCCGCCACTTCTAACTACGTTTAGTCAATTTGCACGTGTAATTTATTATACGCGCAAATCGCCTGAACGCAGTTAGAAACCATTCGGAAAGCGAATGATACGGCACACGATAGTGTTTTGTCGTTTCGAGCAATCTGCGAGTTCTTGCGCATAGCGTTCGTCTTCTGTTCTTTCCCCGACGGTGCTGCCGTCGGTGGTCGCGAGGAAACGACCTTCCAGTGCCGCTATACTGTCAACCATTTTTAACCCGCAGCTGTAACATCTTGTAGTAGTATGTCTATGCTCGAAGCAGACGACAAACGTGCTCTCTCTAAGGCGTGACGTATTAACATGGCGGCGGCGTGTTTTCAGCGCAACGCTGGCCTCGCAACTCTGGAAGTCTCATTTCTGCCTTAAACTGGACGCAGAGAAACGCGAGAACTTGCAGGGGTCATTTTTCCAGGGTGTAGTTTTTAAAATTGTTGTAAAAAAAATTGAGTGGAAATGTCCATTAATAATGTTTCACTGCATTTATGCTAATGGAACCTAACCTACCCTCGTAGGCATTCCTCATCTGACGTCAGAACACAAGGAAAGTGAAGTGAAATGAGGGAGACCCGAGGCGAGATCATGTGATCTGTGGCGAGTTGCTGCCATGGGAATCAATGTTGAACCTTTTTAGTGAATATGGAACTGTAATGCAAATTTGAGAACTGTAATCGAGTTTACGTGACTTGTAAATATGCTTAAATGTGCAAAAGGTATGGTGTATAAGTGTTGTGTGCTCAATTGCAGAGGCAATTATGATGAGAAATGTAAGATTCCTTAGGGGATATATGATCTGTGGTAAGAGTAACGTTCACATTTCTTCAATCTGTAGGGCAATTCCATGTGATTCAGTCCCTACGAGGGTAAGGATGTCGAATCGACCCTTCTTAATAGAAATATGTATGCAGTGCCGGATCTACAACCTGCAAAACCCCGCAATGCGGGGGGCGGGGGCGGAGACAAGTAAGCCTTTAGGACGGCCCTCAGCCATTGACATAGTAGAGGGTTCGTATATGCGCATAAAAAAATAAACGTAGTTACTACGAGGTACAGAAATGAATACAATATAGTCTACACAAGTAAAGGTAAAGTTCCCTCTGCAGGTAGCACCGTGCCATGAAAGCTCATTTAGGATATGTGGGGGCAGGGCCGATCACATTTGCGGTGCCGAACATCTTGTAGGCATGGACGTCCGCAGGATTTTTTCCAGGGAGGGGCAAGGAGGGTATTTTTTCTAGGGGGGCAAACAAGGCACATTTTCCCCAAAAATAGTGTTGTTCCCTAAAAAAAAAACATTGCTTAAATTTGAATTTATGGTGTTCATGCAATAATTAACACATAATATTGTGGCTAAAATGATATTATATGTGTGAAATACATAATTTTTGGTTGACTTTCATTTTCCAGGAGGGCACGGCCCCCCTTGCCCCCTTCCGGACGCCCATGCTTGTAGGTGATGTGGTCAGCACCACGCTCTGGCGCATTAACACCCCCGCCCCAACGGGTAAATCAACAGCAAATGAAATAGGAGAAAAAAGATTTTCTCGACGAAAAATGAGTTTGCAATGCTGCGAACACCGAGGCAATCTTGATAAGGAGCGTCGACGAGCGTCGAGGAGCGTCGAACAAACTTTCCTGAAAAGCACAACTCCAGTATCGTGGATTGGCAACTTTCGGGAGCATGCTTTGCTGTCTGTAAAATTCTCCCCAAATGCCTGTTTGAAGATTAACCTTCTGTTCGCATTTTATTTTCCAAATGTAGTTCTGACATTGTAGTCATTTTACATTTTATTTTTATTTGTTCTTATTTTGCTTTGGTTTTATGTCACTTTTATAATTAATCGAAACTATGAAGATGGATGATAATGAGATTAAATTGATGAAGAGACACTTAAAAAAGAGATTGCCAGACCAGGACTCGAACCCGGAATCTAAAGCGGATAGGGCGGGGAAGACCGTCAATAACTCCCGGGCATGAACTGGATTATAAAATTTGTAATTGCTCAGGATTATTTTTTGTTCTGTTCATGACTAATACCTGCTTTAAGTGACACACTTCGTTCGGTGGGGACAAGCCACGTATGGTTTTCTCGGGCAATAAGCCAGCCAGCCTTTCCGGAAATCACCTGGCTGATTGCCCGAGAAAACCTTTTCAATATTCGCCGCCAGGAAAGCTTCAAGAATTATTTAAGCCACGTATTGTTTGAGAGGAGGGACACATCCCGTTCACATACTAGATACAATCATGGACTATACTTGAAATGTGACGTGCTGAACAATACTTTCGGAGATCAGTTGGACATAGCAATTTTGATATACAAGTTGCATTTTCTCTACTTATTCATTATGCCTAATAGCACAACAACGCAAAATGTTTTAATTGACTCGAATTCACAATGACTAATATATACTGGATACCTATATATTTTAAATGCAAAATATAGGTAACGAAAATATGCCTCAACACGAAATGAAAATGCAATATTCATTCAATACACTAAAAAAGCTGACCAAAGCAGACTTTTAACAACACTACCCACGTAACGTTTCCATCCTCTAACGTTTTTTTTGGGAGTAAGATTCACATGGCGTAATAGGATTATTATTCACTACAAAGCAATAGCTATAAATATTAGATAAACCAGAAATCAGGGGTAAGAGAGTTGCAGCAGGTAAAACAAAACACATATGTAAGGAAGAGGTGTGTAAGTGTAAGTTTCTATGTGAAAATTGACTGAGTGGTAGCACTAGACGATTTTACGTCAGGGATCCTAGGTTCGAATACCGGTCTGGGCATTGGTGTTGTTTCTGAATATTCTATTTACTTTATCTTCACTCATCTTCGTCGACGCTATTGCACAAAAGTGGAAGAAAAGCGACGCTAAATAATAAAAATATATGTGAAACTTAGAAGGTTAATTAAGAGCTGATAGGTAAAATATACTCCATGAGCGATGTTCGATAGAAGTTCTGTTAAGATGTCAAACCTGTAAGAAGCAAATAGCGAAGTTGTGTGAAGGATTGAAGATAAGCTTCGATGGTCACATGGATTATCTCGAGTTGAACCAATAAATGGGCGATGTTTAATCCCCAAGACCATTCTGCAAATCGAATGCCAAAAGAGGTTCGTGTGTGGATTTGGTCAGCATGAAATTGTTGGGTGATGATAAGTGAATGGTATTTTTTCTGTTTTCGTTATTTTACGTTGCTTTTCTACCTCTGGATCTTGAATGACGAATAAATTAATTTGGTGAACTGACAAACACAAAAAAGCCAACCCCGTGGCTAATTGGTTAGCGCACGTGCTTCGAAGTAAGATGAGGATGTGTCATTGTCTGCATCCCACTTCCATCTATCACATCTTCAACCTTCATCACTGCGATTATCCGTGAGTGGTAGAACAGTGACGTGAAATAACAAAACAATCACCCTCGGTGTCATTTCAAAGTTTGAAGTATTGCTGTTTTTGCATTCAATAGAGGCTCTAGATTGTGACAGTGATGTGAAATGCTTCTTATTTTATAAGAAATAGTAAAACGAGAAGAGCGATAGATATTTCTCTATTTTCAATTTTCTCTGAAACTAATTTCCCCGACTGTGGTGATAATGAATTCTATGTAGTATGCGAAATATACTTTAAATCAATTTATACTAATTTATGTATATGCAACTGATTAAAGAGAGCCTTCACGATGGCGCAAGGAAATCGTCGCCGCATTGTAATCAAGGAGTTCTGGGTTCGATGCCCGGTGGAGGCACATAGTGGTTCGGATTCTAGTTTAAACTGTAGATCTCGTCCCGGTTTGCCTGTCTGTGCATAAAACTCAGACTCAGAATGATTAAGGACTTTTCGAAATACTCTGTCTGTATCGGAATGGTAACATTCTTCAGAACGAAAATGAATTCGTAAAGCATGAATACTCACAGCACCTCTAATTACCCACTGCCATTCAACACGCTAATATTCGTTAATTCAGAATTATTATTTTAGGATTCAAATCCTGGCATCTGAAAGAGGGACACTTGGCCCCAAAAGTTTCAGGTTTGTTAACATTTACTAGATAAGGATATTTTTGTTAAGCTCCTGGGACCTGAGGAACAAAAATATAGATCTTTTAAAATGATTTCTCAAATCAAATGTAGAAATTATGCAGCACACTAGCCCAGGGACGCTATAGCTTATTCATGGGATGAAAAAATTGTCATTTCCGCCCCCTCCCTCGCCAAACTGTATATTCGATTGACTTAGATTCGAGTGTTAATATTGGTTATGATTATTGGTAAGGTGATAAGGGGTTACATCATTAATTGAAACTTGCGTAACTATGTTATTGGTTATACAGTATAAACAATAATAATGACAATTATCGTGCCTAGCACTCTGATTAATATCCTGGGAAGATAATTTACACCTGTAAGTTTTCCTAAACAAATACACATTTCACCTCGTATGACAAGAATCAGCGATGAAATTTCGTAAGTAGAAATTCAGTAGCATTAGTTTACCTTAACTTTCGCAAGATATGAAAAATTCCGTTTTTGAATTGTTGGATCGTAATGTCGTGACCATCCCTGATATTTTCCTTGCATATCAACGACATATATTTTTTTCAAAAAATAGGATTAGCAAACTCCCTCACCCTCCGAGATCGCAGTAGCCCTCACCCTCCACCGCCCTCACCCTCATAAGTCTTCCGGAGGGTGAGGTCTGCCCTCACGAGGGTGAACACCTCTGGTTGAAAGAATCACGACGATGAGGATGAATCATGGTATGATAAAAGCACACAAAAAAAACAATAACCAGGCCGGTATCTTTTCCAAAAAAGGAATAGGCCTTCACCTATTCGGTAGTATCCCCCGTCATTCACACATTTCTCAAACTTTCACACATGTCAATTTTTACTCTAATTGTTTCTCGGATATGAACGAGATGTGCCCCCCCAAACGCCCCGTCAAACAAAAAGCGGATTTTCCCTGACGAACACATTTTGGATCTAATACCACTCATAAATTAAGTGTCCAGAAACAGATATTAGGCATGAATATACGATAAAATAAATACTCCTTAGCAATTACAAATAATTATAAGCCAAATCTTGGCCGAGAGTTAGAACGATGTGACTAAACTTCCCCGCTCTTGCTTCCAGGGGTGCCGACTTGTCAAAATTATTGGGGGGGTGATCACTGATCACTGAAAAAAATTAATGAATGACTCACTCCCTCCCTTTTTTAAGTTTTGGCCTCAGTGTTCGGAATCTCGTAAAAGCTCATGAATTCCTCAAAAATATTAAATTTTTTTTTTACAGTTCGAATGCAAAATGTCAATTGTTCACGGATGGATATGTCACAAGTTTCGTCAACCATAATAGGAAAATATTCCCGACTTTTAATATCTGCTACCACGGAGCGCAAAACAGATCTCTCTAATATATCAATTATCTCGTTCTGAATGTCATGTTAGAGCCATTTGTAGCCCAAAAGTCTCATCCACTACCCTAGTTCATGCACATCTTCTTTTTAAACTCCTTTTTGGTAAAAATGTGAACAATACTCATAATTATATACTTAGTATATAGCTAGTATTGTCAAGTGTTTTGCTGTCTCTGGTCATAGCCCCCCCCCCCCAAAGTTGATGGTTTAGCGATCTCAGAACCTCAAAGTTGATTGTCTATGACATTTCAAATGTGTATTTAAAGTTAAGTTCATGTGGCACAATTCAGAGTAAACTTTACAAGAGAAGCAAAATAATACATTAGATCCTCTTAAGCAAAATTATTTGGGGGGCTCTGCCCCCACATCGTTAACATTGGGGGGGCTCGAGTCCCCCAAGCCCCATGGAGTTGGCGCCTATGCTTGCTTCCGAGTTCGAGGCCTAGTCTCGACATGGAGTTCTATCTCTGCAGTGTTTCCTTATCAATTTAATCTAATTATCATCCATCCTCATAGTTGCGATAAATTATAAACGTGTCATGGTAAAAACAAAGCAAAATAAGAACAAAAAATATATTGCAAGATTACTGCAATGTCAGAACTACGTTGGCAAAAGGAAAGTGAACACCAGATCATTTTCAAACAGGCAATTGGGGATAACTGTGTAGAGGTAGACAGACAACATACTCCCGAAAGTTGCCAATCGACATGACCTTTGGTACTGAAGTTGTGCGTTGAGAAAACTTTGCTTGAGGCTCTTCAAGCGTCTTATCACGAATGCCTCGGTCAGGCCCGTAGCCAGGAAGGGGCCAGGAGGGCTGAGCCCCCCCTTCCCCCCTGGAACTACTGTCAGCCACCCTGGCACTGAGGTCAGCCCCCTTGACACTAGGTAAAACTATTTTGTGTAATTTGTTTGCACTGAAAAGTGAAAATGTAGACAGCAGATATTATTTTCCTCACAACTTAGATGAAGGATAAATTCAGGGAGCATGAACAGCAGCTATTACATTTGTTCATCTAGCGGAGAGTATTTAGGAGATTTCTCTTCTCAAGACTTCAGAAAGTTTCTACACAGGGGAGCTTCTTTATCTGTACCTTCGTTGCCCCTGTTGCAACCTCCCATTTAGACAGAAATCTATGATTGATGTCATTATGCAAATTCCCTCCGCATCTGCGTAAAAGGTTAACAGCTCCCAAGTTTTGGGAACGAAGGGGAGTTCTATTGTTTCGGCCGGGGAGTGGAATGTACAGTAGACCCTATGACTGAATATTGTCCATCTTTTTCTGTGTAATATAAATATATGTATCATCAAACGTAGTATGGAATGTGTAGAAAGGGATGATTTCAGTAGCAGCCAATTAACACTTCAAGTGATATTTTAAATGATATAGAAAAATGTAGTTTTTGTGTGATATTTCGAAACTTTATGTTACTTAATAACCCCCTCCCCCACACACCCACTTTACCTTAATTTAACATTGTTAAACTTTTTGAAAAATTGACTTGATTTACTAAGACCCCCCTGATAACCCGTGAGCCCCCCTGGAGATCAATTCTGGCTACGGGCCTGGCCTCGTTGTTCGCAGCATTGCCAACTCATTTTTCGTCGAGAAAATATTTTTTTCTCCTATTTAATTTGCTGTTGATTGTACCATTTGATTTTATGGAGGGTGGACCCTGGATCAGCTTTTTGCGGGGACAAAGCTGGAAAAATTCTGACCTTAGATCAAATCAGGGTACAATTTCATGAGAAATGCTGTGGTGAAGGTTTCTTCAACCTATCTTTAATCAGGAAAAGTTTTGACTGCATGATTGTAACAAATATATCATTCTACAGGTGTGAGAAAATAGTGTCATATTATATATATATACCGGGTGGTCCATTTATAATGATAGTACGGAATATCGCATGCAGAATGCATCAAATCGAAAAATTACACAGAATAAAAGTTTGATACTATTGAGGGGGTAAGTCAATTCCGCAAAAATTTCGTCGCCGCCACCCACCTCTTAGGGGGTGGGGGTAAATGTCAAATTTCAAATGGAACACCCCCTTTCGTTTTACATATTTTTATATATATAAAACATGAAAGACTTAGTTTACAAGACACCGGTAAACTCGCAAGAAGAGCTCAGGGAGAGGATCTTAACAGCTGGTCAGCACATCAAGGACACTATCACATCACGAGTTAACAGAACAAATGTCCGTAAAAACCTCCGTTCCTGCATTCGTAACGGAAGTGCCCACTTTGAGCAAGACGTGTAATGTTCTTTAATTATATTGTTCATTGATTCCATTCACATGAAGATGAATGAAGTATTATTTCTTGTACACAAATGTGAATGTTAGCAACATTTGTACCTTGTTGGATAGCAGATGATACAAGGAAGTAATTTTAGTAATTTGTACGCTTCGTGTCATACCATTTTTGTTATTAATATGTTGCCAGTAAACTAAGATTGGATTTTTTGATCATCACTTGTAAGTTTAGACCCACCCGTTACTTACATGTGATTGTTATTTGGGACAAACTTTCTTCCAACCAACCACTTATTTGTTAGTTATCAGAAAATGCTGAGATATGTGTCATACAATGAGCTGTTTTTCTCAATTCGTATTTTTATGTGGAAAATTGTCATGTAAGAAAAAACAATAGAAATTCGATTATCTCGAAAACTACTATTTTTCGGACGGGGTATCGTATAGTCAAATTTATTGCAAATTGCCTCTACTTTAACCCCTTTCAGGGAATACATCTAATTACAGGTCACCCTGTATATTACACACATACACACACACACACACACACACACACACACACCCCCCCCCCCCCCCCCCACACACACACACAAAAGGTTAGATTCTTCTTAGATGGAAGAAAAATTGGCTTCTTCTTCTTTCTTCCAAGGATGGAAAAATTGATTACCTTCTTCTTTCTTTTTCTGTATAATTCTTAGTTTGACTTCTTCTATCCCTTCTGAAGAATGTGTCATCTACTTCTTATTTCTTCTATTTACTGCAATCATCTATTTCCTCTATCCTTTCTGAAGAGTGGATCATCTACTTCTTATTTATTCTATTTACAGCAGTCATCTATTTCTTCTATCTCTTCTGAAGAATGGATAATCTACTTCTTAGTTCATCTATTTACGGCAATCATCTATTTCTTCTATCTCTTCTTAAGAATGGATGATCTACTTCTTATTTCTTCTTATGCCTTTTCCTTAGGCATAGAGACCTGAACAAAAGCTCAAATATATTCAGGGGAGACAAATCTGGATATTGTGCCACCTCCTATATCAAACCGAAAAGGGAAATCCCAGGATCGCTAAAGTAAAGCGCTACCTGTGGCCCAGTGCGTCTAAAATAGCTAGCGCAAGCGTACTGCTTTGGGGCGGCTAAAGTCAACTATAGCGCCACCAAGAGCAAATCAACCAAAATCTAGCGATATACTCCTCGCCAGAGGTAATCGAATAAAATAAATTCGATCAAAGACCGAAAGACACGGTTTTGAAATGACATCCCGACTTCCTTACTTTGCTATATATATGTGTATATTATTAATCATTATAATTTCCCTTTCCATTTATGTTGTCTACCCTTTGTATACAATATTTGGTAACACTTTACTATACCGGAGACGGATTTCTTCAAATTTACAGGAGAAAGTACTTACGCAAATCATTTTCTGTAGCGTTGTTGATGTTCGGGAATGTAGTTTTGATCCATTTTAATGCGAATGCATGTGGTTTTCTACGAAAATCTATTTCCGACGCGCTATTGCTGCTGCCGCCATTTGCTTTCTGCACGAGAGCACAATACGCGCTATTGCTGCTGCTACAACATGATGTGTCGAGGATGCGTCGTGAACTTGTTGCCGGGTGTGGAAGATGCCGTGGAATTTGTAATTTCGATTTTGTCCGTATATGCTAAATTGAACGAAAGGAGTGCTAATGGAACCTAACCTAACAGGCCTAACCTAACCTAGTAGGCATACCTCGTCCCAGTGATGGTTCATGGGGCTATCGTATATAAGAAATAGACATTATTTTCGTTAGAAATCCATTATTTCACCTAAAGAATTGTTCTGAAACGCAGAATAGTACGTTATCAATGTAAAAAATTGCAAAATAAATCATTGATAGGTGTCTCCGGTATAGTAAAGTAGTACTCAATATTTTCATTCGTGCTCATTTATCTTTCGTTTGTTCTAATCAATATAATCATCTTTTGTCTCCTCGGATTTCGTTAATCAACTTTCTTTCCACCTTTCCGCCGCGCTGCCACCTGTTGTCGCTTTCGCTAACTAGTTCATTGAATGTTAATGATTGGGTTCGGCCGACGAGGCACGTAACAGATTGGAAATCTGAAAATTATAAACACGGTTTGTGTGTGTGTGTGTGTGTGTGTGTGTGTGTGTGTGTGTATGCTTGTATGTTTGTTCCGGCATAACTAATGAACGTGGAGCGACTTCAACCAAACTTGGTACGCGTATCACTTGCAATATAAAAATAAATACTGTGGGGTAAGACACCCCTGGCACCCATGGGAGTGTGGGGGAGGGGGCGACATGTAAAAATAATCGAAAACGACCTATATTAGTATGGAATCCATAGTTTTCGGGGTCGCTAAGATGAATAGTGACACTCCCAATCCCGTTCAACTCCAATGAAAGTCCGGCACCCCTAGGGGTGGGGTTGGGTAGGGGGTGACATGTAAAACGACCGACATTAGTGTGGATATCATAGTTTTCCGGATCGCTAAGGTTAATAGTGACACTCCCAATGCCGTTGAACTCCAAGACACCCTTGGTACCTAGGAGTGGGTGGAAGGGGGTGAAATGTAAAAATAATCGAAAACGACCGATATTAGTGAGGAATCCATAGTTTTCGGGGTCGCTAATATGAATAGTGACACTCCCAATCCCATTCAACTCCAAGACACACATGCACCCGGAGGGGAGGGGGTGGGAAGAGGGTGACATGTAAAAATAATCGAAAACGACCGATATTAATGTGGAATCCATAGTTTTCGGGGTCGCTAAGATGAATAGTGATACTCTCAATGCGGTTCAATTCCAAGTTATTTTTACACTATAGTTAGAATTGAAGACTAAAAATGTTAAACTCTGAAAGTGCCACAATAATCCAAACACCGTTTTCCACGTTAAACTCTAGGTAGTTCAAAGGGCGTGTAAAGAGGTCACTAGTGTTCACGTTCTTACAGGCGTGCGGAACGATGCAATTTCCCAACACTTTCACTTTTGGCACTTTCAACGTTTACCACTTTTAGTCCTCAATTCATTATTTTCCTGTCTAATAGAAGATTGGAATAAATTAATACCCTGGCAACGACGGGCAATCAGCTAGTATTTATTATAATTAGTTCACAATGAATTCGAAGTAATGCATTTTAATGAGCTGGCATCCTTCTAGAATATTTCCAGGCAACATCTATCTTTATAGTTTAAGGAATATATCAGTAAATATGCGTGGAGCAATAACAAGTCATTCACCAGAAACAGAATTTCACACTATTCCGCTCCTCTTCAGACTCACTGATTTCGGCCTGAAAGAAAATCACGGAATTCAGTCAACCCGTTTTTACACAAGTGGACGTGATGCAACAACAAACGAAATTATAACTGCAATTACAAAAAATAATTATCATACTTTAAGAATATTGTACATACTGGCTTCTGCATGTCTGTCAGATGCAGAGAGAGAGAGAGAGAGAGAGAGAGAGAGAGAGAGAGAGAGAGAGAGAGAGAGAGAGAGAGAGCACATTATACACATAGAAATAACAACTGCGCACAATTGGAATATGCAATCGATAGCGTAATAAATGCTTATTGGGTTTGTAAACATTTCTCTTCTAGCCACTAATTCATAATCATATTTACGACTGATTTTCTTGTGTAATGAAAGCAGATTTTCTTTAGTGACGAGGTTTAAGAATGACCCACCTTGACACCTTTGTAGAACCATGTTTTCATTTCTTACAGCGAAATAATAACAATCAAAGCAATACACAAACATTTTCTTTTCTCGTTAGATTAATTGTCATGTTGTGCCACGTTTGCGACAGTAAATATTTTTGTTTCTTTGCAGCAAGACACATAATTAATCTCTGAGTTTCCTTGTTCTTGTGATAATAATATGCTAGCAATTTGTAAATGGAATTCACCAGCAAGAGGAAGCAATGCATCGCCATTAATTTTTGTATCCGTCGCCAAAACAAGGACAGGTAATTGATATCAAGCAAGCGATTTATTGGTGGTCTTATTCGATCTGCAAGATAGATTTCGTAGTTTACTAGCTGCAGAAATCATAAAATATTTCTATTTCTGTGTACTTCAGCTTCAAGGTGATCTAGGTATGGTTTGTGTAGGCTGATTTTGCCATAAGGTATTAGTTGCTTGTAATCAGAATTTTTGTTTTGTAGTCATGAATACTTAGAATATTTACGCACGTTTCGAATATATGTATTCGATATTATAAGTGAGCCTTATCGATGCTAGAAGGATTTCCAGGTTGAATTCCCAATTTAAATCCATTGAGCATTGAGTTCGAATTCCGTTTTATGCTGTATGCCTATTGTAGAGTAAAGCTTAGTCTGTCCATGTAACAAATGAATTGGTACTATAGATCTACAATTGGAAATCTGAATAACTGAAGACCAAGTGTTGTGGTGATAAAGTTGCCTTGTAATCAAGAGGTCCCGTGTGAAGGTACATAGTGGTTCGTATCCCACTTTAAACTATGTGCCCATGTCCAGTTCCGATTAACATATCTGTTCATAAAGTGAACTTAAAACAAACTCGGACCTTGGAGACCAAAATACACTGAACACAGTTTTTCTGAGTATTTTTTGACAATTTTTTTCGCCTCCTCGGTGGACGAGTTGTCGGCCTCCTTGGCGAAGTGGTTAGCTGGAGGTCGCGGGTTCGAATCCCGGTTCGGACATGGATGTTTGTGATTGTCCGTCCTGAATATAAAAAGTCGTGAATTGACGTTATTTGATACGAGATTTTGTGGGAAAAGCTGTCTTTGAAAAAGCATGTTAAGTGGTCCATTTTCAAGCTCGTCAAAGAGGTTAATTTAACTTAATTTAGATAATGAACGTTGCTTTTCTATTCAGATCATTCTCCCTCCTCTTCTAATGCCAAACAATTGTAAAGTTCAGATATAGAAGAAAGAAATGCCTGCAGTTTTGTGTAGGTGTGAAAAAGCTGTCTCTTGGACTAAAAGAGGAACAGAAATTAAATTTTCTGAAAGAGAGAGAGAAAATAACTTAAGAAAGATATTTGGACGTAAAGGAAGTGAAACATGGTTGTGGGGAAGGTTACAGAATTGATGAACTGCGTAACCTATATACAGGGTTACGACCGACCACCTTTGGCTTTGAGAACAGCCTCAGTCCTCCTGGGAATGGATGCATACAAATCCTGGATGGTAGTCAGTGGGATGCTATACCATTCCTCAACAAGGAACTGCTCCAATTCCTTGAGATTGGCTGGCGGAGGGAAACGGACCCGTACTCTGGTTTCCAATACTGACCACAATGGCTCGATAATATTCAACTCAGGCGATTGTGCAGGCAAGGGAAGATGTGTAAGTGCGTCATCGTGCTCATCAAACCAATCTTGGACAGTGCCAGCGGTATGAATGGGAGTATTATCATCCTGGAAGATGGTATCCCCTGCTTGGAACAATGCCTGTGCCATTGGATGGACATGGTCACCTAAAATGCCTTCATACACCTTGGCAGTTAACCCTTCCTTTCAATGTGAATATAGGACCCAGTGAATGCCATGAATTGACCGCCCACACTATTACACTACCGCCACCATGCTTCACTGTTGGTACCAGACAGTCTGGATTGTATGCTTCGGCCGGTGTTCGCCATGCGTAAACACGTCCACTGGTGAGGTTTAGTGTGAAGTTTGATTCGTCGGACCACATGACATGTTTCCATTGGTCGGTAGTCCAGGTTTTGTGCTCCTGACACAACTGACGTATCCGTTTGGCATTGTTCTGCGTTACAAGAGGTTTGGCAATAGCGGTTCTGCCATGCATATTCTGTTTATGAAGTTCTCGGCGCACGTTTTTCGTTGACACTGCATTCTCGACACGCATATTCAGCTCAGCAGTCACTTTGATTGCGGTGGTCTTCTTCTGAAAGCCAACAATCCTCCTTAATGCCCTCCTGTCTCTCTCTGTCAGTTCCGTCTTACTGCCACTATTCTCTTTCGCAGACGTATTTTCCCCTTGCACTTTGTATGCTGTCATGACGGTAGATACAGTAGCTCGCGATACCCCTACTAATTTTGCAACCGTTATTACGGATGCACCAACTAATCGGGCACCAACAATTTGCCCTCGTTAGAAGTCTGTAAGGTCAGAGACAATGGTAGTGCAACACAACACGAAGCCGTGCACAGGCTTACTGGTGGCTCATACCTCTAGCAGAGGGATCATAGGACACGGAGGAAACAAAAGACGCGTTCCGTGCGTGCCAGTGCAGTCAGCACACAACTCCGAAAATGGGGCTCATCTCATCGGGTGTTCATATTATTTTGTCCAACCCCTGTATGTTGTATACATACTCCGATATTAAAATAATAAAATCAACCAATCTCCGGTGATCAGACCATTTAGAACGTCTGACGGACGATAGAAACATTTACAGAATTGTGAAGAGGTTCTCTCAGGCAAGCTTTAAGAATTATGTACAGAATTGTTGGATAATTTTATGGTAAAATATCTGCAGCATGGAAAAGACAAAGATGATGTTACAATATTTAGGTAGACCTACAGGAAGTTGGTAAGGCTGGTCAAAATGTATTGATATTAACCAAGAAAATGACAGATGTGTTGCAACTGCAATAAATATTTTGGTTTAGGAATGTGAGTATTTTTGTTAATAGGTCGATGATGATTTCCTTGTTTTAAAATTTGATTTTGTACTAATTTATTTAGAGTTAGTTAACTGATAATACTGCAGGTATTAAGAAACACAATATATTTTATTGTAGGAATTTATCATTATAGATTTGAGATAGAAGAATGTGGAAGTACGTGAAGCAAGTGTTCTCGAAGTCTTCACTCCATGCAGCCAAAGAAATTGTGAGAGAGAAGCGATTGCGATCAGAAAGGTGAGGAATATTATTGTATTTTCTGCCAAACAATAAATTTAATATTAGTTACTATTTCAGTTTGAAACTCATGGAAATTATGAAGAGAGTAGGAAATACAAGATATGATTGGAGAATATTGTGCTTGAAATGAATGAAAAACAGAGCTGGAGGAAATGTGGAAAATGTTTTCTTTCACGTTTATAGGATTCTTTAAGTATTGTAATATTACGATTTACACGCTCTCTTCTTCTTGGATAAAGTACATTATTGCTATTTATAATCACTTGCCTACTTCTGATGATGTCAATGTGTATTGACTTAATTTTTCTGGTTGGTCGTCATGGTAGTTATGACGTTGTTTTGTGATATTACGAGAAAGCAATGCTGCAAAAGCTGTAGAAGTGATATTTAGAAAAAAAAAGGATTTTAGAGTTAAATATAGTTCGTGGGGCAAGACAAATACAGAAATTTCAATGTCTTAAGACATGAAATTGATTATATTAATTAGTGGATATTAGAGAAGAATTTCCTTAACCTGAGTGACATCTTGTGGAGTCTCACGTTATTTGTTCATGTCTTTATTGCAGTAGGGTGACTTTAATAAGCATTCCTAATGTTAATGGTTTAGCCAGGAAGCAAGTAGAATTCAAGTCATATTATTTATATCAGCATAACAATATGAATGAGATGGTCTCTGAATTTTTGCGTGTCATGAAAGCGCATAGATGTGGTTGCATTCATTGTCGATCTTGACCATAGAGTAGAGAAAGTGCCCAGAAACTTGGCTTTCCAATGTTATTAACAACTGTGAATTTATTGATACTCGCTATGCTGTATTTAGGCAAGATCGGTTACATAGAAGAGGTGGTGGCGCATTAATTGCAGTAAAGAGTACTTTGAGGACCAAGAACATTGAAATAACTATAGAAAATATTCAGATTGTTTGTGTTAAGATAATAACTAGTGTTTCTTCCATTATAGTGGTTACAGTTTATTTCCCACCTAATACTAAATTACAAATTTACAATATGTTTTTTGCCAGAATGGAAGAGCTATGTAATATACATTCTTGTGGTCTGATTATTGTAGGAGATTTTAATATTCCAGAAATTGTAGATTCTAATTACGACTTAGAAAATGGTTGTCCTCTTTCCTTAACATTATTTAGATTTTTAAGTTTACTGGAATTACAAAGCATAAATAATGTAAAAAATAACAACGGAAAAACGTTGGATTTGGTACTGACCAACTTGTCTAACAATGTCGTGGTTAATCATAACTCTTTCCCTCTTCTAAGCCCTGATGCTCATCATCCTCCCTTATTACTTCAAGTCCACCGCTTTTATGACAAAACTATTCATAATGTTAAGTCACGTTCTATTTATACATATGATTACCGTAATGCTGATTTTTTCAATATATATAGAAATCTTAATCAAACTGATTGGAATCCTTTAACATTATTTAAGAATCCCAACGTAGCATTGGACTACTTTTATGAAATTTTAGATAAAATTATTCGTAATAATGTACCCATAAGGAAGCGTAATAAGAGAAAATCTTACCCGCCTTGGTTTACACTGGATATTATAAGATTACTTAAATATAAAGAATATTATAGACATAGACGTAAATTGTCAGAATATAACCAGAAGAAATTTGTTGAATTGCGCAGAAAATCAAAATCTATGATAACTAAAGCTTACAAGATTTACATAAAGAATTCTGAAGAATCCATAAAAAATAATCCTAGGTCTTTTTGGAGTTATATTAAGGGTAAAAAGAAATCAACTAATAATCAGTGTAGTTTAACCTATAATGGAGTATTACTTGACAATAACAAAGATATAGCTAATGGTTTTGCGCAATTCTTTAAGAGCGTTTTTAATGATTCTATTCCAACTTACTCAATTCCTAGTGAAGTACCTATGATAGTAAATCAACCATTGGTATTAGATAGTATTACTGAATCTGAATGTGAAACTTCTATTAGAAAACTGAAATCGAAGAAAGCTAGTGGTCCAGATAGTATACCAGTTTACATATTTAAAGGATGTACTGATTGCTTATTGTTTCCTCTATGCACCATATTTAATTTGATTATAACCACCCAAATTTTCCCCGATAGGTGGAAAATAAGTAAAGTAACTCCTATACCAAAATCTGGTAACGCCAATGAAATCATTAATTATAGGCCTATATCTTTAATTTCAACACCAGCAAAAATTTTTGAACACATTTTATATAATAGAATTTGTTATCATGTTAAACCGTATATAACTCACCATCAGCATGGTTTTATATCCAAAAGATCAACCTTAACTAATCTTATCTCATTTACCCAATTTTTGGCAGACTCATTTAACAATGGTTACTCTGTTGATACTATTTATACAGATTTTGCTAAAGCTTTTGATAAGTTAGATCATGATATATTAATATATAAGTTAGCAAATTTCGGTTTTTCGTTTCCACTGTTAAAATTAATAGCATCGTATTTAAAAAATAGGAAATTTTATGTCACCTACAATTTTGAATCATCCCCTTTATATTGTGTTACATCTGGTGTTCCGCAAGGCTCAAACTTGGGTCCCTTACTTTTTATAATATTTATTAATGATTTATCCTCTGTTATAAAAAATTCTAATTATCTGCTTTATGCTGATGACCTAAAAATATTTAAATCCATTACAAATATAAGTGATTTAGCGCAATTACAGAAAGATATAAACAACTGCTTTCAGTGGAGTGTCACCAATAAGTTAGATTTTAATATAAGTAAATGCAGAACTATTACGTTTAGCAGACATAACTTATCTTATACTCATAACTATACTATGAATGGAATAGTTTTAAATAGAGTTAAACTTATAAAGGATTTGGGACTTTTACTCGACTCAAGGCTTACTTACAGAGAGCACGTACAAACATTAGTATCGGATGCATTTAGAATTTTAGGCTTTATATTTAGAACTACCAGAGAAATTAATAATATTCAAGCTATTGCTTCAATATACAATTCGATATTAAGAAGTAAGTTAGAGTATGTTAGTGTCATCTGGGATCCTTATTTTCAATGCTACCGTGATTTAATTGAAAATGTTCAGAATAAGTTCGTAAGATATTTATATTACAAAAAATTTAAAAGATCTTCATATTTAGAAAGAATATCCTATAATACTATTTTATCTGAATTTGGGTTCTCTTCATTACAATCAAGAAGAGAACTAGCCAAACATATTTTACTTTATAAATTTATAAATAACTTAATTGATGCTCAAGATTGTCTTCAGTTGATAGGATTCACAATTAAACCTAGAACGCTTCGTTCTTATTTGCCATTTTCTTTCGTTAATTCTAAAAATATTGTACATCAGAATTCAGTAATGGTTCGAATATGTAAAGCTCATAATGTACTAATACAAAATAATGTTAATATTGATTTTGCTATGTCCTACAAGAAATATTTATCTGTCATTAAACAATTTTATTCTTAATTAGTATTTTTGTTAAAAAAATTGTAATTATATATTTCAAGTTATTTTATCAATGCTAAATATAATTTTATAATACAATATAATATAACACAAACTGAAAATAGGCATTAATATCATTTAATTATTTGTGTATATGCAATTGGTTTATGTGTTTGTATATGTTAATATTTATGTTTATGTATATGTTAATATATGTTTATGTATATGGATATTATGTACCATAGTTTATTTACTTGTAAGCCCCCGTTGTAAGTGGAGCAATAGCTCTGTTATGGGGAGTATGTATAAATAAATAAATAAATAAATAAATGATGTCTTCAGGGAGTTCATTAATACAAAGCGGGAGGGTCCCAAGGGCATTCTAGGCAAAATGTAACACAATCACTAATAATGGTCCAGTATCGGTGTTACAGTATTATAATATATGGTGGCTCCTAAATTTTGGTGGTTCCTTATACTAAATTCCTCCGATGTACTTTCCAGTACACCTATTAGATACTATAGACACTAATGGGTCATAATATACCATGGTAAGTTTAGAATGACTCTTGGTTCTACATGAGAGAGAGAGAGAGAGAGAGAGAGAGAGAGAGAGAGAAAGAAGGAGTATATTGTTCAATGTAAATATCACCATGAACAATTATTCCTATTTTGATATAGCCTGCATTTTCTGTTATTCTAGGATATTATGGGCATCATTATTCCTTCTCTCCGTTGCGACCACAGTCTATCTAATCTTGAAATCGTGGAGGAAGTTCCAAGAAGATCCTTTGGTGATGACGATAGAACGCCATTACAACGAATGGACGATTCCTCTGCCAGCCTTCATAGGGTGCCCAAGAAAGGTTATTGGATCCGGATTGACAAAACATATGGATAGGTATTAACTTTCATTTCCGCTTTCACACAGAGTATTACATTGCGGTTATGTTATAGTCATGCTACATCTGTAATCGCGCCCTTGACTTGAAATGTTCCTACTACAAGCTGGTTTGCACAATTTACACTTTCTATACATCTTTATCCATTTGCTATTTCCACACTGTAGAAGATAGAACTAGACAAATCGCGAAGATTGATAGAAAAGTTGTACGCAAAGTCTTGGATTCCACCACAGCTTATAATATGCAGTATTCTGAAAAACTTAGCACTTGTTTAATGTATACACGCTTGTAATTCTAGCAAGATGTATTTTTTTGGTGCAAAAATAATTGTGATTTTTAGACATTTCCTTTAAGTAGTATATATCATCACAGAACAACACATATACATCGAAATAAAAAAATATTATAATCTTAACGATTTTGCCAGCAATAAAGAAGCAGTTTGTTGATATCCGTTTTTTGGGTTTTGTTCTAAGTCCATTCATTTTATATGCGTAGATACGTTAGACTGGTTCGACAGTTTAAAGATGGATGCGACCACGTTACCACTACGCTATCTGGGAGGTCATGTTATATAGCTACATAATATTGTGTCGAATACGAAATTGTTCTGTGTTTGAAGTATGTGTAGAAAATAAACACATCTGTTTTATTGCGCCATATAGTATAATAATCAAAATATAAAAAAATAGTACTAAATCCTTCTGATATTAGCTTTTCCTCATTTAATTTATTTCTGCCATTTATATTACATGGCTGTCAAAATGACTTCTTGCTGTGAATCTAGTGTGGTAAAAAAATCCTCTAGTTCTAGGGTTAAAATCACATCCTTCCATTCCAATGAGTAAATTTATTTTATTTTCTGGGCGTCCTTGCTCCACACTGGGGCACGTGGTTGGTCTTGCAACAGTTAAAAGTTTTCGTGAGCTAGTTTCAGGATCCTTTATATTTTGTACCGTACTGTTTCCCGAAGACAGGAAACAAAAGTATTAGAACTTGATTGGATGATTAATCTCCTTTAGGATGGGAACAAACATGGGCTTTGACACAAATTTTTGCAGGGTCGGTTAGCCCGTGAATGTAAAATTATATAGTAGAAACACAATAGCAATAAAATAGTAATTAATTTTTAGTATTAATTTATAATGAAAATGTTCCTACCATATTTATTATGTCCTTGGAGACAGTCTTATACTTGTGCACAACCGTTCTTATTTTTTTTTCATTTCATACCATTAATATACTGAAGTAATAGTTATTAAATATTCACACCTTGCTCAATCAAATCTCGAAAGTTAAGAAGAAATTTAATAATGAAGTTTACATTTAGTTCTTATATTCATTTTTCCGGCTGTCTATTTTCTTAGTTAATTCTGCTGAAATATTAATTAGCTGAACTTTGTTTATGTTATCGACTGTCATACTAATGAAAATAACAATCATTTTTTTCTTCTAAGAATAGGATTCTAATTATCAGACCGGGGGGGGGGGTGTTACGCCCATGGAACGAAGTACATCCTGTCCTCCCTTTACCACTATAGAAATGTTGCAATGTGCACCTGTGCCCCAATCCACAACTATTTCTATATAAAACACAGCCAACTGATACTATTTTTCATAATACCGTACATGCAGACAAAATTGCTACTCGTTAGAACATAATCATTGCATTCATAATATCGTTTCATTTATAAGGTATTTTGGGAAGGTGACCAACGTGCAGAAAACGTATTACAAGCAGTTCTTCTATCAAGTGGCTCATATTAATTCATCTTCATTGAGCAACTTTATCCAGTACGAAAATGATGCAACAGTATTGAATATCAGCCTTGAAGATCTTCAGGACAAGGTTAGTAATGGTATAACATGCATTAAGAACTGTTGTTACTTACGTATGATGGTGGCCTGAAGAGATGAAATGATGAAGATTGATGATCAAAATGAACGACACTGAGGCACAACGTCTTCAGAACACCTTTCCCTATTATTGTTATTATTATTTTTAACCTGAAAAATCAATTAATTTCACCATATTAGTACTCTCATCGACTTAAGTGATCAAATGAATTGTGTTTAAACATATTTATAAGAACAGAACGTTTAACCTTTCCGTACAACCTTTAGTGCGAGGTAAGATGGTCATATTCGTTCTTATTTACTCGCCAGGATGTCATAATAATAATAATAATAATAATAATAATAATAATAATAATAATAATAATAATAATAATAATAATAATTTTAATATCAACCTGTTACTTTTACACCCTCCCACACACGCACCCCTCCACACATCCACAGAGTGATCAAAAAGTAACGGAACCTTATGGGGAAACCATTTATCGTACAAGAAGTGCTGAACGTTGTCGCCATCATTCACACACAAGTGAATATGGTGAATCATGTTTTAAAGACTCTTCTTAACGTTTGCTGTGAAATTGCATCAACACAGCTTTGAATATTTTCTTGCAAATATGAAACAGTGTGGGGATGTGTTACGTAGGCAGCATCCTTGAGATAAACTCACAAGAAAAACTCGTGCGGTGATAAATATGGATAGCGAGTTGGCCACAACCCCTGAGAGATTACTTGTCCATGAAATGAGTGTACCAAATACAACATTACGTTGTTGGCGGTATGGGCTGTTGAATCCATATATACTATAACCTATCTTCCTGTATAGTGTCATAGAATTTTTGCACTATCTGTATGTATCGGGCACTGCTGTAACGTGTACCCCATGCATCCTCAATTATGCAACAACTTCATTGACACCTGAAACATGATTGAAGCGCGTCAAAAATATATCAAATAAATGCAAAACACAAGAAGAAGACAAAACATAATAAAAAAACCTGTTATCACGTGTCAACAGCAACAATTTTGTCTAACCAGCTGTTTATGCAGTTTACACCCTCAATTAATGCAGATTTTACTGTTACTCAAGTTCTAACAAGCAAAGAAATAAAATAAAAACAAAAATTTTCTACATTTCCCCATATGGTTGCGTCTTTTTTGATCACTTCGTACATATATCAGATATCTTATACCATCTGCATAGGGTGTGGACATTAAAACCAATATTTTTGAAGTTGTTGTGAAGTGGGACATGTTGGTATGTCCAGGGTATTACTACTTTAACTGGCTCAGGTGGTGTGGGAGTTTGTTGGTATGTTACATATTGTACTGTTGTGCGAAAATGCTGTGCTGGTTTTAGGAGATAAGATGGACATTACAAAATTGTTTTGTTTAAAAATTGTCACGTCCTAGGGTGAGACAGAGACACACAGGGGCGTACCTGTGTGGTGGGGATCGTCGGCCGGTCACTCTACTCTACCTAGCTTATCCATATACGGAGTTCACGGGAAGAGTAGGAGACATACCTTCTTCTGATATGCCTACGGACTAGCCTTTGCCTATTTTAGTGCATAAAGTATAAAACTAGTGACTTCCTGAGGGGGGAGAAAGTGTAATTGCGAGAGGTATTCCAAAAGAGATGGGAGTGTTTGTGTACTTGTGTGGGGAATACTTACATTAAATAGTATTATCCTATTCGTCTCTTTCTACTGTGGCGGCAGGAGTGCCTTCATATGCACGACTGCTCCAGGTCTTCTTAAGTCTTCGTCTTAAAGTAAACCTCTAAGCTAACAGCAGTCACTGTGGACTCATATGAATTGGAAATCATGGGGGATAACAGATAGAGCAAGACGTTGGGTTTTATAGTTTAATAAGCAACAAAACAACTAAAGACTAAAAATAAGATGTGGTACAAGAATCATGATCTCCAAGCTTTTAAGGCTTAGTAATGCTTACAATATGACTACATTGGCCTCTGGGGCTTTTGGGTTGATTACATTTTAAGACGCTATGCTAACGGATATGAATCCTTCACATTGTACTGTGTAAACAATGATATAAGGGCAGGCGTACAAATATGGCCCTTCTGACATTAGTTCGTTTGATACAAACATAGCTCTCCTACCAATGAAGGTGTGTCACCATACCAATGAATTTACTTATTATCATCCTAGCTAATTCTGGGTGTGTGTGTTAGTGTAAATGCTGGTGTTTGTATGTACGGTAGTGTATGGGCAGAAAGTGTGCCATACTTGAAATGTAGAAGTTAGTTAGTTACCATACTAAATATTAGAGAGTTACAGAAGATTATTCTTACCTTCGTAAGAAGGGTCTGTTACCACCGAAGAATCTCAGCGATCGTCTCTGGTGAGGGTGTCGATGAGGGTAACAGACTGAAGTCAAAAGCTTCGAGCATGACGTTTTAAAGTCAGATTATCATCAAGTGGGAGGTTCCTTGCTCTGTGCAGTGCTCGCCCACGGGTCTCAAAAAGGAGGGGGGAATAGTGGCGGATTGGAGGGCAAAACCACAAAAAGGAATTAAAAGGAAGTTAAGCCATATGTGTGCTGATGACGCCATATCCTATGCTTGGGAACAAGGGTCATGTTATGTCTCATGGGCTTACGCCTGGGATTTATCACTTTAGCGGAGACGGATGGGTATTTGTATATGTCTGGGACGGTTAGACATCAACTAACCTTCAACTTTCCCAGTATGGTGTTGGCAAAGAATGCCCTTATTCAAAGTTCTTAGTACCACATGTGCACAGGCAGGGATCCAACAGGGGTCCCATTATGATCACTATTCTGTTGCAAAGTTCTTAGGAATTACATATGGCATGCTCTGATATAAGTTGTAGGCCCTGAAACAAAATCTACCTAGGGAGCATACAGGGTGATCACTGCCATAGAGGACTCCATTTGCAATTTAGAATAATAATAATAAAAAAAAGAATTGTCCAAATTTCTGGAGGTGACAATCTCCTCCTCCTTAAAATTTACTTATTTTCCCAAATAAGTGTATGCAGTCGGGGTAACAGCCCTAGAGGGTAAGAAGTGTCAAGGGTGTGCCTTGTTGACCCTTTTGGTTTGGTTAAGTACCATTAGTAATTTACCTGTTAACTCAATACTTCTACCATGGTGATATTAAATTTTCACAAGATATGTTCCAAGGTAAGGAAGGTCTATCGAATAATTGTTTAACATATCTACTCTGAAAATCATCTAAAAATGACAATTTCTTAAGATCCTCCTCTGTGTATGTCTTAAGACACTTGGGATCAAGAGAGAGTACAATATTTCTTTTATCATCTGGAAACTCATTTCGTTTACATGAGGAGCTTTTGCACTGGTAACACTGAAACTTAACATGTAAGTATGGATATGGAAAGATCAGAAGACATAACACTGTAAAGTCTCTTTCATAGACATAAGAGCCAAATGTCAAAAGCTTTAAATAAAATTCTAGCAATATGGTCCATAAGAGGACAGTGTTTGGTACGAAAGGATTCCATACCCAAAGAACGTACTATTTCAAGAACATAGAACGTAAGATGGTAACGAAGGGAATATGGGATCGTATGTTCCGGTGGTAATTGAAACGTATTATTGAATGCTTGGTACCGGTCTGTTAGAAAAAGCTGAGTATCATGAGTAATTTCATAGAATTTGTGTTGGTTGACTATGTCCACGCTTCTGCGTTGATTTATGTTTTTCTCCAAGGTATACAGGTTATGTTCTTTTCTCATCTTTCTATACAAGGGTTTAAAACATTCCGGCATACGGTTTATACAGTCGTCCATGTCAGAAATTTCCAGGGTTGTGTCTCTTGTAAACAAATATAAGAAATCAAGCAAAAATGAACAAAAAGTAAAAGCTAAAAATAAACCAAAAATGGAATAATAAAAATGAATAAACTTAAACTTAATTGAGACGTGATCCTAGGAATTTATAACTTTGACGAGGTAAGTTACTGCAGGTAAATTAAGTGCGTATTCATAACCTGTCGATTTAGATATATAGTTCTTGTAAGTATCTACCATGGAGTACTAAGTATTCCTACTCCAATTTTATGTTAGTTGATATAGTTTAAGTGTAGTATGTAATATGTGTGATATAAAAAAAAGCGTAATGTTCCCTAGCTAACTTACAAACTAGAACTTATAAACTAGTGCGACACATTTAAATACATGTGTCCTTAGCATTAATTCATCGTTTACCTTAAGTTACACAAAACAAGTATAGGATTTGCACAAACAACTGATGAAAAAAAAAAAAAAAATGCAAATGTTCTTAGTCACACGGAAAGTTCCTTTTTGAGAGTTTTCTTTAGAGTTCCTGGGGTCCTTTTTGTTTCCTTGGGACAGTGTCTTCTTTTTCACTCGTCGATGTCTTCATTTGCTGATGACTTTTCCCATTCGTTGATTTCTACCTTTGCTGATGACTCTCCTAGTAACTCTCAGCTCTCAATTCTCAAGCCACGCAGTCCGGCGTGTGGGAGTTTCTAAAATATATAAAAAGAAAACTACAAGTATCGTGTGATCGATAGGAAGACAATGTGAAATAGTTAGACAATTGTTATGTAGCTTAGTTCCACCTGTCTGGGAACTTCATATACTTCAGCTGTCGCTATACTTGAACGATCAGCTGTGGCTACATTAGGTGGAATGCCTGGTAAGGGTCTGGAAGGCGAAGGTTCATCCAGGGTCCGGGTAGACCTTGGTTTAATGAACGTTTGTGACTCTGTGGGCATTACGTCATCATAAAGCAAAAAAGGTGAAATTAGCCACTTTTTGCATATTAACCATAAGAGGATGGCACAGATGGCCATAGTTAAGCAGATTAACCAAATTATCTGGTTATTCACAGGCGACTTGCTGTCGTTTAGGGATGCATCCATTGTGCAATCATTCTTACATGGGTAAGGGAGTTTCCTTATGCTGTTCCTGATTAAAGCATTTTTGTTTATCCATTGTATTGGTATTAGACGAGATAGCGTCGCTTTTTCAACATGTGGCAGTATACAAGGAAAAGTGGGTTGCAGACGATGACTATCATTCAATTGCAATTCACATTGACATCCCACATTAATAAGCAAAACTCCATCATTATAAGATGGGTGAAATCTCACAACAATATCTTTACATTTTATTGAAATGGCTTCATATTCGGAGTCCAATCCGATAAAGGCATAGGTCGAAACATTATAAGCATATATGGGTGTTGTAGGAGTATATAAAGAACATTCTATCAAACAATGTTGGCGAATTTCCATAACATGATTTGTTATATGGGCTAAGAAACATCGATCAATGTCAGAGAGACTGACCTTTCTTGATGTTACGAAGCATAGATTATCTTTACTCAAGTCACAATGAGGGTCATACAATATTTTCAAGGATACGTCCAGGGTAACCTGGTACAGGGGTTCTTGGATAGACTTTACATTACAGATTTGATTTTTCCTACGAAAATAAACAGGAGAGATGTTCCAACTCTTCAATTGAACATTGTGTCTTATTAAAGGTACTTTAAGTGCGATTAAGGCCTTATCTTTGGAAATCACACATTCCAAAATAGGTAAATTATAATATTGACCCAAATTTTCTAATTTAACAACAAGGGAATAACTGAAATTACTTATCCTATGTTGAAGAATAGTTAGGTCATTCCGCATTTGGCTGAAGTGTATTACAGATGGGTGTGCAAGTTTTGTCTGACATGAATGTAGTAGCAAATTAAAAGAATGCATATCATTGAGATTGGAGCTAGTTAAAGAAATCCAATCCTTAGCAGGGGATTCATAAATACGTTCTTTGATATTGTCATAACTATGTTTTTCTACAAACAGAGTTTTAACGTGTACTTTTTCTGCTCTGAAATATTGCCATCCCAGCAATATAGAATCTGTTGAAAATGTATCATTGTGTATAAAAGAAGTTAGGGATTGCCACTGATAAGTGTCTTCTAATTTAAACACCTCGTAAGTGAACTCGTATAATAAAGGTAAAGAAGTCTCATAATAAATTGGCAAATCTGTTTGTTCTGTGTGTAAGCCTGATATAACATATGAGGGTATGTCCAAAGAATTTGCATTGGTACTGAGGAGAAGAAACACAACATATACTAGTCATGCCAGTAAAGTATCCTGGGCTCTGTGTGGTGAGATGACGGTTTCACCATTACTCTTTTTCATATGTCTCATGCTGGGAGATGGTCGGGTGGAGTTGGTGGTAAATGATTCGGCTTCTGCTAGGTTAATAAGTCTTAAACTTGGGGCTGATGGAATCGCAGGTGGTGACTGTGTTTCGGTAGACTGTCTACATTTCCAGCATAATTTCCTGATGAATACTATCCAACTTAAATAAAGAGCGAAAATGGCTACGACTATAATGACGATAGCTCCAGAGTAAACGGCTACCGTTTCAATTAAGGTTGGTTCACACGCATGTGCGTCTACTTTGCCTACAGCCATTGTGCCAAAAGGGATTCCAATGTTTTGGATAGTGCGTGAGGTGTGTTGCATTTTGTAGAGTAACCATAAGGTGGTTATGGTTAAAGCGATATTCCAAACATACAATGTGGTGGGGGTAGAAGCGGAGGGTACTAACGAATCACCTACATCTGATAGAACTTCATTTATCTCTTCCATTCGCATGACTCGTTCTTCTTCCATTTTAGTTTCTTTTACTGGAGATATTTTTATATATGGTATTTTCCTAGTCCAATTTTTATCTAAGCAATCATCGTATGATTTAAAAACTAATCTCTCTTGTTTTCTTTGCATATCTGTAATTTTTAAGGTAGGGATGTGAGACCAACTTGCAGGTAATATGGTAGAAATTTGGAAGTTGTCTTTAGCATTGGCTGAACAAGGAAAAGTGGTTGGAATTGAAATTTCATTGTTCACTTCTACAGAGCATTGACAGGGTAGGTCAATTTCTGCAGCTCCTGGCTGTTTACCATGAGTTTGAATACGTCGTATTTGTCCGTTGCAAGTAACATTTATTGAATCAGGAGGGTTTGTAATGACATACCTATCAGGATTTATTTCGGTGATGATTATTGGATTACCAGAGATGCATGAGAAAGTACAAAATTTAGCTAATTCTTCAATCGTTGCTCCTTGTCTTATTTTAAGTGGACATCCTGTGCCTATTACAGCATCATGTCCATAGCGGGGAAGATAACACAGCTTGTCAATATGGGGGTCACAAGTGGATAAGAAACTTCCTGATAATATTCTAACTGAAGTTTGAGTTATGGCTGCATAACTGGTGGAGTGAACCAAAGTACACGTGGAGTCATTCCATCGAAAGGGGACTGTCTGAAATTCTTCTAGGATAATAGGGTCTCCTCGTTTAACGATGGGAACCTTGATATGGATGGCTACTTGGGTATCAGAAAACATGCAGTGGGAAATGGGAAGAGAGTAATATTTGGTTAATTGATTAATGGGTAAGGCCAACTTAAAATTTTCTCCTGCTATTTTGGATGCAATGGTTAATAAATCTTGTCTCAAAACGGTGGGTTTGATGAAGATCATAGGAATTTTATTTTGAAAACAGGCAGTTTGTAAGTCTCTATATTCTTGTTCTACCATTATATTCAAGAATAGTTTATAAAGAATAAGAGATCTTAGTTGTTCTGTAAGAATTTGATATTCCAAAACTTCTGATTTGTTTAATAAGGAGTCAAATTGACGTTTCTCAAATAAGGCTAGTCTATCAATTTTGTCTTCTACATAAGCTAACGACTCATTAACTTGTGACGCTATACTGGCAATATTGGACTGTAACACGTGGATGTCAGCATTGTGGTGTTTTAGTGACTGAGTTATCCGCAAAACTGCTTCTTTTAATTTACGCGTTGTTGTAACACTATTGTCAAGATCAGAAGTGACAGCTATTCCACAACACCATTTAAAAAAGGTTCCTACAAAAGGTAGGGGGCTTCTTTTGTTACGTGTCACTTGATCAGAAAAATATTCACTGGTGGGAAAATCACACAGAGATTGATTGACGTGTTGATAAAGTACATTTTGCATCTTATCATTTAGCTCATCAATATAACAGAAAAGAGAATCGTGCTCCTTACACATATTGTTGTTTTCGGCTGTGACCATATCCATCAGAAGTGGGTCCACCAAGGGTGGCTTGGTTAATATTTCCTCATAGACCAATGGCACAGAGGCCTCATATACCACTACATTACCTAAAGGTTTCCAGTATCCACCACTAATCAACTTGATGGCAGGTTTTTCTGGATCTTCCAACGCCGTTGCCTGGGTTGCAATGGTTACAATCATCAACAAGAACATGGAAGGAGTCATCATTAAGGCTCAATCTGTAACTTAAAGAGATATTAGAATCGTTCTTCCTTATATATGCTATACAAAAACCAAAATGCGATTTTGAAGATTATTTACTTGTGTCTTCTGAATGTTATATCAGTGTAACAATCTACTGATAATATCACCTATCGACGATTAATATGAAACAGGGACGTACCCATTGAAATGCAAGCGTTAGGGGAATTATAACAATGATAATTATCGTGACTTTAAATGTCAGGCAGTAGGGATAGTCTCATTTCTCCTAGAGAAATGACGATCATCACTCTACCTTGCCAAGTGCAAAAGCCAAGAGTATTTATTTAAAAAAAAACGTCGTTGTTTAAGGACAGGAACGAGGAAAGCCTTATAACTCGTTCTTTCCTGTTATTTGCCTAGAGGGTCTGCCGAAGTAGTAAATTTGACCATCTTGGCTATTCCAGAGACAGTGGAAAGTCCAACGGTTGCCGAAATTTAAAACATTGCCATGGACAAATGTTTGTAGCTGCGTGGCGCACTGATGTAGCCAGGCATGCCGTTCTTCAAGGTTAGGTCTTAGCCTTAATCCTTCTCGTATATAAAACGGGACGGTGGTTAACACATAGTTTGGGTCATGTCTATGACCTGGGGCTACTCTATCGAAAATATTTATTCCTGAGAGTATATGAGGGTTTTCTGGAGTAATAAAAGCATCTAAAAAATCATGTGTCATGAAGTGAAGAGTTAGTTCGTTAATGGCTGGGTCACATATAGGATCTTCACGATAATGCACAGGCGCTTCATCCGCAGATGAACAATCTAATCCTTCGGTACTTCTAGTACGGTTAGATAGAGAAGTAAACCCTGTTCTAAAACTTTGGGAAGTATCACTCTCCACTGTAGAGGGTCGTATAAGGGTCGATGCTGATCCTACACTCCTTGAGGCAGGACTAGAAGGAGGTACTGAGAGGAATGCTGCCTCATCCTCTGAGCTTACTCGGCTTGTGGGAGAGTATGAAAGTGAAAAACTCTCTACAGGACGTGGTTGAAGAAAAAGAATTTCCGATATTATAGGCTGGCTAGGTCCAGGCACGGATGTAGAAGGTTGTGCCGGATCCTCTAAACTTAGATGATCATTATCTGAAGGCAAGGTATCATGTAATGCGACTAATTCATTAACAACATCTTCTTCAACAGACGTAAGTGGACTAGAAGTAGTTTGTGGCAAGAAAGGTAAGGTCTTTGAAGATGAGGAAGAAGGCTCACCTTCAGTTGAAGCTTCATTTAGTTGCTCAGCAGCAAATTGTTTAACAATCTCATTAGGGGTTAAACTGCTTACTTCAGAGGGTTCCATTTTTCTAATATGCAAATAATCCTAAACTGTTGTCAGAGGGGTGATATACACATTCAAAGGTCCACTCTAGGCCATAGTTGGCCATGCAGGTGTAGATAAAACGTCGGAGTGTGGTAGACACTCGTTTAAGAAATAATTCCTTACAAGCAGGAGTTCGTACTGGTTGGGCTAAATTAGCCTCCAAAAACTGTTGTAATCTAGCAGGGGAGTCCACCTGGACAATTTGTTCTTGTATACTTTTATTAAGAGGGGGGTATGGTAAAAAGTGTGTCAAAGTGGATTTTGATCCAATCG
Source organism: Lepisma saccharinum (assembly GCF_977018435.1). NCBI lineage: Eukaryota > Metazoa > Arthropoda > Insecta > Zygentoma > Lepismatidae > Lepisma > Lepisma saccharinum. The sequence continues at coordinate 47,420,257 of NC_139237.1, read as the reverse complement.
TTAATTATTACCATAATTGAAACAAAGTTAGAAGGGAGTCGTGTAAAGTTATAACAGTACCTTGTGGTAACTATAAAAAAGGGGGAGTTTGTATATGTCCAAGCCTCAGGGATAAAAAGGTGTCAAAGTGGTAACAAGAGAACATTTTACTTGGTGAACACTGTAGCATTAGTTTCACAACAAAGAGGTGCCATAAAAGATAACACGCCATTTAATGTTGGTCACTAGAATGGTTCAATGGTCGTGGGATTTGATGCGTGCTATGACGTTTCCAAGTGCGAGGAAGGTAGTGGTAACAATGTAATTAAGGGAGAAGCAATATTACTTCTGACACAATTTGTATAACAATGTGCTCTATGATAATCTGGGACTAAGTCCTGACAAAATACAGCGCCTAACATACAAAATGATTCACCTGGATTTTAATTGGGCGGGTACTGTTATGGATTATCTTAATGTCCGGAGTGAAAAGGACAGGGAGTTTGGTAGAGTATACAGATTTCATAAAATTCAGTGACTCTCATGTGTTCGTCGAAAGTTCTGCCAAAGGCTAAACGAGAGTGAGCTCCACAGAGCCATCGGCTTTGAAAGATTACTAACTTATTAAACAAGGTATGGAGGTGTTTAAGATGGATGTCCCTAAGAATATAAATATGAAGTGTATGTGGGCCAGCTTTCAAATGTCTAACCTCGCATTGAGGGATTTGGGGGTCATTGGAATGGCCACACAATCCTAACAAATATGCCTTCTCACACAAAATCAATCTATTGAAGAAAAACACTTCGTCAAAGAAGTTGATTGTGCAATGGGGAGGTAAATAACCGTGCAGATGAAAATAATTTATGTCTCTATTAGGGGCCTCGTTTATAATTAGGGTCCATAAGTCCATAGAGTTAACATAAAACAAAATGAAACGAGAGAAAATATATATATATATATATATATATATATATATATATATATATATATATATATATATATATACAGATGGGGGACAAAATAATACGAACACCTGTGAATGTAGAGAAAATCTTTATTAATAGGGGGTTGGACCACCCTGTGACTGAAGTACACTTTGTATGCGACGTGGGATGGACGCATAGAGGTCATGCACAATGTTTAAGGGAATATGGAGCCATTCTTCCTCCAGAGCAGTCTCCAATTCCGAAAGTGTGGCTGGAGGCGGACTTCGAGCACGAAGTTTGGACTCCAAATATCCCCACAAATGTTCTATAATGTTCAGGTCAGGAGACTGTGGCGGCCATTCAAGATGTCCTACTTCATCGTCATGTTCTTCAAACCATATTTGGACAGACCCAGCAGTGTGGATAGGAGCGTTGTCGTCTTGAAAAAGCGGTCGGTCCCCAGGAAATAAAGTCTGGACAAAAGGATGGAGATGATCCCCCAGAATGCTGCGATAGTGACTGGCATTGATCTTCCCATGCAGAAAAACAAGTGGTCCCACACCATGCCAAGATATCGCGCCCCATACCATAATGGACCCACCTCCTTGCTTCACAGTCGGCAAGAGGCAGTCAGGATGAAATGCATCTCGAGGCGTTCTCCACACATAAACGCGCCCCGTGGTCTGAAATAACGTGAATGTTGATTCATCAGACCAGATGACTTGTTGCCACTGCTGTGGGGACCAACTTCTGTGAGCTCTGCACCATTGGCGTCGCTTGACAGCATTACGTGATGTCACCAATGGCTTACGAATTGCCACTCGACCATGAATGTTTGCAGCATGGAGTTCCCTTTTGACAGTTTTGGTTGAAATGGGGTCCTGGAGATGCCTGTTCATTTCAGATGTTATCTCGGATAACGATTGCTTGTGCTTTCGGGCCACTATGCGCTTCAACACCCTCCTATCCCGAGCAGCAAGCTTTGTCTTTCGTCCACTGTTGTTCTTTGAAGACGCCATCTTACCTTGTGTTGTGTACGCTGTCATAACGGCTGATACTGTGCTCCTTGCACACCCAACAAGCTTTGAGGTTTCAGTCACCGTGGCTCCAGCTGAACGAGCTCCAACAATCATGCCTCTTTGGAACTCTGTCAGGTCTGACATTGCAGTGTCTCTTGAGAGCGTATGATAGACGAATGCACCACCAATGACTGCTGTTGGCAAACTAATACCTTCCCCTTCACAGCCACTAAGTGGCAGACTTCAGTGCCAGGTGGTGCTGCTGTACTGCCGGTGTGAAATGTGGCATACTTTTTCACAGGTGTTCGTATTATTTTGTCCCCCATCTGTATATATGTGTATATATATATATATATGTATATATACCAAAATGGAATGTCTGTGAAGCACAAGTGATAGTTCAAAAACTTATTCGTTGATGCTTACCTGTTTCTTCAGGATGAACGAAGAATTATTTGGGGAATCCTAAAACAAAAGAACATGACGTTAAGGCATAGTCGCCTTCGTTATGAGGAGTGATGTGTGGGATCAGTGACTCTTCGAAAGGGCATGAAGAGTAACGGATCTCACACCTCCAACCCTATCCCTCTTTGTACTTACGATGCCCAACCCCGGGGATCTGTGCAGTAAAGGTTTAAAAAAAAAGTATCCCATGAAAAAAAGTCTAAGTAAGACCTATGTTGGTTATGCGTTTCTCACGCAAAAAGGCAACAGATCCTTCCAACCAAATATAACATATTATTCATAATATCATAATAGAAATATGTAGATATATATATATCCACATATGTATTCGACGATGGAAGTAGAGGTGCGCTATGCACAATTCTTCCTGGTAACTCCTGGCTACCTTAGCCTCTTCTTCACCAAAAAAAAATATTATCCTAGTTACCTAAAGGTGCCAATTATTCTCGAAAGGGTGGAAAATATAAAAATTTGGTATAATGTCCCATCCGGGTTTCATAATTTTTTATACGGTTACTATATGAAGTATATTTATTTACCCTGAGTGGGGATTAAAACCGGTCCCCGCTCATATTACATGCATGACTGCAACGTTATTGTGGTATTAATTATGATGGTATACTTACCAAGGGAAAGTAACAAAGGAGTAAGTAGGTAAAACCTCTCAGGGGTTGTGACCATTTATACTCAATATCGAAACAAAAAAAACTGGTATTTAATTGCACTTATACTTATTTGTAGTGATCAAGATTTCGCAATACACCGAATGAAAATAAAAGAGAAGAAAAATAACTGTCTTGAAGAATGAATGAAAGAAAAGAAGAGTACAACTATGTGTACTATCATTATTGTTGCCACCCTATAAGCCGTGTTGTTAAAAAGGCTCCTCAACCAACCACCCATAGAGCATTGTTACATCGGAATTTCAAAAGTAGCATTTTTGATCATTTTCAACTTTGGCGCAAACGGTGTAATCGCTTGTTGATTTCTAACAATAAAAATTTTGGCAAAGCAAAATAAAATAATGATTTAAACAATATTATCTAGGTAGCATGGGCAATTTTTACAGGGCTGAAAGCGAGTTCTTTTCATGCTTCCGAAACATAGGTTTTGATTTTTTTCACCTTTCTGTTTGATGCAATATAACCGTGTGGTTTGCGTTGCGGATAGCAAATGTGGCCTTGTTTATAGGCTCTCTGCATATTGGTCATTCCACGAGAGATCTAGGTACTACCTCCAAGGGGTTACTTTTCCATAGCCTACCTGCACAAGCTGCATGAGAGGTGGCGGTCCATAATTGGAAATTAAATAATACATTTGCTGAATCACATTCTTAAGATAAATTTGGAAATCTCTCACACTTAGATTTTCCAAGGCGTTGTTAATTTCCGGCTCCAAGGCACATATTTCAACGTTCCTCATCAATATATCCACCGTGGTGTAGAGTGGGTGCGTAAAGCAGTATAGGAAGGCTCTAAAATCTACTCTTCCGTTTCTCACATGGAGAGGTACATACTCGTACTGTCCTTGGAGGCGTAACTCCATATTGGCACGTAGATAGAGAAGCAATTACAAGTTGAATTAATACTGCAAAGAAACAAAACAAAAACTAGTGCACATACGACACTTATACTAGGGTCCTGCGTTAGTTAGTGAGCTTATATGTATCCATGCATTTTAGTTGGTTTCCCTTTTTTATTGGGGGGTTATTGGTGCGATATGGACGCAACCTTCGCTGTCTGCCATAACTCTTAGCTTCCAATTAAAATTATATTCTTGTCTCCAAATCTTTAAATGATGAGCAAATCTTTCCTTTACTTCCTGACGAACCCATTCAAACCATTTTTGGGGGGTCACTTTAGGCGGAAAAAGAGTGCTAACCAGGTAATGATTTCCTAAAACTTGTATTAGAAAGGGGACTGACTTTTCACCTAATATTCCCGCTATTTGTGGTATGCTTAGGTCGGAAAAAGCTTCTGACATCATTTCGTTTACTAGTAAATAAATCCATTCGATTACTACTTGAGGTACTTCAATTCTCTGCAAAGGGGTCAAAGGTATTTGCGCGTTCTCGCGGGCCGCCATGGGCAATATCTGGAAGGACACACTTGACGATAAAGAATTCAAATTCTCTTAACTTGGGGAACAAGATATTTGCCTTCGGGTTTGTGTTTATTAAAACAACTTACCACGATATGGGTCAAAAAGTGTCTCTGCTTAATAGCGGAACGTCCGTTTCCTGGTCTACTAAAGGGTAATAGGCATCGTTGTCAAACGTCTAAAAGAAAGAAATATGAGAATGATGGATGAATAGTAATGAGGTGATCAGTCCTCGTTACTCACACACACACAAACGTGAAATAGATGTTATGAAAATAGGGGGAAAATGAGGTAGTGTGTAATTGTATACCCGTAAACAGGATTCCTGAGTATTCTCCTTTTACTTAAAAGGAATAAGAGGGTGATGAATAAGAGAGCTATGATAAAGTCATATGTCGAGAGGAGAGAGAAAAAAAAGGAAACGTAGCAGCTTTAACCTGACAAGATTCAAACCTTCTTTGCCGGGTTTCTCGAGACTACTTAAAGTTCATTAATCTAAGTTCAATGGCAAGGAAACTTTAGCAGGTAATACCTGGAAGTCGTTTCTTTTATTCAACTCTAGATATAAAATACCAAAAGGAACTTAGGAGACTTTCTGACTCATGCAATTTTACCTTTGTATTGTTCCTATCATTGTTGGGATGCAGACCTCTTTAAAGAGATTCTACTTCCGTTCCTTAAAAACAAAATAAGGATTGGTTCTTTTACGTTCTCGGCGGGAAAGCGAATGTAATCGATATATTTCCGTACTTCCAAAACAAAAATATTCCCCTTTGTGGATTGTTTTCTCCTTCTTTTTTTTTTTTTAACTTCCTATCTTTTACCACTGGTTAGGAGGGTAATAGCGTTTCAAACGGTTAACGTTTACTCTTTGCTCTTTTTGTCCTTTTTCCTTCTTAATTTGAAACACGTTGTTTCCCAAATATTTTATAATTCTCCATGGACCATTCCATTTTCTTTTCAGTTTTTCAATTAACCCTAATTTGTGAGCAGGTTGATATAACATCACTAAATCATTTTCTTTGAACTTTACCTCAGTTCGTTTTGCATCATATCTTTTCTTGTCATAGGCTTGTCTTTTACTATGTTGCTTTCTTGCAATATCCCTAATATCTTCTAAATGTTCTCTGAATTGAATGGTGTGAGGATTTGGAGTGTTGGAGCGCAGGGGTTCTATCCCTAACGTTTCAAGAGGGAACACTGGTAACCGGCCGTACACTAGCTCAAATGGCGAATGACCGATGTGATCAACCCTCGAACAATTGTATGCGCATACTCCAAGTTTCACGTAATCACTCCAGTCTTTCTGATGTTTGTCAACATATTTACTTAACAGAGTAGCAAGAGATTGGTTAAATCGTTCGGTTTTTCCATTAGTTTGAGGGTGATACGCAGTAGTATTTATCTGCCTTATTTTCATAAGTTCAAGCAATTCCTTAGTAATTGTCGCCATGTATACTGATCCTCGATCCGAAAGTAATTCACGGGGACATCCGTGTCTGCAAATAACTTCTTCTAACAAAAACTTTGCTACAGTCTTAGCTGTGGGGTTCCTTAAACATCTGGCTTCTACCCAATTTGTTAAATAACATGTAGCAGTAATAATGTACCTATATCCTTTGGATAACGGAAGAGGGCCCATTATATCTGTCCCTACTCTAGCAAAAGGCTCACCTACGGGTATGGGCTTCAAAAATCCTTGTGGTTTACCTGTATTCCTATTTCTTTCTTGGCAAAGGGGACATCCCTTTACATATGCCTCTATTTCCCTTTTCATGCTAGTCCAATAAAATCTTTCACATACTTTTCCATGAGTCTTGGTGATCCCAAGATGTCCTCCTGAAAGTGGATTATCGTGCATTTCTTTAAGTACAGTAAGCTTTAACTCTTCTGGGATTACTAACATGCTTTTGTTGCCGAAACGTCGGTATAAGATGCCATTTTCTATCTCATAATGCCTAACACTTAGTTCATCGGGATCTTTCCGCTTTAATTCAATAATGCTTCTTAAAAGTGGATCTCTCTCTTGTTTGTCTTGAATGTTATACCCATTTGGAGCTGTAGGTGGTGGGGAAGGAGGGGGGAGTTACCTGGGTAAAGGCAACTATAGCTCCTTCTTCGATGTCTTCTCTTTCTTTCTCAGACAATGCCTTACTGGGTATCCGGCTAAGGCAGTCTGGGGCGAAATGGAGTTTTCCTGACTTATGGACTACAGTGTACAAATAAGTTTGCAATCTCAGACTCCATCTTGCCAAACGCCCTACGAAAGACTTGCATTTCTTTAGCCAACAAAGGGCATGCGAGTCAGTCACTACAGTGAAAGGAAAATCCGCTAAATAGGAATGGAAATGTGTAACACCAAATACTACTGCAAGAGCTCCCTTTTCGGCAATTGAATAATTCTGCTCGGGTCCTGTTAGGGTCCTACTTGCGTATGCTATAGGATTCACTAATTTCTTTTTCTCGGAGGGGTCATCGGGGTCGTTTCGAACTTGGCAAAGTACGATTCCTAATCCCGTATTAGAAGCATCAGTATGGAGTTCTGTAGGTAAGGAGGGGTCAAAGTGCCTCAGTACTGGAGCTGTCATTAAACACTCTTTCAGTGTCTCAAAGGCCTGTCTCTGATCTGGACCAAAATGAAAAGCTACATTCTTTCTTGTTAATTGACTAAGAGGTCGTGCTATGTGGCTGAAATTTTTAACAAAGCGGCGGTAGTAACCACACATTCCCAAAAATCTTCGTACTTCTTTTAAGGTCCGTGGTTCTGGAATTTCTTTTATGGCTTCTACTTTCTTTGGGTCGGTTTTGACACCATCTCTTCCGACGATAAATCCCAAGACTTCAGCCTCGTGGTACCCAAAATGACATTTCGTCGGGGAGAGAGAAAGATTATTCTTCCTAAGTCTTTTCATTACTTCTGTTAATCTACTCATCATGTCATCCCAAGTGTTTGCGAAAATTATTAGATCGTCAAGGTATACTGCTAGGCTATTCCATTTCATAGAAGCAAATATTTGATCCATGCAGCGTTGGTAGGCTGCTGGGGCTCTACTTAAACCCATTGGCATGCGTTTCCACTGGTACAGACCTTCGCTGGTGACAAAGGCTGTTTTGTGCTTGTCTTTTTCTGCGATTGGAATGGACCAATATCCGCTTCGAGCATCCAAGGAGGTAATATACTGTGCACCTCCCAGATATTGGATAATGTCGTCTATCCGAGGTAAAGCCGAAGAATAGGCGTCTTGGTGACTTAGCTTGTTTATAGATCTGAAATCAATAGTTACTCTGAGTTCTCCATTTTTCTTTGGTACTAGTACTACAGGGGATGCATACGCGGATTCGCTTTTCTAGATCACATCGATATCCAGCAAGTTTTGCACTTCTTGCCTAATAACTTCTCGTTGTTTTGGGCTCACCCTGTATGGAGGATGGCAAACGGGGTCATCTGATTTCAGAGGTAAGGTAAATTCGTATGCATTTGTTTTACCTAACTGATCTACTGTCCATGCAAGACAATCCTCATATTCAGTCATTAAACTAATAACTGCTTGTCGTTGCTCTTCGGTTAGTTCTGGATTAATATCCAATTCCTTCCTTAAGTCGTGATATTCCCCTTTACCTAACGTAGTACCACTACGAAGGTTATCAAGATCAATGGCGTTACATGGAACAATATGTGCAAATGCATCATCATCATTCATCCCATTATCCAAGTCAATTACCTCTGTAGTATTACATGATTCCGTGAGAATTGGTTCGAGTTTCCCTATTACTGTTCCGGCTGGAATAGTAAGTTGGCTATACCCCATATTAACTATTGGAACTGAGTATACTTGGTTTGGTATTACAAGTAGGCGAGGAACTAAACACCTATATTTGGAGTAAACTCCATCACAAATTTCAAGAATATTTTCAGAGTTCATTGCAATATCGGTGGAAGGGTTTTGATATCTTATAGCAATAAATGTATGTTGCCGTGAAGGCAAAAGGGTGTCTGTTGCTACGATGGCACAGAATTTTAACTCTTTCTTCTTCTTTACTGAAGGCTCTGAAACGCAACAAGACGTAGAAGGGAAAGTCTTTTCAAGGCCTGAGTTTATAAACTCAAGTGAAGCTCTGTCTGTATTCTCGGGTAATGTTGATGCAACAGGCTGTTGATAAAACGTTGTAAAAGAAGCATACTTTCCATCTGGCGTTAAAGTTCCTGTTGAGTCGTGAGTTATGGTCTTCGTCTGACTTTGTTTACATAAAGTGGATGCGCTTGAGGTTGATTGCGAGTCGTTATTAGTAACAGCTGCGGTTTGCGGCGTGGTGGGGGGAGGGGATATCCGGCGATTCAAGAAGGAGGAGGGGGAATGCTCTGGTTCTTGCGGTTTCCCAGTATCCTGCCTTATCAAATCTTCGTCGCCAGACTTCCTGATCGGCGTTCTATCAATTGCCCTTTTATCCCGATTTTGAAGGGCACTTGACTTTACATATTTTGCCTTCCTACTCTCTCTACAAATCTTTTCCAAGCCCTCGCATCCCACTGACTGTAATAAAACCTGATACATATATTCGCCTAACCCAAAATATGGGTCTTCAAGCTGGATTAAAGGTCCATAGGAAGAAGGGAAAGTGGTATCACCCTGATCTGGTGTCGAACTCGGCACTGGTTGATTTCTCAAATCACTACGTTTAGTTTTTTTGAAAGAGTTAATAAGATACGGGAATCCTAGCAATTCACCATGTACAGTGGCGTGCATAACTGCGCGTGGGTCACCACTAGCTGCTGGTGACGTCAATTTCACGATGCATTCAGAATTAAAAAAGGAATTAGGTGCCTTGAGGCAAATTTCAAAGGGATTTACCCATTTAACATGCTTTGTCCAGAAATTGGCTCCTAACAAGACCATGGGGAGTTTATCCCGATTCCTCTGGTTACGGCGCATAATTACAAAATTTACCCATAATTTTACCTTATTCACTATAATAAATAACCGGCATACAGGCAAGTTCTGTGATTCCAAACCCAGTATGGTACTGATACTAACATATCCAATGGCATTGCGGTTCACATTATAACCTGGAGGTAATAAACAGGCGTCCAATATGCTTACCTGAGATCCTGTATCTAAGAGACCAAGAAACTGTCGTCTAAACAAATTGACAGGAAGATGGGGACGTATATAGTCCGTTTCAACATGGGGACCCAGTGGCGGATCTGACCTAAAATGTTGCAGGGGATTAACATGCGTTGTTTTAGGTGCGAAACGACCCCTAGTCGTGTTGCGCCTCGCCCTTAAGCATTTGGGTTAGGAGAAGGGGTAGTACGTTCAATACTTTGCCGTCTAGCTGGAAATTCCCTAGCTGGACTTCTATCAAGACGTGCAGGAGATTGACGTCTATTGCCATATGTTTGGTTATTTCTAGCAGTATTATCAAATGCAATCCTACGATTTCTTTGCTGCTCCTCATTTCGGTAGGGAGGGCGGCCACGAGAAATACCTGGATTTCTCTGCCTTTGTCGGCATTCTCGGGCCCAATGCCCAGATTTGCCACACGAAAAACAGTTAGTATTGGCTATATTTGGAGGATTGCGATGTTGAGAATTACGGGAAGAAAAGTGAGAGGACTGCCCTCTCGTAGAGTGTATATTTCGTCGGGATTCATTTGGATTATACTGTCCAGGGAATTGATTCTGTGCTTGAGTCACGTAAGAACGTGCCCTCTCATTGGGTCTGTTCCCACTGAACCTTGGGTTCGAGTCCCTCCTGGGTTCACCAAAATCCCGGGACCTATTCCCTCTATAATATTGTGCATTTTGAGTGGATCTATTAGCGTAGTACCTACTACCTGCACTTCGAGGTGCTCGCGTTGGTGGGGTATCGAACTTAGGTGTTTGTACCTTTGTTTCTTGTTTTTGTTTGGCTAACGCCCTATTTGTAAGAGAAGCCTGCTTCTTGGCTCTCTCTACTATTCTCATATTTGCTAAAAGTTCGTCAAGGTCCTTAGGCTGCATGGGAACTAAACGTTCCACTTGTTCTTCGCGTAACCCACGATAAATATAGTTCATCTTGGATTCATCATTCATGTGTGGGTCAGCTCTATTACAAAGCTTTAAAACACTATAGAAATATTGCTCTGTTGTCTCTACGTCATCTTTCTTTCTAGCGTTTAATTCTAGCAGGGCGTCACCTTCAGGATAAATGGAGGAGAAGGCTTTCTCCAATTCTGTCTTTAAAGCTGAAAAAGAATTAAAAGCTTCCAACCGTTCGCAATGCAATTCCCAATAATCCGACGCCGCGTTCTTCAAATAGGCCGGGAGATACTTAATCTTATCCTGTTCTGACCAACCTAATATAGACGCTACGCGTTCGTAAGTCTGCAAGAATTGTTTGATGTTTTCGCCTCGTCCTCCAGAAAAGGTATCTGGATGTACTGAGGGAACTCTACTGTTCCTACACCCTGCGGAAGGGTTAGAATCCTCTGTATCATTAGGCATGTTAGTTTCTGGACGTGCAACTTCTTCCGAACTATAGAAAACTGTAGGATCTTCTTCCTTGATAGGTTCTAAATGTAAATGGTCACCAAATTGATCGTCAAGGGGGTCTCTACATTCGGGTCTAAGGCAGGGAATTCGCGCTTGCCGTCTAGCTTGTAACCTTAATCTTTCACTCCTACGCAAATCTTCCATTTACTAACACACATAGTAACATGCATTGCTTACACAACTACAGGTTAGGGTATTAAAAGAAATACATAGTAATAAAAAGAAATCATGTAATTAGTAACGTGGAACTTATAGGTGTAAGGGTACAAAGTAATAAAACCAGTGTGTAGGGTATTGTCCTATATAGGGTGTGGCCTATTAAACAGGTGACGACATATATATATATTAATCTCTAAACACAGATTTGAATTTAATTAGCAGTTTGAAGAAATGACCCGGAAAGTTTCAAATAGAACTTTGAAGAGGTGTCCGGCGGGTGTTTCAATAACAGTTTGAAGAGGTGCCCGGCGGGTGTTTCAATAACAGTTTGAAGAGGTGCCCCGCACCTCCACCATTAAATCTGTCACGTCCTAGGGTGAGACAGAGACACACAGGGGCGTACCTGTGTGGTGGGGATCGTCGGCCGGTCACTCTACTCTACCTAGCTTATCCATATACGGAGTTCACGGGAAGAGTAGGAGACATACCTTCTTCTGATATGCCTACGGACTAGCCTTTGCCTATTTTAGTGCATAAAGTATAAAACTAGTGACTTCCTGAGGGGGGAGAAAGTGTAATTGCGAGAGGTATTCCAAAAGAGATGGGAGTGTTTATGTACTTGTGTGGGGAATACTTACATTAAATAGTATTATCCTATTCGTCTCTTTCTACTGTGGCGGCAGGAGTGCCTTCATACGCACGACTGCTCCAGGTCTTCTTAAGTCTTCGTCTTAAAGTAAACCTCTAAGCTAACAGCAGTCACTGTGGACTCATATGAATTGGAAATCATGGGGGATAACAGATAGAGCAAGACGTTGGGTTTTATAGTTTAATAAGCAACAAAACAACTAAAGACTAAAAATAAGATGTGGTACAAGAATCATGATCTCCAAGCTTTTAAGGCTTAGTAATGCTTACAATATGACTACATTGGCCTCTGGGGCTTTTGGGTTGATTACATTTTAAGACGCTATGCTAACGGATATGAATCCTTCACATTGTACTGTGTAAACAATGATATAAGGGCAGGCGTACAAATATGGCCCTTCTGACATTAGTTCGTTTGATACAAACATAGCTCTCCTACCAATGAAGGTGTGTCACCATACCAATGAATTTACTTATTATCATCCTAGCTAATTCTGGGTGTGTGTGTTAGTGTAAATGCTGGTGTTTGTATGTACGGTAGTGTATGGGCAGAAAGTGTGCCATACTTGAAATGTAGAAGTTAGTTAGTTACCATACTAAATATTAGAGAGTTACAGAAGATTATTCTTACCTTCGTAAGAAGGGTCTGTTACCACCGAAGAATCTCAGCGATCGTCTCTGGTGAGGGTGTCGATGAGGGTAACAGACTGAAGTCAAAAGCTTCGAGCATGACGTTTTAAAGTCAGATTATCATCAAGTGGGAGGTTCCTTGCTCTGTGCAGTGCTCGCCCACGGGTCTCAAAAAGGAGGGGGGAATAGTGGCGGATTGGAGGGCAAAACCACAAAAAGGAATTAAAAGGAAGTTAAGCCATATGTGTGCTGATGACGCCATATCCTATGCTTGGGAACAAGGGTCATGTTATGTCTCATGGGCTTAAGCCTGGGATTTATCACTTTAGCGGAGACGGATGGGTATTTGTATATGTCTGGGACGGTTAGACATCAACTAACCTTCAACTTTCCCAGTATGGTGTTGGCAAAGAATGCCCTTATTCAAAGTTCTTAGTACCACATGTGCACAGGCAGGGATCCAACAGGGGTCCCATTATGATCACTATTCTGTTGCAAAGTTCTTAGGAATTACATATGGCATGCTCTGATATAAGTTGTAGGCCCTGAAACAAAATCTACCTAGGGAGCATACAGGGTGATCACTGCCAGAGAGGACTCCATTTGCAATTTAGAATAATAATAATAAAAAAGAATTGTCCAAATTTCTGGAGGTGACAAAATCAAGAGAAAATTTTTACATTTAACAGTTACATGAAATTTATATAGTATTTTATTAATTACTAGTTTTATTAAAAGTTAAGCTGGGAGATGAGGAGTTTTCTCTTGTTGAGTTTAGCTTCCAGGTCTCTATGGTATTATCATTGCCTAGATGCGATCCATGTGTCCCATCCACTTCTCACTCCATGCCTGTGCTTCTGTAACATTGACCTACCAATTAATGATTTCCTCAATGTAAGCACAATACTTCTTTCTATAATATGGAATATATTTGGTAAATATTTAAAGTAGGGTTAACTTTGCACTGTCCTAGTCTAAATTTGATATGCATGAGAGTATATGAAGAGTTACTACTAATAATATATTTTAGGTTAGAAGGATTCCGAAATTAACAGTTGTGACACGAAACGACCCACAAATAAATTTTGAAGGTTATTTCCTAAGAAGTCCGCAAGGTTCATGCTCTGCCTACAACTCAGCTATTACATACGCAGCGAGGTAAGTAAGGGAGCAATTTGTGCCTGTTTACGTGATGTAGTCATTAGCGAGATAAGAGGGACGTTCATTAAATATTTCCCCTGAACCAGTTCCCATGGAGGGAGATAAACGAAAATTGATACAGACATTAGTCCTTCTCTACACAGGAAGCACCAATGGCCACACACTATTTCCATCGTTCTATTTACCCGTGGAGACCTTGTTTGTAGAAGTCTGCAGGTTGCTCCAGAAGCCATGGCTTGACCTCAGAAATCAACGTCTCATCGTCGTGGAAGTGCGTTCCCTTCAGAAATGACTTCATGGTTGGGAAGGGTGGAAATCTGATGGTGCGAGGTCTGGAGAGTACGGGAGATAAGGAAGGATTTCATATCCGCAGGACCGTGCTTCTGTCTGGGCAACATGCGAGTTGTGAACTGGAGCGTTGTCTTGCAGGATGCGGACGCCTTTGATCAACATGCCACGCCTCTTGGTTTTGATGGCCTTCCGCAATTTCTGCAGCAGTGAAGGGTAGTACGTCCTGGTAATTGTGGTACCCTTCGCCAGGAAATCCATCACAACTACTCCATGCTGGTTCAAAAAAACCGTGAGCAACACTTTGCCCGTTGAGGGTTGGACACGGGCCTTCTTTGGTGGTGGTGAGTCAGAATGCTTCCATTGCTTTGACTGGGCCTTGGTCTCTGGGCCATAGTGATGGATCCACGTTTAACCCTGGGTGATTAGTCTGTCAAAAAATTCCTCCTGGTTTTCCTGGCACATAGTCAAATTAGCCTGGGAGCATGTGACTCGTTCCTGCATTTGGAAAGGTGTGAATAGCCGAGGAACCCATTGGGCAGACACCTTCCGCATGTGAAAATGGTCATGGATTATTTTTTCGACAGACCCCACACTGATCTTGACATCTTCAGCTAGTTGGCCAACGGTTATGCGGCGTACCTCCAAGATGGAGGCTTTCACTTGCCCACTGGTGTCTTCGTCAATGGCTGACTGGGGTCGCCCGAGAATGGGAGCAGTTTCTACTGAAGTCCGACCACACTTGAACTGACGATGTCAGTGCTTCAATACGTCATACGATGGGGCATCCTCTCAATAGGTCACTTTCATCTTATCAAAAGTATCCTTTGTTGTTTGGCCACTCAAGTAAAGAAATTTGATGACTGCTTGGTATTCCACTCGACCCATCACTACACCTTGTCTCAATTTAGTACTTGTAAGACAAAAACTAAGAGGAGTTCAGAATTGCAAATTATCTCATGACGTATGCACGTTCATATCATTACACATATACAATTTCAGTATTCTACATTAACTAGAACTGGGTCAGGGGAAATCTTTAATGAACGTCCCTTGTATGTAGTCAGGGATTCTGGATTTGAACCCTGACTCCAATTAAGAATAAACAATGAGGTATTGTCAATAATTAACTCACCATGTACGGGGTGTACCAAAAGTCCCATTACACTCCCTTTGAATTGTAGACAAACTTGCGAAATGTTATTTTAACAGCATGCGTATGATGAGAGGATGGTATACAATTAAATCAGACAAATGACCACCATTTACGCCAGACGATCTGTGTGTACACCGCCATTTTCATGGCACTATTATTCGCCTCCAGGTGCGATGTAAAATCCTCCGTAACATGACTGGCGTGAGGGAAACAAACGCACTGCGAACAGCTTCTTGAAGTTTTTCATTTGTCTGGTAACGATTATGGACGACTTTCTGTTTCATGTGCTCCCCATAGCGCATTATCACAAGATGTCAGATCTGGACTTCGGGGTGGCCATTTAAGAGGTGCTGGTAAATTTGGCGATCCTCTTCCAATCCATTTCTCTGAACACATCATTGATGTATTCTCTTACACGCTGGTGCCCAATCCTGTTGGAACCAGATTCGACCAAGAAGATCAAAAGTTCCAATTCCTGTACAAACCAGTCTCACAACATGGGGAGATACGTAACCTGATTCACTGCATCTGTGTCATGAGTCGAACGTTTTTTTTTAAAAAATATGGACCAATCACATGTTGATTGATTTGTTGTTTTAAGTCCACTTTATGCACAGATATGCTAATCGGGACTGGACCTAAATTTTAAAGTAGGATCCGAACCACTATGTTCCTCCACCGAGTATCGAACCCGATACCCCTTGATTACAAGGCGACAACGATACCATTGCGCCATAGGGGAGGGCTAATCACATGTGTAGCAGACATTGCAGCCCATATCATCACATGAGGTGGGTTCATTTCAAGTTTCTCAAAGAAATGCGGATTCTCCTTGCTCCAGAAATAAACGTTTCTATCCTTTGCACTCCAGTAAATGGTGCATTCGTCTGAGAACATCACCTTTCCACGTGCGGGAAGTGTTTCGAAAGTCTCCAGTAATCGCGCACAGGCCTCACGTCGATTCTCCAAGTCATTATCACTCAACTCGTTAATAAACGAGGGTCTGTATGCTTTTAAGGATAAATCTTTACTCATGTGTCGTTTTAATGTCATTAGTGGAACATTCAGTTCCTGTGATCGCTTTCGTAGTGACTATCTCGGCGAAGGTTCAACTCATGCTGCAACTTCAGCGCATGTTCGCACCACTGGTCTACAAACCCATGTACTGAACATTGATAAAATCTAGCGGCTGTTATGGAACCTCAGACATGTCCAAGAATACCGCATATCAGTTTTAGCTGTTGGTGAAGTGATAGGCGTTGTATGCTCATTTGAACAATACACCTGTTCTTCATGTTATGTTTTGCATTTAACCTGTAGTGAAATTGACGATGGTATACTCGAAAAGCTCAGGCCCCCACGGTTTCGAGCCCTGTTAGTTCAAGCAATATTACTACAGCACAAGGCAATGTGCATGCTTCTCAAATGGCATCACAAGGCACTATCATAGAGTAACTGGGGGGAATATGACCACCTTAAGACAAAATTTATAATATTTCAGAGATGTATTGAAATACAGAAAAAATACATATTGCAAAATTTAGAGCAGTCTTTCCGCAATACCTAGTAGTACACATGAGCGAAACTCTCTTCATGCAAATGAGAAACAATAAAAAAAAATACTACAAAACCCATTTTACCCCGAACGGTGGGGGTAATATGAGCACACTGTTGGAGAATATGAGCATGATGAGTTTGAAAGTAAATATTACAAAATATACACTAAAGGCAAGTCACGATATAACACTGAATGATTCTTCAATACGGTACATATCATAAAATTAACTTGTATGGCTCATATAGCCCTTCACCTGTGACAAGCAGGGCAGATAAAATGTACTTCCTCCTCCTCTATGCCAACGCAATTATTATGATATCACACGGAACAGTGTTCACAACGTATCCTCCATTGTCTCTTGCATTTACGGCACTCGCTATCTTCGCCGCTAGATGCAACTGTAGATGGAATAGTAACTGAACTTTCCACGGATCGTGCAGACACATGAGCGAGACGCTTCTTTTTGACTGCAGAAATAGTTTCTGATGAGGTAAGCTCCCTTGCTTCTCTTGGTTGCCTTCTTCGGGTCACAGGTGCCTTGTAAAGAACAGGAATTGGTGACAATGTGCGCACAAGTTTCAGAGGTGAATATCTTGTGCGTGCAAGCGTGTTTGCACACTTTGATCTTACTGCATGTGAAGATGTAGGAGAAGCAGCGTCATTGAGCGATCCAGGAACCGTAGATTCACATCTCTGAGATCCTGAGCAGGATGGACTGTTGACAGACTGTTCCACGACCACTTGAGAGCTTCCGCTTGGAATTGGTTGGGCCGGTGTACTTCTATCCTCTTGGTTGAACGAGGCTGTGTCGTCTTGCAATAAGAATATTTCATCATGTGTTCTCCATGTGCTCTTGCTTGCCAGGTTTGCCTATTGGACGTTCGTCTGTATGTTTGTGGAATCTGGAATGCAAGAATGAAACAATGAATAACATACAAAACCAAGGGCCACAATACGTAGATGTATGTAACACAACTATTAGCAAGGGCAAGAAAATATCTATCACCAGGATGAAGAATCAGCAAAGAATAACTACATATGTAGGCTTGATACGAACGTGCCCACCGCGAGCGAGATGGCATTTCGATACACTCCCGTTAGCAGTCCACAGTTTTTTTTAAAATTTTCAATTCAAACGATTTACACAAAATCTATACTATAAGCAGCAACATATCATAGGATGCAGTTTTTCTTTACAGCATAATGAGATTTCAGAGGTTTGGAAATATATCCCATGTCTCTGCATTATTTGTTTATGAAATGCCCATCTTTCCCTTATCAGAATTCCTATGCCCATTTTACCCCAACTTGTTGTGCTCATATTTCCACAACTTGCAACATTTTACGTACGATTGTAGTACTGCATTCACAACGCGGGACACCAAGTGATGATGCCATTTGCATTGCAAGTTTCATTGTTGCTATGTCATTTTCCCGTTATTTTACGTTATGTTCTGCTCAGATCATAACTCCCAACTACTCTACAATAACATTACGTGCATTTTTGACTATAATATAGAACAGCACTTACTTTTAAATAGGCACACAATCTTCCCTGTCTTCAGCTGCGACGTGCGAATCAACACGAACGACGGCTTGGTCTCCACTGATGTTGCCAACCTACAGAATTTTCTTTTCACCATACACAGCTGGCACTGTGCCGTAATAACTTTACGTGTGCCCATATTCCCCACGTGTCTATTTTCCCCCCACTTACCTTATGCTGTCAATAAACTGACGGACATCTGGTGTCTTAAAATCGAGATTTAACGTGGATAGTATATCAAATGAAACTCAAAGAGTACCGGGAAATTAAAAATATAATAATAAATATTGAACAATTGAGCTTACTATCCCTTACTGATTGCTTGTTAATATCAATTAAATTCAATCCTTACAAATGTTCGTCTTTCATTCAATTCTATCTAAGTTCAACAAAAACAAAGTCCATTTTCAACTATCATGAATCATTAACTTTCAATTACCTTAAATATTTCTTCCTCGATCACACGTTTATATAATGTGAAGCCTACTTCCATCACAACAGCTCTTTTTCTATGGCTTCAGCTCTGTTCGAGTATTGTCAAACTAATGCTGAAGTCTGCTGTAGGAGTACGTATATATACACCACCATTGTGATTGTTATATCAACATTTAGCGATCACTTGGCAACGTACAAGTGCTTGTATGTAAACAAGTATGTAAACGCCATGAAATAGACATCGTAGTGTGAAAACGTTGGGAATTATGGAATCACGTTCTCTTTGGACAAGATATGAATCCGTAAAGTTTTTCATTTTCCGCTCCAAGCATTTTATGAAATAACTTGACTCAATTGATGACGAACACCTGGATAAGTTTATCGTTTGTTTTGCTTTTTTAGAACATCACTTTGAATAACAATACCAATTTTTAGAATAAATAACAAAAATTTGTAGCTAGTCAATTGTTCAAAATTAATATAAACACAATCACGTGAACACCATCATTGAAATAGAAAAGAAACAGTCGAATATTTTATACGTGAGTTTTAAGACGAACTTTTGTTATTAATGTGCATATTTCTGTTCTCCACACCCGCCTTTCTTTCTGTCTTTGAAACATAATTGTCAAAGAAAGTAAAACTGAAAGAAAGACAACTATTTCACAAGTATAGAATGACTAATCCCACCACAAAGGCCCACCACAATTTATATCTTTGTTAACCTATAACTACCAAACATTCTTCAATTTACTTATATCGGTCAGGTGAGAATATCAAGGTGCAGGGTAGCCTACCAGTCGATATCGCTGCACCCATCAATTCCTCACAACCACGGCCATATTCCACCTCTTCGTGCAACGTCTTTGCAATAAGTAATCCACCAAACTTGCATGTATCATGCTCACCTGGTGTGAAAACTACGAACAACTTAGGCATACCGCGTCCAACCCCCCCATACGACCATCGCCTAGGGGACCCAAGTGGCCCCAAAATTCACCTAAGTATTCCCCTCCCACGAACAGAAAAGTAAATGCGTCAGTTGAAACAAAAAGGCCGGCCGGCCGGCATCTATTGATGCAAACCTGATTGATTCCTGACAAAAGCCAGAAAACACACCATCGATGCACCTGTTCCACCTGATGCATTTCGTTCTGATCTCTTGCACCCCATTTACAGAGACGTTTCACGAAGGCCGGTGAAGCCGCACACAATTTACAATGTTAAAATAGTTACATTGAAAGAGAAAGCTAATCCCACCACTAAAGCCCACCAAAGCTGACGCATCTCTTAATCGTTCACTACCAAAGTTTCTTAGTGACCTTCCGTGTCATTTTAGAGTCCGTATGTAGACACAGGACAAGTGCAATCATATTTCGTTCAGATAGTGTCACGTGACAGGAATATAAGTTTGAAACATTAGCATTGAGACTTTTTCAAGAGTTAGTTAACATGAAACCCAAAGCGTACCTGGAAATTAAAAATATAATAATAAACATTGAACAATTGTGCCTACTATCCCTTATTGATTGCTTGTTAATATCAATTGAATTCAATGCTTACAAGTGTTCGTCTTTCGTTCAATTGTGTCTATAAGTTGAACAATAACAATGTCCATTGTCAACTGTCATGAATCATTAACTTTCTTCTTCCATCATACGTTTATATAATGTGAAGCCTACTTCCATCACAACAGCTCTTTTTCTATGGCTTCAGCTCTGTTCGAGTATTGTCAAACTAATGCTGAAGTCTGCTGTAGGAGTACGTATATATACACACCACCATTGTGATTGTTATATCAACATTTAGCGATCACTTGGCAACGTACAAGTGCTTGTATGTAAACAAGTATGTAAACGCCATGAAATAGACATCGTAGTGTGAAAACGTTGGGAATTATGGAATCACGTTCTCTTTGGACAAGATATGAATCCGTAAAGTTTTTCATTTTCCGCTCCAAGCATTTTATGAAATAACTTGACTCAATTGATGACGAACACCTGGATAAGTTTATAGTTTGTTTTGCTTTTTTAGAACATCACTTTGAATAACAATACCAATTTTTAGAATAAATAACAAAAATTTGTAGCTAGTCAATTGTTCAAAATTAATATAAACACAATCACGTGAACACCATCATTGAAATAGAAAAGAAACAGTCGAATATTTTATACGTGAGTTTTAAGACGAACTTTTGTTATTAATGTGCATATTTCTGTTCTCCACACCCGCCTTTCTTCCTGTCTTTGAAACATAATTGTCAAAGAAAGTAAAACTGAAAGAAAGACAACTATTTCACAAGTATAGAATGACTAATCCCACCACAAAGGCCCACCACAATTTATATCTTTGTTAACCTATAACTACCAAACATTCTTCAATTTACTTATATCGGTCAGGTGAGAATATCAAGGTGCAGGGTAGCCTACCAGTCGATATCGCTGCACCCATCAATTCCTCACAACCACGGCCATATTCCACCTCTTCGTGCAACGTCTTTGCAATAAGTAATCCACCAAACTTGCATGTATCATGCTCACCTGGTGTGAAAACTACGAACAACTTAAGCATACCGCGTCCAACCCCCCCATACGACCATCGCCTAGGGGACCCAAGTGGCCCCAAAATTCACCTAAGTATTCCCCTCCCACGAACAGAAAAGTAAATGCGTCAGTTGAAACAAAAAGGCCGGCCGGCCGGCATCTATTGATGCAAACCTGATTGATTCCTGACAAAAGCCAGAAAACACACCATCGATGCACCTGTTCCACCTGATGCATTTCGTTCTGATCTCTTGCACCCCATTTACAGAGACGTTTCACGAAGGCCGGTGAAGCCGCACACAATTTACAATGTTAAAATAGTTACATTGAAAGAGAAAGCTAATCCCACCACTAAAGCCCACCAAAGCTGACGCATCTCTTAATCGTTCACTACCAAAGTTTCTTAGTGACCTTCCGTGTCATTTTAGAGTCCGTATGTAGACACAGGACAAGTGCAATCATATTTCGTTCAGATAGTGTCACGTGACAGGAATATAAGTTTGAAACATTAGCATTGAGATTTTTTCAAGAGTTAGTTAACATGAAACCCAAAGCGTACCTGGAAATTAAAAATATAATAATAAACATTGAACAATTGTGCCTACTATCCCTTATTGATTGCTTGTTAATATCAATTGAATTCAATGCTTACAAGTGTTCGTCTTTCGTTCAATTGTGTCTATAAGTTGAACAATAACAATGTCCATTGTCAACTGTCATGAATCATTAACTTTCTTCTTCCATCATACGTTTATATAATGTGAAGCCTACTTCCATCACAACAGCTCTTTTTCTATGGCTTCAGCTCTCTTCGAGTATTGTCAAACTAATGCTGAAGTCTGCTGTAGGAGTACGTATATATACACACCACCATTGTGATTGTTATATCAACATTTAGCGATCACTTGGCAACGTACAAGTGCTTGTATGTAAACAAGTATGTAAACGCCATGAAATAGACATCGTAGTGTGAAAACGTTGGGAATTATGGAATCACGTTCTCTTTGGACAAGATATGAATCCGTAAAGTTTTTCATTTTCCGCTCCAAGCATTTTATGAAATAACTTGACTCAATTGATGACGAACACCTGGATAAGTTTATAGTTTGTTTTGCTTTTTTAGAACATCACTTTGAATAACAATACCAATTTTTAGAATAAATAACAAAAATTTGTAGCTAGTCAATTGTTCAAAATTAATATAAACACAATCACGTGAACACCATCATTGAAATAGAAAAGAAACAGTCGAATATTTTATACGTGAGTTTTAAGACGAACTTTTGTTATTAATGTGCATATTTCTGTTCTCCACACCCGCCTTTCTTCCTGTCTTTGAAACATAATTGTCAAAGAAAGTAAAACTGAAAGAAAGACAACTATTTCACAAGTATAGAATGACTAATCCCACCACAAAGGCCCACCACAATTTATATCTTTGTTAACCTATAACTACCAAACATTCTTCAATTTACTTATATCGGTCAGGTGAGAATATCAAGGTGCAGGGTAGCCTACCAGTCGATATCGCTGTACCCATCAATTCCTCACAACCACGGCCATATTCCACCTCTTCGTGCAACGTCTTTGCAATAAGTAATCCACCAAACTTGCATGTATCATGCTCACCTGGTGTGAAAACTACGAACAACTTAAGCATACCGCGTCCAACCCCCCCATACGACCATCGCCTAGGGGACCCAAGTGGCCCCAAAATTCACCTAAGTATTCCCCTCCCACGAACAGAAAAGTAAATGCGTCAGTTGAAACAAAAAGGCCGGCCGGCCGGCATCTATTGATGCAAACCTGATTGATTCCTGACAAAAGCCAGAAAACACACCATCGATGCACCTGTTCCACCTGATGCATTTCGTTCTGATCTCTTGCACCCCATTTACAGAGACGTTTCACGAAGGCCGGTGAAGCCGCACACAATTTAAAATGTTAAAATAGTTACATTGAAAGAGAAAGCTAATCCCACCACTAAAGCCCACCAAAGCTGACGCATCTCTTAATCGTTCACTACCAAAGTTTCTTAGTGACCTTCCGTGTCATTTTAGAGTCCGTATGTAGACACAGGACAAGTGCAATCATATTTCGTTCAGATAGTGTCACGTGACAGGAATATAAGTTTGAAACATTAGCATTGAGACTTTTTCAAGAGTTAGTTAACATGAAACCCAAAGCGTACCTGGAAATTAAAAATATAATAATAAACATTGAACAATTGTGCCTACTATCCCTTATTGATTGCTTGTTAATATCAATTGAATTCAATGCTTACAAGTGTTCGTCTTTCATTCAATTGTGTCTATAAGTTGAACAATAACAATGTCCATTGTCAACTGTCATGAATCATTAACTTTCTTCTTCCATCACACGTTTATATAATGTGAAGCCTACTTCCATCACAACAGCTCTTTTTCTATGGCTTCAGCTCTGTTCGAGTATTGTCAAACTAATGCTGAAGTCTGCTGTAGGAGTACGTATATATACACCACCATTGTGATTGTTATATCAACATTTAGCGATCACTTGGCAACGTACAAGTGCTTGTATGTAAACAAGTATGTAAACGCCATGAAATAGACATCGTAGTGTGAAAACGTTGGGAATTATGGAATCACGTTCTCTTTGGACAAGATATGAATCCGTAAAGTTTTTCATTTTCCGCTCCAAGCATTTTATGAAATAACTTGACTCAATTGATGACGAACACCTGGATAAGTTTATCGTTTGTTTTGCTTTTTTAGAACATCACTTTGAATAACAATACCAATTTTTAGAATAAATAACAAAAATTTGTAGCTAGTCAATTGTTCAAAATTAATATAAACACAATCACGTGAACACCATCATTGAAATAGAAAAGAAACAGTCGAATATTTTATACGTGAGTTTTAAGACGAACTTTTGTTATTAATGTGCATATTTCTGTTCTCCACACCCGCCTTTCTTCCTGTCTTTGAAACATAATTGTCAAAGAAAGTAAAACTGAAAGAAAGACAACTATTTCACAAGTATAGAATGACTAATCCCACCACAAAGGCCCACCACAATTTATATCTTTGTTAACCTATAACTACCAAACATTCTTCAATTTACTTATATCGGTCAGGTGAGAATATCAAGGTGCAGGGTAGCCTACCAGTCGATATCGCTGCACCCATCAATTCCTCACAACCACGGCCATATTCCACCTCTTCGTGCAACGTCTTTGCAATAAGTAATCCACCAAACTTGCATGTATCATGCTCACCTGGTGTGAAAACTACGAACAACTTAAGCATACCGCGTCCAACCCCCCCATACGACCATCGCCTAGGGGACCCAAGTGGCCCCAAAATTCACCTAAGTATTCCCCTCCCACGAACAGAAAAGTAAATGCGTCAGTTGAAACAAAAAGGCCGGCCGGCCGGCATCTATTGATGCAAACCTGATTGATTCCTGACAAAAGCCAGAAAACACACCATCGATGCACCTGTTCCACCTGATGCATTTCGTTCTGATCTCTTGCACCCCATTTACAGAGACGTTTCACGAAGGCCGGTGAAGCCGCACACAATTTAAAATGTTAAAATAGTTACATTGAAAGAGAAAGCTAATCCCACCACTAAAGCCCACCAAAGCTGACGCATCTCTTAATCGTTCACTACCAAAGTTTCTTAGTGACCTTCCGTGTCATTTTAGAGTCCGTATGTAGACACAGGACAAGTGCAATCATATTTCGTTCAGATAGTGTCACGTGACAGGAATATAAGTTTGAAACATTAGCATTGAGACTTTTTCAAGAGTTAGTTAACATGAAACCCAAAGCGTACCTGGAAATTAAAAATATAATAATAAACATTGAACAATTGTGCCTACTATCCCTTATTGATTGCTTGTTAATATCAATTGAATTCAATGCTTACAAGTGTTCGTCTTTCATTCAATTGTGTCTATAAGTTGAACAATAACAATGTCCATTGTCAACTGTCATGAATCATTAACTTTCTTCTTCCATCACACGTTTATATAATGTGAAGCCTACTTCCATCACAACAGCTCTTTTTCTATGGCTTCAGCTCTGTTCGAGTATTGTCAAACTAATGCTGAAGTCTGCTGTAGGAGTACGTATATATACACCACCATTGTGATTGTTATATCAACATTTAGCGATCACTTGGCAACGTACAAGTGCTTGTATGTAAACAAGTATGTAAACGCCATGAAATAGACATCGTAGTGTGAAAACGTTGGGAATTATGGAATCACGTTCTCTTTGGACAAGATATGAATCCGTAAAGTTTTTCATTTTCCGCTCCAAGCATTTTATGAAATAACTTGACTCAATTGATGACGAACACCTGGATAAGTTTATCGTTTGTTTTGCTTTTTTAGAACATCACTTTGAATAACAATACCAATTTTTAGAATAAATAACAAAAATTTGTAGCTAGTCAATTGTTCAAAATTAATATAAACACAATCACGTGAACACCATCATTGAAATAGAAAAGAAACAGTCGAATATTTTATACGTGAGTTTTAAGACGAACTTTTGTTATTAATGTGCATATTTCTGTTCTCCACACCCGCCTTTCTTTCTGTCTTTGAAACATAATTGTCAAAGAAAGTAAAACTGAAAGAAAGACAACTATTTCACAAGTATAGAATGACTAATCCCACCACAAAGGCCCACCACAATTTATATCTTTGTTAACCTATAACTACCAAACATTCTTCAATTTACTTATATCGGTCAGGTGAGAATATCAAGGTGCAGGGTAGCCTACCAGTCGATATCGCTGCACCCATCAATTCCTCACAACCACGGCCATATTCCACCTCTTCGTGCAACGTCTTTGCAATAAGTAATCCACCAAACTTGCATGTATCATGCTCACCTGGTGTAAAAACTACGAACAACTTAAGCATACCGCGTCCAACCCCCCCATACGACCATCGCCTAGGGGACCCAAGTGGCCCCAAAATTCACCTAAGTATTCCCCTCCCACGAACAGAAAAGTAAATGCGTCAGTTGAAACAAAAATGCCGGCCGGCCGGCATCTATTGATGCAAACCTGATTGATTCCTGACAAAAGCCAGAAAACACACCATCGATGCACCTGTTCCACCTGATGCATTTCGTTCTGATCTCTTGCACCCCATTTACAGAGACGTTTCACGAAGGCCGGTGAAGCCGCACACAATTTAAAATGTTAAAATAGTTACATTGAAAGAGAAAGCTAATCCCACCACTAAAGCCCACCAAAGCTGACGCATCTCTTAATCGTTCACTACCAAAGTTTCTTAGTGACCTTCCGTGTCATTTTAGAGTCCGTATGTAGACACAGGACAAGTGCAATCATATTTCGTTCAGATAGTGTCACGTGACAGGAATATAAGTTTGAAACATTAGCATTGAGACTTTTTCAAGAGTTAGTTAACATGAAACCCAAAGCGTACCTGGAAATTAAAAATATAATAATAAACATTGAACAATTGTGCCTACTATCCCTTATTGATTGCTTGTTAATATCAATTGAATTCAATGCTTACAAGTGTTCGTCTTTCATTCAATTGTGTCTATAAGTTGAACAATAACAATGTCCATTGTCAACTGTCATGAATCATTAACTTTCTTCTTCCATCACACGTTTATATAATGTGAAGCCTACTTCCATCACAACAGCTCTTTTTCTATGGCTTCAGCTCTGTTCGAGTATTGTCAAACTAATGCTGAAGTCTGCTGTAGGAGTACGTATATATACACCACCATTGTGATTGTTATATCAACATTTAGCGATCACTTGGCAACGTACAAGTGCTTGTATGTAAACAAGTATGTAAACGCCATGAAATAGACATCGTAGTGTGAAAACGTTGGGAATTATGGAATCACGTTCTCTTTGGACAAGATATGAATCCGTAAAGTTTTTCATTTTCCGCTCCAAGCATTTTATGAAATAACTTGACTCAATTGATGACGAACACCTGGATAAGTTTATCGTTTGTTTTGCTTTTTTAGAACATCACTTTGAATAACAATACCAATTTTTAGAATAAATAACAAAAATTTGTAGCTAGTCAATTGTTCAAAATTAATATAAACACAATCACGTGAACACCATCATTGAAATAGAAAAGAAACAGTCGAATATTTTATACGTGAGTTTTAAGACGAACTTTTGTTATTAATGTGCATATTTCTGTTCTCCACACCCGCCTTTCTTTCTGTCTTTGAAACATAATTGTCAAAGAAAGTAAAACTGAAAGAAAGACAACTATTTCACAAGTATAGAATGACTAATCCCACCACAAAGGCCCACCACAATTTATATCTTTGTTAACCTATAACTACCAAACATTCTTCAATTTACTTATATCGGTCAGGTGAGAATATCAAGGTGCAGGGTAGCCTACCAGTCGATATCGCTGCACCCATCAATTCCTCACAACCACGGCCATACTCCACCTCTTCGTGCAACGTCTTTGCAATAAGTAATCCACCAAACTTGCATGTATCATGCTCACCTGGTGTGAAAACTACGAACAACTTAAGCATACCGCGTCCAACCCCCCCATACGACCATCGCCTAGGGGACCCAAGTGGCCCCAAAATTCACCTAAGTATTCCCCTCCCACGAACAGAAAAGTAAATGCGTCAGTTGAAACAAAAAGGCCGGCCGGCCGGCATCTATTGATGCAAACCTGATTGATTCCTGACAAAAGCCAGAAAACACACCATCGATGCACCTGTTCCACCTGATGCATTTCGTTCTGATCTCTTGCACCCCATTTACAGAGACGTTTCACGAAGGCCGGTGAAGCCGCACACAATTTACAATGTTAAAATAGTTACATTGAAAGAGAAAGCTAATCCCACCACTAAAGCCCACCAAAGCTGACGTATCTCTTAATCGTTCACTACCAAAGTTTCTTAGTGACCTTCCGTGTCATTTTTGAGTCCGTATGTAGACACAGGACAAGTGCAATCATATTTCGTTCAGATAGTGTCACGTGACAGGAATATAAGTTTGAAACATTAGCATTGAGATTTTTTCAAGAGTTAGTTAACATGAAACCCAAAGCGTACCTGGAAATTAAAAATATAATAATAAACATTGAACAATTGTGCCTATTATCCCTTATTGATTGCTTGTTAATATCAATTGAATTCAATGCTTACAAGTGTTCGTCTTTCGTTCAATTGTGTCTATAAGTTGAACAATAACAATGTCCATTGTCAACTGTCATGAATCATTAACTTTCTTCTTCCATCATACGTTTATATAATGTGAAGCCTACTTCCATCACAACAGCTCTTTTTCTATGGCTTCAGCTCTGTTCGAGTATTGTCAAACTAATGCTGAAGTCTGCTGTAGGAGTACGTATATATACACACCACCATTGTGATTGTTATATCAACATTTAGCGATCACTTGGCAACGTACAAGTGCTTGTATGTAAACAAGTATGTAAACGCCATGAAATAGACATCGTAGTGTGAAAACGTTGGGAATTATGGAATCACGTTCTCTTTGGACAAGATATGAATCCGTAAAGTTTTTCATTTTCCGCTCCAAGCATTTTATGAAATAACTTGACTCAATTGATGACGAACACCTGGATAAGTTTATAGTTTGTTTTGCTTTTTTAGAACATCACTTTGAATAACAATACCAATTTTTAGAATAAATAACAAAAATTTGTAGCTAGTCAATTGTTCAAAATTAATATAAACACAATCACGTGAACACCATCATTGAAATAGAAAAGAAACAGTCGAATATTTTATACGTGAGTTTTAAGACGAACTTTTGTTATTAATGTGCATATTTGTGTTCTCCACACCCGCCTTTCTTTCTGTCTTTGAAACATAATTGTCAAAGAAAGTAAAACTGAAAGAAAGACAACTATTTCACAAGTATAGAATGACTAATCCCACCACAAAGGCCCACCACAATTTATATCTTTGTTAACCTATAACTACCAAACATTCTTCAATTTACTTATATCGGTCAGGTGAGAATATCAAGGTGCAGGGTAGCCTACCAGTCGATATCGCTGCACCCATCAATTCCTCACAACCACGGCCATACTCCACCTCTTCGTGCAACGTCTTTGCAATAAGTAATCCACCAAACTTGCATGTATCATGCTCACCTGGTGTGAAAACTACGAACAACTTAAGCATACCGCGTCCAACCCCCCCATACGACCATCGCCTAGGGGACCCAAGTGGCCCCAAAATTCACCTAAGTATTCCCCTCCCACGAACAGAAAAGTAAATGCGTCAGTTGAAACAAAAAGGCCGGCCGGCCGGCATCTATTGATGCAAACCTGATTGATTCCTGACAAAAGCCAGAAAACATACCATCGATGCACCTGTTCCACCTGATGCATTTCGTTCTGATCTCTTGCACCCCATTTACAGAGACGTTTCACGAAGGCCGGTGAAGCCGCACACAATTTACAATGTTAAAATAGTTACATTGAAAGAGAAAGCTAATCCCACCACTAAAGCCCACCAAAGCTGACGCATCTCTTAATCGTTCACTACCAAAGTTTCTTAGTGACCTTCCGTGTCATTTTAGAGTCCGTATGTAGACACAGGACAAGTGCAATCATATTTCGTTCAGATAGTGTCACGTGACAGGAATATAAGTTTGAAACATTAGCATTGAGATTTTTTCAAGAGTTAGTTAACATGAAACCCAAAGCGTACCTGGAAATTAAAAATATAATAATAAACATTGAACAATTGTGCCTACTATCCCTTATTGATTGCTTGTTAATATCAATTGAATTCAATGCTTACAAGTGTTCGTCTTTCGTTCAATTGTGTCTATAAGTTGAACAATAACAATGTCCATTGTCAACTGTCATGAATCATTAACTTTCTTCTTCCATCATACGTTTATATAATGTGAAGCCTACTTCCATCACAACAGCTCTTTTTCTATGGCTTCAGCTCTGTTCGAGTATTGTCAAACTAATGCTGAAGTCTGCTGTAGGAGTACGTATATATACACACCACCATTGTGATTGTTATATCAACATTTAGCGATCACTTGGCAACGTACAAGTGCTTGTATGTAAACAAGTATGTAAACGCCATGAAATAGACATCGTAGTGTGAAAACGTTGGGAATTATGGAATCACGTTCTCTTTGGACAAGATATGAATCCGTAAAGTTTTTCATTTTCCGCTCCAAGCATTTTATGAAATAACTTGACTCAATTGATGACGAACACCTGGATAAGTTTATAGTTTGTTTTGCTTTTTTAGAACATCACTTTGAATAACAATACCAATTTTTAGAATAAATAACAAAAATTTGTAGCTAGTCAATTGTTCAAAATTAATATAAACACAATCACGTGAACACCATCATTGAAATAGAAAAGAAACAGTCGAATATTTTATACGTGAGTTTTAAGACGAACTTTTGTTATTAATGTGCATATTTCTGTTCTCCACACCCGCCTTTCTTTCTGTCTTTGAAACATAATTGTCAAAGAAAGTAAAACTGAAAGAAAGACAACTATTTCACAAGTATAGAATGACTAATCCCACCACAAAGGCCCACCACAATTTATATCTTTGTTAACCTATAACTACCAAACATTCTTCAATTTACTTACATCGGTCAGGTGAGAATATCAAGGTGCAGGGTAGCCTACCAGTCGATATTGCTGCACCCATCAATTCCTCACAACCACGGCCATACTCCACCTCTTCGTGCAACGTCTTTGCAATAAGTAATCCACCAAACTTGCATGTATCATGCTCACCTGGTGTGAAAACTACGAACAACGTAAGCATACCGCGTCCAACCCCCCCATACGACCATCGCCTAGGGGACCCAAGTGGCCCCAAAATTCACCTAAGTATTCCCCTCCCACGAACAGAAAAGTAAATGCGTCAGTTGAAACAAAAAGGCCGGCCGGCCGGCATCTATTGATGCAAACCTGATTGATTCCTGACAAAAGCCAGAAAACACACCATCGATGCACCTGTTCCACCTGATGCATTTCGTTCTGATCTCTTGCACCCCATTTACAGAGACGTTTCACGAAGGCCGGTGAAGCCGCACACAATTTACAATGTTAAAATAGTTACATTGAAAGAGAAAGCTAATCCCACCACTAAAGCCCACCAAAGCTGACGCATCTCTTAATCGTTCACTACCAAAGTTTCTTAGTGACCTTCCGTGTCATTTTAGAGTCCGTATGTAGACACAAGACAAGTGCAATCATATTTCGTTCAGATAGTGTCACGTGACAGGAATATAAGTTTGAAACATTAGCATTGAGACTTTTTCAAGAGTTAGTTAACATGAAACCCAAAGCGTACCTGGAAATTAAAAATATAATAATAAACATTGAACAATTGTGCCTACTATCCCTTATTGATTGCTTGTTAATATCAATTGAATTCAATGCTTACAAGTGTTCGTCTTTCGTTCAATTGTGTCTATAAGTTGAACAATAGCAATGTCCATTGTCAACTGTCATGAATCATTAACTTTCTTCTTCCATCATACGTTTATATAATGTGAAGCCTACTTCCATCACAACAGCTCTTTTTCTATGGCTTCAGCTCTGTTCGAGTATTGTCAAACTAATGCTGAAGTCTGCTGTAGGAGTACGTATATATACACACCACCATTGTGATTGTTATATCAACATTTAGCGATCACTTGGCAACGTACAAGTGCTTGTATGTAAACAAGTATGTAAACGCCATGAAATAGACATCGTAGTGTGAAAACGTTGGGAATTATGGAATCACGTTCTCTTTGGACAAGATATGAATCCGTAAAGTTTTTCATTTTCCGCTCCAAGCATTTTATGAAATAACTTGACTCAATTGATGACGAACACCTGGATAAGTTTATCGTTTGTTTTGCTTTTTTAGAACATCACTTTGAATAACAATACCAATTTTTAGAATAAATAACAAAAATTTGTAGCTAGTCAATTGTTCAAAATTAATATAAACACAATCACGTGAACACCATCATTGAAATAGAAAAGAAACAGTCGAATATTTTATACGTGAGTTTTAAGACGAACTTTTGTTATTAATGTGCATATTTCTGTTCTCCACACCCGCCTTTCTTTCTGTCTTTGAAACATAATTGTCAAAGAAAGTAAAACTGAAAGAAAGACAACTATTTCACAAGTATAGAATGACTAATCCCACCACAAAGGCCCACCACAATTTATATCTTTGTTAACCTATAACTACCAAACATTCTTCAATTTACTTATATCGGTCAGGTGAGAATATCAAGGTGCAGGGTAGCCTACCAGTCGATATCGCTGCACCCATCAATTCCTCACAACCACGGCCATATTCCACCTCTTCGTGCAACGTCTTTGCAATAAGTAATCCACCAAACTTGCATGTATCATGCTCACCTGGTGTGAAAACTACGAACAACTTAAGCATACCGCGTCCAACCCCCCCATACGACCATCGCCTAGGGGACCCAAGTGGCCCCAAAATTCACCTAAGTATTCCCCTCCCACGAACAGAAAAGTAAATGCGTCAGTTGAAACAAAAAGGCCGGCCGGCCGGCATCTATTGATGCAAACCTGATTGATTCCTGACAAAAGCCAGAAAACACACCATCGATGCACCTGTTCCACCTGATGCATTTCGTTCTGATCTCTTGCACCCCATTTACAGAGACGTTTCACGAAGGCCGGTGAAGCCGCACACAATTGACAATGTTAAAATAGTTACATTGAAAGAGAAAGCTAATCCCACCACTAAAGCCCACCAAAGCTGACGCATCTCTTAATCGTTCACTACCAAAGTTTCTTAGTGACCTTGCGTGTCATTTTAGAGTCCGTATGTAGACACAGGACAAGTGCAATCATATTTCGTTCAGATAGCGTCACGTGACAGGAATATAAGTTTGAAACATTAGCATTGAGACTTTATCAAGAGTTAGTTAACATGAAACCCAAAGCGTACCTGGAAATTAAAAATATAATAATAAACATTGAACAATTGTGCCTACTATCCCTTATCGATTGCTTCTTAATATCAATTGAATTCAATGCTTACAAGTGTTCGTCTTTCATTCAATTGTGTCTATAAGTTGAACAATAACAATGTCCATTGTCAACTGTCATGAATCATTAACTTTCTTCTTCCATCATACGTTTATATAATGTGAAGCCTACTTCCATCACAACAGCTCTTTTTCTATGGCTTCAGCTCTGTTCGAGTATTGTCAAACTAATGCTGAAGTCTGCTGTAGGAGTACGTATATATACACACCACCATTGTGATTGTTATATCAACATTTAGCGATCACTTGGCAACGTACAAGTGCTTGTATGTAAACAAGTATGTAAACGCCATGAAATAGACATCGTAGTGTGAAAACGTTGGGAATTATGGAATCACGTTCTCTTTGGACAAGATATGAATCCGTAAAGTTTTTCATTTTCCGCTCCAAGCATTTTATGAAATAACTTGACTCAATTGATGACGAACACCTGGATAAGTTTATCGTTTGTTTTGCTTTTTTAGAACATCACTTTGAATAACAATACCAATTTTTAGAATAAATAACAAAAATTTGTAGCTAGTCAATTGTTCAAAATTAATATAAACACAATCACGTGAACACCATCATTGAAATAGAAAAGAAACAGTCGAATATTTTATACGTGAGTTTTAAGACGAACTTTTGTTATTAATGTGCATATTTCTGTTCTCCACACCCGCCTTTCTTTCTGTCTTTGAAACATAATTGTCAAAGAAAGTAAAACTGAAAGAAAGACAACTATTTCACAAGTATAGAATGACTAATCCCACCACAAAGGCCCACCACAATTTATATCTTTGTTAACCTATAACTACCAAACATTCTTCAATTTACTTACATCGGTCAGGTGAGAATATCAAGGTGCAGGGTAGCCTACCAGTCGATATTGCTGCACCCATCAATTCCTCACAACCACGGCCATACTCCACCTCTTCGTGCAACGTCTTTGCAATAAGTAATCCACCAAACTTGCATGTATCATGCTCACCTGGTGTGAAAACTACGAACAACGTAAGCATACCGCGTCCAACCCCCCCATACGACCATCGCCTAGGGGACCCAAGTGGCCCCAAAATTCACCTAAGTATTCCCCTCCCACGAACAGAAAAGTAAATGCGTCAGTTGAAACAAAAAGGCCGGCCGGCCGGCATCTATTGATGCAAACCTGATTGATTCCTGACAAAAGCCAGAAAACACACCATCGATGCACCTGTTCCACCTGATGCATTTCGTTCTGATCTCTTGCACCCCATTTACAGAGACGTTTCACGAAGGCCGGTGAAGCCGCACACAATTTACAATGTTAAAATAGTTACATTGAAAGAGAAAGCTAATCCCACCACTAAAGCCCACCAAAGCTGACGCATCTCTTAATCGTTCACTACCAAAGTTTCTTAGTGACCTTCCGTGTCATTTTAGAGTCCGTATGTAGACACAAGACAAGTGCAATCATATTTCGTTCAGATAGTGTCACGTGACAGGAATATAAGTTTGAAACATTAGCATTGAGACTTTTTCAAGAGTTAGTTAACATGAAACCCAAAGCGTACCTGGAAATTAAAAATATAATAATAAACATTGAACAATTGTGCCTACTATCCCTTATTGATTGCTTGTTAATATCAATTGAATTCAATGCTTACAAGTGTTCGTCTTTCGTTCAATTGTGTCTATAAGTTGAACAATAGCAATGTCCATTGTCAACTGTCATGAATCATTAACTTTCTTCTTCCATCATACGTTTATATAATGTGAAGCCTACTTCCATCACAACAGCTCTTTTTCTATGGCTTCAGCTCTGTTCGAGTATTGTCAAACTAATGCTGAAGTCTGCTGTAGGAGTACGTATATATACACACCACCATTGTGATTGTTATATCAACATTTAGCGATCACTTGGCAACGTACAAGTGCTTGTATGTAAACAAGTATGTAAACGCCATGAAATAGACATCGTAGTGTGAAAACGTTGGGAATTATGGAATCACGTTCTCTTTGGACAAGATATGAATCCGTAAAGTTTTTCATTTTCCGCTCCAAGCATTTTATGAAATAACTTGACTCAATTGATGACGAACACCTGGATAAGTTTATCGTTTGTTTTGCTTTTTTAGAACATCACTTTGAATAACAATACCAATTTTTAGAATAAATAACAAAAATTTGTAGCTAGTCAATTGTTCAAAATTAATATAAACACAATCACGTGAACACCATCATTGAAATAGAAAAGAAACAGTCGAATATTTTATACGTGAGTTTTAAGACGAACTTTTGTTATTAATGTGCATATTTGTGTTCTCCACACCCGCCTTTCTTTCTGTCTTTGAAACATAATTGTCAAAGAAAGTAAAACTGAAAGAAAGACAACTATTTCACAAGTATAGAATGACTAATCCCACCACAAAGGCCCACCACAATTTATATCTTTGTTAACCTATAACTACCAAACATTCTTCAATTTACTTATATCGGTCAGGTGAGAATATCAAGGTGCAGGGTAGCCTACCAGTCGATATCGCTGCACCCATCAATTCCTCACAACCACGGCCATATTCCACCTCTTCGTGCAACGTCTTTGCAATAAGTAATCCACCAAACTTGCATGTATCATGCTCACCTGGTGTGAAAACTACGAACAACTTAAGCATACCGCGTCCAACCCCCCCATACGACCATCGCCTAGGGGACCCAAGTGGCCCCAAAATTCACCTAAGTATTCCCCTCCCACGAACAGAAAAGTAAATGCGTCAGTTGAAACAAAAAGGCCGGCCGGCCGGCATCTATTGATGCAAACCTGATTGATTCCTGACAAAAGCCAGAAAACACACCATCGATGCACCTGTTCCACCTGATGCATTTCGTTCTGATCTCTTGCACCCCATTTACAGAGACGTTTCACGAAGGCCGGTGAAGCCGCACACAATTGACAATGTTAAAATAGTTACATTGAAAGAGAAAGCTAATCCCACCACTAAAGCCCACCAAAGCTGACGCATCTCTTAATCGTTCACTACCAAAGTTTCTTAGTGACCTTGCGTGTCATTTTAGAGTCCGTATGTAGACACAGGACAAGTGCAATCATATTTCGTTCAGATAGCGTCACGTGACAGGAATATAAGTTTGAAACATTAGCATTGAGACTTTATCAAGAGTTAGTTAACATGAAACCCAAAGCGTACCTGGAAATTAAAAATATAATAATAAACATTGAACAATTGTGCCTACTATCCCTTATTGATTGCTTCTTAATATCAATTGAATTCAATGCTTACAAGTGTTCGTCTTTCATTCAATTGTGTCTATAAGTTGAACAATAACAATGTCCATTGTCAACTGTCATGAATCATTAACTTTCTTCTTCCATCATACGTTTATATAATGTGAAGCCTACTTCCATCACAACAGCTCTTTTTCTATGGCTTCAGCTCTGTTCGAGTATTGTCAAACTAATGCTGAAGTCTGCTGTAGGAGTACGTATATATACACACCACCATTGTGATTGTTATATCAACATTTAGCGATCACTTGGCAACGTACAAGTGCTTGTATGTAAACAAGTATGTAAACGCCATGAAATAGACATCGTAGTGTGAAAACGTTGGGAATTATGGAATCACGTTCTCTTTGGACAAGATATGAATCCGTAAAGTTTTTCATTTTCCGCTCCAAGCATTTTATGAAATAACTTGACTCAATTGATGACGAACACCTGGATAAGTTTATCGTTTGTTTTGCTTTTTTAGAACATCACTTTGAATAACAATACCAATTTTTAGAATAAATAACAAAAATTTGTAGCTAGTCAATTGTTCAAAATTAATATAAACACAATCACGTGAACACCATCATTGAAATAGAAAAGAAACAGTCGAATATTTTATACGTGAGTTTTAAGACGAACTTTTGTTATTAATGTGCATATTTCTGTTCTCCACACCCGCCTTTCTTTCTGTCTTTGAAACATAATTGTCAAAGAAAGTAAAACTGAAAGAAAGACAACTATTTCACAAGTATAGAATGACTAATCACACCACAAAGGCCCACCACAATTTATATCTTTGTTAACCTATAACTACCAAACATTCTTCAATTTACTTATATCGGTCAGGTGAGAATATCAAGGTGCAGGGTAGCCTACCAGTCGATATCGCTGCACCCATCAATTCCTCACAACCACGGCCATACTCCACCTCTTCGTGCAACGTCTTTGCAATAAGTAATCCACCAAACTTGCATGTATCATGCTCACCTGGTGTGAAAACTACGAACAACTTAAGCATACCGCGTCCAACCCCCCCATACGACCATCGCCTAGGGGACCCAAGTGGCCCCAAAATTCACCTAAGTATTCCCCTCCCACGAACAGAAAAGTAAATGCGTCAGTTGAAACAAAAAGGCCGGCCGGCCGGCATCTATTGATGCAAACCTGATTGATTCCTGACAAAAGCCAGAAAACATACCATCGACGCACCTGTTCCACCTGATGCATTTCGTTCTGATCTCTTGCACCCCATTTACAGAGACGTTTCACGAAGGCCGGTGAAGCCGCACACAATTTACAATGTTAAAATAGTTACATTGAAAGAGAAAGCTAATCCCACCACTAAAGCCCACCAAAGCTGACGCATCTCTTAATCGTTCACTACCAAAGTTTCTTAGTGACCTTCCGTGTCATTTTAGAGTCCGTATGTAGACACAGGACAAGTGCAATCATATTTCGTTCAGATAGTGTCACGTGACAGGAATATAAGTTTGAAACATTAGCATTGAGACTTTATCAAGAGTTAGTTAACATGAAACCCAAAGCGTACCTGGAAATTAAGAATATAATAATAAACATTGAACAATTGTGCCTACTATCCCTTATTGATTGCTTCTTAATATCAATTGAATTCAATGCTTACAAGTGTTCGTCTTTCGTTCAATTGTGTCTATAAGTTGAACAATAACAATGTTCATTGTCAACTGTCATGAATCATTAACTTTCTTCTTCCATCATACGTTTATATAATGTGAAGCCTACTTCCATCACAACAGCTCTTTTTCTATGGCTTCAGCTCTGTTCGAGTATTGTCAAACTAATGCTGAAG
This sequence comes from Lepisma saccharinum, assembly GCF_977018435.1. Lineage (NCBI taxonomy): Eukaryota > Metazoa > Arthropoda > Insecta > Zygentoma > Lepismatidae > Lepisma > Lepisma saccharinum. The sequence goes on along the minus strand of NC_139237.1, from coordinate 47,381,959 downwards.
TCTGCTGTAGGAGTACGTATATATACACCACCATTGTGATTGTTATATCAACATTTAGCGATCACTTGGCAACGTACAAGTGCTTGTATGTAAACAAGTATGTAAACGCCATGAAATAGACATCGTAGTGTGAAAACGTTGGGAATTATGGAATCACGTTCTCTTTGGACAAGATATGAATCCGTAAAGTTTTTCATTTTCCGCTCCAAGCATTTTATGAAATAACTTGACTCAATTGATGACGAACACCTGGATAAGTTTATCGTTTGTTTTGCTTTTTTAGAACATCACTTTGAATAACAATACCAATTTTTAGAATAAATAACAAAAATTTGTAGCTAGTCAATTGTTCAAAATTAATATAAACACAATCACGTGAACACCATCATTGAAATAGAAAAGAAACAGTCGAATATTTTATACGTGAGTTTTAAGACGAACTTTTGTTATTAATGTGCATATTTCTGTTCTCCACACCCGCCTTTCTTTCTGTCTTTGAAACATAATTGTCAAAGAAAGTAAAACTGAAAGAAAGACAACTATTTCACAAGTATAGAATGACTAATCCCACCACAAAGGCCCACCACAAATTATATCTTTGTTAACCTATAACTACCAAACATTCTTCAATTTACTTATATCGCTCAGGTGAGAATATCAAGGTGCAGGGTAGCCTACCAGTCGATATCGCTGCACCCATCAATTCCTCACAACCACGGCCATATTCCACCTCTTCGTGCAACGTCTTTGCAATAAGTAATCCACCAAACTTGCATGTATCATGCTCACCTGGTGTGAAAACTACGAACAACTTAAGCATACCGCGTCCAACCCCCCCATACGACCATCGCCTAGGGGACCCAAGTGGCCCCAAAATTCACCTAAGTATTCCCCTCCCACGAACAGAAAAGTAAATGCGTCAGTTGAAACAAAAAGGCCGGCCGGCCGGCATCTATTGATGCAAACCTGATTGATTCCTGACAAAAGCCAGAAAACACACCATCGATGCACATTGAACAATTGTGCCTACTATCCCTTATTGATTGCTTGTTAATATCAATTGAATTCAATGCTTACAAGTGTTCGTCTTTCATTCAATTGTGTCTATAAGTTGAACAATAACAATGTCCATTGTCAACTGTCATGAATCATTAACTTTCTTCTTCCATCATACGTTTATATAATGTGAAGCCTACTTCCATCACAACAGCTCTTTTTCTATGGCTTCAGCTCTGTTCGAGTATTGTCAAACTAATGCTGAAGTCTGCTGTAGGAGTACGTATATATACACACCACCATTGTGATTGTTATATCAACATTTAGCGATCACTTGGCAACGTACAAGTGCTTGTATGTAAACAAGTATGTAAACGCCATGAAATAGACATCGTAGTGTGAAAACGTTGGGAATTATGGAATCACGTTCTCTTTGGACAAGATATGAATCCGTAAAGTTTTTCATTTTCCGCTCCAAGCATTTTATGAAATAACTTGACTCAATTGATGACGAACACCTGGATAAGTTTATCGTTTGTTTTGCTTTTTTAGAACATCACTTTGAATAACAATACCAATTTTTAGAATAAATAACAAAAATTTGTAGCTAGTCAATTGTTCAAAATTAATATAAACACAATCACGTGAACACCATCATTGAAATAGAAAAGAAACAGTCGAATATTTTATACGTGAGTTTTAAGACGAACTTTTGTTATTAATGTGCATATTTCTGTTCTCCACACCCGCCTTTCTTTCTGTCTTTGAAACATAATTGTCAAAGAAAGTAAAACTGAAAGAAAGACAACTATTTCACAAGTATAGAATGACTAATCCCACCACAAAGGCCCACCACAATTTATATCTTTGTTAACCTATAACTACCAAACATTCTTCAATTTACTTATATCGGTCAGGTGAGAATATCAAGGTGCAGGGTAGCCTACCAGTCGATATCGCTGCACCCATCAATTCCTCACAACCACGGCCATATTCCACCTCTTCGTGCAACGTCTTTGCAATAAGTAATCCACCAAACTTGCATGTATCATGCTCACCTGGTGTGAAAACTACGAACAACTTAAGCATACCGCGTCCAACCCCCCCATACGACCATCGCCTAGGGGACCCAAGTGGCCCCAAAATTCACCTAAGTATTCCCCTCCCACGAACAGAAAAGTAAATGCGTCAGTTGAAACAAAAAGGCCGGCCGGCCGGCATCTATTGATGCAAACCTGATTGATTCCTGACAAAAGCCAGAAAACACACCATCGATGCACCTGTTCCACCTGATGCATTTCGTTCTGATCTCTTGCACCCCATTTACAGAGACGTTTCACGAAGGCCGGTGAAGCCGCACACAATTTACAATGTTAAAATAGTTACATTGAAAGAGAAAGCTAATCCCACCACTAAAGCCCACCAAAGCTGAAGCATCTCTTAATCGTTCACTACCAAAGTTTCTTAGTGACCTTCCGTGTCATTTTAGAGTCCGTATGTAGACACAGGACAAGTGCAATCATATTTCGTTCAGATAGTGTCACGTGACAGGAATATAAGTTTGAAACATTAGCATTGAGACTTTTTCAAGAGTTAGTTAACATGAAACCCAAAGCGTACCTGGAAATTAAAAATATAATAATAAACATTGAACAATTGTGCCTACTATCCCTTATTGATTGCTTGTTAATATCAATTGAATTCAATGCTTACAAGTGTTCGTCTTTCATTCAATTGTGTCTATAAGTTGAACAATAACAATGTCCATTGTCAACTGTCATGAATCATTAACTTTCTTCTTCCATCATACGTTTATATAATGTGAAGCCTACTTCCATCACAACAGCTCTTTTTCTATGGCTTCAGCTCTGTTCGAGTATTGTCAAACTAATGCTGAAGTCTGCTGTAGGAGTACGTATATATACACCACCATTGTGATTGTTATATCAACATTTAGCGATCACTTGGCAACGTACAAGTGCTTGTATGTAAACAAGTATGTAAACGCCATGAAATAGACATCGTAGTGTGAAAACGTTGGAAATTATGGAATCACGTTCTCTTTGGACAAGATATGAATCCGTAAATTTTTTCATTTTCCGCTCCAAGCATTTTATGAAATAACTTGACTCAATTGATGACGAACACCTGGATAAGTTTATCGTTTGTTTTGCTTTTTTAGAACATCACTTTGAATAACAATACCAATTTTTAGAATAAATAACAAAAATTTGTAGCTAGTCAATTGTTCAAAATTAATATAAACACAATCACGTGAACACCATCATTGAAATAGAAAAGAAACAGTCGAATATTTTATACGTGAGTTTTAAGACGAACTTTTGTTATTAATGTGCATATTTCTGTTCTCCACACCCGCCTTTCTTTCTGTCTTTGAAACATAATTGTCAAAGAAAGTAAAACTGAAAGAAAGACAACTATTTCACAAGTATAGAATGACTAATCCCACCACAAAGGCCCACCACAATTTATATCTTTGTTAACCTATAACTACCAAACATTCTTCAATTTACTTATATCGGTCAGGTGAGAATATCAAGGTGCAGGGTAGCCTACCAGTCGATATCGCTGCACCCATCAATTCCTCACAACCACGGCCATACTCCACCTCTTCGTGCAACGTCTTTGCAATAAGTAATCCACCAAACTTGCATGTATCATGCTCACCTGGTGTGAAAACTACGAACAACTTAAGCATACCGCGTCCAACCCCCCCATACGACCATCGCCTAGGGGACCCAAGTGGCCCCAAAATTCACCTAAGTATTCCCCTCCCACGAACAGAAAAGTAAATGCGTCAGTTGAAACAAAAAGGCCGGCCGGCCGGCATCTATTGATGCAAACCTGATTGATTCCTGACAAAAGCCAGAAAACACACCATCGATGCACCTGTTCCACCTGATGCATTTCGTTCTGATCTCTTGCACCCCATTTACAGAGACGTTTCACGAAGGCCGGTGAAGCCGCACACAATTTACAATGTTAAAATAGTTACATTGAAAGAGAAAGCTAATCCCACCACTAAAGCCCACCAAAGATGAAGCATCTCTTAATCGTTCACTACCAAAGTTTCTTAGTGACCTTCCGTGTCATTTTAGAGTCCGTATGTAGACAAAGGACAAGTGCAATCATATTTCGTTCAGATAGTGTCACGTGACAGGAATATAAGTTTGAAACATTAGCATTGAGACTTTTTCAAGAGTTAGTTAACATGAAACCCAAAGCGTACCTGGAAATTAAAAATATAATAATAAACATTGAACAATTGTGCCTACTATCCCTTATTGATTGCTTGTTAATATCAATTGAATTCAATGCTTACAAGTGTTCGTCTTTCATTCAATTGTGTCTATAAGTTGAACAATAACAATGTCCATTGTCAACTGTCATGAATCATTAACTTTCTTCTTCCATCATACGTTTATATAATGTGAAGCCTACTTCCATCACAACAGCTCTATTTCTATGGCTTCAGCTCTGTTCGAGTATTGTCAAACTAATGCTGAAGTCTGCTGTAGGAGTACGTATATATACACCACCATTGTGATTGTTATATCAACATTTAGCGATCACTTGGCAACGTACAAGTGCTTGTATGTAAACAAGTATGTAAACGCCATGAAATAGACATCGTAGTGTGAAAACGTTGGGAATTATGGAATCACGTTCTTTTTGGACAATATATGAATCCGTAAAGTTTTTCATTTTCCGCTCCAAGCATTTTATGAAATAATTTGACTCAATTGATGACGAACACCTGAATAAGTTTATAGTTTGTTTTGCTTTTTTAGAACATCACTTTGAATAACAATACCAATTTTTAGAATAAATAACAAAAATTTGTAGCTAGTCAATTGTTCAAAATTAATATAAACACAATCACGTGAACACCATCATTGAAATAGAAAAGAAACAGTCGAATATTTTATACGTGAGTTTTAAGACGAACTTTTGTTATTAATGTGCATATTTCTGTTCTCCACACCCGCCTTTCTTTCTGTCTTTGAAACATAATTGTCAAAGAAAGTAAAACTGAAAGAAAGACAACTATTTCACAAGTATAGAATGACTAATCCCACCACAAAGGCCCACCACAATTTATATCTTTGTTAACCTATAACTACCAAACATTCTTCAATTTACTTATATCGGTCAGGTGAGAATATCAAGGTGCAGGGTAGCCTACCAGTCGATATCGCTGCACCCATCAATTCCTCACAACCACGGCCATACTCCACCTCTTCGTGCAACGTCTTTGCAATAAGTAATCCACCAAACTTGCATGTATCATGCTCACCTGGTGTGAAAACTACGAACAACTTAAGCATACCGCGTCCAACCCCCCCATACGACCATCGCCTAGGGGACCCAAGTGGCCCCAAAATTCACCTAAGTATTCCCCTCCCACGAACAGAAAAGTAAATGCGTCAGTTGAAACAAAAAGGCCGGCCGGCCGGCATCTATTGATGCAAACCTGATTGATTCCTGACAAAAGCCAGAAAACACACCATCGATGCACCTGTTCCACGTGATGCATTTCGTTCTGATCTCTTGCACCCCATTTACAGAGACGTTTCACGAAGGCCGGTGAAGCCGCACACAATTTACAATGTTAAAATAGTTACATTGAAAGAGAAAGCTAATCCCACCACTAAAGCCCACCAAAGCTGACGCATCTCTTAATCGTTCACTACCAAAGTTTCTTAGTGACCTTCCGTGTCATTTTAGAGTCCGTATGTAGACACAGGACAAGTGCAATCATATTTCGTTCAGATAGTGTCACGTGACAGGAATATAAGTTTGAAACATTAGCATTGAGATTTTTTCAAGAGTTAGTTAACATGAAACCCAAAGCGTACCTGGAAATTAAAAATATAATAATAAACATTGAACAATTGTGCCTACTATCCCTTATTGATTGCTTGTTAATATCAATTGAATTCAATGCTTACAAGTGTTCGTCTTTCGTTCAATTGTGTCTATAAGTTGAACAATAACAATGTCCATTGTCAACTGTCATGAATCATTAACTTTCTTCTTCCATCATACGTTTATATAATGTGAAGCCTACTTCCATCACAACAGCTCTTTTTCTATGGCTTCAGCTCTGTTCGAGTATTGTCAAACTAATGCTGAAGTCTGCTGTAGGAGTACGTATATATACACACCACCATTGTGATTGTTATATCAACATTTAGCGATCACTTGGCAACGTACAAGTGCTTGTATGTAAACAAGTATGTAAACGCCATGAAATAGACATCGTAGTGTGAAAACGTTGGGAATTATGGAATCACGTTCTCTTTGGACAAGATATGAATCCGTAAAGTTTTTCATTTTCCGCTCCAAGCATTTTATGAAATAACTTGACTCAATTGATGACGAACACCTGGATAAGTTTATCGTTTGTTTTGCTTTTTTAGAACATCACTTTGAATAACAATACCAATTTTTAGAATAAATAACAAAAATTTGTAGCTAGTCAATTGTTCAAAATTAATATAAACACAATCACGTGAACACCATCATTGAAATAGAAAAGAAACAGTCGAATATTTTATACGTGAGTTTTAAGACGAACTTTTGTTATTAATGTGCATATTTCTGTTCTCCACACCCGCCTTTCTTTCTGTCTTTGAAACATAATTGTCAAAGAAAGTAAAACTGAAAGAAAGACAACTATTTCACAAGTATAGAATGACTAATCCCACCACAAAGGCCCACCACAATTTATATCTTTGTTAACCTATAACTACCAAACATTCTTCAATTTACTTATATCGGTCAGGTGAGAATATCAAGGTGCAGGGTAGCCTACCAGTCGATATCGCTGCACCCATCAATTCCTCACAACCACGGCCATATTCCACCTCTTCGTGCAAAATCTTTGCAATAAGTAATCCACCAAACTTGCATGTATCATGCTCACCTGGTGTGAAAACTACGAACAACTTAAGCATACCGCGTCCAACCCCCCCATACGACCATCGCCTAGGGGACCCAAGTGGCCCCAAAATTCACCTAAGTATTCCCCTCCCACGAACAGAAAAGTAAATGCGTCAGTTGAAACAAAAAGGCCGGCCGGCCGGCATCTATTGATGCAAACCTGATTGATTCCTGACAAAAGCCAGAAAACACACCATCGATGCACCTGTTCCACCTGATGCATTTCGTTCTGTTCTCTTGCACCCCATTTACAGAGACGTTTCACGAAGGCCGGTGAAGCCGCACACAATTTACAATGTTAAAATAGTTACATTGAAAGAGAAAGCTAATCCCACCACTAAAGCCCACCAAAGCTGACGCATCTCTTAATCGTTCACTACCAAAGTTTCTTAGTGACCTTCCGTGTCATTTTAGAGTCCGTATGTAGACACAGGACAAGTGCAATCATATTTCGTTCAGATAGTGTCACGTGACAGGAATATAAGTTTGAAACATTAGCATTGAGACTTTTTCAAGAGTTAGTTAACATGAAACCCAAAGCGTACCTGGAAATTAAAAATATAATAATAAACATTGAACAATTGTGCCTACTATCCCTTATTGATTGCTTGTTAATATCAATTGAATTCAATGCTTACAAGTGTTCGTCTTTCATTCAATTGTGTCTATAAGTTGAACAATAACAATGTCCATAGTCAACTGTCATGAATCATTAACTTTCTTCTTCCATCACACGTTTATATAATGTGAAGCCTACTTCCATCACAACAGCTCTTTTTCTATGGCTTCAGCTCTGTTCGAGTATTGTCAAACTAATGCTGAAGTCTGCTGTAGGAGTACGTATATATACACCACCATTGTGATTGTTATATCAACATTTAGCGATCACTTGGCAACGTACAAGTGCTTGTATGTAAACAAGTATGTAAACGCCATGAAATAGACATCGTAGTGTGAAAACGTTGGGAATTATGGAATCACGTTCTCTTTGGACAAGATATGAATCCGTAAAGTTTTTCATTTTCCGCTCCAAGCATTTTATGAAATAACTTGACTCAATTGATGACGAACACCTGGATAAGTTTATCGTTTGTTTTGCTTTTTTAGAACATCACTTTGAATAACAATACCAATTTTTAGAATAAATAACAAAAATTTGTAGCTAGTCAATTGTTCAAAATTAATATAAACACAATCACGTGAACACCATCATTGAAATAGAAAAGAAACAGTCGAATATTTTATACGTGAGTTTTAAGACGAACTTTTGTTATTAATGTGCATATTTGTGTTCTCCACACCCGCCTTTCTTTCTGTCTTTGAAACATAATAGTCAAAGAAAGTAAAACTGAAAGAAAGACAACTATTTCACAAGTATAGAATGACTAATCCCACCACAAAGGCCCACCACAATTTATATCTTTGTTAACCTATAACTACCAAACATTCTTCAATTTACTTATATCGGTCAGGTGAGAATATCAAGGTGCAGGGTAGCCTACCAGTCGATATCGCTGCACCCATCAATTCCTCACAACCACGGCCATACTCCACCTCTTCGTGCAACGTCTTTGCAATAAGTAATCCACCAAACTTGCATGTATCATGCTCACCTGGTGTGAAAACTACGAACAACTTAAGCATACCGCGTCCAACCCCCCCATACGACCATCGCCTAGGGGACCCAAGTGGCCCCAAAATTCACCTAAGTATTCCCCTCCCACGAACAGAAAAGTAAATGCGTCAGTTGAAACAAAAAGGCCGGCCGGCCGGCATCTATTGATGCAAACCTGATTGATTCCTGACAAAAGCCAGAAAACACACCATCGATGCACCTGTTCCACCTGATGCATTTCGTTCTGATCTCTTGCACCCCATTTACAGAGACGTTTCACGAAGGCCGGTGAAGCCGCACACAATTTACAATGTTAAAATAGTTACATTGAAAGAGAAAGCTAATCCCACCACTAAAGCCCACCAAAGCTGAAGCATCTCTTAATCGTTCACTACCAAAGTTTCTTAGTGACCTTCCGTGTCATTTTAGAGTCCGTATGTAGACACAGGACAAGTGCAATCATATTTCGTTCAGATAGTGTCACGTGACAGGAATATAAGTTTGAAACATTAGCATTGAGATTTTTTCAAGAGTTAGTTAACATGAAACCCAAAGCGTACCTGGAAATTAAAAATATAATAATAAACATTGAACAATTGTGCCTACTATCCCTTATTGATTGCTTGTTAATATCAATTGAATTCAATGCTTACAAGTGTTCGTCTTTCGTTCAATTGTGTCTATAAGTTGAACAATAACAATGTCCATTGTCAACTGTCATGAATCATTAACTTTCTTCTTCCATCATACGTTTATATAATGTGAAGCCTACTTCCATCACAACAGCTCTTTTTCTATGGCTTCAGCTCTGTTCGAGTATTGTCAAACTAATGCTGAAGTCTGCTGTAGGAGTACGTTTATATACACCACCATTGTGATTGTTATATCAACATTTAGCGATCACTTGGCAACGTACAAGTGCTTGTATGTAAACAAGTATGTAAACGCCATGAAATAGACATCGTAGTGTGAAAACGTTGGGAATTATGGAATCACGTTCTCTTTGGACAAGATATGAATCCGTAAAGTTTTTCATTTTCCGCTCCAAGCATTTTATGAAATAACTTGACTCAATTGATGACGAACACCTGGATAAGTTTATAGTTTGTTTTGCTTTTTTAGAACATCACTTTGAATAACAATACCAATTTTTAGAATAAATAACAAAAATTTGTAGCTAGTCAATTGTTCAAAATTAATATAAACACAATCACGTGAACACCATCATTGAAATAGAAAAGAAACAGTCGAATATTTTATACGTGAGTTTTAAGACGAACTTTTGTTATTAATGTGCATATTTCTGTTCTCCACACCCGCCTTTCTTTCTGTCTTTGAAACATAATTGTCAAAGAAAGTAAAACTGAAAGACAACTATTTCACAAGTATAGAATGACTAATCCCACCACAAAGGCCCACCACAATTTATATCTTTGTTAACCTATAACTACCGAACATTCTTCAATTTACTTATATCGGTCAGGTGAGAATATCAAGGTGCAGGGTAGCCTACCAGTCGATATCGCTGCACCCATCAATTCCTCACAACCACGGCCATACTCCACCTCTTCGTGCAACGTCTTTGCAATAAGTAATCCACCAAACTTGCATGTATCATGCTCACCTGGTGTGAAAACTACGAACAACTTAAGCATACCGCGTCCAACCCCCCCATACGACCATCGCCTAGGGGACCCAAGTGGCCCCAAAATTCACCTAAGTATTCCCCTCCCACGAACAGAAAAGTAAATGCGTCAGTTGAAACAAAAAGGCCGGCCGGCCGGCATCTATTGATGCAAACCTGATTGATTCCTGACAAAAGCCAGAAAACACACCATCGATGCACCTGTTCCACCTGATGCATTTCGTTCTGATCTCTTGCACCCCATTTACAGAGACGTTTCACGAAGGCCGGTGAAGCCGCACACAATTTACAATGTTAAAATAGTTACATTGAAAGAGAAAGCTAATCCCACCACTAAAGCCCACCAAAGCTGAAGCATCTCTTAATCGTTCACTACCAAAGTTTCTTAGTGACCTTCCGTGTCATTTTAGAGTCCGTATGTAGACACAGGACAAGTGCAATCATATTTCGTTCAGATAGTGTCAATGACAGGAATATAAGTTTGAAACATTAGCATTGAGACTTTTTCAAGAGTTAGTTAACATGAAACCCAAAGCGTACCTGGAAATTAAAAATATAATAATAAACATTGAACAATTGTGCCTACTATCCCTTATTGATTGCTTGTTAATATCAATTGAATTCAATGCTTACAAGTGTTCGTCTTTCATTCAATTGTGTCTATAAGTTGAACAATAACAATGTCCATTGTCAACTGTCATGAATCATTAACTTTCTTCTTCCATCATACGTTTATATAATGTGAAGCCTACTTCCATCACAACAGCTCTTTTTCTATGGCTTCAGCTCTGTTCGAGTATTGTCAAACTAATGCTGAAGTCTGCTGTAGGAGTACGTATATATACACCACCATTGTGATTGTTATATCAACATTTAGCGATCACTTGGCAACGTACAAGTGCTTGTATGTAAACAAGTATGTAAACGCCATGAAATAGACATCGTAGTGTGAAAACGTTGGGAATTATGGAATCACGTTCTTTTTGGACAAGATATGAATCCGTAAAGTTTTTCATTTTCCGCTCCAAGCATTTTATGAAATAATTTGACTCAATTGATGACGAACACCTGAATAAGTTTATAGTTTGTTTTGCTTTTTTAGAACATCACTTTGAATAACAATACCAATTTTTAGAATAAATAACAAAAATTTGTAGCTAGTCAATTGTTCAAAATTAATATAAACACAATCACGTGAACACCATCATTGAAATAGAAAAGAAACAGTCGAATATTTTATACGTGAGTTTTAAGACGAACTTTTGTTATTAATGTGCATATTTCTGTTCTCCACACCCGCCTTTCTTTCTGTCTTTGAAACATAATTGTCAAAGAAAGTAAAACTGAAAGAAAGACAACTATTTCACAAGTATAGAATGACTAATCACACCACAAAGGCCCACCACAATTTATATCTTTGTTAACCTATAACTACCAAACATTCTTCAATTTACTTATATCGGTCAGGTGAGAATATCAAGGTGCAGGGTAGCCTACCAGTCGATATCGCTGCACCCATCAATTCCTCACAACCACGGCCATACTCCACCTCTTCGTGCAACGTCTTTGCAATAAGTAATCCACCAAACTTGCATGTATCATGCTCACCTGGTGTGAAAACTACGAACAACTTAAGCATACCGCGTCCAACCCCCCCATACGACCATCACCTAGGGGACCCAAGTGGCCCCAAAATTCACCTAAGTATTCCCCTCCCACGAACAGAAAAGTAAATGCGTCAGTTGAAACAAAAAGGCCGGCCGGCCGGCATCTATTGATGCAAACCTGATTGATTCCTGACAAAAGCCAGAAAACACACCATCGATGCACCTGTTCCACGTGATGCATTTCGTTCTGATCTCTTGCACCCCATTTACAGAGACGTTTCACGAAGGCCGGTGAAGCCGCACACAATTTACAATGTTAAAATAGTTACATTGAAAGAGAAAGCTAATCCCACCACTAAAGCCCACCAAAGCTGACGCATCTCTTAATCGTTCACTACCAAAGTTTCTTAGTGACCTTCCGTGTCATTTTAGAGTCCGTATGTAGACACAGGACAAGTGCAATCATATTTCGTTCAGATAGTGTCACGTGACAGGAATATAAGTTTGAAACATTAGCATTGAGATTTTTTCAAGAGTTAGTTAACATGAAACCCAAAGCGTACCTGGAAATTAAAAATATAATAATAAACATTGAACAATTGTGCCTACTATCCCTTATTGATTGCTTGTTAATATCAATTGAATTCAATGCTTACAAGTGTTCGTCTTTCGTTCAATTGTGTCTATAAGTTGAACAATAACAATGTCCATTGTCAACTGTCATGAATCATTAACTTTCTTCTTCCATCATACGTTTATATAATGTGAAGCCTACTTCCATCACAACAGCTCTTTTTCTATGGCTTCAGCTCTGTTCGAGTATTGTCAAACTAATGCTGAAGTCTGCTGTAGGAGTACGTATATATACACACCACCATTGTGATTGTTATATCAACATTTAGCGATCACTTGGCAACGTACAAGTGCTTGTATGTAAACAAGTATGTAAACGCCATGAAATAGACATCGTAGTGTGAAAACGTTAGGAATTTTGGAATCACGTTCTCTTTGGACAAGATATGAATCCGTAAAGTTTTTCATTTTCCGCTCCAAGCATTTTATGAAATAACTTGACTCAATTGATGACGAACACCTGGATAAGTTTATCGTTTGTTTTGCTTTTTTAGAACATCACTTTGAATAACAATACCAATTTTTAGAATAAATAACAAAAATTTGTAGCTAGTCAATTGTTCAAAATTAATATAAACACAATCACGTGAACACCATCATTGAAATAGAAAAGAAACAGTCGAATATTTTATACGTGAGTTTTAAGACGAACTTTTGTTATTAATGTGCATATTTCTGTTCTCCACACCCGCCTTTCTTTCTGTCTTTGAAACATAATTGTCAAAGAAAGTAAAACTGAAAGAAAGACAACTATTTCACAAGTATTGAATGACTAATCCCACCACAAAGGCTAACCACAATTTATATCTTTGTTAACCTATAACTACCAAACATTCTTCAATTTACTTATATCGGTCAGGTGAGAATATCAAGGTGCAGGGTAGCCTACCAGTCGATATCGCTGCACCCATCAATTCCTCACAACCACGGCCATATTCCACCTCTTCGTGCAACGTCTTTGCAATAAGTAATCCACCAAACTTGCATGTATCATGCTCACCTGGTGTGAAAACTACGAACAACTTAAGCATACCGCGTCCAACCCCCCCATACGACCATCGCCTAGGGGACCCAAGTGGCCCCAAAATTCACCTAAGTATTCCCCTCCCACGAACAGAAAAGTAAATGCGTCAGTTGAAACAAAAAGGCCGGCCGGCCGGCATCTATTGATGCAAACCTGATTGATTCCTGACAAAAGCCAGAAAACACACCATCGATGCACCTGTTCCACCTGATGCATTTCGTTCTGATCTCTTGCACCCCATTTACAGAGACGTTTCACGAAGGCCGGTGAAGCCGCACACAATTTACAATGTCAAAATAGTTACATTGAAAGAGAAAGCTAATCCCACCACTAAAGCCCACCAAAGCTGACGCATCTCTTAATCGTTCACTACCAAAGTTTCTTAGTGACCTTCCGTGTCATTTTAGAGTCCGTATGTAGACACAGGACAAGTGCAATCATATTTCGTTCAGATAGTGTCACGTGACAGGAATATAAGTTTGAAACATTAGCATTGAGACTTTTTCAAGAGTTAGTTAACATGAAACCCAAAGCGTACCTGGAAATTAAAAATATAATAATAAACATTGAACAATTGTGCCTACTATCCCTTATTGATTGCTTGTTAATATCAATTGAATTCAATGCTTACAAGGGTTCGTCTTTCATTCAATTGTGTCTATAAGTTGAACAATAACAATGTCCATTGTCAACTGTCATGAATCATTAACTTTCTTCTTCCATCATACGTTTATATAATGTGAAGCCTACTTCCATCACAACAGCTCTTTTTCTATGGCTTCAGCTCTGTTCGAGTATTGTCAAACTAATGCTGAAGTCTGCTGTAGGAGTACGTTTATATACACCACCATTGTGATTGTTATATCAACATTTAGCGATCACTTGGCAACGTGCAAGTGCTTGTATGTAAACAAGTATGTAAACGCCATGAAATAGACATCGTAGTGTGAAAACGTTGGGAATTATGGAATCACGTTCTCTTTGGACAAGATATGAATCCGTAAAGTTTTTCATTTTCCGCTCCAAGCATTTTATGAAATAACTTGACTCAATTGATGACGAACACCTGGATAAGTTTATAGTTTGTTTTGCTTTTTTAGAACATCACTTTGAATAACAATACCAATTTTTAGAATAAATAACAAAAATTTGTAGCTAGTCAATTGTTCAAAATTAATATAAACACAATCACGTGAACACCATCATTGAAATAGAAAAGAAACAGTCGAATATTTTATACGTGAGTTTTAAGACGAACTTTTGTTATTAATGTGCATATTTGTGTTCTCCACACCCGCCTTTCTTTCTGTCTTTGAAACATAATAGTCAAAGAAAGTAAAACTGAAAGAAAGACAACTATTTCACAAGTATAGAATGACTAATCCCACCACAAAGGCCCACCACAATTTATATCTTTGTTAACCTATAACTACCGAACATTCTTCAATTTACTTATATCGGTCAGGTGAGAATATCAAGGTGCAGGGTAGCCTACCAGTCGATATCGCTGCACCCATCAATTCCTCACAACCACGGCCATACTCCACCTCTTCGTGCAACGTCTTTGCAATAAGTAATCCACCAAACTTGCATGTATCATGCTCACCTGGTGTGAAAACTACGAACAACTTAAGCATACCGCGTCCAACCCCCCCATACGACCATCGCCTAGGGGACCCAAGTGGCCCCAAAATTCACCTAAGTATTCCCCTCCCACGAACAGAAAAGTAAATGCGTCAGTTGAAACAAAAAGGCCGGCCGGCCGGCATCTATTGATGCAAACCTGATTGATTCCTGACAAAAGCCAGAAAACACACCATCGATGCACCTGTTCCACCTGATGCATTTCGTTCTGATCTCTTGCACCCCATTTACAGAGACGTTTCACGAAGGCCGGTGAAGCCGCACACAATTTACAATGTTAAAATAGTTACATTGAAAGAGAAAGCTAATCCCACCACTAAAGCCCACCAAAGATGAAGCATCTCTTAATCGTTCACTACCAAAGTTTCTTAGTGACCTTCCGTGTCATTTTAGAGTCCGTATGTAGACACAGGACAAGTGCAATCATATTTCGTTCAGATAGTGTCACGTGACAGGAATATAAGTTTGAAACATTAGCATTGAGACTTTTTCAAGAGTTAGTTAACATGAAACCCAAAGCGTACCTGGAAATTAAAAATATAATAATAAACATTGAACAATTGTGCCTACTATCCCTTATTGATTGCTTGTTAATATCAATTGAATTCAATGCTTACAAGTGTTCGTCTTTCATTCAATTGTGTCTATAAGTTGAACAATAACAATGTCCATTGTCAACTGTCATGAATCATTAACTTTCTTCTTCCATCATACGTTTATATAATGTGAAGCCTACTTCCATCACAACAGCTCTTTTTCTATGGCTTCAGCTCTGTTCGAGTATTGTCAAACTAATGCTGAAGTCTGCTGTAGGAGTACGTATATATACACACCACCATTGTGATTGTTATATCAACATTTAGCGATCACTTGGCAACGTACAAGTGCTTGTATGTAAACAAGTATGTAAACGCCATGAAGTAGACATCGTAGTGTGAAAACGTTGGGAATTATGGAATCACGTTCTCTTTGGACAAGATATGAATCCGTAAAGTTTTTCATTTTCCGCTCCAAGCATTTTATGAAATAACTTGACTCAATTGATGACGAACACCTGGATAAGTTTATAGTTTGTTTTGCTTTTTTAGAACATCACTTTGAATAACAATACCAATTTTTAGAATAAATAACAAAAATTTGTAGCTAGTCAATTGTTCAAAATTAATATAAACACAATCACGTGAATACCATCATTGAAATAGAAAAGAAACAGTCGAATATTTTATACGTGAGTTTTAAGACGAACTTTTGTTATTAATGTGCATATTTCTGTTCTCCACACCCGCCTTTCTTTCTGTCTTTGAAACATAATTGTCAAAGAAAGTAAAACTGAAAGAAAGACAACTATTTCACAAGTATAGAATGACTAATCCCACCACAAAGGCCCACCACAATTTATATCTTTGTTAACCTACAACTACCAAACATTCTTCAATTTACTTATATCGGTCAGGTGAGAATATCAAGGTGCAGGGTAGCCTACCACTCGATATCGCTGCACCCATCAATTCCTCACAACCACGGCCATACTCCACCTCTTCGTGCAACGTCTTTGCAATAAGTAATCCACCAAACTTGCATGTATCATGCTCACCTGGTGTGAAAACTACGAACAACTTAAGCATACCGCGTCCAACCCCCCCATACGACCATCGCCTAGGGGACCCAAGTGGCCCCAAAATTCACCTAAGTATTCCCCTCCCACGAACAGAAAAGTAAATGCGTCAGTTGAAACAAAAAGGCCGGCCGGCCGGCATCTATTGATGCAAACCTGATTGATTCCTGACAAAAGCCAGAAAACACACCATCGATGCACCTGTTCCACCTGATGCATTTCGTTCTGATCTCTTGCACCCCATTTACAGAGACGTTTCACGAAGGCCGGTGAAGCCGCACACAATTTACAATGTTAAAATAGTTACATTGAAAGAGAAAGCTAATCCCACCATTAAAGCCCACCAAAGCTGACGCATCTCTTAATCGTTCACTACCAAAGTTTCTTAGTGATCTTCCGTGTCATTTTAGAGTCCGTATGTAGACACAGGACAAGTGCAATCATATTTCGTTCAGATAGTGTCACGTGACAGGAATATAAGTTTGAAACATTAGCATTGAGACTTTTTCAAGAGTTAGTTAACATGAAACCCAAAGCGTACCTGGAAATTAAAAATATAATAATAAACATTGAACAATTGTGCCTACTATCCCTTATTGATTGCTTGTTAATATCAATTGAATTCAATGCTTACAAGTGTTCGTCTTTCATTCAATTGTGTCTATAAGTTGAACAATAATAATGTCCATTGTCAACTGTCATGAATCATTAACTTTCTTCTTCCATCATACGTTTATATAATGTGAAGCCTACTTCCATCACAACAGCTCTTTTTCTATGGCTTCAGCTCTGTTCGAGTATTGTCAAACTAATGCTGAAGTCTGCTGTAGGAGTACGTATATATACACACCACCATTGTGATTGTTATATCAACATTTAGCGATCACTTGGCAACGTACAAGTGCTTGTATGTAAACAAGTATGTAAACGCCATGAAATAGACATCGTAGTGTGAAAACGTTGGGAATTATGGAATCACGTTCTCTTTGGACAAGATATGAATCCGTAAAGTTTTTCATTTTCCGCTCCAAGCATTTTATGAAATAACTTGATTCAGTTGATGACGAACACCTGGACAAGTTTATAGTTTGTTTTGCTTTTTTAGAACATCACTTTGAATAACAATACCAATTTTTAGAATAAATAACAAAAATTTGTAGCTAGTCAATTGTTCAAAATTAATATAAACACAATCACGTGAACACCATCATTGAAATAGAAAAGAAACAGTCGAATATTTTATACGTGAGTTTTAAGACGAACTTTTGTTATTAATGTGCATATTTCTGTTCTCCGCACCCGGCTTTCTTTCTGTCTTTGAAACATAATTGTCAAAGAAAGTAAAACTGAAAGAAAGACAACTATTTCACAAGTATAGAATGACTAATCCCACCACAAAGGCCCACCACAATTTATATCTTTGTTAACCTATAACTACCAAACATTCTTCAATTTACTTATATCGGTCAGGTGAGAATATCAAGGTGCAGGGTAGCCTACCAGTCGATATCGCTGCACCCATCAATTCCTCACAACCACGGCCATACTCCACCTCTTCGTGCAACGTCTTTGCAATAAGTAATCCACCAAACTTGCATGTATCATGCTCACCTGGTGTGAAAACTACGAACAACTTAAGCATACCGCGTCCAACCCCCCCATACGACCATCGCCTAGGGGACCCAAGTGGCCCCAAAATTCACCTAAGTATTCCCCTCCCACGAACAGAAAAGTAAATGCGTCAGTTGAAACAAAAAGGCCGGCCGGCCGGCATCTATTGATGCAAACCTGATTGATTCCTGACAAAAGCCAGAAAACACACCATCGATGCACCTGTTCCACCTGATGCATTTCGTTCTGATCTCTTGCACCCCATTTACAGAGACGTTTCACGAAGGCCGGTTAAGCCGCACACAATTTACAATGTTAAAATAGTTACATTGAAAGAGAAAGCTAATCCCACCACTAAAGCCCACCAAAGCTGACGCATCTCTTAATCGTTCACTACCAAAGTTTCTTAGTGACCTTCCGTGTCATTTTAGAGTCCGTATGTAGACACAGGACAAGTGCAATCATATTTCGTTCAGATAGTGTCACGTGACAGGAATATAAGTTTGAAACATTAGCATTGAGACTTTTTCAAGAGTTAGTTAACATGAAACCCAAAGCGTACCTGGAAATTAAAAATATAATAATAAACATTGAACAATTGTGCCTACTATCCCTTATTGATTGCTTGTTAATATCAATTGAATTCAATGCTTACAAGTGTTCGTCTTTCGTTCAATTGTGTCTATAAGTTGAACAATAACAATGTCCATTGTCAACTGTCATGAATCATTAACTTTCTTCTTCCATCATACGTTTATATAATGTGAAGCCTACTTCCATCACAACAGCTCTTTTTCTATGGCTTCAGCTCTGTTCGAGTATTGTCAAACTAATGCTGAAGTCTGCTGTAGGAGTACGTATATATACACCACCATTGTGATTGTTATATCAACATTTAGCGATCACTTGGCAACGTACAAGTGCTTGTATGTAAACAAGTATGTAAACGCCATGAAATAGACATCGTAGTGTGAAAACGTTGGGAATTATGGAATCACGTTCTCTTTGGACAAGATATGAATCCGTTAAATTTTCTCATTTTCCGCTCCAAGCATTTTATGAAATAACTTGACTCAATTGATGACGAACACCTGGATAAGTTTATCGTTTGTTTTGCTTTTTTAGAACATCACTTTGAATAACAATACCAATTTTTAGAATAAATAACAAAAATTTGTAGCTAGTCAATTGTTCAAAATTAATATAAACACAATCACGTGAACACCATCATTGAAATAGAAAAGAAACAGTCGAATATTTTATACGTGAGTTTTAAGACGAACTTTTGTTATTAATGTGCATATTTCTGTTCTCCACACCCGCCTTTCTTTCTGTCTTTGAAACATAATTGTCAAAGAAAGTAAAACTGAAAGAAAGACAACTATTTCACAAGTATAGAATGACTAATCCCACCACAAAGGCCCACCACAAATTATATCTTTGTTAACCTATAACTACCAAACATTCTTCAATTTACTTATATCGGTCAGGTGAGAATATCAAGGTGCAGGGTAGCCTACCAGTCGATATCGCTGCACCCATCAATTCCTCACAACCACGGCCATATTCCACCTCTTCGTGCAACGTCTTTGCAATAAGTAATCCACCAAACTTGCATGTATCATGCTCACCTGGTGTGAAAACTACGAACAACTTAAGCATACCGCGTCCAACCCCCCCATACGACCATCGCCTAGGGGACCCAAGTGGCCCCAAAATTCACCTAAGTATTCCCCTCCCACGAACAGAAAAGTAAATGCGTCAGTTGAAACAAAAAGGCCGGCCGGCCGGCATCTATTGATGCAAACCTGATTGATTCCTGACAAAAGCCAGAAAACACACCATCGATGCACCTGTTCCACCTGATGCATTTCGTTCTGATCTCTTGCACCCCATTTACAGAGACGTTTCACGAAGGCCGGTGAAGCCGCACACAATTTACAATGTTAAAATAGTTACATTGAAAGAGAAAGCTAATCCCACCACTAAAGCCCACCAAAGCTGACGCATCTCTTAATCGTTCACTACCAAAGTTTCTTAGTGACCTTCCGTGTCATTTTAGAGTCCGTATGTAGACACAGAACAAGTGCAATCCGTATCAATCCCTAAGATTGTATGTTTATTTTATTAAGTCTCTCTGAACGCTTCATGTTGACCAGGGCATTCACTTGTTTTTCTCAGCTGTCTCAAGCCTCTTAGGCATGTTTACAATGCATTGTGTTGTGCCACGCAAACCTCCTGAGTATTCAGGAAGCAGGTAATACTTCTGGGTTTGGTGTCAGCGGTTTGCATGGTAGCAATTATAATAAACACGATTCGGCGATTCGGCATCGAGGAAGAGCTCGATGGCCAGGGAATATAGAGGTGAGACAAGCTGGGAAGGGACTGGACTTTGGGAATTGAGTTGGTAGAGAGAGGAGGTCAGCAAGACAGGAGGTCGAGAGTGGAAGCACGCTTTGGTCAACAAGTTAGAAGCTTACAGAGGACTTCGCTATTTTCATCCAGCTCAGAGACTTCAGTTAGACAGGTAATTATCCTACACCCAGCCATGATACAGGTTCAACGGTTCACAAAATCCAACGAGTTGCCATTGTCTTTTCAGTAGTTTAATTCCTTTGTGTAATTTGTACCTTTCGCATGCCAAGCAATAACTCGTCATGTCAATGACGAGTGGTCTCATCAAGAGGATGAATGATGAGTAGTTTACATCACCCCATCAGTTAACTGGTTCAGATCCCTTCATTCTATAGAATGACACGTGGTAGAGTTGCGGGCCTTTTCATTTTTTTCTTTCAGAAAATGAAAAGAATTGCAGTTAAATTTTAACCAGTTTAAATTCAACCCCACCCCAAATTTTGTTACATGGTTTTAAATTCAAACCCACCCTAAAATGTTGCTCATTTGTTTAGTTTTTTTGGTATAGTCTTGCCAAAATTAATTTTGAAAATACATAGGGCTTAAAGCTTTTGCATTTATGGGGGGAGAAGAATTTACTTGTGCCATGATAGATGTCGAGCTTTCACCTTGCTGATGAACTCGACGAAACATTAGACCAATTATTAGATATAGCACGAGGGACTACAAGTTTTCATTTAGATGTCAGCGGTCCAGCTGCAAGTTCCACCCCCAAGTTTAAACGTAGCCCAATCTTAACTAGACGCCTTCAGCGAGAATTATTGGAAAAACAGAAATGTGAACCACAATTAGAGCAACAAGATCAGGATTTTAGAGATTTAGACCAAACACAATTCGCAACAATGGCTCAGTCGCAGTTCGTTCCCCCAACTATTTTAGAGGGTATCCCATTTCAGGGGATAGCCGGGGAGGACGTTTCAAAATTTTTAGATAAAGTGGATAGCCTTGCCATATTAAATGGATGGAATAATGCCCGTAAACAGGAATTATTTCCAGCCCTTTTGGCCGGGCCAGCATTACGATGGTACCAGACCTGGAAAGATGGTACAGAAAATCAGGAAGTTACTTACGAGGAGATACAGAAGAAATTTAAAGACGAATTTACAGGGTCCTTGGATCAACTCCAGATCGAGGAGCAAATTCGATATAGATTACACAAAGAAACTGAGCCAGTTACGAATTATGTTCGGGACAAACAATTACTTCTACTCAAGGCAGACCCCAAAATGAGTATCCAACAACAGATCAAACAGATCATATTAGGCTTACAGGTGGATTATATGAAAGATATCCACCATAAGGAGTATGAGTCCGTGCATGGGTTACTTAAGGATTTAAAATCCTTTGAGAAACTCCAATTTTTGATGAGACAGCGCAAGCTGAAGGAACTGAGGTACGAAGAGCAAAGAGAGAGTTTATTCTCTCCTTTGCATAATACACCAGCACTTTCGCAACAGCAGCAGATTTTACTGCAGAGTAACAATCTGGCTACTGCTGAGTCTGCGCAAGCGCGACCCACTTCAGACATCGAGTCAAAATTCAAAGCTTTGCAAAAGGAGGTTGAGCAACTAAAATTATTTAACAACCCTCACAATACCAAAGCTCAAGTCCAGGCTCAGGAAACTGGTCTGGAAGCGAGATTAGCCAGTCTCACTTTGAGATTGGATAGCATGGAGGATCAAAAGCAGAACCCTGGCACCGACTCATCTACTCCAAAACAATTTAGAGAACATTATAATAAGGATAATTATCAGTCAAGTAACAATTATAGAGGCTCCTATCGGGGTAATAATAATAGACGACAATTCAATAGGGGGTACAGGAATGGACGTAATAATAATGGCAACAACTCAGATCGCAATAGGCGATATGGTAATACCCAACACTGGCGAGGACGTGGAAACTTCCGCGGACAGAACTCGCGGGGTTCCTCGTCGTCAGCAGGGCGAGACCAGGAAAACAGGGAAGAGCAACGGGGGAGACCACGCTGCTCAATTTGTAATTACCCTAATCACACAGCAGCCACTTGTTTTCAGAACACAGAGGCTTTAAACGAACAATGACTGCCCATAGAAGAGACGTATGTGCAGATTTCATTGGCAAACAGATATCAGTCTCTACTTTCCCCTATGAGGAACTAATTTATATTAACGCAGTGTTAGGGGGACAACGTCAGAGGTTTCTCGTGGATTCCGGAAGCCAAGTATCCGTCACCAGTGATCGAGGCATTCCTTCAACCGCTAAACGATTTAAAATTCATACGGCCATAAGGGGAGTAGCAAAAGAACAAATTGAAATTAAAGAGATTGTCCTATTAACTTTTGCAATAAACGGCCGCAATTTTACCCATCCTTTTCGGATGATTCCAAATTTTGAACATGGGACAATCCTGGGAAACGATTTCTTAAGAGCTCATAAGGCAAATTTGGATTTTGATCAAAATCGACTCACATTGAGGAGATTTGGTACTCCTCCGCGAAACCAGTTAAGGACGGAACACAGAAAGACCTTTGACGTTTCCATAAAAGTTGCTAGTCTGATCAGGGATTTATATGTGCCGGAATTTGTAACTTCCAGACAAATTAGAATCAAACCTAGATCTCATTTGTGCATTCCTGTCAAATTGACAAATTCTAGTAATCAAAACTTAACTTATTTGGAACCAGATTTACAGTTTCAAATGGACACAGGCTTAATGGTGCCTCGAGCCATTGTAAATCCGGAGTCATTTTTAATTTGGATTACTAATCCAAATTCTTACAAAATTAAAATTAGGAAAGGGGCACGCGTAGGTACCGCAGAGGCATGGCAAAATCCAGTACCAGCTTCGCGTCATACTACAGATGACGGAGGACCTAACGTTATGGTGACCAAGGAGACTGGCACCGCGACAAAACCAGTGCACGATATTACTAAATTTGACATAAATCCAGCATTAGAACCCGATCAGAAGTTGCAACTTAGACAATTATTAGAGCAGTATGTAGATGTATTTTCTTGGTCTGAGCAAGACATTGGTTGCGCCACTAATTATACGCATCGTATAAAGTTAAAGGACGATTCGGAATTTCACGTCCCAGCCTACCCTATACCAGTTCACCTGCGTAAGGAAATTAACCAGCAAATTGACAACTTGCTAGAAGCAGGGGTCATCAGTCCTACAACATCACCGTACAATTCACCAGTTTTTCTTGTCAAGAAGAAATCAGGAGCTTATCGCATGGTGCAGGATTTCCGATTACTAAATGCTAGATCTGTTTTCGACGCAGTTTCTATAGGAAACATCTCAGAGATATTGCACAATATGGCCGGTAAGAGCTACTACTGTAGTGCTGACTTGAAACAAGGATTTTTTCAAATACCATTAGAAGAACAATCGAAAAAGTACACTGCCTTTACTATACCAGCCAGGGGACAATTTGCGATGAACTTTACACCTATGGGACATGTAACTTCTCCCGCGGCAATGACCCGATGTGTTCAGCTCGCTACAGCGGGGATGAACGACAATAATTTCGCCTTTTATATCGATGACATGTTTGTTTTTGCCAATACATTTAAGGATATGTTGGTCAATTTAGAGAAAATGTTTCAATGTTTACGATCTGCCGGATTGAAATTGGCTGTACCTAAATGTTCATTTGGATACTATGAGACAATTGCCTTGGGCCACAATGTGGGCAAATATGGCTATCGTATAAGTGATAGAATACTGTCATCCATTAAGAATTATAAGGTTCCCACCACCACGAAGAAGGTTAAAATGTTTTTAGGTCTTTGCAGCTACGTGAGGAAATATGTCAAGAATTTTTCTGATATTGCATCACCATTACAGGGTTTAATTCGTAAGGGCAAGAAATTTACATGGGGTCCTGAACAACAATCGGCATTTGAGAAATTAAAGGAAGCTCTAATTACTGCACCTGTTTTGTTACCGTACGATCCAGCGAAGAACACCAAAGTTTTAACCGATGCTTCATCTCATGCGGTCAGTGGCGTATTAATGCAGCCCAATGCAGAAGGAGAGTACTTGCCATGTGCGTACTGCAGTAGAACGTTGACCGACACTGAAAAAAGATTGAGTGTTATTGAGCAAGAATTAACAGCAATTTTATATGCTTTCAAATCATTTAGATTTTATCTTGTTGGCCGCCATTTTGATTTATACACGGATAACAAAGCAATTACGTACATTAGGACATCCCGTAATTTGAGCTCAAAGCTTCTTCGATGGAGTAACCTTTTGGAGGATTTTTCATTTACACCGATCCATGTTAAAACTACGGAGAATATCGCCGATCCCCTCAGCAGAGAATGTGGAGAAAACATAGAGGATGGCAACACTGAAGAGGACATTCCCGAACCCAGGACACTTACTTTATTTGATGCAACCACAGATGTCGCGGAACATCAGAGACAGGATTCATTTTTTGGCCCAATTATTAAAGTTTTGGAGGACCCAGACAGGGACGATGGAACATTACCTCTACACATCCAGAGGCAGGTCTATCATCATGTGTTGGAAGATGGATTATTATATAGACAGCAGAAATTAGGCGCTACTACCAAGAAATTATTATGCATTCCAATGACATTACGTGATTCTGTCGTTGAGACACTCCACGCTTCACCCATAGGAGGTTCTCATCTTGGATTTACCAAGTGTTACAATGTGGCCTTACCACGAATTTATTTTCCAAATATGAAGTTATTTATACAGAGGAAAATTAGGGAATGTATAACATGCCAGCAGAATAAACGTCGTCCAGGTCTACCAGCAGGAGAATTGTGCACTTTTCCCGCACAGAAGCCATTCCAGCGGATTTGCCTGGACTTTTCAGGTCCATATCCTCCTTCATCCAATCTTCGTCATCGATACATAATCGCTGCCACAGATTTTGGGACGCGCTATTTAATAGCCAAACCAGTTGCGGATTGCACGGCCAGTACAGCAGCAGAATTTGTGTATGAAGAGATTGTGTTACGCTACGGAGCCCCACAGGATATTTACACGGATCGCGGATCAGCATTTAAATCTAAGCTTTTCCAGGAACTTGGCACTAAATTGGGAATCACCATTAAGTTTTCACCAGTCGGTCTTCATAACTCTATAGGTCTTTCTGAACGCAACCACGGCGTACTGCAGAGTATAATGAAGTGTTATGTCAACTCAAAACACACTGATTGGGTCCAATATTGACAGCCAAGTGTATTTAGTTACAATACTACTAGGAATCAGAATTTGCGGTATAGCCCATTCTTTTTAGTACATGGATTCCAACCTACTTTGCCCTGGGAGCTTGCATTACACACACCAAGCTGTGAAAATGTGGAAAATGATGTACGGTTCCGAGTATTGGAGAAAGCAAGAACCAATGCTACGGATAACTTAGCAAAACGACATGTTGAAGTGAAGAAATATTATGATCAGAAGAGGAAACAGATCAAGTTTCAACCAGGCGATCAAGTATTAATTTTTGACAGCACCCAGAAAATTGGAACCGCACGGTGCTTTTCAGGTATTTATAAAGGCCCAGCCACAGTCATTCGAGAAGAGAATCCGAATACATACCTGGTGGAATTCCAAAACAAGCGCGGAAAGACATTAGTGGACTCTATTGCCGTCCAGAGACTCAAAAAATATTATGCGCCTGATGACGGTGAAGGCGAAGAGAATTTGGCAGGTGAAGATGAAGATCATCAAGAGGACAACGCGGACTCACGCACGGATAATGGTCACTAAAATTGAAAATTCATATAAGTAACAGGTTTAACATTTTAATTTCACTTGCATGACATAATAATAATAATAATTTATCATAGAATAGCACTAATAATATTAACAATTAAAAGCAGACTTATTATTTAATAATGTGCTTTAGGCACAAAAGTTTTTTGCAGTATGTAATAATACTAGCTCAGCGGATACATCACTAGAATTTTATAGTTACTCTTCAGAAGAAGGTATATCATTATATTAGCAAAGTTTATTTTAAGCGCCAGTTATGAGAATATTTATATTATATGAATATGTAGACGTCGACGTCAAGATTTTTATTGCGCTCCAGTTACAAGTATTTTCCTTCGGATATTGGATTGCAACCGATAATCCTGGAAATCCATTCTGCCATCGCAGAATGATTATGATTAAACCACAACGGTTTTAGTTTTTAACTTTGCCACAATAATATGCTAAGCATATTTTAGAATGAGTAGAGAGAATTAAAGATTCTTCAAGTTTTAGTGATGTTAGTATTTTAATGCATTTAAAGATCGCATAAATAATAATTATTATTTTATTTCAGGTAGTCAGGAGTAAATCAGACTCAATTTTTCCTTACCTCGTACCTTAGTACGGTTCAATTAATTTTAAGTATTTAAACATAACACCTGAAATTAAAATAAGATAAGTCTGCAGTAAAATTTAAAATAACATAAGTTAAACAGTGCTAATAAATTTAGAGAATAAATAAATTATATTAAATAAATAAATCACGCAGATAATTTGAGCCTAGAGTCAGAAATAATTAAAAGTTGAGTTAAAATATCTACTACTTAGACTAGGCAGGCTTAAAGTACGTATTAGCTCTGAAGAACTGTTTGTTTTGATTGCCTAAGCAACATGAAAATCATTGCGATTTTAGTTATTTTAAACGGATTTCTTCCATACGTACAAGCTTATAATTTTATTTATCTGTTGAACAAGTCCTTTGACTATCCTTATAATATAATTACTATTTTATTATTAACAACATTTATTATTAGTATTTTTATAATTTTCATAATCTGTTATTTTCAATGTCAACGCAAGAAATCTATTACTTATGACCATGAGTGTACCACCGAGTTACAGTTAAGCAAACTTAATAATGATTCACCGCCCATTGACCAGATTTACGACGATGTTGCACCGATTGTTGAAGTGGTACCATTAAAAACGAGTCACCCGCCAATTCCCTCCACTCCCTCAGTCCATTATTATTCAACCTAGGGTACAACAAGAAGTTCAAGACGTATCCAGAAATAGTGTAGTCACTACAAACGACAGTATAGATTTGCCGAAGAATATTTTATCCGTTAAAGATAGAGTTCAGAAATTTGCCGTAAGCAAGGGTCCTAATTTTGTTCAAAACAGTCGCAAAATGGAAAGTGAATTGCATATTTCACCCTGTGTTCAGCCAGTTGTAAAAGTTAAAGAGTTATTTGCGAATCAGTCACCAGTTTCAAGTTTTACTTTAAAAGCAGAAAGTAAGCCAAATTTTCAGGTTCCCGAACCTGTTGTATCGTTTACAGACCATATTTTCTACGACTTCATGTTCGCCTAGAATTTTATATTCATTACGATTTAAATTTTAAGTATAATTCATTTTTACGTTTAATTGTACCTTATGCAAGGTTTATTAGTCATTTAGTTTGCTAACAGCTTCCCAACTGTTGTTATTACGAGGACGGAAGTGTTCAAGTAACACACTCTCGCAAGCGCAACGAAGTTTTTTTTTCTTTCCATCCAATTTATTACGTCATTTCAAAGTCCTTGACTTTATTTCGAACTCCCGCAGCGCTTACTAGACTTTGTTCGTAGTAATTTAAAGTTTTGTAAACAGTTACGCGTCATTCAATGTATCAGCGAATCATGGCGTTGCATTTTCCTTCTCCGTTCCTATGCCCGCTGCCCGAAGCAGCGACCTTTTCCCCTCCACCTCTCCGACGGCACCCGAACGTACCCGAAGTCGGCGATCACGGCAGCGAACTTGCCAGAGCTCTCGTTGTCGCCATAGAGAAATTTTCAGTTACGTCCAGCGACCACAAATGCAACCTTGCACAATTTAGAATGTCTGGTATCAGCGAATTCCTTTTCTGCACTCAAGCGCTCTCCCGAGTACTTTGAACACGCTGGGAGCTTAGAAAACACTTACCACAGGCTTTGCATATTTTTTTTTTGAGTTAGTGGCGTTCGTCCAGTAAAATTTTAGGGAAACAGTTTAGTTACGCATATAGCCATCAGAATTTGATTTTTACGATAGAAGTTCATGTAAACAATGTTAGGGATATTTTGTTCTATATAGATAAATTTTTCCGTAAAACGTCACATTTATGTACTTCAGACTAATCACGACCAATAATTTTCAAAGGAACAACAAGACGAATTTTTTTGCGTTTTTCTCGCTAAATTTTCCCGTTTTTCTTAGAGATATTTATAGTAAGTAAGTTTTTTGGGAAATCGACGTACATTTGGTTTAAATCAGGATAAAGATAAACGAAATTTTGATAAATCAGGGAAATTTCTACAAAAGGGCAATTTTAGCACTTTATGCACTTAGAGTAATCAAGATTATTAGCAACATGCCAGGCTAAGCCTCGGTGATTGGCACAGGCATGTGCAGCAAAAGTCGCCACGGCATCGTTAGCCTTTCCAAATTTAAACAGTGTGGTTTACCACAAATGTTATAATTTGAGAAATTATTATTATTTATTATTAGGAAATTTAGTTTATTTACCCAATTTGCACCTTATTTGACAATGCAGCAATAAATTCATTACTTCTTACTGATTAACTTCATGTTAATGTTAGTACAGTAGGTAATAACTATTAATTTGTATTTATATTCTAATATATTGCATAACTATTCTCTATCTATTTTGTTTAAACATACCTAAGGGATTGACACACCATTCGTATATGGGTCAAGTATACTTTTTCGCGGCGGGTCTGATTACACGACCAAGTGATTTGAGGTATACGGCGGACTCAAGAAGTTTTAAGTGGTTAAATTTCTTTTGTTTAAAGGAAATTTGAAATTGAGAAAGTTTTATTATTTTTATTGTGTTTAAAATGTGAATTTCACTTTTTTTAATTCCCTGATGCTTTATTTGTTACCACCTGGAGTTTCAACAAAAGTCAGAAGTAGCTTTTACTGAATTTTTTGTCTTACATTGCATATTAATGAACCACGGCAAATTGCACCGGCCTATTGTTTATTAGGAGGCCATTAGAGGCTTGTCAAAGCAACCTCTTAATGGCACTAATAGCTTGCTTTGCGCAACACAAATTTTATTTATTTAGTTTAAGGGTTCACACCATAATAATTTTTTTATAATTTCAACAGAATTTAGAACATGCTTGCAACACTTACCTTTGTTTATTAATTTTACATTTTGTAATTTTGAAGTGAAATCTATTACTGACAATAAATTATTTCAGTTTATTAGGACACACAATGGTATTTTAATATCAGGTTCAGGTCAATTTATTGTTATTCAGAATTTGAATAATAATTTGAACACACACAGATTAATTCAGAGCAGCGCAGTAATAATTAATAGGTTAAGGCAACACATTAATCATGGACATTAATATTTTAATTACGGTTGGATATTTTATTTAAATTTTCCTTATTTATTTTCAAAGAGTTATGGCAATTATTTTATCAATTTATTTTAATCATATTTTATTTTGATGAGACAATTTAATTTGATTTTAAAGAAAAGGCAGTGGAAATTAGTTGGTTTTGTGTACATGCATACTTGAATTATATATACCCATCCTATTGCAATTTCCTTTCTTTGTCATAATTTTTCCTTTTAACCTAACCTGTCTATACGGAGCGTCATGGACAAGCAATACCTACACCATCCATGGGCATTTTCATGACGGACATCCGCAGGCAGTCTACTATTACCAGGCAGAAAGACTGATTAATATTCTACGAGGGAGACATGCAGATATTTTAAGTACTATTTCAAGGAGAGACTCGTCACCACCAATTTGAGGGAGACATGCAGACATTTCTAATTACTACACGGAGACTACCTTTTACAGGAAGGATGTAGTCAACCATACATTTCCCAGTATAACAGACTACACATTATCAACAACAGCTAGTGATGGAGCTAGATAAAATTTCCCTCCACACTGCAGTTCAAACAACAACTTTTCCCCATCTCCCAAGTTCTACGGGTAATTTACTACATTTTTACATTGCCCAATGCAGTCAAGACGACAAGCAATCCAGAAAGAAGAGAAGCAGAGAAAAAACATACATTCTACAAACAGCAGTTCTGGTCACAAACAATTATTACAGAATTGTGCTACAGTGTTTCTACATATACACATGCGAGCTTCTATCATGTGTATCTATTTGGTCATTTAACATGCATTATGGGAAACAATACTTTTCCATAGCCCTTATACACATTTTCAGTTTTGTGCCATGCATGAAAATCAGTTTCATATGCATTCAAGTTTACATTATACTACAAGGAAGCGACAAGCACCAGTGGTGTCAAGTGACCAGTGTTAGCATCAATTAGTGCATAATTTTTTTTTACAATGAAATTTTGCACTTTGAATAATAAACGGACATGCAAGCAATACAAATAACATAATTATAGCACTTTCGAACATTTTAGAAAGCATGCTTTAGTGCCAATATTTTATGCATATGTTTGTCGCATGCAGGTATTATTGTTATTTTTTTTTATCTCTTTCTTTTCACCAACATGGAATATTGAAAGCGACACATTTGTTCACAGAACATTGTTTTTGATATTTATAACTCAAGCACATAGTTTTGTTACTTGCAAGATTATTAAATTTTGTGTGCAGTCATACAAAGGTATTCACCACGCCATAGATGTGTATACAGTGTACAGATTAATGTAGAAAAGAAAAGTGAACGCTATAATTAAGTTTTTACCAGCGACAGTTCTCAGTGTAACTCACTATATGCTTTGAATATTGTATAATAATACATTGGAATGTGCAACACAGCCATGCAAGTTTATATATTTGGCGATGTTAGGAGTGCAGTGCTACGTAGTTCGTAAAACATACGCACTTTGATATGATCAGGTTTTTACACGGACAAAACAGTGAGAAGTGACAATGTTTTACATGCTTACTTACGTGTACTTACTTGTGCACCTTTTTAAGGTATTTTTTATTTTGAAGAGTTTATATCGAGCGGCAATATAAACCAACATTGTGAATTTTGTTCCATCTTGCAAGACGCTCCAGCCGTTAGCCTCGCGGAACACACAGAGTCGTTACCGCGTGGCGAGGCATCACAGACTCTTGACTAGGAGCAAATGGATGAGCAATTCTACATAATGAACAGTACGTACGCACAAAATGTGGTACATTAAGAGTTTTCTTGCTTAACGACACGAACGTTTGTGATTTCTAGTCCTATAATAGTATATATTATTGTTTTTTACATCGTATAAACATACGAATTTGTTAGTATTAAGGGTATTATTCATTATAGAGTTTAGGGAATAAAAGTTTTTCTTTCCTTCAGGCTACGGCAAAAAAGGGAAGGTATGTTTTGGTGGATTTTCTTTTGTATATTTGGGTTTTTTAAGAAATATATGGAATTGGCGAACCTGAGTCATGTCAAGCTTTGCGATTTGACTTTTAAATTTTCAAAAGAGAAAATTTTTCCTAGGAGGCGCGAACGTATCAATCCCTAAGATTGTATGTTTATTTTATTAAGTCTCTCTGAACGCTTCATGTTGACCAGGGCATTCACTTGTTTTTCTCAGCTGTCTCAAGCCTCTTAGGCATGTTTACAATGCATTGTGTTGTGCCATGCAAACCTCCTGAGTATTCAGGAAGCAGGTAATACTTCTGGGTTTGGTGTCAGCGGTTTGCATGGTAGCAATTATAATAAACACGATTCGGCGATTCGGCATCGAGGAAGAGCTCGATGGCCAGGGAATATAGAGGTGAGACAAGCTGGGAAGGGACTGGACTTTGGGAATTGAGTTGGTAGAGAGAGGAGGTCAGCAAGACAGGAGGTCGAGAGTGGAAGCACGCTTTGGTCAACAAGTTAGAAGCTTACAGAGGACTTCGCTATTTTCATCCAGCTCAGAGACTTCAGTTAGACAGATAATTATCCTACAATCAGCCATGATACAGGTTCAACGGTTCACAAAATCCAACGAGTTGCCATTGTCTTTTCAGTAGTTTAATTCCTTTGTGTAATTTGTACCTTTCGCATGCCAAGCAATAACTCGTCATGTCAATGACGAGTGGTCTCATCAAGAGGATGAATGATGAGTAGTTTACATCACCCCATCAGTTAACTGGTTCAGATCCCTTCATTCTATAGAATGACACGAATCATATTTGAATCTCTTGCACCCCATTTACAGAGACGTTTCACGAAGGCCGGTGAAGCCGCACACAATTTACAATGTTAAAATAGTTACATTGAAAGAGAAAGCTAATCCCACCACTAAAGCCCACCAAAGCTGACGCATCTCTTAATCGTTCACTACCAAAGTTTCTTAGTGACCTTCCGTGTCATTTTAGAGTCCGTATGTAGACACAGGACAAGTGCAATCATATTTCGTTCAGATAGTGTCACGTGACAGGAATATAAGTTTGAAACATTAGCATTGAGACTTTTTCAAGAGTTAGTTAACATGAAACCCAAAGCGTACCTGGAAATTAAAAATATAATAATAAACATTGAACAATTGTGCCTACTATCCCTTATTGATTGCTTGTTAATATCAATTGAATTCAATGCTTACAAGTGTTCGTCTTTCATTCAATTGTGTCTATAAGTTGAACAATAACAATGTCCATTGTCAACTGTCATGAATCATTAACTTTCTTCTTCCATCATACGTTTATATAATGTGAAGCCTACTTCCATCACAACAGCTCTTTTTCTATGGCTTCAGCTCTGTTCGAGTATTGTCAAACTAATGCTGAAGTCTGCTGTAGGAGTACGTATATATACACACCACCATTGTGATTGTTATATCAACATTTAGCGATCACTTGGCAACGTACAAGTGCTTGTATGTAAACAAGTATGTAAACGCCATGAAATAGACATCGTAGTGTGAAAACGTTGGGAATTATGGAATCACGTTCTCTTTGGACAAGATATGAATCCGTAAAGTTTTTCATTTTCCGCTCCAAGCATTTTATGAAATAACTTGACTCAATTGATGACGAACACCTGGATAAGTTTATCGTTTGTTTTGCTTTTTTAGAACATCACTTTGAATAACAATACCAATTTTTAGAATAAATAACAAAAATTTGTAGCTAGTCAATTGTTCAAAATTAATATAAACACAATCACGTGAACACCATCATTGAAATAGAAAAGAAACAGTCGAATATTTTATACGTGAGTTTTAAGACGAACTTTTGTTATTAATGTGCATATTTCTGTTCTCCACACCCGCCTTTCTTTCTGTCTTTGAAACATAATTGTCAAAGAAAGTAAAACTGAAAGAAAGACAACTATTTCACAAGTATAGAATGACTAATCCCACCACAAAGGCCCACCACAATTTATATCTTTGTTAACCTATAACTACCAAACATTCTTCAATTTACTTATATCGGTCAGGTGAGAATATCAAGGTGCAGGGTAGCCTACCAGTCGATATCGCTGCACCCATCAATTCCTCACAACCACGGCCATACTCCACCTCTTCGTGCAACGTCTTTGCAATAAGTAATCCACCAAACTTGCATGTATCATGCTCACCTGGTGTGAAAACTACGAACAACTTAAGCATACCGCGTTCAACCCCCCCATACGACCATCGCCTAGGGGACCCAAGTGGCCCCAAAATTCACCTAAGTATTCCCCTCCCACGAACAGAAAAGTAAATGCGTCAGTTGAAACAAAAAGGCCGGCCGGCCGGCATCTGTTGATGCAAACCTGATTGATTCCTGACAAAAGCCAGAAAACACACCATCGATGCACCTGTTCCACCTGATGCATTTCGTTCTGATCTCTTGCACCCCATTTACAGAGACGTTTCACGAAGGCCGGTGAAGCCGCACACAATTGACAATGTTAAAATAGTTACATTGAAAGAGAAAGCTAATCCCACCACTAAAGCCCACCAAAGCTGACGCATCTCTTAATCGTTCACTACCAAAGTTTCTTAGTGACCTTCCGTGTCATTTTAGAGTCCGTATGTAGACACAGGACAAGTGCAATCATATTTCGTTCAGATAGTGTCACGTGACAGGAATATAAGTTTGAAACATTAGCATTGAGATTTTTTCAAGAGTTAGTTAACATGAAACCCAAAGCGTACCTGGAAATTAAAAATATAATAATAAACATTGAACAATTGTGCCTACTATCCCTTATTGATTGCTTGTTAATATCAATTGAATTCAATGCTTACAAGTGTTCGTCTTTCGTTCAATTGTGTCTATAAGTTGAACAATAACAATGTCCATTGTCAACTGTCATGAATCATTAACTTTCTTCTTCCATCATACGTTTATATAATGTGAAGCCTACTTCCATCACAACAGTTCTTTTTCTATGGCTTCAGCTCTGTTCGAGTATTGTCAAACTAATGCTGAAGTCTGCTGTAGGAGTACGTATATATACACACCACCATTGTGATTGTTATATCAACATTTAGCGATCACTTGGCAACGTACAAGTGCTTGTATGTAAACAAGTATGTAAACGCCATGAAATAGACATCGTAGTGTGAAAACGTTGGGAATTATGGAATCACGTTCTCTTTGGACAAGATATGAATCCGTAAAGTTTTTCATTTTCCGCTCCAAGCATTTTATGAAATAACTTGACTCAATTGATGACGAACACCTGGATAAGTTTATAGTTTGTTTTGCTTTTTTAGAACATCACTTTGAATAACAATACCAATTTTTAGAATAAATAACAAAAATTTGTAGCTAGTCAATTGTTCAAAATTAATATAAACACAATCACGTGAACACCATCATTGAAATAGAAAAGAAACAGTCGAATATTTTATACGTGAGTTTTAAGACGAACTTTTGTTATTAATGTGCATATTTCTGTTCTCCACACCCGCCTTTCTTTCTGTCTTTGAAACATAATTGTCAAAGAAAGTAAAACTGAAAGAAAGACAACTATTTCACAAGTATAGAATGACTAATCCCACCACAAAGGCCCACCACAATTTATATCTTTGTTAACCTATAACTACCAAACATTCTTCAATTTACTTATATCGGTCAGGTGAGAATATCAAGGTGCAGGGTAGCCTACCATTCGATATCGCTGCACCCATCAATTTCTCACAACCACGGCCATACTCCACCTCTTCGTGCAACGTCTTTGCAATAAGTAATCCACCAAACTTGCATGTATCATGCTCACCTGGTGTGAAAACTACGAACAACTTAAGCATACCGCGTCCAACCCCCCCATACGACCATCGCCTAGGGGACCCAAGTGGCCCCAAAATTCACCTAAGTATTCCCCTCCCACGAACAGAAAAGTAAATGCGTCAGTTGAAACAAAAAGGCCGGCCGGCCGGCATCTATTGATGCAAACCTGATTGATTCCTGACAAAAGCCAGAAAACACACCATCGATGCACCTGTTCCACCTGATGCATTTCGTTCTGATCTCTTGCACCCCATTTACAGAGACGTTTCACGAAGGCCGGTGAAGCCGCACACAATTTACAATGTTAAAATAGTTACATTGAAAGAGAAAGCTAATCCCACCACTAAAGCCCACCAAAGCTGAAGCATCTCTTAATCGTTCACTACCAAAGTTTCTTAGTGACCTTCCGTGTCATTTTAGAGTCCGTATGTAGACACAGGACAAGTGCAATCATATTTCGTTCAGATAGTGTCACGTGACAGGAATATAAGTTTGAAACATTAGCATTGAGACTTTTTCAAGAGTTAGTTAACATGAAACCCAAAGCGTACCTGGAAATTAAAAATATAATAATAAACATTGAACAATTGTGCCTACTATCCCTTATTGATTGCTTGTTAATATCAATTGAATTCAATGCTTACAAGTGTTCGTCTTTCATTCAATTGTGTCTATAAGTTGAACAATAACAATGTCCATTGTCAACTGTCATGAATCATTAACTTTCTTCTTCCATCATACGTTTATATAATGTGAAGCCTACTTCCATCACAACAGCTCTTTTTCTATGGCTTCAGCTCTGTTCGAGTATTGTCAAACTAATGCTGAAGTCTGCTGTAGGAGTACGTATATATACACACCACCATTGTGATTGTTATATCAACATTTAGCGATCACTTGGCAACGTACAAGTGCTTGTATGTAAACAAGTATGTAAACGCCATGAAATAGACATCGTAGTGTGAAAACGTTGGGAATTATGGAATCACGTTCTCTTTGGACAAGATATGAATCCGTAAAGTTTTTCATTTTCCGCTCCAAGCATTTTATGAAATAATTTGACTCAATTGATGACGAACACCTGAATAAGTTTATAGTTTGTTTTGCTTTTTTAGAACATCACTTTGAATAACAATACCAATTTTTAGAATAAATAACAAAAATTTGTAGCTAGTCAATTGTTCAAAATTAATATAAACACAATCACGTGAACACCATCATTGAAATAGGAAAGAAACAGTCGAATATTTTATACGTGAGTTTTAAGACGAACTTTTGTTATTAATGTGCATATTTCTGTTCTCCACACCCGCCTTTCTTTCTGTCTTTGAAACATAATTGTCAAAGAAAGTAAAACTGAAAGAAAGACAACTATTTCACAAGTATAGAATGACTAATCCCACCACAAAGGCCCACCACAATTTATATCTTTGTTAACCTATAACTACCAAACATTCTTCAATTTACTTATATCGGTCAGGTGAGAATATCAAGGTGCAGGGTAGCCTACCAGTCGATATCGCTGCACCCATCAATTCCTCACAACCACGGCCATATTCCACCTCTTCGTGCAACGTCTTTGCAATAAGTAATCCACCAAACTTGCATGTATCATGCTCACCTGGTGTGAAAACTACGAACAACTTAAGCATACCGCGTCCAACCCCCCCATACGACCATCGCCTAGGGGACCCAAGTGGCCCCAAAATTCACCTAAGTATTCCCCTCCCACGAACAGAAAAGTAAATGCGTCAGTTGAAACAAAAAGGCCGGCCGGCCGGCATCTATTGATGCAAACCTGATTGATTCCTGACAAAAGCCAGAAAACACACCATCGATGCACCTGTTCCACCTGATGCATTTCGTTCTGATCTCTTGCACCCCATTTACAGAGACGTTTCACGAAGGCCGGTTAAGCCGCACACAATTTACAATGTTAAAATAGTTACATTGAAAGAGAAAGCTAATCCCACCACTAAAGCCCACCAAAGCTGACGCATCTCTTAATCGTTCACTACCAAAGTTTCTTAGTGACCTTCCGTGTCATTTTAGAGTCCGTATGTAGACACAGGACAAGTGCAATCATATTTCGTTCAGATAGTGTCACGTGACAGGAATATAAGTTTGAAACATTAGCATTGAGACTTTTTCAAGAGTTAGTTAACATGAAACCCAAAGCGTACCTGGAAATTAAAAATATAATAATAAACATTGAACAATTGTGCCTACTATCCCTTATTGATTGCTTGTTAATATCAATTGAATTCAATGCTTACAAGTGTTCGTCTTTCATTCAATTGTGTCTATAAGTTGAACAATAACAATGTCCATTGTCAACTGTCATGAATCATTAACTTTCTTCTTCCATCATACGTTTATATAATGTGAAGCCTACTTCCATCACAACAGTTCTTTTTCTATGGCTTCAGCTCTGTTCGAGTATTGTCAAACTAATGCTGAAGTCTGCTGTAGGAGTACGTATATATACACCACCATTGTGATTGTTATATCAACATTTAGCGATCACTTGGCAACGTACAAGTGCTTGTATGTAAACAAGTATGTAAACGCCATGAAATAGACATCGTAGTGTGAAAACGTTGGGAATTATGGAATCACGTTCTCTTTGGACAAGATATGAATCCGTAAAGTTTTTCATTTTCCGCTCCAAGCATTTTATGAAATAACTTGACTCAGTTGATGACGAACACCTGGACAAGTTTATAGTTTGTTTTGCTTTTTTAGAACATCACTTTGAATAACAATACCAATTTTTAGAATAAATAACAAAAATTTGTAGCTAGTCAATTGTTCAAAATTAATATAAACACAATCACGTGAACACCATCATTGAAATAGAAAAGAAACAGTCGAATATTTTATACGTGAGTTTTAAGACGAACTTTTGTTATTAATGTGCATATTTGTGTTCTCCACACCCGCCTTTCTTTCTGTCTTTGAAACATAATTGTCAAAGAAAGTAAAACTGAAAGAAAGACAACTATTTCACAAGTATAGAATGACTAATCCCACCACAAAGGCCCACCACAATTTATATCTTTGTTAACCTATAACTACCAAACATTCTTCAATTTACTTATATCGGTCAGGTGAGAATATCAAGGTGCAGGGTAGCCTACCAGTCGATATCGCTGCACCCATCAATTCCTCACAACCACGGCCATACTCCACCTCTTCGTGCAACGTCTTTGCAATAAGTAATCCACCAAACTTGCATGTATCATGCTCACCTGGTGTGAAAACTACGAACAACTTAAGCATACCGCGTCCAACCCCCCCATACGACCATCGCCTAGGGGACCCAAGTGGCCCCAAAATTCACCTAAGTATTCCCCTCCCACGAACAGAAAAGTAAATGCGTCAGTTGAAACAAAAAGGCCGGCCGGCCGGCATCTATTGATGCAAACCTGATTGATTCCTGACAAAAGCCAGAAAACACACCATCGATGCACCTGTTCCACCTGATGCATTTCGTTCTGATCTCTTGCACCCCATTTACAGAGACGTTTCACGAAGGCCGGTGAAGCCGCACACAATTTACAATGTTAAACTAGTTACATTGAAAGAGAAAGCTAATCCCACCACTAAAGCCCACCAAAGCTGACGCATCTCTTAATCGTTCACTACCAAAGTTTCTTAGTGACCTTCCGTGTCATTTTAGAGTCCGTATGTAGACACAGGACAAGTGCAATCATATTTCGTTCAGATAGTGTCACGTGACAGGAATATAAGTTTGAAACATTAGCATTGAGACTTTTTCAAGAGTGAAACCCAAAGCGTACCTGGAAATTAAAAATATAATAATAAACATTGAACAATTGTGCCTACTATCCCTTATTGATTGCTTGTTAATATCAATTGAATTCAATGCTTACAAGTGTTCGTCTTTCGTTCAATTGTGTCTATAAGTTGAACAATAAAAATGTCCATTGTCAACTGTCATGAATCATTAACTTTCTTCTTCCATCATACGTTTATATAATGTGAAGCCTACTTCCATCACAACAGCTCTTTTTCTATGGCTTCAGCTCTGTTCGAGTATTGTCAAACTAATGCTGAAGTCTGCTTTAGGAGTACGTATATATACACCACCATTG
Source organism: Lepisma saccharinum (assembly GCF_977018435.1). Classification (NCBI taxonomy): domain Eukaryota; kingdom Metazoa; phylum Arthropoda; class Insecta; order Zygentoma; family Lepismatidae; genus Lepisma; species Lepisma saccharinum. The sequence continues at coordinate 47,341,909 of NC_139237.1, read as the reverse complement.
TGATTGTTATATCAACATTTAGCGATCACTTGGCAACGTACAAGTGCTTGTATGTAAACAAGTATGTAAACGCCATGAAATAGACATCGTAGTGTGAAAACGTTGGGAATTATGGAATCACGTTCTCTTTGGACAAGATATGAATCCGTAAAGTTTTTCATTTTCCGCTCCAAGCATTTTATGAAATAACTTGACTCAGTTGATGACGAACACCTGGACAAGTTTATAGTTTGTTTTGCTTTTTTAGAACATCACTTTGAATAACAATACCAATTTTTAGAATAAATAACAAAAATTTGTAGCTAGTCAATTGTTCAAAATTAATATAAACACAATCACGTAAACACCATTGAAATAGAAAAGAAACAGTCGAATATTTTATACGTGAGTTTTAAGACGAACTTTTGTTATTAATGTGCATATTTCTGTTCGCCACACCCGCCTTTCTTTCTGTCTTTGAAACATAATTGTCAAAGAAAGTAAAACTGAAAGAAAGACAACTATTTCACAAGTATAGAATGACTAATCCCACCACAAAGGCCCACCACAATTTATATCTTTGTTAACCTATAACTACCAAACATTCTTCAATTTACTTATATCGGTCAGGTGAGAATATCAAGGTGCAGGGTAGCCTACCAGTCGATATTGCTGCACCCATCAATTCCTCACAACCACGGCCATATTCCACCTCTTCGTGCAACGTCTTTGCAATAAGTAATCCACCAAACTTGCATGTATCATGCTCACCTGGTGTGAAAACTACGAACAACTTAAGCATACCGCGTCCAACCCCCCCATACGACCATCGCCTAGGGGACCCAAGTGGCCCCAAAATTCACCTAAGTATTCCCCTCCCACGAACAGAAAAGTAAATGCGTCAGTTGAAACAAAAAGGCCGGCCGGCCGGCATCTATTGATGCAAACCTGATTGATTCCTGACAAAAGCCAGAAAACACACCATCGATGCACCTGTTCCACCTGATGCATTTCGTTCTGATCTCTTGCACCCCATTTACAGAGACGTTTCACGAAGGCCGGTGAAGCCGCACACAATTTACAATGTTAAAATAGTTACATTGAAAGAGAAAGCTAATCCCACCACTAAAGCCCACCAAAGCTGACGCATCTCTTAATCGTTCACTACCAAAGTTTCGTAGTGACCTTCCGTGTCATTTTAGAGTCCGTATGTAGACACAGGACAAGTGCAATCATATTTCGTTCAGATAGTGTCACGTGACAGGAATATAAGTTTGAAACATTAGCATTGAGATTTTTTCAAGAGTTAGTTAACATGAAACCCAAAGCGTACCTGGAAATTAAAAATATAATAATAAACATTGAACAATTGTGCCTACTATCCCTTATTGATTGCTTGTTAATATCAATTGAATTCAATGCTTACAAGTGTTCGTCTTTCGTTCAATTGTGTCTATAAGTTGAACAATAACAATGTCCATTGTCAACTGTCATGAATCATTAACTTTCTTCTTCCATCATACGTTTATATAATGTGAAGCCTACTTCCATCACAACAGTTCTTTTTCTATGGCTTCAGCTCTGTTCGAGTATTGTCAAACTAATGCTGAAGTCTGCTGTAGGAGTACGTATATATACACACCACCATTGTGATTGTTATATCAACATTTAGCGATCACTTGGCAACGTACAAGTGCTTGTATGTAAACAAGTATGTAAACGCCATGAAATAGACATCGTAGTGTGAAAACGTTGGGAATTATGGAATCACGTTCTCTTTGGACAAGATATGAATCCGTAAAGTTTTTCATTTTCCGCTCCAAGCATTTTATGAAATAACTTGACTCAATTGATGACGAACACCTGGATAAGTTTATAGTTTGTTTTGCTTTTTTAGAACATCACTTTGAATAACAATACCAATTTTTAGAATAAATAACAAAAATTTGTAGCTAGTCAATTGTTCAAAATTAATATAAACACAATCACGTGAACACCATCATTGAAATAGAAAAGAAACAGTCGAATATTTTATACGTGAGTTTTAAGACGAACTTTTGTTATTAATGTGCATATTTCTGTTCTCCACACCCGCCTTTCTTTCTGTCTTTGAAACATAATTGTCAAAGAAAGTAAAACTGAAAGAAAGACAACTATTTCACAAGTATAGAATGACTAATCCCACCACAAAGGCCCACCACAATTTATATCTTTGTTAACCTATAACTACCAAACATTCTTCAATTTACTTATATCGGTCAGGTGAGAATATCAAAGTGCAGGGTAGCCTACCAGTCGATATCGCTGCACCCATCAATTCCTCACAACCACGGCCATATTCCACCTCTTCGTGCAACGTCTTTGCAATAAGTAATCCACCAAACTTGCATGTATCATGCTCACCTGGTGTGAAAACTACGAACAACTTAAGCATACCGCGTCCAACCCCCCCATACGACCATCGCCTAGGGGACCCAAGTGGCCCCAAAATTCACCTAAGTATTCCCCTCCCACGAACAGAAAAGTAAATGCGTCAGTTGAAACAAAAAGGCCGGCCGGCCGGCATCTATTGATGCAAACCTGATTGATTCCTGACAAAAGCCAGAAAACACACCATCGATGCACCTGTTCCACCTGATGCATTTCGTTCTGATCTCTTGCACCCCATTTACAGAGACGTTTCACGAAGGCCGGTGAAGCCGCACACAATTTACAATGTTAAAATAGTTACATTGAAAGAGAAAGCTAATCCCACCACTAAAGCCCACCAAAGCTGACGCATCTCTTAATCGTTCACTACCAAAGTTTCTTAGTGACCTTCCGTGTCATTTTAGAGTCCGTATGTAGACACAGGACAAGTGCAATCATATTTCGTTCAGATAGTGTCACGTGACAGGAATATAAGTTTGAAACATTAGCATTGAGATTTTTTCAAGAGTTAGTTAACATGAAACCCAAAGCGTACCTGGAAATTAAAAATATAATAATAAACATTGAACAATTGTGCCTACTATCCCTTATTGATTGCTTGTTAATATCAATTGAATTCAATGCTTACAAGTGTTCGTCTTTCGTTCAATTGTGTCTATAAGTTGAACAATAACAATGTCCATTGTCAACTGTCATGAATCATTAACTTTCTTCTTCCATCATACGTTTATATAATGTGAAGCCTACTTCCATCACAACAGTTCTTTTTCTATGGCTTCAGCTCTGTTCGAGTATTGTCAAACTAATGCTGAAGTCTGCTGTAGGAGTAAGTATATATACACACCACCATTGTGATTGTTATATCAACATTTAGCGATCACTTGGCAACGTACAAGTGCTTGTATGTAAACAAGTATGTAAACGCCATGAAATAGACATCGTAGTGTGAAAACGTTGGGAATTATGGAATCACGTTCTCTTTGGACAAGATATGAATCCGTAAAGTTTTTCATTTTCCGCTCCAAGCATTTTATGAAATAACTTGACTCAATTGATGACGAACACCTGGATAAGTTTATAGTTTGTTTTGCTTTTTTAGAACATCACTTTGAATAACAATACCAATTTTTAGAATAAATAACAAAAATTTGTAGCTAGTCAATTGTTCAAAATTAATATAAACACAATCACGTGAACACCATCATTGAAATAGAAAAGAAACAGTCGAATATTTTATACGTGAGTTTTAAGACGAACTTTTGTTATTAATGTGCATATTTCTGTTCTCCACACCCGCCTTTCTTTCTGTCTTTGAAACATAATTGTCAAAGAAAGTAAAACTGAAAGAAAGACAACTATTTCACAAGTATAGAATGACTAATCCCACCACAAAGGCCCACCACAATTTATATCTTTGTTAACCTATAACTACCAAACATTCTTCAATTTACTTATATCGGTCAGGTGAGAATATCAAAGTGCAGGGTAGCCTACCAGTCGATATTGCTGCACCCATCAATTCCTCACAACCACGGCCATATTCCACCTCTTCGTGCAACGTCTTTGCAATAAGTAATCCACCAAACTTGCATGTATCATGCTCACCTGGTGTGAAAACTACGAACAACTTAAGCATACCGCGTCCAACCCCCCCATACGACCATCGCCTAGGGGACCCAAGTGGCCCCAAAATTCACCTAAGTATTCCCCTCCCACGAACAGAAAAGTAAATGCGTCAGTTGAAACAAAAAGGCCGGCCGGCCGGCATCTATTGATGCAAACCTGATTGATTCCTGACAAAAGCCAGAAAACACACCATCGATGCACCTGTTCCACCTGATGCATTTCGTTCTGATCTCTTGCACCCCATTTACAGAGACGTTTCACGAAGGCCGGTTAAGCCGCACACAATTTACAATGTTAAAATAGTTACATTGAAAGAGAAAGCTAATCCCACCACTAAAGCCCACCAAAGCTGACGCATCTCTTAATCGTTCACTACCAAAGTTTCTTAGTGACCTTCCGTGTCATTTTAGAGTCCGTATGTAGACACAGGACAAGTGCAATCATATTTCGTTCAGATAGTGTCACGTGACAGGAATATAAGTTTGAAACATTAGCATTGAGACTTTTTCAAGAGTTAGTTAACATGAAACCCAAAGCGTACCTGGAAATTAAAAATATAATAATAAACATTGAACAATTGTGCCTACTATCCCTTATTGATTGCTTGTTAATATCAATTGAATTCAATGCTTACAAGTGTTCGTCTTTCATTCAATTGTGTCTATAAGTTGAACAATAACAATGTCCATTGTCAACTGTCATGAATCATTACCTTTCTTCTTCCATCATACGTTTATATAATGTGAAGCCTACTTCCATCACAACAGCTCTTTTTCTATGGCTTCAGCTCTGTTCGAGTATTGTCAAACTAATGCTGAAGTCTGCTGTAGGAGTACGTATATATACACCACCATTGTGATTGTTATATCAACATTTAGCGATCACTTGGCAACGTACAAGTGCTTGTATGTAAACAAGTATGTAAACGCCATGAAATAGACATCGTAGTGTGAAAACGTTGGGAATTATGGAATCACGTTCTCTTTGGACAAGATATGAATCCGTAAAGTTTTTCATTTTCCGCTCCAAGCATTTTATGAAATAACTTGACTCAGTTGATGACGAACACCTGGACAAGTTTATAGTTTGTTTTGCTTTTTTAGAACATCACTTTGAATAACAATACCAATTTTTAGAATAAATAACAAAAATTTGTAGCTAGTCAATTTTTCAAAATTAATATAAACACAATCACGTGAACACCATCATTGAAATAGAAAAGAAACAGTCGAATATTTTATACGTGAGTTTTAAGACGAACTTTTGTTATTAATGTGCATATTTCTGTTCTCCACACCCGCCTTTCTTTCTGTCTTTGAAACATAATTGTCAAAGAAAGTAAAACTGAAAGAAAGACAACTATTTCACAAGTATAGAATGACTAATCCCACCACAAAGGCCCACCACAATTTATATCTTTGTTAACCTATAACTACCAAACATTCTTCAATTTACTTATATCGGTCAGGTGAGAATATCAAGGTGCAGGGTAGCCTACCAGTCGATATCGCTGCACCCATCAATTCCTCACAACCACGGCCATACTCCACCTCTTCGTGCAACGTCTTTGCAATAAGTAATCCACCAAACTTGCATGTATCATGCTCACCTGGTGTGAAAACTACGAACAACTTAAGCATACCGCGTCCAACCCCCCCATACGACCATCGCCTAGGGGACCCAAGTGGCCCCAAAATTCACCTAAGTATTCCCCTCCCACGAACAGAAAAGTAAATGCGTCAGTTGAAACAAAAAGGCCGGCCGGCCGGCATCTATTGATGCAAACCTGATTGATTCCTGACAAAAGCCAGAAAACACACCATCGATGCACCTGTTCCACCTGATGCATTTCGTTCTGATCTCTTGCACCCCATTTACAGAGACGTTTCACGAAGGCCGGTGAAGCCGCACACAATTTACAATGTTAAACTAGTTACATTGAAAGAGAAAGCTAATCCCACCACTAAAGCCCACCAAAGCTGACGCATCTCTTAATCGTTCACTACCAAAGTTTCTTAGTGACCTTCCGTGTCATTTTAGAGTCCGTATGTAGACACAGGACAAGTGCAATCATATTTCGTTCAGATAGTGTCACGTGACAGGAATATAAGTTTGAAACATTAGCATTGAGACTTTTTCAAGAGTGAAACCCAAAGCGTACCTGGAAATTAAAAATATAATAATAAACATTGAACAATTGTGCCTACTATCCCTTATTGATTGCTTGTTAATATCAATTGAATTCAATGCTTACAAGTGTTCGTCTTTCGTTCAATTGTGTCTATAAGTTGAACAATAAAAATGTCCATTGTCAACTGTCATGAATCATTAACTTTCTTCTTCCATCATACGTTTATATAATGTGAAGCCTACTTCCATCACAACAGCTCTTTTTCTATGGCTTCAGCTCTGTTCGAGTATTGTCAAACTAATGCTGAAGTCTGCTGTAGGAGTACGTATATATACACCACCATTGTGATTGTTATATCAACATTTAGCGATCACTTGGCAACGTACAAGTGCTTGTATGTAAACAAGTATGTAAACGCCATGAAATAGACATCGTAGTGTGAAAACGTTGGGAATTATGGAATCACGTTCTCTTTGGACAAGATATGAATCCGTAAAGTTTTTCATTTTCCGCTCCAAGCATTTTATGAAATAACTTGACTCAGTTGATGACGAACACCTGGACAAGTTTATAGTTTGTTTTGCTTTTTTAGAACATCACTTTGAATAACAATACCAATTTTTAGAATAAATAACAAAAATTTGTAGCTAGTCAATTGTTCAAAATTAATATAAACACAATCACGTAAACACCATTGAAATAGAAAAGAAAGAGTCGAATATTTTATACGTGAGTTTTAAGACGAACTTTTGTTATTAATGTGCATATTTCTGTTCGCCACACCCGCCTTTCTTTCTGTCTTTGAAACATAATTGTCAAAGAAAGTAAAACTGAAAGAAAGACAACTATTTCACAAGTATAGAATGACTAATCCCACCACAAAGGCCCACCACAATTTATATCTTTGTTAACCTATAACTACCAAACATTCTTCAATTTACTTATATCGGTCAGGTGAGAATATCAAGGTGCAGGGTAGCCTACCAGTCGATATCGCTGCACCCATCAATTCCTCACAACCACGGCCATATTCCACCTCTTCGTGCAACGTCTTTGCAATAAGTAATCCACCAAACTTGCATGTATCATGCTCACCTGGTGTGAAAACTACGAACAACTTAAGCATACCGCGTCCAACCCCCCCATACGACCATCGCCTAGGGGACCCAAGTGGCCCCAAAATTCACCTAAGTATTCCCCTCCCACGAACAGAAAAGTAAATGCGTCAGTTGAAACAAAAAGGCCGGCCGGCCGGCATCTATTGATGCAAACCTGATTGATTCCTGACAAAAGCCAGAAAACACACCATCGATGCACCTGTTCCACCTGATGCATTTCGTTCTGATCTCTTGCACCCCATTTACAGAGACGTTTCACGAAGGCCGGTGAAGCCGCACACAATTTACAATGTTAAAATAGTTACATTGAAAGAGAAAGCTAATCCCACCACTAAAGCCCACCAAAGCTGACGCATCTCTTAATCGTTCACTACCAAAGTTTCTTAGTGACCTTCCGTGTCATTTTAGAGTCCGTATGTAGACACAGGACAAGTGCAATCATATTTCGTTCAGATAGTGTCACGTGACAGGAATATAAGTTTGAAACATTAGCATTGAGACTTTTTCAAGAGTTAGTTAACATGAAACCCAAAGCGTACCTGGAAATTAAAAATATAATAATAAACATTGAACAATTGTGCCTACTATCCCTTATTGATTGCTTGTTAATATCAATTGAATTCAATGCTTACAAGTGTTCGTCTTTCATTCAATTGTGTCTATAAGTTGAACAATAACAATGTCCATTGTCAACTGTCATGAATCATTAACTTTCTTCTTCCATCATACGTTTATATAATGTGAAGCCTACTTCCATCACAACAGCTCTTTTTCTATGGCTTCAGCTCTGTTCGAGTATTGTCAAACTAATGCTGAAGTCTGCTGTAGGAGTACGTATATATACACCACCATTGTGATTGTTATATCAACATTTAGCGATCACTTGGCAACGTACAAGTGCTTGTATGTAAACAAGTATGTAAACGCCATGAAATAGACATCGTAGTGTGAAAACGTTGGGAATTATGGAATCACGTTCTCTTTGGACAAGATATGAATCCGTAAAGTTTTTCATTTTCCGCTCCAAGCATTTTATGAAATAACTTGACTCAATTGATGACGAACACCTGGATAAGTTTATCGTTTGTTTTGCTTTTTTAGAACATCACTTTGAATAACAATACCAATTTTTAGAATAAATAACAAAAATTTGTAGCTAGTCAATTGTTCAAAATTAATATAAACACAATCACGTGAACACCATCATTGAAATAGAAAAGAAACAGTCGAATATTTTATACGTGAGTTTTAAGACGAACTTTTGTTATTAATGTGCATATTTGTGTTCTCCACACCCGCCTTTCTTTCTGTCTTTGAAACATAATTGTCAAAGAAAGTAAAACTGAAAGAAAGACAACTATTTCACAAGTATAGAATGACTAATCCCACCACAAAGGCCCACCACAATTTATATCTTTGTTAACCTATAACTACCAAACATTCTTCAATTTACTTATATCGGTCAGGTGAGAATATCAAGGTGCAGGGTAGCCTACCAGTCGATATCGCTGCACCCATCAATTCCTCACAACCACGGCCATATTCCACCTCTTCGTGCAACGTCTTTGCAATAAGTAATCCACCAAACTTGCATGTATCATGCTCACCTGGTGTGAAAACTACGAACAACTTAAGCATACCGCGTCCAACCCCCCCATACGACCATCGCCTAGGGGACCCAAGTGGCCCCAAAATTCACCTAAGTATTCCCCTCCCACGAACAGAAAAGTAAATGCGTCAGTTGAAACAAAAAGGCCGGCCGGCCGGCATCTATTGATGCAAACCTGATTGATTCCTGACAAAAGCCAGAAAACACACCATCGATGCACCTGTTCCACCTGATGCATTTCGTTCTGATCTCTTGCACCCCATTTACAGAGACGTTTCACGAAGGCCGGTGAAGCCGCACACAATTTACAATGTTAAAATAGTTACATTGAAAGAGAAAGCTAATCCCACCACTAAAGCCCACCAAAGCTGACGCATCTCTTAATCGTTCACTACCAAAGTTTCTTAGTGACCTTCCGTGTCATTTTAGAGTCCGTATGTAGACACAGGACAAGTGCAATCATATTTCGTTCAGATAGTGTCACGTGACAGGAATATAAGTTTGAAACATTAGCATTGAGATTTTTTCAAGAGTTAGTTAACATGAAACCCAAAGCGTACCTGGAAATTAAAAATATAATAATAAACATTGAACAATTGTGCCTACTATCCCTTATTGATTGCTTGTTAATATCAATTGAATTCAATGCTTACAAGTGTTCGTCTTTCGTTCAATTGTGTCTATAAGTTGAACAATAACAATGTCCATTGTCAACTGTCATGAATCATTAACTTTCTTCTTCCATCATACGTTTATATAATGTGAAGCCTACTTCCATCACAACAGTTCTTTTTCTATGGCTTCAGCTCTGTTCGAGTATTGTCAAACTAATGCTGAAGTCTGCTGTAGGAGTACGTATATATACACACCACCATTGTGATTGTTATATCAACATTTAGCGATCACTTGGCAACGTACAAGTGCTTGTATGTAAACAAGTATGTAAACGCCATGAAATAGACATCGTAGTGTGAAAACGTTGGGAATTATGGAATCACGTTCTCTTTGGACAAGATATGAATCCGTAAAGTTTTTCATTTTCCGCTCCAAGCATTTTATGAAATAACTTGACTCAATTGATGACGAACACCTGGATAAGTTTATAGTTTGTTTTGCTTTTTTAGAACATCACTTTGAATAACAATACCAATTTTTAGAATAAATAACAAAAATTTGTAGCTAGTCAATTGTTCAAAATTAATATAAACACAATCACGTGAACACCATCATTGAAATAGAAAAGAAACAGTCGAATATTTTATACGTGAGTTTTAAGACGAACTTTTGTTATTAATGTGCATATTTCTGTTCTCCACACCCGCCTTTCTTTCTGTCTTTGAAACATAATTGTCAAAGAAAGTAAAACTGAAAGAAAGACAACTATTTCACAAGTATAGAATGACTAATCCCACCACAAAGGCCCACCACAATTTATATCTTTGTTAACCTATAACTACCAAACATTCTTCAATTTACTTATATCGGTCAGGTGAGAATATCAAAGTGCAGGGTAGCCTACCATTCGATATCGCTGCACCCATCAATTTCTCACAACCACGGCCATACTCCACCTCTTCGTGCAACGTCTTTGCAATAAGTAATCCACCAAACTTGCATGTATCATGCTCACCTGGTGTGAAAACTACGAACAACTTAAGCATACCGCGTCCAACCCCCCCATACGACCATCGCCTAGGGGACCCAAGTGGCCCCAAAATTCACCTAAGTATTCCCCTCCCACGAACAGAAAAGTAAATGCGTCAGTTGAAACAAAAAGGCCGGCCGGCCGGCATCTATTGATGCAAACCTGATTGATTCCTGACAAAAGCCAGAAAACACACCATCGATGCACCTGTTCCACCTGATGCATTTCGTTCTGATCTCTTGCACCCCATTTACAGAGACGTTTCACGAAGGCCGGTGAAGCCGCACACAATTTACAATGTTAAAATAGTTACATTGAAAGAGAAAGCTAATCCCACCACTAAAGCCCACCAAAGCTGACGCATCTCTTAATCGTTCACTACCAAAGTTTCTTAGTGACCTTCCGTGTCATTTTAGAGTCCGTATGTAGACACAGGACAAGTGCAATCATATTTCGTTCAGATAGTGTCACGTGACAGGAATATAAGTTTGAAACATTAGCATTGAGACTTTTTCAAGAGTTAGTTAACATGAAACCCAAAGCGTACCTGGAAATTAAAAATATAATAATAAACATTGAACAATTGTGCCTACTATCCCTTATTGATTGCTTGTTAATATCAATTGAATTCAATGCTTACAAGTGTTCGTCTTTCATTCAATTGTGTCTATAAGTTGAACAATAATAATGTCCATTGTCAACTGTCATGAATCATTAACTTTCTTCTTCCATCATACGTTTATATAATGTGAAGCCTACTTCCATCACAACAGCTCTTTTTCTATGGCTTCAGCTCTGTTCGAGTATTGTCAAACTAATGCTGAAGTCTGCTGTAGGAGTACGTATATATACACACCACCATTGTGATTGTTATATCAACATTTAGCGATCACTTGGCAACGTACAAGTGCTTGTATGTAAACAAGTATGTAAACGCCATGAAATAGACATCGTAGTGTGAAAACGTTGGGAATTATGGAATCACGTTCTTTTTGGACAAGATATGAATCCGTAAAGTTTTTCATTTTCCGCTCCAAGCATTTTATGAAATAACTTGATTCAGTTGATGACGAACACCTGGACAAGTTTATAGTTTGTTTTGCTTTTTTAGAACATCACTTTGAATAAAAATACCAACTTTTAGTATAAATAACAAAAATTTGTAGCTAGTCAATTGTTCAAAATTAATATAAACACAATCACGTGAACACCATCATTGAAATAGAAAAGAAACAGTCGAATATTTTATACGTGAGTTTTAAGACGAACTTTTGTTATTAATGTGCATATTTCTGTTCTCCGCACCCGCCTTTCTTTCTGTCTTTGAAACATAATTGTCAAAGAAAGTAAAACTGAAAGAAAGACAACTATTTCACAAGTATAAAATGACTAATCCCACCACAAAGGCCCACCACAATTTATATCTTTGTTAACCTATAACTACCAAACATTCTTCAATTTACTTATATCGGTCAGGTGAGAATATCAAGGTGCAGGGTAGCCTACCAGTCGATATCGCTGCACCCATCAATTCCTCACAACCACGGCCATACTCCACCTCTTCGTGCAACGTCTTTGCAATAAGTAATCCACCAAACTTGCATGTATCATGCTCACCTGGTGTGAAAACTACGAACAACTTAAGCATACCGCGTCCAACCCCCCCATACGACCATCGCCTAGGGGACCCAAGTGGCCCCAAAATTCACCTAAGTATTCCCCTCCCACGAACAGAAAAGTAAATGCGTCAGTTGAAACAAAAAGGCCGGCCGGCCGGCATCTATTGATGCAAACCTGATTGATTCCTGACAAAAGCCAGAAAACACACCATCGATGCACCTGTTCCACCTGATGCATTTCGTTCTGATCTCTTGCACCCCATTTACAGAGACGTTTCACGAAGGCCGGTGAAGCCGCACACAATTTACAATGTTAAAATAGTTACATTGAAAGAGAAAGCTAATCCCACCACTAAAGCCCACCAAAGCTGACGCATCTCTTAATCGTTCACTACCAAAGTTTCTTAGTGACCTTCCGTGTCATTTTAGAGTCTGTATGTAGACACAGGACAAGTGCAATCATATTTCGTTCAGATAGTGTCACGTGACAGGAATGTAAGTTTGAAACATTAGCATTGAGACTTTATCAAGAGTTAGTTAACATGAAACCCAAAGCGTACCTGGAAATTAAAAATATAATAATAAACATTGAACAATTGTGCCTACTATCCCTTATTGATTGCTTGTTAATATCAATTGAATTCAATGCTTACAAGTGTTCGTCTTTCATTCAATTGTGTCTATAAGTTGAACAATAACAATGTCCATTGTCAACTGTCATGAATCATTAACTTTCTTCTTCCATCATACGTTTATATAATGTGAAGCCTACTTCCATCACAACAGCTCTTTTTCTATGGCTTCAGCTCTGTTCGAGTATTGTCAAACTAATGCTGAAGTCTGCTGTAGGAGTACGTATATATACACACCACCATTGTGATTGTTATATCAACATTTAGCGATCACTTGGCAACGTACAAGTGCTTTTATGTAAACAAGTATGTAAACGCAGTGAAATATACATCGTAGTGTGAAAACGTTGGGAATTATGGAATCACGTTCTTTTTGGACAAGATATGAATCCGTAAAGTTTTTCATTTTCCGCTCCAAGCATTTTATGAAATAACTTGACTCAATTGATGACGAACACCTGGATAAGTTTATAGTTTGATTTGCTTTTTTAGAACATCACTTTGAATAACAATACCAATTTTTAGAATAAATAACAAAAATTTGTAGCTAGTCAATTGTTCAAAATTAATATAAACACAATCACGTGAACACCATCATTGAAATAGAAAAGAAACAGTCGAATATTTTATACGTGAGTTTTAAGACGAACTTTTGTTATTAATGTGCATATTTCTGTTCTCCACACCCGCCTTTCTTTCTGTCTTTGAAACATAATTGTCAAAGAAAGTAAAACTGAAAGAAAGACAACTATTTCACAAGTATAGAATGACTAATCCCACCACAAAGGCCCACCACAATTTATATCTTTGTTAACCTATAACTACCAAACATTCTTCAATTTACTTATATCGGTCAGGTGAGAATATCAAGGTGCAGGGTAGCCCACCAGTCGATATCGCTGCACCCATCAATTCCTCACAACCACGGCCATATTCCACCTCTTCGTGCAACGTCTTTGCAATAAGTAATCCACCAAACTTGCATGTATCATGCTCACCTGGTGTGAAAACTACGAACAACTTAAGCATACCGCGTCCAACCCCCCCATACGACCATCGCCTAGGGGACCCAAGTGGCCCCAAAATTCACCTAAGTATTCCCCTCCCACGAACAGAAAAGTAAATGCGTCAGTTGAAACAAAAAGGCCGGCCGGCCGGCATCTATTGATGCAAACCTGATTGATTCCTGACAAAAGCCAGAAAACACACCATCGATGCACCTGTTCCACCTGATGCATTTCGTTCTGATCTCTTGCACCCCATTTACAGAGACGTTTCACGAAGGCCGGTGAAGCCGCACACAATTTACAATGTTAAAATAGTTACATTGAAAGAGAAAGCTAATCCCACCACTAAAGCCCACCAAAGCTGACGCATTTCTTAATCATTCACTACCAAAGTTTCTTAGTGACCTTCCGTGTCATTTTAGATTCCGTATGTAGACACAGGACAAGTGCAATCATATTTCGTTCAGATAGTGTCACGTGACAGGAATATAAGTTTGAAACATTAGCATTGAGACTTCTTCAGGAGTTAGTTAACATGAAACCCAAAGAGTATCTGGAAACTAGAAATATAATAATAAACATTGAACAATTGTGCCTACTATCCCTTATTGATTGCTTGCTAATATCAATTGAATTCAATTCTTACAAGTGTTCGTCTTTGATTCAATTGTATCTTTAAGTTGAACAATAACAAAGTCCTTTCTGAACTGTCATGAATAATTAACTTTCAATTACCTTAAATATGTCTTCTTCCATCATACATTTATATAATGTAAAGCATATTTCCATCACATCAGCTCTTTTTCTATGGCTTCAGTTCTGTTCGAGTATTGTCAAACTAATGCTGATGTGTGCTGTACGAGTATATATACACACCACCATTGTGATTGTAATATCAACATTTAGCGATTACTTGGCAACATACAAGTGCTTGAATGTAAACATTATTAAACTATCCACTAGACCATTATTTAACATTATTGTTGAGTGTGTATTGCACACATTGCATTTGCCCTAATGTTACTAACAACAGAACGGAGTTGGATACAAAACACTAAACAGTGAAATCGGGTCCCCTCATAGGAAGTGTTTTTGAAAATTTATAAAATATTTTGAAATGGGAACGTAAATTAATTTTAAAATATAGTTGTCCATTATGCAATTTAAACAAACAATTCATGTGAGTTTATGATACATATTGATTACAAATTAAAATTATAATAATTATATATTTCTCTGAACAACATACCACAGCTTGTGCTCTCTTTTGAGGAGACTCAATTTTCGCAAAAGCGACGACAGATCTGCCAAACATGACGCGCGTGAAATATAAAAAAGACACAATCTTTAGCGTTTATGGCACGAAATACATAATACTGGATTGTAGTAAGTTAATATTATCTAAACATATCTTGCTATACAAATTTTATTCCAAATTTTGCCAATCGCAATCATATTAAAAGAAGTACGAATGGAATAATAAAAGTTTAGTATTTTATGTTTTTCCTGTTACAAACATATAGGTAGTATTATAATTGAAATTATTTATCCAAGCTTTTGAGTTTGACACTAACATGAATTGCGTTATGTAAGATAAAAAATAAATCTTTTCTACATACAAAACTCTTGTTGACGAAATTTCACGATGATACATTACACGAGATGTATATGGGTATCAAATGATACATATTGGTATCATATTCATAAGGTATCGATATGAAAAGTTTTATTTTTCTATTGTCTCTCTCTCTCTCTCTCTCACCCTCTCTCTCAATCACATTAAATAAAAATGTTTGCTTCAAACTTTAAATTTCTTCCGTTATTTTGAATTGTTCTTCAAATTCATATTTAAAAGTTTTTTGTGCATTTTTGATCGATCTGAGTCTTAAATTTTGCAAATAGGAAAGAAAAAAAAATGTATGCAGTACAATGTTGCAAGGTACAAATTCAATTTGCAAGCTTATTTACATTATTGATTGATTAGTTGATTGGTTTGGTGTTTTAAGTCCACTTTATGCACTTTAAGGGTAATCAGAACTGGACCAACAGTTTAATGAGCTTCTATAAATTTGGACACCGCATTTTGCGATAATAGGGTAAGACGGTACTCGAACCGAGGACTGGAATGGGATAATACTGCAGGAGGGTGATAGAATAGTAAATAGGAAATGTTTCATAACCTGATCAGTTTATCTCTGTGTCTCCAGCCATCTTCGAACACCGGCGAAGACAGGTTAGTTTCTATCCCGAAAGATAACTACGAAAGCTCAAATTGCGAAAATCCTGTTTTTCACGAGTTAGAAAACAGGTGTAAAAGAATAGGAGAAGATGGCAAATAGGTTTAGAAGTGATATAACAGTAAGTCATAATTGTAAAATAACTATCAATATGCACACTCTTATTTTTAGTATATATATCCTCATTTTCACGAATTAGAAAACAGGTGTAAAGAATAGCAGAACTAGAGTACACTGGAGACTCAAAATAAATAAGTACTCGTAATAGGCTACGAACCTCGTACCGAGCCCGGTACAATTTGAAGCCTCTTTTGGAACGCGACGATTCGCTCGATTGACTTGGTGCGCTCTATGTACTGTAGTATGCTTTAATTTGCAACTTACAATTCATGTCATTGAGATGTGTAAGTGTAAACATCCTAGATGGACAAATTCAATTATCTCGAATCATCGGAGCAGAGTTATTGAAGATACTGGTTGTTTAGAAATCTGTTGTTGGATATGTAATTATCTGATGTATTTACTTACAATTTTTGTAACCAGTATCATGCGTCATTATAACTTTTACGACACATGTGTATTAGTTGTCACATTATTAAAATAATAAAGCAATTACCTTTTACAAATACAGCTCACAATAATGTAACGCTTATATCACTTGTTGCATTGTAGTAACATTCACATGATATATGTAGGTTTTTAATTTTTTAAATTTATTTATTTGAGAAATCCTGAATACAGAGAGAATCCATTTTATATCAGGATATCAACAGAGAGAAAAATAGAAATTAACAAATGAGAAGCACGGACATATATGTAACAAGAATAATAAAATAAAAAAATAAAAAATAATAATAATAAAACAATAACTAGGGTATAACAAATATTAATCTCTCTTCAGCTGCTTGATGCACGCATTTCTGAAAGCCTGCTTAGATAGATGGAAGCCTGGAGGATCATTTAGTATATTGTACCATGTTTGTAGCCTATAGAGAAATAACCTTTGTTCTAGGGATAGCCTTGAGGCTTTGGTGTAAAAGAAGTTGTTGCATTTGCTGTTGGTACGTGGGATCTGGATGTGAAGATGTGGCAAGAGTTCGTTAGTGAAAAGTTGTCCATTCATGATTTTGAAAAGAAATGTTAGATCTGAAACTTGACGGCGAAGGGAAGGATCGTGATTTGAAGAGTAGATAGAATTTCATGTTTGGAAAAGTTTGCAAGGGCTGGACATCTATGTTTGACTATTCTGATAAAGAAATTTACCACTTTGTTTGTTCTCTTTATATTGCTGTCACAGACCAATGACCAAATACAGGAACCATATTCAAGAACAGATACGACGCACGTTGTAAAGTAGGTTTTTAGGGCAGAAAGATGTGTGATATCTGTAAATCTGTAAATTAGCCCAAGGGTTTTCATGGCTATTGAAGTTATGTAATCTATATGGTGGCTGAAAGTGAGTTTGCTGTTGAAAATGACTCCAAGATCTTTGTGCTGTTGTACAAACGGGATGATTTTGTTGCATAATCTATAGGATGGTGCTGTAAAATTGGATTTGAGGGTAAACCTCATGAAAACGGATTTTTCGGGATTTATTCTGTTAATTCCTCCAATTACATGAAATCCATTAGTACATAATGAGATGGAAATATTGTCCCTTTACATGTGGTTAGTCACAATCAGATTATATAGTGTACTGCGTAAATAGTAGATTATACATTTTAACAACGCTTGCTTCCTTCCTACTAGGCAGGCTTCAATAATTGGTTTCTGCAAACTGCAATAAAAATACTTTCCTTTTCAGATACGGTTACGAGAATTCTACCGTGATGGTAGCAAATAGGTCCATCGATAGCAGCGCAAATGAAATGCTCCTGCTAGTGTTATATCCACTAAGGGGAATGGAGGTATTTGTTATTTTATAAGTACGTGCAAAAAGCTTGAATAGTGTACATACTGGTTATGAAAAACAACTGTGTTCACTAGTTTCTGTTGTGACATCACCACATCAGAATTTGCAGTAATTTCTCGAATATTATAAGATATATCGTTGATTTATGGTAGCACACCCAATAGTTATTCGCAACTAACAAGCATGGGGTAAATACATTATTCACCGAAATTTAATTATTATTCAACATTTCTTTGATGCGTGATATTTTGTATGTGTATAGTTATTAAGAGGCTAGCTAATTTCCAGATATTATAGTAGGACGTTTAGCAAAATAATTTTGTTAATGATAATTCATTATGAAAAATTACTATACAGGGTGTAACGGTTAATTAATTTCGTTTATTTTTCTTCGATTTTCTTCCACTTTTGGCCAATCGCGAAGATGAGGATGAGTGAGATATGGTGAAATCGATGAACACAAATGTCCAAGCTGGGATTCCAGCCCAGGATCCCTGGCGTCGTAGCGTACTGTGCTAACCACTCTGCCACGGAGATCAACTGTAAACTTTAGGATATATATTTCCAACGATTGGTGTACAGAGACTGAAGTCTGATTAATTTTCTTCCTAAAATCAGGGAAATTGTTATGGACGTCAATAATTTCATTTTAATTTGTTTAACAAAAATCTTCAGAGAGTCGAGCTGAGTCTTTTCAAATTTTCAGACATTCCTTGGGTCGCCTTATGAGTTTCCTGAGGGAAAAGTGAATTACTTTATGTACGAGCCGGACGTTCAGGATTCCTTCACATTTGTTTTCCGACTGAGTCTTATGGTTACTGTGAGTACTCCTGACGTCAGGAGCTTGAACCAAAACCAAAGGCAGTGCAACTTCAGGGACGAGGTTGTTCTTGACGTCAGCCCCGTCTACAGCCGAGTGGGCTGTAAGATCCAGTGCATGTATCAGCAACTAATGAAGAAATGCAACTGTTCACCTCCCATAGTCTACAGTTTAGGTGAGTCTGATTCAATAACTCATTAAAATTCGGTTGCTGAATATAGTCACGTGCATTAGTCATTGAAAACTTATAATAGAACTCCTGGTAGAGTGAAAATTAGTATCATTGTCAATAGAACCCGCAGGTGTGTGTTATGTTGAAAGAACATTTGACACGTTCCACCGTCCTGCTGTAAGAACCCGATTCTCTAATGAGAAACTTGGAAACCATGCCGAGCATCCCAAAGTGGAAAAAAATATATGCTAAATTGGATTGGATTGATTTGGTGTTTTAAGTCCACTTTATGCACAGTAAGGCTAATCGGGACTGGACCTACAGTTTAAAGTGGGATCCGAACCACTTGTGCCTCCACCGGGTATCGAACCCGGGACCTCTTGATTACAAGGCGACGACGCTACCACTGCGCCATCGGGGAGGCCCAAATATATGCTAAAAAAGGGGCGTTTTATAAGATTATGAGAATTATATCGCCCTATAAACTTGTAGAAAATGACATAGGTTTCATAAATACTGATATGAAATTTTAACACGCTTAAAAACAACGATAATCACAGTTGAAATATGTATACATCGACATGTTTAAAATGTAAGAAACTTTCACAATAATAAAATATAATTTGTCATGGGATCAGAATATAATATGCTCAGCCTTTCACAGGAGCCCCATGTCTCAGGCGAATACAGAACATTGTATGCCAGTTCGAGGATTACATAATAGCTTGTATGCTGAATCTTTTGCAAGAGAAGTAAGCTTTCATTTGTCTTTTGTGAACGATGTAAAAAGTCAAGAATATTCGTCGAACCGAATCTTGCCTCATTCATTAAAGGAGGCCGGAGCGTGTAGCTATTCGTCTTCCTTACAAACCTCATTTTGATAAAGCATGGGATTCTACGTGGACAGATTTTGTATAGTTGTGCATAGTTCTCACAGTAGACTTGACATTAAATAACTGTGGCATCAGTAGTAACCACATCGTCGTCTCTTATTCGTTGTTGAATAAATTTTTTTTCCAATCCTTCAGTCACCCAAGCAAGCATGGAGTGGATGTCAACAGATGCACATAGCCCGAGCGAAATTCTATGGAATATTTCTGATGGCAGCTGTTCCAAAGCATAAGCGGGAGGTTATTTCACTTACCTTATCTAAAACTGAGCCGACATCGGCATTATGAAATCAAGTCCAAACTTCACAAGTCATATGCTTTGTTTACATTTAATGCGTTCTTACACTAAATGGAGAATATCACACACCAGTGTAGTATTGTAAATATTTCCAGGCCAGTAAATATATATATACATATATATAAATATATACCGTGTATAAAGGTAAAAGGTAAAGTGCTCCCCTGTGCTTAGCAACACGCCATGAAGGCGTATAGGGGGTGTGGGGGTAACGCCCCACACTTTCTTGATCCGGTCGTGAGTGGGGGTGATGTGATCAGCATCACCCCCCTGACCGCCTTTACCCCCCAGGGTTTCCCCCAGGGTACCCATGTCATTCGACGCAGATTTGCAGCAAGCCATAAAAAAATTATTCACTCGACATTTTTACGAAGATGATACCCAATTATACTTTCCAGGTCATCCGGCTTCATTCGAACATAACCTGCGGTCACTGAACTCCAACTTGAACATCGTCAATAACTGGTGTGAATCTAACGGTCTTAAAATCAATCCGGAAAAATCCACTTTCATGATCGTTGGATCTAATTATTCAAGGTCGTTAATGAAAAACATTAACATTGATCTCAAAATAAACAATTTGTCTATTGTCGGGAGTAACACTGCCAATAATCTTGGTCTGGTCTTTGACGAAATAATGGAAATTTTCAGAACATGAAAAGACGCAATGTATGAAAGCTTACGGAACACTGAGAAATCTAAATCGTTTCCGTGACTTCCTCTCTGTTGAATGCAAGGTAAGACTCATCCAAGCATTAATGTACCCATTCTTTGACTATTGTGATAATGTTTACGGCCCTCAACTCTCGCAAAATCTCAGTATAAAAATACAAATGGTGCAAAATGCCTGCATCAGATACATTTTCAACTAAAAAGATCGGATCACATTCTTCCGATTTTAAATAACAATCAGGTTCTTACTATGGCAAACAGAAGGAAAATGCACTATCTCTGTTTCGTCCGAGGTATATTAGCAGAAGGTAAATCGCAGTATCTGTTCGAAAAAATGCATTCTCGTAGGGATATCCATGAATATGCTACCCGCAAGCAGAACAATTTCGATTTATCCCATCATTCTACCATGGCCTACAAATCATCTTTCTCCTTTTCGGCTCTCAAATCATGGAATGCATTGCCTGAAAACATCGCATGTATAAAGAACCCCGTAAATATCAGAGGTAAAGTAAAATATATACTGTTAATGGAACAATGGCATAGTCGCGGCACATACTGAAGGTATCAAGTCACTACATGAAATTGTATTTTTATTATTATGTATTACTTTTGTCTTTTAGTATTACTCATTATTTTGTATTTTGTATTTGTAGTTAATCACTTTGTTTATTCATTTAATTTTGTGTATTTCTTACAAGTATATATGTATTATTTTACTTGTAGCTCACTGCTTCACATGCAGTTTATTATACCTGTATGTAATATTACATTGACATAACGGCCGGTTCAAATCCGGGAACTTTTCTAACGGTGGAAGCGGCCCCGGCGCCCACCCAGCGTCGAATAACATGGGTACCTGGGGGAAACCCTGGGGGGTAAAGGCGGTCAGGGGCGTGATGCTGATCACATCACCCCCACTCACGACCGGATCAAGATAGTGTGGGGCGTTACCTCCACACCCCCTATACGCCTTCATGGCGTGGTGCTATGCACAGGGGAACACTTTTAGGTGGCAGAGCAGCCTATAGGCTGAACCTCGCCCGCTTAATAATAATAATAATAATAATAATAATAATAATATATATATATATATATATATATATATATATATATATATATATATATATATATATATATATATATATATAGCATCCCCACAGGGGATGACCAATTGCAACCTGAAAGAGAATGCACTCTTTATCCCCTTCTCAAACAAGTACCACTCTGATACAGACACTTACACAGATTTTCGAAGACAACACACCCTCCTGTCACTCGAGCCTGGAACTATGAGTCATTTTTTTTTGATACAGTGATTGGTGGGAGGGTGGTTTTCTTTACTTTACAACAACTGTAGTTTCTCGTGACTAGATGTTCTTGATCAAACTAGGGAAATATAGGTTACTCTTGACACAAAGGAAAATAAAGTGGTAGAGGCACACTTAAAATAAATGATTACACTAAATTACTTCCATTATATGCACAAAATATGCACATTAAAAAGATCAAATATGCACATTAAGCTCAAATATGCAACAACGCCTCAAATAAGCATATATATGCAGTATAGAACTTTGTCAGTGTGTTCCCAATCAAGTGAAATCAATGAATCTGTTGAAAGCATATGAATTTTCCCCAAGGATAAAAAACACACAAATATGGAAAAATCCGCATCCTAGTTATCAGTATTGACGGAGCAACATGATCAGAAGGAGAAATAGGCTTTCGCTCAGAACTTGCTGTCATATTCAATAATAACCTTTATACCTTTTAGAGGAGACCTCATATCAGAGAGGGGATCGTCGACGAGCGAATGCACCTATCTCTATGGTTATTGAAATTCGTTGCCAAGTAGAGGACAATAATACCTGTAGCCTTATTGTTACTTTTTGACAGATTTCCTTCCATCATTCAGCATACTTCTAATAACCTTGCATTCAGCCACATACTAAGATCCGAATTAAACTCTACACCAAGTCACAATCCAAAAACGGTTCTCCTCAGATATTCCGTTGGAGATAAATAAATTTATGCCGTCTGCAACAGAATTTGAAGTTGTGTTCAAGTGCTTTCTTCTGAACATTTTTTTAAATAAATTATTTATAACGAACTTACAGGAGACTGGTGCTTTAGATGAAGTAATATTTCCAATGTTCATAAGCCGAGAATAAGAGTAATGTATTACCATTTCCAGAAATATACTCAATGACTATATTCTATGGTACCCCACATTCCATGGCACCCAAATTAATTACTAAATTTGCTTAATTACTAACCCAGGCCATCTTACTTTTCACATAAAAGGTAGAAAATATAATTTAAAGAACTTAAATGGAATAAATCATAAACAATGTAAGGGTTTTATCACAGAATATTACAATTTTGCGAAGTGATGTATTAAATATTTTTTTAAAATAGACAAATAGAATGTCCCATTTTTATTAATAGTATCTATTCTTTATTTCAGGCAAATTCAAACCTTGCGACACCAAGGGATTAATTTGCATTGCTCGCGCCAAAGGTAGTATTAATATAAATATGACTTACATAGAATTCTGTAGCTTCGATGGCTGGTAATTTCATTTACTAAATTAGGAGGCTGAACATCTGCACACAATTAAACCTCATGCAACCCACCTGACCAGTTTTAATTGCTACGAATCGGCGGCGTAATAATTTGCCTTGTTCAGA
Source organism: Lepisma saccharinum (assembly GCF_977018435.1). Taxonomy (NCBI): domain Eukaryota; kingdom Metazoa; phylum Arthropoda; class Insecta; order Zygentoma; family Lepismatidae; genus Lepisma; species Lepisma saccharinum. The sequence continues at coordinate 47,318,418 of NC_139237.1, read as the reverse complement.
TGTCAATTTGTGCAAACTCTCTTGATCAAATTAAAAAGACTGGAAATATGTGCAGGATTACTTAAAATGATTGTCAGGGTTTCAGTAATTTCTAGTCGGCAGGTTAGGAAAACTTATAGTTTGTAACAGAAACACTTAGTGGATGAACTCTCAAGGTTCTATTTCATGAAAGCCGTGATCGGTAATTACGTAATTGGTCGATAGGTGGCATATTTTGCAAGATGGCAGCTCATGGTAGGAGACTGCGGAAGGAAAACTAGCTAACACCCACCAATCATACTCTCGTGTACAAATATTCGTGTTCAAAAATATTATATGTGGAATTTTTCAACTCGCGTTTGTTCATCATTGGATTGTCTTGGTCGCTAGATTCAATATTTTTATTACCCCGTTAGTTGATAAAAACATTATGACGAATAAACTTTATTGGATGTATAGATGACGTCCAAAGAAGAATAACGTGAAGAGAAATAAAAAAAAAACATCCATCTGCATGTACACTTCCTTGCCTCTAATCTCTTCACTTAACGTTGCATGTTATATTGTACAGTTACGGACACTTCTGGGTTGTAATAATCCAATTGGCTTTCAATGCCATCATTACAACACAGAAGTGTTCGTGACTGTACAATATATGGTGAAGTGAAAGCAGGTTTCTTACTAATATCAATGTCTAGTTTGATTTGTATTTCAAAGCCCTATGGCTTAGCGCACTTCTTATGAACACTTAATACATTTGACTCTATCACTGGTGTGGGCAAGATTTCTTTTCGGAGGGGCCTCGGATTCTAAAGGTTGATATTACATAGCTGTGGTCCGGGATGCAGAATAAAGTATTTTGTAATTACCATTTTCAGTTTTCGTTTTAAAAGTTATTCAAAGACAAAAATGGTTATTGTAGACCTTTTTGAGGGTGGGTGGGTATGCATTTATCACTTTGTTTTTTCCATAGTTCTTTCATTTGAAAATTCTGATTTTCTCAAAATTTCGGGAGGGGCTGTGGACCTATCAGCTACCCCTTGCGGACGCAGTGGACTAGTGTCAACTTTACAATTAGTTGTACCTCAAACTTCTAAACTACCACATTTACATTTCTAGGGTCCACGACGTATTATTATTTTTTTGAAATTTATTTCAGGTGAGCAGAAAAATGTAGAGAAATGTAAATGCTACGCTGGATGTGAGGAGGAGGACTACGAGACCTCACTTTTTGTGACCGACGAGGGGTAAGTATTGACTTCCATGATAAATATAAACTTATTCCTAAATAATTATACTACCACGTTGAAATAAAACTAATAATAACTACCATACATAGTCATCCACAATTGTTTCTAGTTGTTTTTCTAATTATTTTAAGTTAATTTCACTGATCAGAATTGAGCACTAAAAGTGGTAAACGTTGTAAGTGCCAATAGCGAAAGTGTTGGGAAATTGCATCGTTCTGCACGTCAGCCCGTAAGAACTTGCACACTAGTGACCTCTTTACACGCCCTTTGAACTACTTAGAGGGCTACCAGCCACATTTCACATTTACCACATTATAAAGCATGACACATTTCACAGTTTAACGTGGAAAACGGTGTTTGAATTATTGTGGCACTTACAGCGTTTACCAATTTTAGTCTTCATGTGTTGATGAAGGAGGAGAAAATACAACAAAACGCCGTTCTTTAACGTGGATACAAACCTAGTTGCTTGGAGCAGACCCTAAGCACACCGTTGACGTTTACTACAGTCAAATGATTTGTGAACGGAATTGCTCTTTTGACTGTCTTGCAGTATGTATGGCAACCGAAGCAAAATATCTCACTGCAATGCAACTCGTACGTTGTGGAATTCGCCAAGACAAAAAAGTGTGGTGTTGGGCATCGTGGAATCTTTATCGACTTTGTACCCCAAACGCCTTAGAGTCTTAACAGTTGTAATTTAATAGTTTATTTCTCAAACTCCTATCAACCACTTCTGGCAAAAACGATACATGTACAGTTTCATATAGCCCTTGCCAAGACGCATCGTTTGATGCAGAAATCGATCATGTGACCGGGTACTTAGATACCTTAGCTACGCGGTCACATGATCGATTCCAGCATCAAACGATGCGTCTTGGCAAGGGCTATATGAAACTGTACAAATGTCGTTCTCGCCAGAAATGGTCGATAGGGGGTTTGTGAAATAAACTATACAATTACGTAACACTGCTGCCATCGAGTTGGTAGGGAACATCGCCTTGATGTCTGCCGAGTGCCTCCCATTGAGTGTCTGATAGCGTCTGTGTGACGTTCACGAAAATATTTGAGTAAGGTTTGTCGTCCACCATGACGCTTTAACCGTCGTGTTTTGGGAAGTTGTACAGCTCTTGCCACATGTTGACGTCTACAACTGATATCTGAACTACAAATTCGTGGCTTCGTGAAGGAAAAGCCTCCCCGATGGCGCAGTGGTAGCGTCTTCGCCTTGTAATCAAGGGGTCCCGGGTTCGATACCCGGTGGAGGCACATGGCACAGTGGTTCGGATCCCACTTTAAACTGTAGGTCCAGTCCCGATTAGCCTTACTGTGCATAAAGTGGACTGAAAACAACAACTCAATCAATCAATCAATGAAGGAAAAGTGAATCGTCTCTAGAAACCTTCAAACCTCTTACACGGATTCGGCATTTTGGTGTGGTGCCTTGTACTCATCATTGCGCCATTTAATTTCGTAAAAGTCAACTGAAATTTCTTCTCGTGACGTCTTAGTTGGCGTCAACCTTTACTATTTCCTGGAACAACAATTTAACGTGCGTACAACCGCCAACAGTGACGCCATTCGTGATTAAAATCCAGGAGCATAATTGTTGACACCTTGTTGGTTGAGGTCGGTTTGTGCAAAATATTTGTGTTTACCTGTTTTACTTCAAAGTCGCATTGGTGGAGGAGTGTGTTTCATGGGAGTATCGAGGGGAGCAAACAAATATTTTTGGTAGGAATAAACAACACTTTTATCCAAGGGGGCAAGCAGCGTCCCTGGAAGCGCAATACTCTATTTCTCAATTACTTAAAAAGGGAATAATACATATTTTGCTATCCACTGAAAAGTCACAGTGAACAAAATAATTTTTAACCACTAGTCTTCCAGATGTTACAAGTGCCCTTATTGCCTCTCTCTGGATACGCCCATGGTGTGTACCATGTTAATATTCTCGGGTCTACAAGTTCACATTTTCAGTCCCAGTCCAGACATACATATTCTTCCTGCTCCTGTTACAAATCTCATCTTTTAATATTAATATATTTTCACTGTCTCAATCTTAAAATGAGATAAGGGTTTCCTCCTTGTGACGGTTCTCTTCAACGTCACAAATTTATAGAAATATTTTCTTCTAATTTTTCTCACACTTATTATGTTTTAGCCATAAATGGTCTCAATTTTATTTAGTTTATGTACTACCTACTACCGGACAATGTTCGATAATATTCTTTTACCTACATTAAGTTATATTACACTTTGTATTTGCCAAATGTATGATTACAAAAACGAACAGTTACTGCATTGGATGATGAATTGAATATACCGAGATTTGGTATGCTGCATTTTCCTTTCCACATTATACATCTTTTAAGGTAATTTAGTGATGTAATTTGCCCACAGAATTTAATCTTCACATTCCCATATTTACTGTAATATTCGGTTTGGAGAAAACTTAATTGTAAACAGTGTTTAAGAGCAATGCACATATTACATATAATGTACTGACGTTTTTCGAAGATCCTAAGAGATTCAACGTAGTGAACAAACACACACACACTTATTCACTCACACACATTCATTCACATACACACACTAAACACATATACATAAACTCAGACACACACACACGCACGCTCACTTCACTTAACAAATTAACATTACTAACTATATATAAAATTAATTTATATAAGTGGCCGCGGTGGCTCAGTCGGTAACGCGTCTGACTACCATGCTAAAGGTCTCGGGTTCGATCCCCGGCCGGTTCAAATCCGGGAACTTTTCTAACGACGGAAGCGGCCCCAGCGTCGAATAACATGGGTACCTGGGGGAAACCCTGGGGGGTAAAGGCGGCCAGGGGCGTGATGCTGATCACATCACCCCCACTCACGACCGGATCAAGAAAGTGTGGGGCGTTACCCCCACACCCCCTATACGCCTTCATGGCGTGGTGCTAAGCACAGGGGAGCACTTTACCTTTTTTTTTTACCTATATAAAATTAATTGTGAAACTCTTTACTTTATTACCTTTCTCACTGACCGAAATTTTTCAATCCGGACATGATCTTGAGTCTTTGTCTCTGTAAAATGTCCTGAACATAAATTGTCCTTTAGCCTACTCTTGTCCAACATAAATGAAGGAGGTGATTTCTTGTTTCCTTTTCAGGAAGAGCATCAAATCAATTGTTTACGTAATGGACAGCTTTCCTAAGGCTCGCTTCAAGAGAGATGTTATGTTTGGAAATTTGGAAATGTTAGGTAATGTCAAGATTCGTGTAGATATATTATAATGACAAAATAAGTGTGCACATAGTTAATGTTAACGTGAGTAAATAGTAAATATGCGTGTAGACATGAGAAAACTCTGAAAATTTATTACCTTTCCAAAGACATCACCATCTGGTACGCAAGTGAAGACTACAGGCCGGCGTGAAAAAAATCTCAACGCATTTTCCTGCTCAATTAATGAAATACGTGAGAAATGTTCGGAATGATTTTAGTTGAAACAAGAACAAAGAAAAACTAGTGAACATGAGGGAGAGAGATAGCGAGATTTAGGGAGAACTGAAGTTAGAGAAATTGATAGAAAGAGACAGAGAAACGGACGAAGAGGAAGAGAAAGAAAGGAAAAGAAAGGAAAGGAGAGAAACAGAAAAAGAAGTAAAAGAGAAATATAGTAAGGCGATGGGAGAGATGAAGAAACAAAATGAGACAAGAAAGAGCGAACCGGAGAAATAAATTGGAACAAATACAGGAACAGGGAAAGCAACGAAAGGAAGAAATTGTAAATACAGAAAGAAAGAGAGATATAGAGGAAATGAAATAGGAAATGGTATATTGAGATACAAAGGAAGAATGAAAGGCAAGCATAGAGAACAGAGGAAGAAAACTAGACGATTGAAACAGAGGAAGTAGATGAAAAGGTAAATGGAGGAAACAAACTGGAGAGAAATACAGAAAATAAAAATAAAGAGTTAGGGAAAGAGCAATAGAAAGAGATATGCAGAATAAGACAATACGGACACATAAAGCAAACCAAATAGGAAATATAAAAACAGAAGGAAAGAAAGAAAAAGAAAGACAGAGTATTGAAGCAGCGGAATAAAAAGAAGGAGATAGGAAAACAGTGGAATAGAAGATAAGGAAAATGGGGGAAATAATAAGTGGAGATAGGCGGCCACATTAATACATTAATAGTATATAAATTACTTACTTACCGCCACGGAAGAGGACATATATACGTATATATATTATATTTCTACACATTTGTAGTAACTATTCAAGAATATTTTTCACTTTAAAATGTTCTCCTGACAGCTGATATTTTGATAACAAAATACGTCTAAAATGACAGATTTTTGTATAAAATTTTATACCCTTTTTAGTTGCGGAATTATAGTTATTTTGTATGTGCTTTAATGACTTAAATATGTACAAAATGTTTAATTTTTCTGTATTTAATTGTAGAATGCTCTCGCATTTTTATTTAGATATTTTTTTCCAAATCACTGCCTACCCATTAGATTTTCTGTGCGAAAATGAAAAATGAAATGACATTTTATCCATGCTTTTAAAACATAAAAATATCATTATTTCTTCGTTGATTTTATTAAATGCTTGTCAAGTCACTCGTTTCTTATCAAAAATGTAAAATTACGGGTACGTGTATTTTTATGCAATTTTGTAAAAATATTACCACATTATGCTTCATGTCTGTGTATTTATTTGGAATAAATTCCTAATTCTTGTTACTACATATTTTGATACTGAATAATGTTTATCTTATATTTTTTAGTAAACATCTCTGAGATAATATTCCGTCTCTGACGGTAATGCATATTTTTGGACGCTGTTGTTAGCAAGCTTTTATATCAAGATTCGGCATTTATATTTCATCTTTAGTGATTTTGGCCTATTTTTCATCCTAATTAGCTATAGTACTATACTGCTTCAGCTGTGGGTATCTTAAATAGGAACTTGCTACTTTTCGTTCGCTACGTACCAGGTCCTCTATTAATTTTATATACACACATTTTACATCTAAACCCTTTTCTTCAATTATTAATTTAATAAGAACATAATAATGGTACTTAAGGAAGTACAATTCAATACGTGCTGTATTGCTTTCCATAGGAAATATTCTACATAAATTTTACCATATATTTTTTAGTTATCTATTAATTACAAGAAATCAACCTCTTTCACTGTTTATTGACAAATTTTCATTTTATTTCAGTATGCCATTACAACACGACATACTATTAAGTTTTGAAATGTTTGTATTCGAACTATGTTCATCACAAGAAATATCTTTGATAAGTTTTCACCCTTCACTATATAGTACAAATTTACAAAGGTTCAAAATAGTTTCTGCACTTAAAATAAACACTCGCTTCCCTGATTCAGTAACCAGTTGTAGACGATTAGCTTGATACATTACAAGCGTTGAAAAAATAAGGCACTTTTGTTTTGCACTTCATGCATGAAATTCACTTGAACGGAATAGTGTACTGTTCCGAACAGGTTTTCTTCACTGTAAATGTTTTCAACTTGATGGAATTAAGCTGTCATATAAATATGAATTGAATTCACAACCATATTCAATTTGTATAATTTCCAAGGCTCTTTCATTGGTAGCATTTACAACTTTACATCATTCGTTTTGATTTATTAAACTAGAATGTGTTCTCTACTTTCAAGCTTTTGAAATTAATCACATTCTGGAATTTCACAGATTTTGTGACATAATATTAGACATTATTGTAAATGTAAAGCACTTATTTTGTTTAATGTATCCCAATATTAAGAGTAAGTATTTGCCTTGTATTGCATAACTGGATAAAACTAATAAGTACTCTAAATGTTGGCTATTTTGGAAAAGTTTGTCCATTCACTGAATGACTATTGTGAGAGAAAAGGCATAGAAATGAACTTGAATTGTGAGTATGATGTTCTGTTACCTTAAACTATTATACACTCCTCACAAAAGGTTCGGAATATTGTTATATTAAGCATTAAGTGATATGTACAGCCTTGGAATGCAACAACACATGGTATCTGTCTGTCTGCTAGACGTTCTTATGTTTTCGCCGACACCGTGTCTATCACCTATTGCTAGAGACGTGAAGTTTTAGTTTTAGCGATAACACCAAAAAGGTGATGAAAGCAAAATAAAGTGTTTAAAATGTATTTTCATAGGTTGAGGAGGCAAGTTTTCGGTGTTTTGAAATCGCGAAATATCGTGATTTATGCCATTTTTTCAGAATAACACCTAACCTAACCAGAAGGGAAATTTCGTAGAAACGGGAAAATTTTTTAGGGAGAAGGACCTATTATGTTTCAGGGGGGATGTGAGAGTGTACACAAAACGGTATTTTAAGGTCGTAGAGGGATTTTTTGGCATTGTTAGGGAAATGTGATGTAGATGATTGTTCAAAGATTTGGGTGTTATCATTCAATAAACATTTCATATTTAGTGGCTGATGAGATGAAATAGTTCTCCAAATGGAAGAAATTTGGTTATTTCTCACAAAGGTAAGCCATATTTTTTTTGTCGTTAATAATAAAACCGAATTTTGCTCTAAACCGCGAAATTGCAGTAAAGAAAAACATGGAAATTTTTGGAAAAATAAAACGAAGACTTCACGTCCCCTAATATAACAATATTCCAAACCTTTCGTGAGGAGTGTATTTTCTTGTATAGATAATGACGGTAATTGGTAAAGCACAGAGAGAAACCTGCGAATATCACATAAAGGAATGTTTTGAATAGTGCGATACAGCCAACTTGTATGCATAGCAATTATTTTGCAAGGCGCTAACTTATTTCCTGAGTTTTGTATAATAACTTTCTTCATAGGCATTATTCATACCGACTTAATGCTATTATCAGTCATACACGTTGTTGTGAAGTGAAGTTTAAGTCTTTTGGTAATTCGTTATATTCAATTAAACATAATTGAAAGGCGTAAAGGTTGTATGCCTGTAGTAAGTTATCTCCTAAGGATTAAGTCTTGAATCTTGTCTTTTGGGTGCAACAAGAACGCTCTAAGGTCATTTTACTCAAAGATGAAACGTGGTCTATAATGAGGAAATGATGGGGTGACACACTCGGTCGTATTATCTACTGCTATTGCTGAACTTGGAAGTTATTTCTACCTTCCAGTCGTCTTCAAGAGTGTGTTCCTTGGTGCGGGTGGCATTGTGAGGTGGACGCTGAACAGTTGGGTGAACAAGTATTGCTCGGCAAATTGTCCACATCTATTTTCATAAATTTTTCTCTTGCATCGTATGCGTTTTTGAGGAATAGATAATTGCCTATACTGATGGACATTTAACACGTATATATCCACTGTACAATCGGCAACAAACATAGCAGTAGGCAAGTTGTCCATCGATATTTTCATTCTTCATTCTGTGCGTTTTCAGGGAACGTAATTGTCCTGGAGCAGAGAATTTGAACTTTTTGTTTCAATTCTTGAACTCAATGTTGCAGAAAACAGAATGAATGAAAATGGTGATGGACAATTCGTGTGATAACCAGAGGGACGTAAACACAATTTATCAAATTTTCAGGAGAGTGGAAATAATGTATTCTTAGAAATATGCCAGACTTTTAAAGAGAGTCAGTAAATTGTCGATAGGTGGCTCCACCTTACTGCTAAGGATGAAAAGTGAAGATGTGTCGATCTGACTCCAAGTAGCCAATAGCTCTTCAGAGGAATTTATTTAAACAAAACTGAAAACAGAATTTTTGGAGTAACGTTCCTTTGGTTTTCATACGACAAATCTGCCTACTATTTTATTTGCCGTTGACTGTACGACTAACATCGTACCAGTACATTGAAACGACCAGTCCCGATAGGTAATCTGTGCATAAAGTGAACTTTTAAGCCAAAACTTGTATGATTGCCGTGAAAGCAATCTTAATGGAACGCAGTTATCAAGTAAGAAGTTTCTTGAGGATTATCACCGACAGAGATTTGCACCTTGAGCACTAGCTGAGGCTACACTCACTTGGAAGAATTCATGATGGCCTCTATGCTGAAACTCTGCGTCGCCGCGACGCCATGCGATGGTCCAGCCAGCTCAGCGTTGCATGGCGTCTGGTCCGAGATCTCAGAGGAGGCGTCGGGTATGGTGAGTCCCAGATCAAGCGGCCTCCCGCTGCCGAAGCCCAGCTGATGCCCGGAGAGGTTGTGCGTGAGACTGTTGCGTTGCAGGTCGCAGTTCCGCCTGAACACCTTCCCGCAACTGGAGCAGTTGTAGGGTTTGATGTCTGTGTGGGTGAGGAGATGAGTCTTGAGATTGCTGCGCTGGTTGAAGCTCCTGCCGCACGTAGGACACTTGTGGGGGGACTCCTCCATGTGCAGGATCTTGTGGACGGCCAATGTCCTCGACTGGCAGAAGCCCTTCCCGCACTCTGAGCATTTGAACGGCTTCTCTTTGGAATGGATGTACCTGGAACGAGCACAAGACGCGAGGATTCAGTACAAGCAACCACAAGTCAAAATATCACAATCGTGTCCCATATTACCTTCTACTACATATCTGTACTAAATGCCGGGAGCAACCAACACACCAACGTTACATCATGTGAAAGAGACGGCGCAGATTATTTATAGAAATAAATTGGTGCACTAATAACATCCTGACTTTAGAATGTACACTAATTGTTCAGCAATTTGATACCCAGTTGGCGCTTAAAGCCCATTAATGTATGATAGTGCGTTTCCACCATTTGCTTTTATAACGACGACATGAGGGGCACAACGACAAATGCCACATTTTCATAAATTCATATGAATTCTAAAATTTGAAACGCTTTATTCACATTTGATGCATGGAAAAAAGGTAATTATTGTCCATAAGATGGTTGATACTGTCAGGGGCAGAAAATAGGAAAAGGCAGAGAGAACGGGAAAAGGCTCCCTTGAGTCAGTCTACTTCCATGAATAATTTTCTGAAACGTTGGAAATCAGGTGAGTTATTGAAATCATTGAAAAACAGCCTACTTCTAGCGAATCATTTTGTACACTTTTCCTGAACAGTATCATAGTGAATTGACACGAAGTCAATGTATGCTACGATGACAACCCCAGAACAGAAAATATCAGTACAAGGGAAGAGGAATCACGAGCAGCATGCTTTGCTGTGCTGGATCGAGTCTTCGTTGGTATGAAGGAGCGATTCTCCCAAATATACCTTTCTCGCCTACAGCCCTTCCAAGAAGTGTTGACGCAGGAATGGTCGTCTGAGGAGAAGATCAGAGAGGTGGCTGAGTTTTGCAACGTAGACTATTTTCTTCAGGAAGGTGAATTGCCTTGTTCAGAAACGATGCACAGTTTTCTGACGCTAGGACCATTCTCTTATTGGTGGAGTGTTTCAGATCTGCAGCGACAGCTGTTCTTTACCCAACAATAAAGTAAATCATTAGATCATGTTTGTGCATACCAGAGAAGTTTCTCGAAGTTGACTTAGGTGATATCGAAAATAAGAACCACCATGACACAAGATCGACTCAAGGAATTATTGATGATGTTTCTCGAACAAAATTTGTGCAGAAATGTAAATATTTCGCATTGCATTGATAGATTCAGATCGTACGGCCCTCGTAGGCTTCATTTGTAAACTCAACTGCTAACCTTCGTACATTTTACATGCACAAACATTTCAGTACAAATAGAGGAATTTTTTTTTAAAAAAAACTTACGGCACCGGCGCCACAAGAGAAAGGTAGATTTCGTTTGCTTAGAGTGTAAGGTGTATGGTAATATTTTGGAAAGGAGGACAGAATCGATCATAAGTTAACTTTCGTCTTTCGGAACACACATTGAAAAAATATTGCATGTAATATCTCGTATCATGTACTAGGTTTTATTATAACAAATACAAAGTACTTTAACAATATAGAGGCATTAATTATATTTTTTAATTATTAAATATTAATAATTAAATATTAATAGTTTTGTTAGAACTAATATATTAGTTCTTTCCGTTCTTTACTCTATCGGTTCTTTCGTTCTTTACTCTATTAGCTATGTCCGTCCTCTATTCTATTATCTTTCCGTTCTTTACTAGCCCCTTCTGTTTTTTACTCTATTAGTTATTTCCGTTCTTTACTCTATTAGTTCTTTCCGTTCTTTACTCTATTAGTTCTTTCCGTATTTTGCTCTATTACTTCTTTCCGTACTTTACTCTATTAGTTCTCTCCGTTCTTTATCCTATTACAGTAGTCTCCGTTCATTACTTAATTAGATCTTTCCGGTCTTTATTCTACTAGTCCTTTCTGTGTTTACTCTATTACTTCCTTCCGTTCCTTACTCTATTAGTTCTCTCCATTATTAATTCTATTAGTTCTTTCTGTTCTTTATTCACTTTGCGATGTTTCTTCTTGTGCTACGCATGCTATTTATTTATTAATTTTATTTTACTTTTTCTTTCCATGCTATATCACTAGGTAGTTGTGCTGTCTAATTTGTTTGTGTTTGTCTTGTGTAGTAGTTGTGGTGTGTAGTTTATTTATGTTTATATTGTGTGGTAGTTGTGGTGTGTTCGTGTTTATATTGTGTTATAGATGTGATGTGTTTGTGTGTGTCTTGTGTAGTAGTTGTGCTGTCTAATGTGTTTGTGTTCGTCTTATGTAGTAATTGTGCTGTCTAATGTGTTTGTGTTTGTCTTGTGTAGTAGTTCCTCCATTCATATTGGGGGTTAGGCGTAGATCTGACAACTCTGCACTGTAAAAAAAAAAAAGTCAAGAAACAGCAATATAAGGCCATGGATGTTCCCAAGGTAAAATATTCCGGAGGTAAAATAGTCCCCCGTTCGGATCTCTGGGTGGGGACTACTTTGGGAGGTCCCTGGACTAAGGATAAGATCTACATTAGGAATAGGGATATTAAATTAGGCACCTGGAATGTTCTGAGCCTTTACCGGCCTGGGGCATTTCAGTGTACAGTTAATGAGATAGTTAAGTATAAATTAGATGTAGTAGCTGTCCAGGAAGTTAGGTGGCCAGGAGAAGGGAATTGTAAAACTAAAAATTATACTTTTCTATGGTGGTACTGAAAATCATAATTTTGGAACAGGCTTTTTCATAAATAATAGAATTATCTCGGCTCTTAAAACAGTAGAATTTATTAATGATAGGATATCATATGCAGTTTTACAGGGTAGGTGGTGTAAAATTATTTTAATAAACATACATGCACCAACGGAAGATAAAGATGATAATACTAAAGATGATTTTTATACAGAGTTAGAACAGGTCTTTGATAAATTTTCTCAGTATGATATGAAAATTCTGTTAGGTGACTGTAATGCACAGATTGGCAAAGAAGAGACATTTAAACCCACGATTGGTAAAGAAAGTCTTCATGAATTAAGTAATGATAATAGTATAAGATTGATTACTTTTGCAACCTCAAAGAATTTACTTGTGAAAAGTACCACTTTTAAACATAAAGATATCCATAAATATACCTGGTCTTCTAAAGATGGTAAAACTCATAATCAGATAGATCATATTCTCATTGATAAGAGAAGGCATACTAGTATAATTGACGTTCGTACACATAGAGGTGCTGACTGTGCCAGTGACCATTATTTAGTAATTGCTAAATTAAGAGAAAGACTCTCAGTGATAAATCATAAGCAACAAAATCTAAAAGTTATAAAATTTGATACAGGAAAGTTTACTGATGAAAGAATTAAGAAAGATTACCAAATTAAACTGTCAAATAGATTTGATGTTTTGCAGGATTTAAATGATGATGAAAATATAAATGAAACAGACGTAAATAAGAATTGGGAGCACATACGTAATGCAATAGAATCAGCAGCTAAAGAAAGTATAGGATACCATAAACCGAGAAAAAGTAAGCCATGGTTTGATAATGAATGTCATAATCTAATAGAAATAAGAAATCAGGCTAGACTTAGGTGGATAAATAACTCTGATGATACAAATCTAAACAATTATAATAGAATAAAGCGAGAAGTTAACCGCACGTTTAGAAGTAAAAAAAGAGATTACATGAAAAGCAAAATTAACGAAATTGAAACAAACAGCAAAAATAAAAATATCAGAGATTTATATAAAGGTGTAAATGAGTTTAGAAAGGGGTGGCAACCTTAAGTAAATTTGATAAAAGATAAAGACGGTGATTTTCTAGCTGACCCAAGCGATATTCTAAATAGATGGAAGAACTACTTTAATGACCTTTTAAATGTCCATGTAGGAGATAAATCAGAAGTAAATGAAGTCCACACAGCAGAACCTTTAGTTCCAGAACCTAACTTGACTGAAGTTAAAGATGCTATTAAAAGGCTAAAGAATAACAAAGCACCTGGTGTTGATTTAATACCAGCTGAGTTAATTAAATATGGTGGAAATTCATTAATATGTCAAATTCATAAATTAATTTGTTTAATATGGAATAAAGAAGAAATCCCTCAACAGTGGAAAGAATACATAATTGTTCCTGTGTTTAAAAAAGGTGATAAAATGAACTGCAATAATTACCGTGGAATTTCTCTACTCTCAACAACATACAAAATATTGTCTAACATTCTTTTAACAAGACTAACCCCATATGCTAATGAAATTATAGGTGATTATCAATGTGAATTTAAACGTAACAGATCAACTACAGATCAAATTTTTCACATCAGACAGACACTTGAAAAAAAGTGGGAATATAATCAAAATGTCCATCAGCTATTCATTGATTTCAAAAAAGCATATGATTCGGTCAAAAGAGAGAAATTATATAATATATTAGTAGAGTTTGGAATACCTAAGAAGCTTGTTAGTATGATAAAAATATGCACCAGTGAAACAGAAAGTAAAATTCTTGTGGGTATTAATATGTCTGACAAATTTACAATTCATGATGGGTTAAAACAAGGAGATGCATTATCTCCATTGCTCTTTAATTTTGCCTTAGAATATGCTGTAAGGAAGGTAAGAGAAACTAACGAAGGACTAAAATTAAATGGTGTGACTCAGTTGTTAGCATATGCAGATGATGTAGACTTACTGGGGGATGATGTGAATACAATTAAGAATAATGCTAAAATATTTTTCAAAACTGCTAAAGAGATAGGTTTGGAAGTTAACAAAGAGAAAACTAAATATATGCTTACAGGCCGAAACCAAGTGTTAGGTAATAATCAAAATCTAATTATTGATAACAACTCGTTTGAACCAGTTTCCAAATTCAAATACTTAGGAGTAATATTAACAAATGAAAATTATATTAAAGAGGAAATAAAAAGTAGGCTTAATTCAGGAAATGCATGTTACTTCTCTCTTCATAAACTTTTGTCTTCTCGTTTAATATCTAAGAAACTAAAAGTTAAAATATACAAAACAGTAATTTTGCCTGTAGTATTATATGGGTGTGAAACTTGGTCCCTTACATTGAAAGAGGAAAATAAATGTAGAGTATTTGAAAATAAGATCCTTAGGAAAATCTTTGGACCTAAAAGGGATGAGGAGACAGGTGAGTAGAGAAGGTTACATAATTTAGAACTACATAATTTGTATTCATGTCCAGATATTATTAGAATAATTAAATCAAGAAGACTTAGGTGGGCAGGCCATGTGGCACGAATGGGAGAGGAAAGAGGAGTTTACAGGATTCTTATTGGGAAACCTGATGGTAAGAGACCTGTAGGGAGGCCAAGACGAAGATGGAGGGACAACGTTGAGATGGACCTAAGGGAAATCGGTATGGATGGCAAAGAGTATATAGAACTTGCTCAAGATAGGGAAAGATGGAAGGCCTGTGTTGCTGCAGCGATGAACCTTCGGGTTTAAGAAGGCTAGGGAGTTAGTTTGTTAAACATCTCTGAGATATATTTTTTTTTTACAGTCTCATTCGGAAGCATTGGGAACTTGTTCTTCGGTGCAAGTTTACTCTCGATAGTGGAACTTATATACACCTGCACTGTGTCTGCGATTGAGATTATGTTGGAGAGAAAGACCTTCAGTGTCTACCCTTTATGGAACAAGAGATTAGGAATGAAGGATAGGTTTAAAAGACGACTGGAAAGAATTCATAAGAAGCAAATTTCTTGGAAGAAGAATGGGGGTTTGGAAATACCGTAAGTTTTATTTTTTAAGAAGGATTCTGATAATGCAGGATGAAATTACTTCATATGCATTAAGATCCATTGTAAAGTTTGAACTGCTGTGGCCGACAGATGGCGGAATAAACTTTGTACAAATGTTAATACATATCGCATAATCAAGAAAGTAATTACGAAGACAGACCCGTACCCAGGGGAGGGGCCATAGGGGACATGCCCCCCCCCCCTCGAACTATGAAATTTCAAATTTAGGCAAGTTATGTATTATAATAATTGCTAACACGTATCATAAATAAATGTATAAATATATTCTTTTCTAAGCATAGTATTATTACGACTGTTCAATGGTTCCGGTATAAGCAAATTTGAAAACATTGTTAATTTGTGGAAAGCAGAACTATTCGAATGCTTTGGAGAATTGAATGTAAACAATAAGCACTAAGCTGTACGCCGTGTGACACAATTGTCTGTAAGCAAATTTTTTTGCTGATTGTCGTGTCGGGGATGGGGCGTGTATAGGTGGGTTGAATTTTCTCCCGTTACTTTGGACCATAAATATTGCAACTCTATAATTGTAGGTTTTTCTCTAGTTGTAATATTACCACAACATTGCTGGTCACTCTAATACTCCAAGAGCATTTGGGGTTTCCCCGATAGTACAGTGGTAGAGTCGTCGCCTTGTAATTAAGTGGTTCCCGGTGCGATACCCGGTGGAGGCACATAGTAGTTCGGATCCCACTTTAAACTGTAGGTCCAGTCCCGATTAGCCTTATTGTGCATAAAGTGGACTTAAAACACCAAATCAATCAATCCTATTGATCTTTATTAGCATAAATTAAATTAAATCTAACACTTAATAAAAACATTTCAACTATTTTACATACATAGCTACATCATATATACATACATATATACATACACATATACATACATAAAACACTTCTGGATATGGCCCCTCCCTAAAATAATTCCTGGGTAGAGGCCTGTACGAAGACGACTATTCCTTAGATGTAACGATAAATTTACACAGGTCTCCTGCATCAGCTAAGCACAAATTATTTAGTATTTCTCGCCCTCACACAAATAACACGTAATGTGACATCACATGCTTCACATTATATCCATTCGCCCATAGCTGAAAGACCAGCGTAAAAACATCTATGTACGTACATAGACTCTGCTGTTGTAATCTCACGATTTTGTACAATCTGAATGATTGCTCCTTGGCTGTGTTTCTGGAAGAAGTTTTCTTGAAATTACACTACTTAGGTAATTTTTTCAATGTCGTCAGGTCAATCCAAACACATGCTCTTTCTGATAAATGCCATATCTCATCGCAGTACTTTTCACTTGAGGTAAGGACATGTCATTTTCAAATACACAGGGAATTTATATTCGGCGCCATGCTGATATTTGTTGCCTCTGCGAAATATCTTTATGTGACGACTTCCACCTTGTCGAGACAACTTAACGTGCATTTGTATAAGGGTTTTCAACTACAGCAAGTAAATTATTATTTTCTCTTCGTTTTTAGAAAATGTGATCTACAATTTTCTTACTTTGAAATGTTTATAAGGTATATCATTTTCCTTTAGTTTCTTCTTTAGCTCGTCATGATTAAAGTTATTGAAAATGTTAATTTTTTTCAAGAAGTAAACCAATGCTTCTATTGAACGAGGAGGATGGATAGGACAAACCTAAGTAATTTTCTTCCAATCAGATTAAGCGTTTCAGAATGGCCAATTTCCAAGTTATTCATAGCTTTCCAGGATTGAATGGACATATGCTGTTTTTCATACCTTTCTACTGACTTACCCGGCCATTTGAATTATCTTTGAATCGCTTATGGCACTTTTTCACTGAAGAGATATAATCGCCTGTCCTCTTGCAAACCAAACATATGCTACACATGGCCATTATTGATCGTAAATGACAGATCATACCACCAGTCATCAGATTTCTAATTATGACCCTTCGATACTATCTTATATATACACAGTATGTAACATTGTTATTCGTACACATAGAATTTCAGAGGAGAAAATGTCATATTTACTAGTAAATATAATCATTTTCATATGTACCTGGAAATTAATGTTAATTAAGGTTTCACCAACAAATGTCAATAAAAATGTATGTTCAAAGTGTATAAACAGAGCATATAATTTGTGTGAAAAATGAAAAACACGCTGTTTCATGCAACATTGTTATTCGGACAGGCAAGAGTTTCAATCTTCCTCGCATACAGCGCCACGGCTATTCGGGCGATTTCGTGCAGTTTGCAACTTCGTAACAAGTTTGAACATGCAGGCGCGCTCCCCGTCAAGCAGAATGCTGGCGTAGGTATTGTTGTAGGTATCGTCTATCTATCAGCGTGTTCGAAATGGCCAAGGTGAAGGAACTTAGTTCCGATCTGAAGGATGTTATTATAAATTTGGCCCTTAGAGGTTATTCGTTAAGAAAAATTGGACAAACAGTCAAAAAATCACACTCCACAGTTCAATACATAGTAAACAAATTTGGAGAGAAAGGTTCAACACAGAATGTGCAGAGAAAACCAAAAGAGAGACGGTTAAATAAACGTGATGAACGCTTTATTTTAAAAAGAGTGCGAGAAAACCCCCGACTAAGTGTTCCTCAGTTACGACCGTTAGTAGAAAATGTTGCTGGCAAGATGATGTCCGATCAAACTGTTCGACGTGTCTTGTGAAAGCATGGATATCATGGCGGAATACCACGAAAGAGGCCGTATGTAAATAAGGCGAATCGCAGGAATAGACTTTCATTCGCGAAAGAGCACATCCATAAGGACCAGGAATTTTGGGATAGTGTCATATGGTCAGACGAGTCCAAGATTAATATATACGGGTCAGATGGGATAAATAGGGTCTGGAGAAAATCAAATAAAGACAATGATAACATTAACACAATTAAACAGTTAAACAGGGTGGTGGGTCATTAATGATTTGGGACTGTATGTCGTCCAAAGGTGTTTGTACCATCCAGTTTATTGATGGTATCATGGATGCATATGTCTATTTGGACATATTGAAGAACAATGTAAAGCAGAGTGCCCAAAAAATGGACATGCCGCCTATCTACAGATTCCAACAAGACAATGACAGTAAGCATAAGGCGCGAGTTAACATGAATTGGCTAATATGGAATGTACCCAAACTACTACAAACACCAGCTCAGAGTCCAGACTTAAATCCCATTGAGCATTTATGGGCAATTTTGAATAGGCGAGTCCATAAAACAGGCGTCAAGTCCAAACAAGAGTTGAAAACTCTTGTGCAAGCCGAGTGGAATAAAATAAGCTCCGAAACATGTCGGAAACTGGTTAATTCTATGAAGAACAGGTGTCAAACCGTAATTAAAGCCAAAGTATACATCAAAGTATTAGAACTGTCAGTCAATTTGCTCTGAATATACTTTTTCTTTTATATTATTAAGTGTACGAATAGAAAAGTTGTACAAAAAATGGCATGTTTCTCTATCAGTTTCATTTAATTTATTATTGTCATTGGTTATACAGAATTTTGGTAAGATTTTATGTTCCTAATGATATTAGTTATTGAATTGTAAAGAGACAATTTCAAAATAGTGTATTTCCTTTCAGATATTAAAGCATTTTCTTTGAAAATCCGTGTGTACGAATAAGAATGTTACATACTGTATTTTACTAGTTCCATTTATCCGCCAGGTGGCAGTATAACGCAGTTAACGCAAACATGGCGTCTCTGGTGAACACAAATCGTTCTACGTGTTAGAATTTGCTAAATGTGAGTCAGTTGGGACTAAACGGTTGGTAGAAACATAACATCGGCAATACTGATCGGCAGTAGTTGCAGGGAAAGAGGATATCCGAATACAGCGATTACAATGTTCTTATTCTTAGGAGCAGGAAGAGGACCAAAATACCCTTCACCTGTTTATAAAAAGTACCGTAATAAACTTTATGGAAACACGTACAAAAATATGTACTGAATTATAAGCAATATTGGCTATGTACGTATGTACAACAATTAAACGCACATACGCACTGAAATAAAAATACCTGCTGTGATTGTAACGGCGTTAAAATTAATCAAATTTCACCGTAATCAAACTCTATAGACTCACTTCATTATAGGCGTTTTATTACGTTAACAAAATCAAATGAAATTTACAGTTTTCTTCCTTTCTCAGGGTGTTACCTACAGATTTTATTCCAAACCTAGGTTTACCACATTTGATTTACGACAAACATCTAAACTACACTGAAAGAATTTTACATTATTCAGTGTAAAAATATAACAAAAACATTAAACTAATACATTAATATTTTTCATTTCAGCTCTATTAAACCAATAACCAATCGAAATACTGGAAGACTGGCTTTCCTCGCCTTTCAAGATTCAATGAAAGATTATATTAAGAATTCTTCTTTGCATGGAGTTATTCAATTGAAGTATGAGTCAAATGTTTTTGTGAGGTAATTTTCATGAGAACGTCTCATTGTACATTAAGATTTTAGAACTTATTTGCTCTCTTGACTGTCAGAATGTTGAAAGTTTGTAATTGTTGCTTACATTTAACGTTGTGTTACCGTTACATAGTACCTGATAATTAACACTAGCTTTCCTTAGATTAAAATAAAAAAAACAATAATTTATGCAATTATTGTATTACATGAAGAATAATTATTATTATAATACACAATGCCGCAGCGAGCGGTAGGTGGACTGAAGCTTCGAGCAACATGCACAGAGGGCGCCATTAAAAGCTATTTGTTTTTCATGAGAACCAAGTCAAAATATGCGAAGGAGAAATTTACATTTGGCAGATGGTAACATACTGCTGGAATTTTATGTTTTCCAAAGTAGTAGTAATAGTACCTGCGTTTTGGAAAATGTTCTTCAGACACTAAGACATGACTATAATATTCTTAAATATGATAAACTTTTTTTTAAAATTTTAAATGCAAACTTCGAATCTTTAAATATAACCTACATTATATTTTAATAAGCTTTTCTTTGCTTCGTCATTTCAGAATTTGTAGGACGTAAATATCCCAAACTTTGGCAAAAGACGAAAATATCGACGCGCATAAAATGTCAGTGCTTGGGAAGAGGGGGGGACGCAAAGCACCATCCTGCTTAGGGGGCCAAAATATCTATCTGCGGGGCTGCAATGTAGTACAGTCCATCTGCATTAGTCGCGACTATCGGACAATTGCGCTTTCACTACGTAGACAAGTCCAGTGGCCAAAAAGGGATGACAGCTATATGTGCAACGGAGGAAGAGGATTCCACGAATATCGTCTTTGTTTCATTTCGAAAAGTGTGTTTAAACCATAAAAAAAAAAAAAAAAAGAACGATAGTAAACAACCAAATGCATACAAGTGTAATACTTCTGTGAAACCTACACCATAGTTTCGCCTACGTTTCTACCCACTTTCGCTTGTAAATAAATTGATATCTTGGTAGGTAGCCTATGTAGTTGATAAAATAAAGAATGTTCTTAAAGCCTCGGTATCATTAGAAAAAACATAGCTCGGAAAGTACATGCAATGAGGAACGGAGGAATTCCAGCCAACCATAATTTTTCAACAAGGATGTTCGAAGTCTTCTGGATAGGCATTTCCCTGGCAGGTGGATAGGCCGTGATGGATCTATTCCCTGACCACCTCGCTCTCCTGATATCACACCCTTGGATTTCTTCTTCTGGGGGTATGTGATAGATTGTGTTTACCACACTCCTGTTCCAGATGTTGCTACTCTTCGAAGAAGAATAACGGAGAGTATCCTGTTACTGGTGATATGCTGGGACTTGTATGGGCAGAAGTGGATTACCGCCTTGATGTTCTGAGAGTAACTAGAGAGGTGCACATTGAGGTATATGGCATATAAACATGGAGAGTTGTAGCTCATTTATTATTATCATTTATTCTATTGCATGTAGTTTCCGAGCTATGTTTTTTGTAATGGTACCGGGACTTTATGAACACCCTGTATTTTGATATGTTTAGAGTTGACGAGCTGTATCTTTGCGGGTGAACCCTGCCCAAGCCCGGCTGCGCAGTAGCAGGGGGGAGGAGCTACCGGCTGCGCGGCATTACCTTGCGTTCTGTCCTTGCTGTCGACCACCCAAAGGGCGTGTAGGTGGCAACTACATAAACGTATCTCTCTCACACTCTGCGCGGAGTAGCCAAGGCCACCCGCAAAGATACAGCTCGTCAACTTTAGTTGGTCGTAAGTGGTTTGTTAAACATTCATAAACGTTTTGAAGCAGTGATCCTTACTAAGATCTAATTTTCTCTTTAATTTTAGATTGTTGTGGATATGTTTAACTGTTACATTCTGCGCCTTGGCATTGTTGGTGGCAGTGTCTCTATGGAATAAATTGTATTATGGTTCTACTGAATATGTAGTGGAAGACGGACGTTTTTCTACTAGAGTATTCCCAGAAATTAGTTTTTGCTTTGGCGGAAACTACAGCATGCATTTGTAAGTTTCAAAACCCATGTTAATTCGATATGTAGTTTTGAAGGATTGTGTCAATAAGAACTATAATATATGTGACAATACTTTTTCAGCTTTTCTGATTCGAATTTACCGTTATGATTTTTGTAGGAATAAGATATATGTTGGTTTGAATCGAGATTCTTCTGTACCATTGAAGTTGAATAACAATTTTATGGGACAATCGTGACTCAGTGGGGTTCCAATGTTATATGAAATAAATCTGAGTATGTGGGAAGATACAAACTGTGCTGTGCCAGGTATATTCCGCTTAAGAAATCACAAACATCCCTGAAGCTATGTACAAATGAACAAGGTGCCTTACGTGTTTCCTTGACCTTTGGTTCGGCAACTCGACCTACCAGATATTTTGCCTTCGGCAGCTATGAATTACATATTATAAAAACATCTCCTTATATTGCTTCTACAACATTGAAGTGGAGGTTTGTGTGAGAGAAAATAGACTTACAGTGCTAAGAAACCATCACAAATATCTAGACAATAACGAAAGCAAACCACACGAAGATTCCGTTAAATACTCTAAAAGGATTCCGAGCATATGCACGTTTTCAGAATTTCGAATATCATAGCGGATTCTCAAAAGGAGAGGAAAATTCTAAAACTACGTACTTCGTGGCACAGGTCAAGCGTTCAGCATGTCCATAGTCCACATCTCTTTTTCGAAAGCTACATGCATATTAATGTACATGGGTTGCTGTAAATTTTGTTCTGTACAAAATCGCTCAAAGCAAAAAAGCACAACCTGTGATAAATTACAGTAACTGAAACTGTTTGTGTTTGTATAACATTGTAGAAACTACTGCCTATTCAACTTACAAAAACATGCTCTTTCATCGGAACAACAAAATGGACATCAACGGCTCCTCTGGGTTCATATTCACTTCATCTGATATTTTAACATCTCTATTATTGTTAGTAACTTAAGTAGACAGCAACTATATAATAAATGCATTATTATACTAAATATATGAAAAAATCTAAAATAAATTTCATATCTTTGCAGAGATTGCAAAGTCGTATTGAGAAACTGTTCTGTGAATGGCGTGGAGTTTGAATGCTGTACACGATTTCAGAAAGTGCCGTCTGTTCAGCCAAATTGTTTTTTGTTCAATTCAAAACAAACCAGGTAAGAATTTAATGGATGATATTCAATTTCAAAAACAATTCATTTCACCCAATATTGAGGGACGCACTTTTCTAACCCTCTGACGACTGCAGGACGTTCTTAAACAATGTCGTGCATACATACACCAACGCCCACGCACGAAGTTTTGATCTTGAGTCAACTTTTTGAACAGATAGGCTAATCTGGATTGGACCTATAGTTTTAAATGGGATTATAATCACTAGGTTGCCTCATCGGGTATTGAACCAGGAGACCACGATAATAAACTCTACAAAAAACTGCGAAGAGCAGATTACAAGAAGTGAAGTAAGAATGTTTCTTGTGGGTCTTGTGTTTCAGCCCACACTCAGCTGGAAGTACAGACTCTCATGCGCAGCGGTTTCGTTGACAATTACACTGATCGGCATGAAAATCCTCCCACGAGGATGAAAGGGTGTACCTTATAGATTTCGAGTCGCTGATTACGAATATCGCATTGAAAAAGTTCCAGCACGTAAGGTTTTTTTTTAGGGGGCATTTTCCATAAAAAATTACCGAAAAATTGTATTTTTGTAATGAAATTGTATTTTTTATGCTTGGAATGCATAATTGTGTATTTTTACCTCAATCCAAGAATTGTTACTATATCCTAGGAACATTCTTTCCCCTGCCCCCACAACCCCCCCCCCCGAAATAGAAGAAAATTCCAAATACACCCCACCCACTCCAAAAAAAACAGTGAATTCTGCCACAACACACATTTTTTTGAGAATTCCAGATAAATGTCAAAACAAAAATGTGAATAATATTGCATTTTAACATTACTACTGGAAGAAATATTTTCACGATGTCCCATGAGCCATAAGTGACTGGCTCTAAAATGAATGGTATCTTACAATTTTTAACTATGTGTGACAGGCTTATTTGTGTACATTGGAGTTCAACGTTTTATTTTCGTTACACTCTTCCTACACTGTCACCTCGGCTTCCTTCAAGGTAAAAGGATTCGTAATCAACTTGTGGTCATTCGTTGGCACCCCCTTGTCTAGACGACAAACAGGATGTGGCTGGAAAAAGGTGCCAAGACATCCACCTCGTTGTCCCATGAATCAGATATTTTACTTCCGAGGTGATCGTGGTGTAAGAGAATCGCGTTACTCTGTGTCTGTTTATATCTTTAAGGAAAAATATTTCTGCGTGAAATATTGACATTTGTGTTAAACCAACATGCCACGAACTTGCAAAAACTCGGTAGATTCATTCTGCTACATATGTGGGGAAGTGGTCTTCAAGGAGCAAAGTAGGGCATTGTCACCGTTCCTAAAGACAGCGTACCACCTGTACTTTGGGTGTAAAGTCGGCGACCAGGATCGCGATTGGGCTCCCAAACAAAGTTGTAACTCGTGTGCGCGTTCTCTAAAAGGACGGTTGAAAGGTACACATAAATCGATACCATTCGCTGTACCTATGGTTTGGCGCGAGCCCCGGGATCATGTTGCAGACTGTTATTTCTGCCTGACCAATATTACAGGTTTCTGAAAAGGCACGAAGCATAAAATACAGTATCCTGACTTGGATTCCGCGAGGAGACCTGTCCCACATGATGATGTTCTGCCTGTACCCGTACCACCAGACTCACACTGAGCAGTGTTTCATCCGACGAAGAACCTGCGACTTGTCAGGATGTTGCACAATCTTCGAGTACGCATTCAGATCCCAATTACGCCCCAGTGTCTGACACTAAGGAACCACATGTGATAAGTCAGGAAGAACTGAATGATCTGATCAGAGACTTAAACCTTCCGAAGACCAAGGCCCTGTTGCTTGCATCACGACTTCAACAATGGAATCTACTTGACCGAGATGTGAATATATCGATGTACAGAAAAAGAGAGTTGAGCCTAGTTCCTAATTTTACAAAGGATGGTGATTTGGTGTATTGCAGTGACATTCCGTCGCTTATGCAACAACTGAAATTTGACTACATCACTGAAGAATTATCTCGGGAATCATAAGTCACCTAATTACAAAGACATTGTGGGCAGGTTAATTACTTCATTTCGTACCATTTGATTTAATATGCCCCTCAAGTTACATTTCCTGCATTGTCACTTGGACTTCTTCCCTCAACAGTACAGCTTGGGTGAGGTCTCCGATGGACACGGTGAAAGGTTTCATCAACAAATAGCTACCATGGAGAGGCGCTACAGTGGAAAATGGAGTGTGAATATGTTGGCCGACTTCTGTTGGAATGCGACACGCGAGACACCCTGTACAAATTACAAGAGGAGCAGGAACACCAATTGACATGCAAATGTTGAACTTTTACTCTTTATGTAGTTGTATCTGCTTGTTTTATATTGAAATTCTGATGATAGCATGCAATTTTATATGGGGGGAGAATAGCACCTTTGCGTGGTAATTGAAACCCGCCCCCACCCCCTCTCTCAAAACTGGTACGTCTTAGAGAAAAACGGGTTGCGGATTCGAACTCAGGAGCTCGAAATCTATAAGAATCACCTAATTTGGTTCATGGGAGCGACAAAAAGTTTAATTTTGCCGAACAGTGTTATAGACCAACCACCCTTCAGCAAAGACCTCAGCCTCTGTGGTTTCCATCTCTCCTCCCATATGATATCCCGGTTACAATATTGACACTTCAGCATCTATGGGTGGCAACCATGACTGGCCTGCTCTCAAACGGTCACTTTTCGATGAAGGTAACCCTTTATATCGAGCAATATGTTCACGTTTCATCTACAGCCCACCCGATGTTCATTTCCGAATATCCATCGCAATTGTTTTGTGCTGTCTTATTGTACTATTCCCTTCTTCGTTCTTCTTAAACTCTTTCTCAATATTTCTCATACCCGTACTACAAGATAATGAGTTTAATTTATGTATTATTATTTCAGAAATGTATCTGAGGAATTATTGACTGCAACCACTAATGAAACAACCATCTTGATATTCGATGCCTTGGTAACGACTAAATTTAGATTTGTAAGTATTACAGGCCATAAGTCAATTTAGAACAATAGATCTGTGGGAAGGTAGAAGTACGTTTTGGGGGAACACAAATGAAATTCAGTCAAAAAAGCATAATTTATATTTTGTAAGTAATTTTGTGAAAGTATCATCTCACCTTTAGACACATTGTCCATAATGATGACAGGTCTTCGACAGAACACTTGGTAAATGTGTTGCTCTGAGACGTTTTCCCATATCTCGAAGCTACTAATTACCATAAGGAATGATGATCATAATGAGAGCACAAAGAAGAAGGGCAAGAGAACATGCATGCCTGTCGGAAAATTTAAAGTGACCCACAGATTACTAATACTAAAGTAGATCACTGAACCACAATTGGAAGTTAGCCTCATAAGGGGCGCTCTTGTAAACGCTACTCTACTGTAATCACACTTTCAACAGTATATGAGAGTTACATAAAAATGCCTGGTATTTCGACATTGATACGAGAGCTCACTTTTCCAAATGATAAAACAGAGAAACCTCGCTTCTTTGATTGGATTGATTGATTTGTTGTTTTAAGTCCACTTTATACACAGTAAGGCTAATCGGGACTGGACCTACAGTTTAAAGTGCGATCCGAACCACTATGTGCCTCCACCGGGAATCCATTCCGAGACCCCTTATTACAAGGCGACGACGCTACCACTACGCCATCGGGGAGGCCTTGCTTCTTTGAAAAACACTGATTGTTCTATAGTCATTTAGCTTTGTGCTTATCTGATTAGCTTTCCATAAAGTTGTACTACCCTGGTATGATCATACGTATGATCATCTGCTGATATATATATATATGTGTGTGTGTGTGTGTGTGTGTGTGTGTATTTCCAAATTTTCATATTTCGTAATGTTTACAGTGACTGCCAGTACTTGTATAATTAAACAGAGAAGAAATTAATTGTCTGATCAAACGCTTGATAGGTAAATGACAAGATGCAATGGACTTACATGAACAGCTGCAAAGTGAATTCTGTTGTCAGAAGCTTGGCTCGGCTAATGGTTAAGAGCAACATGTCCGTTTATAACAGTGTCGAAGTGAATTCTTCTTTGTAGCTGATCAGTGGCCATTAATTCATTTTTTATATTTTGGACTTTTAACTACTGTGTTAATTTTAAAATACCAACGTTTCGGAGGCTGAATCTGCCTCCTTCTTCAGGGTAGTTTGTAGTGTACTAAGTCATAGGGTGTCGATTTAGAGAGCGAGAATAAATGGTTGCCCTGGAGGATTATTCTCGGTGGCCAAGGCTCCATTTCGTCCGTCGGTCACAAAGACCTCTTGTACAAAAGTTGCCAGGGAGGATTGTCAGTTGCCCAGGCTCCACTTCGTCTAGTGGCCACGTCAAGACCTATTTCTGTATGTAGGTTGCCAGGGAGGATTATGTTGCTGTGGCCAAGGCTCCGCCTTGTCAAAAAGGAAGAAAAAATGAAATGAAAGTCTCCTTCAGTGCCGCTTACGTGCAACTGTCAGACCCTGAATGGTTGTGGGCATACAGTATCAATCTTTTGACAAGGTAGAGCCTTGGCCACAGCAACATAATCCTCCCTGGCAACCTACATACAGAAATAGGTCTTGACGTGGCCACTAGACGAAGTGGAGCCTGGGCAACTGACAATCCTCCCTGGCAACTTTTGTACAAGAGGTCTTTGTGACCGACGGACGAAATGGAGCCTTGGCCACCGAGAATAATCCTCCAGGGCAACCATTTATTCTCGCTCTCTATATCGACACCCTATGACTTAGTACACTACAAACTACCCTGAAGACGGAAGCAGATTCAGCATCCGAAACGTTGGTATTTTAAAATTAACACAGTGGTTAAAAGTCCAAAAAATAAGAATGAATCGAAGTGAATTGTCGGGCAAGAAACTTTGATAGGGGCAATATAGAAGCTGCTAGAAATTCGCATAAAAACATACGTAGGTGCAGGGAAAGAATGTTGCACATAGCTTACAACAATTGAAAGCTATTAGATAACAATCATTAAATGTTATCAGATTCCAGGTTTACAAACCCAAGTCTACCAAGTGTGCAGGGGCGTAGCGAGACATTCGGGGTCCCGGGG
Organism: Lepisma saccharinum; assembly: GCF_977018435.1. Lineage (NCBI taxonomy): Eukaryota > Metazoa > Arthropoda > Insecta > Zygentoma > Lepismatidae > Lepisma > Lepisma saccharinum. Next base: position 47,290,368 of record NC_139237.1, on the reverse strand, counting down.
CAAACTACTCAAGTGTCCCCCCCCCCCAGTTACTGCTATTCTTGTGGCTGGATCTTCGAATAAAAAAATGTTATTTATAGCATATGGGGAGGTAAATAAATATAATGCTCTTGATTATGATTAAATATGTCTTTCTTTATAAATGCTAGAAACTAGTAATCAAGAGTATGTAGAAATATGGATACTGTGAAATTCATTAAGAACTTTAAGATTAATGATTAATTACAATGCTTACTTTATTGATTAATTGATCATCATTTACATTGTTAAACAGGACTTAAATGATTTGTTTATTTATATTTTGTCCAAAAAATCACCGAATACTTTTTGTTTTGCTGTCATTCCAAATTGAAAGAAACGCCAGACCTCGAAAAAGTTCCTGACTCTATTGTTTAAATAGGTATTTACAATTTTAAGTTTAAAAAATGATCTCTCTGCCTTGGCTACTGTAAGATAGACAGTAAGAGATGTGAAACAATCCTTGAACACATCAGGACTAGAAGCCAATGTTTTATCGCAATGAGATCAGCAGGCTCTTTCTAATAATTCATGTCCTTTATATTTTGTTTGAAAGAACTTATAACTGATATTATTTGTGACTGATATAAAGGTTTGGAATGTTTTTGAATTTTTTTCAGGTTCGTTGCGAAACTCCGTGTCTATAGGACTTGACCAAAAGGAGGTTGTTTAACTTTATGTGTTTACAACTGCTTTCATTCCTTTAAAACGATTGTCCAGTTGTGAGCAAATTGTGTATATCATCGGGTAAAATATTGTTACTCTGAACCAGCTCTCAGTTGTTAAGTTTTTGGCCCTGACAGAGTTCGTCAAGGTGCTTCTTAGTCTGATTGATTATCTTGTCAGAGAATTCCGTTTGAAATCCTCCACTTCACTTGGTAGTGGCATATACATATTTTCATCAATGTAAACCCCGGAGCCCAGTCATTAACAGATCATATGCAGCCATTACATCAAGAGATGCTACTTGTAATGAGTTAGAAGTGATATTGATCTGCTCCAAGACATTACGTTGAACAGTCAATATTAACATGAAACTGAAAGACACAATTTTCCCCACAAGGTGCCTCACTTTTTTAATTTAGCTTCCTGCTCGTTAATATTACATATGTAGGAAAAATCTTGCGTACGCTTGGATTCTATTTTGTACATACACCGATTTCCGGGTCAGCGTTGGAATCCTAGTTTAATTGTTGGCGAATTGTTATTTTAACTACATTTTATGCACAGATAGGCTAATCCAGACTAGACAGAGAGCTTAAACTGGGATCCAAACCACTCTGCAATGCGCCTCCATCGGTATCAAACCCATGGCTCCCTGATTACAAGGCGACGACGTTACCACTATGCCATCGTGAAGGCTCCTTAGTTTAATTGTGTTAAACCTTGCATAATTTGACCTCTCTAGCATTATTTGCTTAGCACGGTGAGAAATTATGGCATATGCTACAGACGTACACTTGTACGAAACCACCAGCCTTGGGCCTCACACGTCAGTGTAATCTTCCTGCAGCACTCAGTCTAACAAAAATATAAGTCAGGATCACAGTCTTCTGGCCTTTCCGAGCCCTTTTACCTCGGGGGGCACCACCTCTGCTGCCCCAGCCTAGTTACGCCTCTGCAAGTGTGTTTTGAAATAACAAGATTATTTGAGAACCGCGGGTTCGTTACAGGTTCCGGACTATATCTTAGACTAATTTTAAAAGTAAGAAAATGCTGTACAATATAGCCTATGTTATACTCAACCAAGAAAAATACAAAATACATGTACTGGCAATGATAATAGCTATTCAGTTCTCTTGCTTCACTTTCATATTTAACATTGGCAAATCTCTTCGATGTCCGTCTGATAGTTGTGCTACCATATTTAGACAAAACTACTCTTAAATTTCCTGAAACAATATGCTACGTTACTATTCCGGCACTTGTTAACTATCCTTCTTAAGGACGAAAGAAAGGTGTCAATTTTTTTCTTTTCATCGTAACACATACACACTTCCAATAGACGACATACTACTGTTAACTGGTATCATATTACCTTACGAAGTAACCCACCTCACACGATAGAAAAATCATCTGTGATCCGTACGGAATGAAGGTTCTTATTTGCTTTGCTTGTGATTTCCCCTGTAGAATTTGGTATATTGTGATTTAACAGTTGGCAGTAAAAGTCACATATGTGTCGTAAGTTCGATCCCATCATCGGCAATAGAAATTTGACCACCTGAAGACGATAGAAGAGGTAGTGTCTCCAAACATAGTGACGAAATACTGGGTGGCTCAAACAAAACTTTGCCCAAAAAGTAGGTAAAAATATAGACATAGGGAAAGTCAAATTACGGTGGTACTAGTAATATAGAAATTGCTATTGCATATTTTTAGCTCTGAACTAAATATATTGTTTCAGTCATTTTCCTCGGCAAACTACGAAGTTCCACTGAGGAGGAATTTCGCTGGCATGGAAGGAGGAGCTGTACTTCCCTATAACTTTGTTAACTTCATTGCACTACTAGTGGACGAGTTCTATGACGACGAAGCATACGGTGTGCCAGAGGAGGCGAGGAAGTGTCTCTTCCCTGAAGAGAACGATGAAATGTGGGCTTTTCCTTTCTACAGTCACTCCGCCTGCATAGCTCAGTGCATTGTGGAGCAGAAAATGAAAATTTGCAACTGCACGGACACATTCATTGGTTACGATGAAGGTATATAGTTTATGTGAGAGTAGGATTTAAGTAATTCGCTTTCTTTTCCTTTCAGTACATTACACATGCTATTTTGTTACTTGTTGACAGTAATCTGTCTCCTGTGCTGTCTCTTGTGTTCCTATTTTGACCTAGTGTGGTCTTATACATGCTAAGAGCTATCCTATAGCAAATGTTAATTTTGGTCAAAATTACTGCAAATCATAACTAGAGTTACTTGAAACATTTCTAACTTTACTTCTCGTTGATTACATAGCCAAGTCTCACTCTCATACAATGTAGGCACAGTGTAATTATGGGTATGTTAAATTACTTATTGAAGGTTTGTTTGCTTTCCACAGAGTTCCAGAAAGTATGCGACGATGAAGGGAAAAGCTGTATTGAAAGCAAAAGAGGTAACACAAATTTTACTCCGATTAATTTGTATATACCGAAGTTTCTGCGTCTCATTTTCTTGTTTTATTTTTTAATATGTAGTGTAAAGTATGTAATTTGGATTTGCACTCTGGCTTTCTTCCCTTTTATTTAGGTAGAAATTGTGTTTTAAATCTTGTGAAAAAAATTAGCATAAACGTAGAGAGAGTAATCAATAATATTCTTGCTTATGCTACATTGAAGTCGAAGGTTTAATTGGCCTTAATACTTTCACACTAATTAAAAATATTTAATAATTAGGTTCTTTAGTAGTTACTGAGTGTGGGGTACCTTGGTAGGGTTCTGGTATTCTCTCTAATGTCAAGGGGGATCTCCGGTTCTTGTACGAAAAATCGACATTACTACTTCAAATTACACTGGGGAACAGTGAAATTGCGGCACAGTGTTTGAGAGCTAATTTAGGGCCATTTCATGCTGCTGAATAATGATATAATAATATATTTCCTGAATTGGCTCTAATTTATGAAATAAATGCAACTAAACCAAAATGGCGGAAACATAAGACATACATATAAATGAACTTCCAACAACAATTTAATATTTCTTTTTGTGATTACAATCATTATTATAAAAATACATTTATATAAGCCTATGATCATAATAATTAAGAAAATATGTACACAATGAAGTAACAAACTATGTGAAACGTTTTCTATACGATTTCCTGCTGTATTGCTTTTTAGGACAATCCCTTTGTAAGCTCCAACAGTAGTCGGCCATCATGTGGAGATCCCACCGTCCCTGGTACCTTTCTTCCATTATCCTTATATCCTGATGGAACATTTCTCCCTGTTCTTCACTAAAATCACCAACGTTCTCAGGGAATCTGTCAATGTGGCTATGTAGAAAATGTATCTTTACACTCACATTAGCTCCCAATTTCTCAAAATTTTTCAACATATTTCCAACTATATCGGGGTACTTTTCTGCTCTGTGATTTCCCAAAAATTTTTGACGACGGACACAAAGCTCAGCCAGGCCTCAGATTCGATGTAAGACATGTAAGTTGTAAAATTGGCATCATTTATAAGTGTACGAATTTGTGGTGGTCCCTCAAATATTCCTGCCTTCAATTTTTCAATACTTAGTCCTGGAAAAGTGTGGCATATATATTTGAAACAATCACCACTTGTATCTAAGGCCTTGACGAACTGTTTTATCAACCCAAGTTTAATATGCAGTGGCGGAGGGATGATTTTGTCCCTATCTATCAGCGGTTCACGAATGATATTAGCTTTCCCACTAATATTTTCCCTTGGGGGCCAAACTTTTATCGTCCAATGCTTTTCTCTAGCACGACTATCCCACAAACATAGCAAACAGGGATACTTTGTGTACCCACTTTACTGTCCTAGTAAAAAAATCACCATCTTCAAATCCACACACACGAGCCACTTATGTTCAGCATATTCAATTATTTTCTAAAACCATTTTTATGTTTTGGTATTCTTCCTTAAGGTTTGTTGAGTGTCCGATATATTGCCTAGCAATGCTTCATAAGTTGCCTAGCAACAATTTACAAATAAATAAATAAGTTTCTTATGGGAATTTCAGCCCATTATCAAATTTTGATATTACCGAGAAAAGCGTAAAGTAATTTTACCTCCTACATTTTCCATGGTGCGTTTATTTTTATAACTGGAGTCAATTCAACTCAACCAATCATACAATTGGCAATCACAGCTGTTTTGTGTGCTGAAACTGTTATTAAACTTTATGTCGCAAAATAAAATCTTTTTTTTGTTCCCCAGTGTTATCAATAGTTTCCGTAAAATGGTGCAACAATTTTTCCCACCATTACAAGGATGAGTGAATTTTCACACATAATTTCCTATTTCCCATTATTGTAATAATTCTGAAACAGTATATAAACAGTTTGTGTTTTGTATTTATGTCATTTAGTGTCGATTTTCTGCAACGTTTTGCTAATCTCAACGATGAGAATTAGTTATAATTGGATGGAACTGAAAAGGGACACTAAGAAAGGGAAAGGATACTCATGCAAGGGCCGGGATTCGAACCCGGAAGTGTATACATCTTTGTGGGTCATTCATTCCATACCATTTTGATCAATCCGTGCCGCATCACTATTTTTAAAAATATTAATAATTTGACCAGTTATTTCTACACCTCTTAAGTGTTGAAAACCGACAATGAAAATTTCTTTCAGGCTTGCGTTTGTATCTGGCATCCATTTCCAATTAGCGGCTTGCGGTGATTTTAGAGTTTTCAGACATTTACAAAAATCACTGTAACTTCTGTTTATAATTCCAAATGTAATGATTCAAAAACAATTTTCTTAAAAAAAATAAATGCTCTTTCATTTTGTTAATTATTATTTTTGCTTCTAGATTAATAGTTTCCATGTTAAATCCGATATTCTTCTTTTCATAATTTCATCTTTGGGGCACAAAATTACCATGAAGGGAGCAAAACACCTTTAGCATTTTTCTTATGTTTGCTGTGCGGTGACGAGTAAGCCCGAAAGTTGTTAAACGTATGAGGACCTGGGCCCCATTTTATTCTGTAAGCTCCAAAAACTGAAAACTTTGAAAAATATCAAACGTTTAACGCGCTGCATCCCCAAATGGGAGGCGGAGGAACAATCTGAAATTTGCACCACAGTGAGAACTCTTCAGGCTTGTCACGTGCCAGTTTCGATGACACAATGAAAGTTGCAAGGATGAATGGTTTCCCGAGAGCGACGACAGATGGCAGCACGCCATATAAAGAAGAGCAGAGTTCATTGTGGAAACTTGGAGCTAATAAGATCGATTATATATATTATAGTAAATTGAGAAATATATAAATGAAGAGTATAAATACTATAGAAGAAGTAAATAGAATGTTATATATAATAAATTAAAATAATTAAGAATATGGTCGCATACGAAGCGTTTAAGGAAGTTATTAAGTAAGCGAACCGATTCAGAAATTTATCTTTTCTGTCTGGCGAGAAGGAGACTTCTCGTTAGATGTTTTGGTTGTTTGCCCCCGGTGGCGCTGTGTCAAATTAGACGCCCCGAAGCACTTTTCGGTTGCGCTCTTTATTAGTCGCACTGGGCCATTGGCAGCGCTTGTTATTAGCGATCCTGGTTATTCCCCTTTGGTCGTTAAATAGGAGGTGGCACTATTGTCAGTTTAGTCGACCCTACTCTTTCTACAAGTATAGCTTGAATTGTTTGTCAAAGAAGCGGGGTAAAAGCAAGCGCATATAAATAGAAGAAATAGATAAAAGAAGAAGAAGCTTTTCCATAATCAAAGAAGAAGAAGCCATTTCCCATAGAAGAAATAGATCAAAGAAGAAGAAGCTTTTTCCATAATCAAAGAAGAAGAAGCCATTTCCCATAGACGAGATAGATAAAAGAAGAAGAAGCTTTTTCCATAATCAAAGAAGAAGAAGCCATTTTCCATAGAAGAAATAGATCAAAGAAGAAGAACCCTTTTCCATAAACAAAGAAGAAGAAGAAGCCTTTTCCATAAACAAAGAAGAAGAAGAAGCTTTTTCCATAACCAAGGTAGAAGAAGCCTTTTTCTATGGAAGAAATAAATAAAAATGGAAGAAGCCGTTTATATAATAAGAGAAGGAAGAATAAAAGAAGAAGATACCTTTTCGATTATACATATATATATTTTCTCTGTATTTTGTATTGTTATCAGAATATAGATCCGCATTTAACTATATCCTCTTGGCTATATAACGCTTTTTTATTTGGAATTCTCAAATAAAGAACCTATCCCCCTGAGATTAAGATATCTGTAGCCGTGGTAAATAACATTACAGTACGTACCCACAAGGGGCGTAGCAGGCTCAACATAATATTAAAAATTGGCGAATTTCTTTTTCTGAATAACAAAAATATTAAATATTATATATACCCAAATATCGCCCCTTCACAATACTAAATGAAGTGGGTGTGGAACTGGTAAATGAAGATATTGCAACACAAATGTTAGCTTTAAACACATTTGAAACGTAGTTTCACGATTTGCGCGTATCACTTGTAAGTGTTTGTGTTTTGGACTTCGTGTGCACACCATTCGTCCCATTTTTGTTGTATTTTTTTTTTAAGCGAGAGAGCAAGTCTGTGTAAGGCAATCGTAATGAGGTTACGTATTCTGGAGTTCGGATTTGGTTTGTATATGTGTCTACTAAAGCTCTTTTCTGCTGTTACAGCAGGCGCCCTACATGCTGGCAAGGGAAGTGGGGAGGGGGGAATACGCAGCAGACGAACCAGACAACAGCGGTGGAGCCGAGAGTTACGACGTTGAGAGGAGGAACTTCAGCCCACACCTCGTTGTACAGGCTGCTGAGCTTTTTATCGCGCTGGATTGGTCGCTTCCCCGCTCCCCACTTCCCTTGACAGCATGTAGCGCGCCCGCCGTAAGACTTTAAAAGACCTATAAGTCTTGGGATTTGTTTTGTGCCTTAATGCATGTGAAGGTCACTTTCTGCCCCCGTTTTCGGAGTTTCAGTAAGATTAGAAAAAATCATGAGTTTGTAGGCTAGTGCCTGTTCGTGATAATGTTTGGAGCACGCTCAAGGCTTTGTATATTAAGTGAAATGTTGCATTTTGATAAACTTGTAACAATATGTAAAATATCGAGCCAACAAGAAATAAACTACATAAAGTGTAAAGCGCTTTATTCCTTCCTGTACAGATAGGATTGTAAATGAATTAATGGTTTTGAAGAATATAAACACTTTCCCCGTCACAGTTTTTCTTTTTTTTTTGTGTTCCCCCGGAAACAGACATTAGAATGTGCCTAACAATGAACTCCTCTCTATTATCAGCACTTCAAGTAAATAACAATAATTAGTTAAATAACCGTAGAATCAGTAAAAAATATATATATCCAATTAAATGTTTATTTTATGTTATTAAGTAGGTTTCGAGGTTTCGCATGTAGTGACTTACTATTGTCTTTGATTACAGATGAATGGGAAATCGTGAAGACATCAGAAGAGCAAGAGAATGGTGGTTACTACTGCCACTGCCCTGTTTCTTGCATTCAGGTAGCTTTCACAAATATTTACTCTGAAGGGTAAGTGTCTATAATTTAAAACTTACTTATTCGAAATCAAGTGAACCACTGTAGAAATTTCCAATTACATAATTCGTAGAACTTTGGAAATATAGTTTTGACAACCACTGTTACAAGCCTGTAATGTAGTATGGCTACAAGACAGCTTAAGGTGGCCTACAAGCCATCGTACCTCTAACATATGCTATTAATCATAGCTTCAACCTCAACTTAAAGAAACTCAAATTGATCCATTAATATTGAGCTTGGTGAACAAAATGCCTAAAGGCACTAAATCATGCACTAAAACATTTTCAGCTTGACGAAATACATTTCACTGCATTCTGAAACTTTTCATAAGTGCTGGAATGATGGAAAACGACATTACACTTAATGACTTAAATGTCACGGATGTTGAGGTCAGGATTACGTGTTGGCCGTTCGAGTGAAGCTGATAATTAGGGGTTTACGGGACATATTTTTTTTTTGTTCGGGACGCAATCGGGATGGGGAAAAAATCACAATTTACCGACCAAGTCAGGATATTTTCGGGGTGGGAAATGTTCGAAATTTCCCGAGGCTCTGGAAATTTCGAATTCTACACGTTATTTTCACCTTAAGTGATTGTTTTTGCATTTCTGGAATAAACGTTTCAGACCCTTATAATGCAAAAAACGTCCAGAGTTAGCGATTTTTTAAAAATGATCATTTGTTATTTCCAGACTGCTCGAGATCCCGAAAAGTCAGGAAATCATTTCCCGAAGTCAGGATTGGGACGGAATTTTTTTTTCACGATCCCGGTCCCGACTTTTCGGAATCCTGCACACCCCTACTGATAATCGTTATCCCTGTTCAGATTCAACTTTAATGAAAATGTTATAGTACACCTATAGCATTCGAAGGTCAACCAAAGGAAATAATATCCAAAATATAACTTGAAATCATATCAGACCACTACACACAAATGTTAAGCGAGGAGTTTCGACAGAGACAAATACACTGCTCAAAAAATAAAAGTAGTCACTTATTGAATCTTGAATAACTATATTGTTCTGGTACGTATTCAAATTAAAAATTCAACAACATGGAAACAACTCCTCTTCTTTGTGACACTCAAGAAATTACAGAGAAATTTGCTTCATGTAACTCAATTCTCTCTCATGGTTTTGTTTGTCCAAATGTCTGAAACCAAAGAGTTTAATTGCCACAAATGAAATGAACCTGTGTATACGTGTCACAGACGAAAGGAATCAACATGGTTACTTGGTAATGCTCGCACGTTAATATTGAATGATGCCTCCCCTGGCCTGAAAAACAGCATCATGGAAAGGAATCAACATGGTTACTTGGTAATGCTCGCACGTTAATTTTGAATGCTGCCTCCCCTGGCCTGAAGAACAGCATCACAACGCCTGTTCGTGCTTCTGATAAGATGTTTTGTTTACTTCAGATAGTAGTCTCTATTCATCCACAATGGCTTCTGGAAGGGCATTGAGTGTTTTGGGGGCTTGAACACTATATCCCAAAGTCTGTACTCCTAAGTGGCCATTCGATTCTTTGCAAATTATGCTCCTGGAAGAATTTTTGAACGACATTAGCTGTATGGCATTTCGCGTTATCATGCATGAATAGTGCATTTTCCACAAGTTCTCTCATCTGAGCAATGACATGTGACACAAGGATCTCATGAATATATATCGTCTCGCAGTTAAGGTCCCATTTCGACCGATGTGCATATCAATTTTTAGTATCCAAACCTATGCCTCCCCAGACCATAACAGATCCACCTCCATAAACAACAGTTTGTTGAATTGCTCGAGGATGGAATCGTTCCCCTTGCCTTCTCCAAACATGTTTACGACCATCTGAACCATGAAAGGAGAAACGGGACTAGTCAGAGAATAACGAGAATAACATAGGATGCCAGTGTCTTAGCTGCCACTTAATATGGTCAAGGCGAACTTCATTCTCATTGCACCAAATCTTCTTGTCAACTAAGGGCTTTAGCAGGTCGTTGAGATCGTAAAGCAGCCTCCCTCAGCCTGTTTCTGACGGTTTGGTCACATATTCTCACACTTGAAGCATGCAATAGGTCCTCCTGCAGTTCTTGTACACTAACGTGGCGGTCCCGTAATGCTTCTGCACGAACAAAGTGGTCCTGTGTTTTAATTTGTCGACCTGTTCCAGGACGTCTGGCAACATTTCTATCCTCTTGAAAACGTTTCCATAGTTTCCATATCGTATCCTGGACAACTCCAGTACTCTTGCAACATACCACTAGAAATGCCTCTTTTGAAGCAGCGCAACTGCACGAGTGGCTTCATTCGACGACAATTGCCGCCCTCGCTGCCTGTCTTGGTTCTCACAATCATGCATGGCTTCTAAACATCATGACGCACACTGGCCAACCGTCGCACACACTTTGATTTGCGTTACCTGAAGCATTTAGATGCATTTATCAAATGACGAACAAAGCAGCGAGGTCTGTGCCATCTTTTCTGTAGCGACGAACGTTCGGATTTAGCTCTACCTATAAAAGATAATTTGTAGACATAATCGTTACTTTAAAATCTAATGTTTTACATATGTGATTGCTTTTTTTAGCAGTACATATATTAACGAAGTTGCCAAAAATCGGAAGACTATAAAGCATATCCGAATGAATTTTAGGAACTCTAATATTCTAAACCGTTACCAGACGCTTTACCATTTCGATTTCTGGCGGCGCCCACTTAATTTTATCAGGCATTAAGTTTTAATAATACGCGCGCGCGTGTGTGTGTGTGTGTGTGCTTTGCTGATTGTGAATGGTCTTCTGTGTGAAAATGAGTTATAATCGCAGATACATAATTAGTATTTTGCTGTAAAAAGTAACATAGTTAGGATAAAATCTTCAAAGATATTAGTTGTCATAGTAGCTAGTGTAACTTGTGTTACTAGTTACAACAAGTCATGAAAAACCATTACCTTTGACTTTTCAAAGTAATATAACTATCAAGTAATGATACCAGACCCTAACATTATGTCATTCATACTCACACACATTCACAATACAAACTTAGCATTGGTTTAATGAATGTCCAAATGTAAAAATTATAACGTTGAAAATAAAAATATTTTAAATTTGTTCTTTTTAGGATAAACGATACCGAAATTGGCGAATATTCAACGATCAAACACAGCTATAAGTTTTCAAGCCACAGACGACGAATGAGGGTTGTTCGTGGAATGGTGGATATTGCAGGTACAAATATTACCAGTATATCAGCAGACTTACACACACACACAATTACATATACTATTTATACACCCAAATTATATAATACATAATCAATCCATAGGGCCTCCCCCATGGCGCAGTGGTAGCGTCATTGCCTTATAATCAAGGGGTCCCGGGTTCGATACCCGGTGGAGGCACAAGTGGTTCGGATCCCACTTTAAAATGTAGGTCCAGTCCCGATTAGCCTTACTGTGCATAAAGTGGACTTAAAACATCAACTCAAACCAAACCAAATAATCAATCCACTTATTTCAGAAGACTTATTTAATTGAATGCTATTGGATTGGATTGCATTGATTTGTTGTTTTAAGTCCACTTTATGCACAGTAATGCTAATCGAGACTGGACTTACAGTTTAATGTGGGATCCGAACCACTATGTGCCTTCACCGGGAATCGAACCCGGGACCCCTTGATTAAAAGGCGACGACGCTACCACTGCGCGATCGGGAGACCTAAATTAAATGTTATTACCTGTATAAAATTAATTTTTAAATAACTCATCTGAAAAAAAATGTAGAGTTCTGCATTGGACCACTTTCGCTCATTCAAACTCGATCGAATCTCCCTCGCTCGAGTGTGATTGGCTCGAATATAGAATATCTAATATCATTTCAATGTGACAATAATCGTACAAATATGTGTAAAATTAGTGCTTGTAATCATAATCATCTATTCATTTTCATATATTGCTATGTATTGGTAAGTTAGACTAAATTACATTTTAACATGGAGATGATGACTATGTTCACTTTAGTTTCAATTTCACTGCGTCTTTCACTTCACGAAGCATATTTGAAGGCCCACTACCACAGACATATTACTGTTTTACGGGAAGTACTGGGCTTCGAGCGTATACCGATCGTTTTTTCTGTTCGAGCGTTATTCGCTCGAGTGAAGAAACAGTAAATTCCGTAAACCATCTAGCGTCATCCGTGCGAACTATTAGACGATCGAACAAAAAAAAAACCTCAATAGAGAACTCTATGTGTTTCTATATCATTGAAAAGTCGACAGTCACTGTTTCCATGGTGGCTCTGAGCATAAGAAAGAAACTCTGTCTTCAATGATATAGTCGCCCATTTGTCTATTCTAGCCAACAATGGTAACAAATGTTTCCAAATTCTGTGTCCTGAAAAGTACACTGAACACCAAGCTACTGTGATACAAAGAATCTCGATCTGAGTGTGAATGTGTTGGATTAAACAATGGCATTTCAACAATCGATGTACTCGTATCTCTAACAGTGCCGTCTCCTGACCCTATTGTCTGCAAAGCGAGAACTTGTTTACGTAACAACCTTCATTCCTAACATACCCTTCGGTATGTTGGATCGAACTGGGTTGATGTAGCTCAGTGATCATTCATTCTCGTTTATGGAGCAACTCGCTATTCATGGTAAGCTTGGTGGTAAGGTGCGAGAGGTAATAACTACATATATATGAATTGCAAAACACAACACTTGAGTTTTAAACCCCCAAAGACTGGATCAGCATGGCTAATGAAATGGTATACCTGTATCTGTCTTGTAACTGAAATTCTGCGAAGAATGGTTATGGTCGTGGCTGTACAACAGAGTCCGACTCGCGACTCGCTTCAACACGTTCTTCCTTTCTCCATCTAATGTTCGTTCTAAAACTGACCAATGACCTCTCTCCTCCCAGACATTTATCTCGAACGAATTTACTAACAATGCCGAATCAGTTACCTGTAGTCTCTTCCTTGATTGCAATTGTTTACACCTGTTTGTAACGATGGCAATCACGGAAGCTCGGCAATGTCTGAAAAGGCATTCCTCGGATGTTTCTAGATATCTCCTGTCTGGAAGAGTGATGGCTAAATATCTGGAATTTGGAGTTCTTTGTACTTAAATATTTTCAATGATTTTATTGATTGTTACGCGTTCACACACTAGGGTGGATGGAGGTTTTATAATTATAAAAATATGTGATCACCACAACTGGAATGTGGATTTATAGTAGAGGGGAAAGTTGCCTATCAGATAGAATTTGAGTAATGAAATTGGTCTCATATACAAAATATAAGTGTATAAAATTTCTTCATTAGCAGTTTGTTAAAAATACCTAACCAATTAACTAGGGATACGACAATATTTTGATTAATGCCCATGGAAAATAGCACTGTTACATAGTAAATCCAACTTCAGCTTTTAAATATATCAGAATAATATGCAATTTATTGATTATGAAATTTGTCTAGATACTTTTTTTTCTGTCTTCGTGAGATTAAATAAGGAAGGTAACAAAATGGAAAAAAAATATTTTTGAATAAGGAAAGGTTACTCAATTTTTCATTATTATATTACGTTCACCTATAGTTTGATTTCATAGTCACTTTATCTATTCTTCCCCTGTAATAAATATCAACAGAGACCATGAATTAACATCTTTCTTGTTTACATAGGTTTATGAGGTAAAATTTCTAACAGAAGATAATAAGTTAAAGTGACACGAATACATGATGTATTTTACGAATACTAAAATACAATACGAGAATGAGTGAGAAATTAAATATGTAAATTTTTATTTTTGCCATTTCCAATGATTTTTATATTACTGATACACTTTAAAACACTGAAGCTTCCATGTATTCTAATGGTTTTCATTGCATTTCCTTTTGCAGTTTCACTGGGAGGAGTGTTTGGATTATTTGTTGGAGCTAGTCTGATGACTGCCGTGGAGCTTACGTATTTTCTGTTTGTGAGACCAATATTTACATTCCATAATTACAAACGTCGAAATGGATACCATTCAGCAGAATTTCACGTCAGGGAGAGTCACCAACAACCCTTTCTAGCCTAGGAAGCAGCATATTTTATATGATAAGTAAACAGTAAAGTGCTCCCCTGTGCTTTGCAGCACGCCATTAAGGCGTATAAGGGGTGTGGAGTTAGGGCCCCACACTTTCTTTATCACGGTCGAAGGTGGGTTGATGTGATCAGCACCACGTCCCTGGCGCCTTTACCCCCCCAGAGTTTCCTCCAAGTACCCACTTTATACGTCGCTGGTGGGTGCCGGAGCCGGTTGAACAGGTGGAAAAAATTCCTGAGTCAGACGCCCTAACGACTTTTTTTTTTAAAAAGGAATACCCCTAGGCGGTAGTATCCCCGTTTATAACTTTTTCTCAATTTTCACATATATCGATTTTTTTCTAAATTCGCAGTTTTTCTCATTATGACAAACAGAAACATCCATGTCTTACTCAGGATTCGAACCCGGGACTCCTGGAGTCGCAGCGCGCTGTGCTAACCACTCCACCACGGAGGTCAACTACCGCACTTTCATATTTTATGTAATAACTTTCTGAATTCTCGGATATGTTCTTGAATTTTTTCAGCAAGAAAATATAATGCAAGATGCTGTGGAAATATAATGCACCCAATAAGAGCATCTAGTATGTATGTACAATAATTAAGTGAAATGCTATATTGGAAAAGGCACATTCTTTTTGATACAGCTTTGCATAAAATTTATCCCTGCTTAAATGGAACATTCCAAAATATTGAGCTTAGCATAAATATTTAAATTAAAATAATCATGTAATGGAAATCTTAAAACTTGTATTTTAAATAAATGATGATAAGTATCACTTCACAATCTCTCAGTCTATTTATTAAAACAATTCCATTTGTGTTGCTAATCAACCCTGAGTGCATCACAGTGTTGTAGTCCCAAAATATCCACATGGTATACCCTAAGTATCGTGAAACATTAAATGGATACCATGTTTCCATTAATCTTGCAGTATTTTTCCACATTAAATATACGAATGAAATAAAATTTCACAATAAAACATTAATTGCAAAACATTGATACTGACATAAGGCATATTACAAAAGAGAAGTCACTTTCAAAATAATATATAAGTAGAGGGAGTTGATTCCCTCACCAAACGACCTTGCCCAAGGTCATTTGATACCATAGCCTATTTGGGCTAAAATTAAGCTATATTTTTATATCTTCTGGTGGATTTAGCTAATTCATACGTGTAGCAAATTGTCTAATCATGCTACGAATTCTAAAACCCTCGTACCATGATGATTAACATTATTAAACTATTTTGGTCAAATTAAGCTATATTTTTATATCTTCTGGTGGATTTAGCTAATTTCTAGGTGTAGCAAATTGCCAGAAGGAGTTGATATGTTCTGGCCCACCTAGTACTAGGATGACTAATATTAGTAGACTATTTTAGTCAAAATTAAGCTATATTTTTATATTTTATGGTGGATTTAGCTAATCTGTAGGCAAATTGCCTAACTCTAATACGAATTCTAAAACCCTCGCATCATGATGATTAACATTCTTGAATATCTAGCTTGGGAATTCTACCCCCAGTGTCACGTGACCCCCACTGTTGATTGTTTGAGAGTGTATTTATATATATTAGTATGCTTCTCCTCATGAATTTTCTGACCGTACTTACTTCTGGCCAAAAAAAGAAAAATTAAAAAAATAATGAAAAATTAAACAAAGAAAAAAATTTTAAAAGAAAATTTTAACAAATATTTGATACACTTAGGCATTGACTTGTGTCTCCAGCAAAATCTATATATAATAACCAATACCCAAAATAATTTACACTTAAGCATAGACTTGTGACTCCAGCAAAATCTATATACAAATACAATACCCAAAATATTTTACAATTTTTGATACACTTAAGCATAGAGTTGTGTCTCCAGCAAAATCTATATACAAATACAATACCCAAAATATTTTACAATTTTTGATACACTTAAGCATAGACTTGTGTCTCCAGCAAAATCTATATATAAATACAATACCCAAAATATTTTACTATTCTTGATACACTTAATCAAAAACTTGTGTCTCCAGCAAAATCCATATATAAATACAATACCCAAAATAATTTACACTTAGGCATTGACTTGTGTCTGCAGCAAGATCTATATATAATAACCAATACCCAAAATAATTTACAATTTTTGATACACTTAGGCATAGACTTGTGTCTCCAGCAAAATCTATATATAAATACAATACCCAAAATAGTTTGCTATTCTTGATACACTTAAGCAAAAATTAGTTTCTATTCAATTTTTGAAAGTATTTGTACTAAACATATTATCTCCAAGTAAGATTAAAATATTGACAAACTCTAGAGTTGTGATATATCCAGAAAAATTTATATACAAATACCAAATAAAAACAATGGCTAAAACTGAATGCCCCAAATGTGGTAAATTCATATCCAAAACAAATTTGTCAAAGCACTTGGTAATATGTACTGGTCAACCAAAAGATCCTAAATTACCAACCCAAACCTGTCCCTATTGTTGAAATCATATTAGCATTTCTAATATGCGCAGACATAAAAAAAGTTGCAAATCTCAACCATCAACCAGCCAGACTAATCCTAGGAAAAGACAAGCAGATATAGATCCAATTGATGGTCCTGAACCAAAACAAAGTAGATTTTTGTATACACCTAGTGCAACAGCTTTTGGTGGTCGTCTTAATAATTACTCCTCTGAATCAGAGTCACATTGTGATATCAACAATTTTTTGAAGAACATAAAATCTTCAATAATAGGACTCCTAAGAAATGAACTTAAAAATAAATCTATCAAGTTTTATACTACTCTATCCTCTGAATATGAGAAACCTGATAAAACACATCATACATTTTGCCATTGTTCCAAGATTCAGCCTCTATATTTGAGTGACATAGATAATTTGGAACACATTAATGCCAGCTTATGGACATATTACTTACAAAACATGAGGAATTTGAGGCTAAAGGATCTGGTTGGAAATTATGTGGACTCCCCCACAAACTAAAACTTAAAATTAGTCAATTTCCACCTCTCTCTGCTTCTACTTATGTCCTTCTTCCAGTAGATATTCAGAACAAGAAAGCAGTGGTCAATATATTGTTGTAATCCCGTCTTACCTGGGATCTGAGGTCACAGGGATGCTTCAATAATACATTTTAGGTAGAGCTTAATTGTACCTGTCAGCTGAACCTGCTCCGATTAAGAGGGAAGAGATATGGAAGGTTGAATTTAATTGTTATTTACGATTGTTCATACCTGGTAGGCGAGTGATGTTCTTGTCCAGATGCTTCTTGCAGACCGAATGGTGACTGATGCCAAGGTTCGATTCCGTGACCCTTGGCTCACTGATCCGAGCGACTCGCTGCATACTTATGCAGCCGTAACTTCGTGTACCGTCGTCGTAGTTCTGTAAGTTGTAATGTGTCGTAGAGTCATCCATGTGTAATCAGAGACTAATGATCCAAATGAGACAATTCAGCCAATTGAGAGCGAGCTCGGGGAGTGAGCTTCCTTTTATAATCTTAGGCTTCGAAAGGTTGTTAAACCTTTCGAACACGCTGGATCTTGTTTAGATCCACGCATTTGCTTTTCAGTCATTGCTTCACGGAAGTTACAAAGTTTGCGCATTCTTGGGATCGCCCGCTGGTCGGACAATTCCAGGAAATTGACGAGGTTTTCTCGTATTCGTAATCTCCATATCTCTACAATATAAAATAAAGATAACAAGTGTTTTCTGTGGTGTGTCTTGGCAAAACTCTACCCAATTCATTGAGTAGACAATCCAGAGCTAGTTCATCATTATATACAGTATGAGTATAAACATATTATGTCAGGTATCCAATATCCTGTTGCTATATCTGATATAACAAAATTTGAAAAACAAGCAAAATAACTTTTGGCAATCAGTGTGTATGCATATACAGAAAATAATTTTGTATATCCTCTCAGAATAAGTAATATTAATAATGATAATGCTACTGAGATTGATTTGTTACTTATTTCAGATGTCAAGAATTTCCATTACTGCCTTATTCGTAAACTTGATTGTTTGGTTAGAAGTCAAATAACTAAATATCACTGGGAAATCAAAATTTGTCGTAGGTGTTTGACTACATTTGATGATCGTCAACAACAGAACTATGATAAATGTAATAATCCATAAATTGCTGACAAAAAACGTAAAGAACACAAACAATACTGTGGTGAGAACAAGCCTGTACGTATGATTATGCCCAAACCAAAATAAGTTGAGAAATTCAAACAATACAAGGCCCTGTTGGTGCATCCAGCTATAATAATAGAGAATTTGAGGCATTACTCAAACCATTCAACTATTCAGATCCTGATCCTGAAATATCTTCTACTACACCTTATCATCTCCATGAGGTTTGTAGTTATGGATATGTAGTTGTGTAGCGAAATTCATTAAAATCTAATGAGCCTTATTTATACAAAGGGCCTAATGCCGTCAAACATTTTTTCCAAAAAATAAAAGATGAAGTAAGAGAAATTGGTACAGTATTATCTGTGACAAAACCCAGAGTACCATTATCTGGTGATGAAGAACAATTATATGATGCTACAGAGGTTTGCCCACAGCGCAATTCATATTTTAAAAATGAAAATAAGAAAATTCATCATCATGACCATTTCACAGGAAAAAATTTGGGGATTTTGTGCAACAGCTGTAATCTCAAAATACAAAGATACAAATTTGTCCCAATATTCTTCCTTAATGGCAGTCGCTATGATTTCCACTATTTAATATAGCTGTTCTAGCTGAAAATCAAGGAAGATACATTAGTCTTAGTATAACAGTAAAGATTCCTGGTGGTAGTACTCTTAAGATTGTAACTAGTTAGGTGGGCGCTCAATTAAATAGCAAAAAATGTGGGAAGACGCGCAAAGAGGCCGTGGACACAACTTACACGCGCCCAACCTAACGGTTACAAATGTCGTTGTTTGAGGTTAATGACAAGTATTTTTGTACGGTCACCTCAGTCTCTAGTGAGAACCAATTAAACCGGGACAATGCGACGCGTTATACAAAACGGTTTCTTCGTATTGACGTCAAGACTTGCCCCCCTCCTTCTCTTTTTATAATCACGTAAACCTTAAATTAGAATGAAAGTTTTGCCACGATTCCTTATTCGAACAACCACGACCTCATTTTTGTACAATTTATAATCTAAGGTACAATTTTTGGTATGACAAACAAACACGTACCGCAAGAAATAGTTTGTGACGCGTGGTCAATTTTATTATATTAACCGCGCAACGGAGAATGGTTAATATTTTTTCTCATTCAAATAACAAATACATCCATATAACTACAACAATTCTTTCTTTGATGAATTCAACAAATGTTCAAAAGTTTAACATTCCCCTGTAACAATATAATAAATTAGTTAAACGAATAACATATGTATATAAATGAATGACGTATACAAAATACCGTTAAAAGTTATAACATCAATTTTTGGCTTTTGTATGACCACAACATTCTTGGGAAAAGGGACCCCCAACTTTTTTGATGCTCTTATTCTTTTCGTCAAAAATGCATAAAGTGCTTACTTGTGCGCTAGAGAGCCAACGGAAATTAGTTAATTGTATTCCCCTCCTTTTTTATATCTCCAATTAATTACGGTCAGTGCTTGCCTTGCGAATAAAAGGGAATGAAACAAAAGTCACGTCACGACCTATCAGTGCAATCGCGACGACGCAATGTAAATTGGGGGGGAAACGTCAATAAAACTTTCCATTTGAGTTTTCCTTTTTTGACATTCCGGCCGGTATTGCAACTCGTGGTTTGTTGCTGAGTGGCACGTACATTTGTCGGGAAACACTTCACAGTTCACTACGTTACGGTTGCAAAAGTACATACCTCAAAAAAATGGAACAATCAGGCTGCGTGGCACATCCATGGTGGCAACTAGAGAACCGAAGGAGGCCTTCCAAATGTTCCTGTCCGCGTACATCCACAGTATCCTGTCCGCCTGCCTCTATACTTCCTTCTTGAGATTGCCCAATCACGTCTTCATAGCTTCCGATTCCGTTTCAAACACAAGAGAACGACGATCAAAACGGCCAATTGTCAAAAATCTGCTTCACATGGTCGTCTCCTCTGCTTACTGTAGTTCCTCCAAAAAAAACCAACTGGAAACTCCACGTATTGCTCCTCACTCAAATACGAAAACAGGGGCAGCTTCACGCCGTGTTTGAACGAAATAGCGTGGTCCCCTTCTACCGAAGATCATCGAAGCAAAGATGAGGTATGTCTGGCCATACGAGTTCCTGCTCGCCCACAAGTCGAGGTCGTGACTTCTTACTCCTATGCAGCTGACGAAACTGATTTTTTCTTTCGATGGTGATCGCACAAAAAAAAAGGAATTTACCACTGAGGGCCTCTAGCGGTCAATCGACCAACTAGCCGCCAAATAACAGACTGACGCACAGGCGTACCGAAGAATGAGGGGAATGTGGGGCTTTTTCATGCGATAAATTCGTACCATACCCCGTTCGATTAAGAAATATTGACCCTGGCAGGCCTTGTCAGCTCCTGCTCAGAATGTGTAGAATAAGCTTTCTACAGGAAATGGTAAGAACACTGGCCTTTGGCAAGAGGTGACGAGAGGCCAAGCGAGTGTTTAAATACGTGCGCATGAGAGCGACACGAGGTCTTTTAATCTGGAATCAACGGAGAAGCAGGAGCTACTGGTCTTATTTCTAAACCGAACAGGGTAAGCTAGTCTACACCCATTCTGCCATTTGCATTGCTCACTTCAGTCTAGAAACGAATCATGAGTATATTTTAATGAATAGTTAGATATTTGTACCTGCCCGTTCAGGGCTGTCTCTACCATCAACTAGTATTAATAGTACATCCCTATTTAAGATCCCCGCGTTCAGAGGAACGCTACGTGGTGGATTGATGCGGTCATTTTCATTTTCTTATGGAAATGAAAAGCGTCATGCCTTGTTTTCCTAAACAAACATGACAATTGAAAGGATAGGCATCGTTACGTGGTTAGAGATGCTTGGGCTTTTCATCCATTTTTACGGAAATGTGATGAAAAATTAGAGCAACGTGATTCTTTTGGAAATGAAAAGCGTCATGCCTTGTTTTCCTAAACAGACATGAAAATTAAAAGGGTAGGCTGCGGATTTTTTTTCATTTAATTCACTCTGAAATAAATGCAAATCGAAATGCATTAATATCATGTTAGACTTGTTTCTTCGCGGAATTTTTTACTAACGGGGGGTTATTTTTTTTAAAATAAGGTACGTCACCATTGTTAGTAATGCCTTATGTCATTTATAGAGTTGGAGGACGAGCTTGATACCACATTGGATAGGCTCATCATTCTTGCCAATAATGCTGTTGGTCCGTCTTTTGATGTGGAGGGCCTACCTTGTGCCTCATCCACCCCAATCAGAAGTCCTCCATTAACTAGAAGCCGCGCACGCGCGCAGGCTCACTTTCAAATTAATAATCGTCCCACAGTTCTTGTGGACCCACCCACCATGGCTCAACTACCTTTTGTTCATCCCTTCATGTTCGAGAGCATCCAGTTTCAGGGTGCCTCGGGGGAGGATGTTTCTAAATTCATAGACCGTTTCGAAAGTGCGGCGATTCTGAACAATTGGGACGAGACGAAAAAACGGCAATTATTCCCGGCGTTGCTATGTGGGCCAGCCCTCCGCTGGTTTAATGCAATTAGCCAGCAACCAGGCGTCAATTTAGTCAGCTATGAGGACGTCAAGAAAAAACTTATTGAAGAATTCACAGGCTCCCTTGATCAGCTGCAGATCGAGGAGCAGATCAGATATCGGTTCCACAGGGACGATGAACCGGTATCATCTTATGTTAGGGACAAGCAGACCCTCTTGTTTAAGATGGACCCTAACATGGCTGTTAATAAGCAGCTTAAATACATAAACGCAGGTCTTCAACCGGAATTTATCAGGGAGATATACAAAAAACAATATAATTCAGTTCCGGAGCTTTTGAAAGACCTCAAGGAATATGAAAAAGCAAAGTTCCTTATGCGCCGTAGAACGGTGCAAGAGCTCTTGCATTCGGCTCAAAAGGAAACTCTTTTCCCGTCTCCTGCTGAGTTGCGCATTCCTCACCAGAACCCCGTAGTTAGCACTACGGCGGTTGCTCCGGAATCAGCACCTCGGGTTAATCAAGAAATGACTAATCAGCTGCAAGCCTTGCAAGCTGAATTGGACCTTGTCAAAAGACAACAAACGTCTCTCCCAACTTCAGAACCGTCCACTGTAGAAGCTTTGGCTAAGCAGGTTAGCAACCTAGCGTTAAAAGTCGAGGAAGTTATACAGTCAAACGATCACGAAAATTTTCAAACTGTAGGCCAAAATTATCAAAGGGGTAATTTTAATCACAATCGTGGTTCAAACAACAGACGAGGCTTTCAGGGCAGGGGAAGTAGAGGCTACCGTTCAAACAACGGCCGGTTTCAGAATCGTTCCAATTTTCAGCGTGGCCGGGGGCGAGGTTCACCAGCCTCCCGCGGTCGTCCCGATCAAGGTGACCGGCGTGGCCAACAACTTTGTTATAAATGTGGTTTTCCTAATCACCACCAAGAATTTTGTCTTCAGAATCCAGACGATTTAAACGCCAATTAACCGCAAGTAATGGAGACATACCTGCGGGCAGTAAAAAGATTTTAGTCTCTACTTTCCCGTCTGAAGACCTCATTTATGTACATGCCAACGTAAATGGGGAACGTCAAAGGTTTATTGTCGATTGTGGGAGCCAAATAAGTGTAACAAGTGATAAGGGTATTCCTGCCCATGCTAAGAGGTTTAAAATCAACACTCTAGTTAAAGGTGTCACGAATAATTGTTTAACAATTAAAGAAATTGTACTTTTAGATTTTTCTCTAAATGGATTTACATTTAGGCACCCCTTCAGGGTGATACAAGATTTTGGTCATAATACCATCCTTGGTAATGATTTTCTCAAAGCCCAAAGTGCAACTTTAGATTTTGAAAACAATAAATTGGCTTTGAGCAGATTTGGCACTCCCCCACGCAACCGCATTCGGTTTGAATCGAGGAAAGCTTTTGATGTTTCCGTTAAATTGGCAGGTTTGCTGGTACATACTGTTGAACCTGAATATGTGGCTTCTAAACGAATTGTTGTGAAACCAAGATCACATTTGTGCATCCCTTTAAAATTAGTCAATACAGCAAATCCAAATTTAACCTTACTTGAGCCGGATGCAAATTTTCAGGCTAAATCTGGCATAATGGTACCAAGGTCGATACTCAACCCTGCTACACAACTTGTTTGGGTATCCAACCCTTTGAATTATAGAATTGTAATTCGCAAAGGTACTCGGATCGGTGGCGCAGAATCTTGTGAGTTGGCAACGGTGGATCAGGAAAATAGTTCTGTAACAGTTAATTTAACAAAGGAAGAATCAGAAAACGACGATATCCCACAAGTGGATATATCCAAATTTGACATTAATCCTCAATTGGAGGAACATGAGAAAAATCAACTTTTAGAGCTTTTGTTAAAATACAAAAATGTTTTCAGTTGGTCCGAGAATGACATGGGCCTTGCCACCAATTACAAACACAGGATAAAGCTTTCTGATCCTACGCCGTTCCATAAGCAGCAATATCCGATCCCGGTACATTTGCGAACAGAGATAAAGAAACAAATTGAGAATTTGAAAAAACAGGGAATAATCCGGGATAGTACAAGTCCTTATAACTCACCAGTTATTCTTGTGAAAAAGCGTGACGGAAGTTACCGTTTTATTCAAGACGGTCGCTTTTTGAATAAACGCTCTGTGTTCGATGCGATGGCCATGCCTTCCATTCAGTCTATCTTGCACGATATGGGGGGAAAGCAGTACTATTCTAGTTGCGATTTACGTTCAGGATTTTTTCAAATTCCACTCACAGACGACAGTAAACAGTACACAGCCTTCTCTATTCCCAACCTAGGTCATTTTGAATTTAATGTTTTAAGTCAAGGCCATATTAGCTCGCCAGCAGCGATGAATCGAACCCTTCAATTGGCTTGTAGCGGAATGCAAAGTGACAACTTCGCCTTCTATATGGATGATCTATTTACCTGGGGCCATACCTTTAATGAAATGTTGACAACACTGGAAAAATTGTTTCAGTGTCTACAAAACGCTGGCTTGAAAATTTCTCCACACAAATGTAAATTTGGTTATTTTGAGATACTCGCCCTTGGACATTTGGTGGGTCGTTATGGCCTACGCTTGAGTGACCGTATTATTTCTTCCATTAAGACTTACCGCACCCCCTCCACCACAAAACAAGTTAAACGATTTTTAGGCTTATGTTCATATGTCCGTAGATACGTCCCATCCTTTTCAGAGAAGGCCCAACCTCTCCAGTCCCTTTTGGGCAAAGGCAAAAAATTTGTATGGGGGGAGGACCAAGAAACAGCTTTTACAAACTTAAAACACGCTTTAATAACTGCACCAGTTTTGCTACCCTATGACCCTTCTAAAGAAACACGCGTCTACTGTGATGCAAGTCTGAAAGGCCTTGGTGCTATTTTAACACAGCCAAATGCAAATAATGATTTCCTTCCTGTAGCATATGCAAGTCGAACACTCAAAAAAGGGGAAGAAAAATTATCCATCATGGAACTAGAACTATCAGCGGTTCTCTATGCCCTCAAAACCTTTAGGTTTTATTTAATTGGGAAACATTTCGAAATTGTAACAGATAATAAAGCAGTCAGTTATTTGCGTACCACTCGTAATTTGAGTTCGAAGCTCTCGAGGTGGAGTGCAGAACTTGATTCATACGACTTCACGGTCGTTCATTGTAAATCTACACAAAATATTTCCGACGCTATTAGCAGGGAATCAACCAATCCCCCGGACGACGAATCGCCAGAATTGGGCGAACCTCGTATATTTCTCCTCCAGGATGAATCAATAGATGTGGGAAAACACCAGCGCGACGACTCATTTTTTTCAGAAATCATAAAAGTTTTGGAGGGGGCAGATGACGCCCAATCCCCCTTCGAAAGACAGGCTTTTTATTATGTGCTGGAAAATGGTCTTTTATACAGGAACCATAAGATGGGTGGGGGAAGTAAGAAATTACTTTGTATACCTAAGTCCTTACGTCATACTGTAGTTGAACAATTACATTCTCACCCGTGTGGTGGTGGTCATTTAGGGTTTACTAAAACATATTACAATGCGCTCAATCGCATATATTTTCCCTATATGAAACGTTTTATACAGGACAAATGTCGCCAGTGCCTATCTTGTCAAACAAACAAGCGCCCTACAGGGCTGCCACAAGGTGAACTCCAGACCTTTCCAAGCTGTCGCCCTTTTGAACGCCTAGCTATAGATTTCGCGGGACCTTTCCCTCCCAGTGGCCCAAATAAATGTAAATACATTTTATCATGCATGGATTTTGGTACCCGATATATGATTGCTGCTCCTGTGGTCGATACCACTGCTCAAACGGCTGCTAACTTTCTCTACGAGCACATAATATTAAGATTTGGTTGTCCGAAAACTCTCAACAGTGATAGGGGTGGCTCATTTAATTCCTCTGTATTTAAAGAGCTTAGTGCTAAACTCGGTATTCAGTTAAAATTTGTCACTGCGTATCACCATAATACTTCCGGTTTAGAGGAACGAGGTATCGGTATTTTGCAAAGTATAATTAAGCATTTTGTAACCCCGAAACATGATGACTGGATTACCTATCTACAACCAGCGGTGTTTACGTATAATGTTACGCGCGGCGATTCCACTCGTTTTAGTCCGTTTTACCTCATGCATGGGTTCGAAGCCCGTCTGCCCTGGGAAAGTATGCTTCACGCAGATCCCTGCGAAAATAGTGCGAACACAGACAAAATGGAAAGACTAAACAAGGCACGAGACGCAGCTCAAGAAAATTTACGTAAGCGATTTGAGTCCCAAAAGAAGTATTATGACAGACGTCATCAAGCAACAAGTTACGCTCCTGGTGAATTGGTATTATTATATAACCCCACTCAGAAGGCAAAAACGGCTAAGTGTTTTTCAGGTGTTTATTTTGGGCCCGCGGTAATAGTAAGAAAGGAAAATAACAATGCCTATTTAGTGGAATATGAAAACAAACGCGGCAAGATTGTGTCGGATTTAGTGGCTGTACAGAGGTTAAAACGCTATCACCGCCCTTCAGGGGGTGAGGAAGAAACGAATATCGTATCTCTTCAAGAGGAAGATTTCGAACCAGTAACCGCCCATACGTAGCCCAAAGCACATGTCGTAATTGCTTACTTTCTGTGTGGACCTTATTTTTATAATTTTTATATTTTAGTTTAATTTTATTTCTCGTTCCATTTCCCTAAAAGTATCAATACGTCAATTCGTTTTCTCGCCAAACGTATAAAACCTAATGTACGCACCATTGTTGTTTTCTCGTAGAAGTAAAACTATTTTGTTAGGCAATTGCATGTTTTATATATGAAGTTATTTATAAACACGCTCTGAAATATATGTGCATTTTTTTCCATCCATGCATGAGTTATAAAAAGAATTAAATATGTTGTCAGTGAGCTCACTTAGTTAATTAAAGCATCGAAAGTGCGGCACGAGCGTTATCTAGTGTATATTTGTCTTTTCTATTGTGTATATTAAACCTACCGGTAGTATGTGAAAAGACCCGTTATTATAGTTAATAACGTAAGAAATGTTAATGTCCCCGTGACATTTAGCCTTAAATAAAGAAAGAAGTCTGTGTAAGCCGACTAAAATGAAGCAGAGAACCAAGTTCTCATTTAGACCATGTAATTTGTGCTAATAATAAGCAAGGTGTGAAGTTTCATACGTTTGACGAGATATTTTTTTATCTATTTTCAGTTAAAATTATTCCTGGCCGACAGTTTGACTTTATCTTCTTGACCCCTCCTTGAATATTTCCTATTTACATTGCACTCATTGCATTGTTTCTAAAAACTAACAAAGATACCTGAGAAAATTTTAAGTTAAATCTATTTTGTGTAAAAATATGTGATTTATCAAATTTATTGATTTGATATTTATTGGCCGTAAAGTAATTAATTTATTCTCAATAATAACTAAAAACAACAGTTGTGGTCATTTTAGCAAGTTTAGATTCAATAATTGCTACATATTTCAACAAGATGCAGTTTTTCCTATATTTATTAATTTTAATTGCATTTATCTCTCATGTCAATTCCCTATCCTTCAAGGAAGTGGTCATAAGATCTTTCCAATACCCGTACATCATTTGTTCAGTAATTACGTTAACACTAGTTTTTATTTGTATGTTAATTATTGCTTTCATTTGTTGTCAGCGAAGATGTAAAAAGTTAAAAGTTTTGGAAAATAATTGCCCAAGGGAAATGGAACGAGTAAATATGTCTTCAAGTGTACAATTTTTAAATATATCCCAGTCGGATAGCGACTCTTGGCACAGTGGTCCCACCCAACCCGTTACATGTCGAAATCTTGAGTCAGTTTTTACCTTTCCAGACCCCTTTTATGACCAAGCAGATACTCCAAACGTAATTATCCCACTTGAAATTCCTCCCGTCCGTCTAGATACATTTAATGTTGCATGTCAAACTCTTAATCCATTAAAGTTAGATGATGTTAACACCTCATCTCGCTCTGTTCAAACTAATCCTGTTAAGGTAAAAAGAGTTAAAGGAGTTACGGTGAAAACACAAAACGTAGATGTGTTTCGAACCGACGACCCCCAGCCCCACTCTGAACCAATTGTCCCTTTCATTCAAAACATGTTTTACGACGACATATAATCAAGCTGCCTTTCCACCCACTCCCCTAGCCGTTATGCAACCGAGTTCGTACTAGCCTGGGGCGCCGAGCAAGCTTCCCCCCTTCTTTTTATTTTCCTCTGGTTCTGTCTCGCTGAAATCTGGGTCCATCAAGAACCAAAAGTTCATGAAAGGTACTCTCTTCCTCTTCCTATTTGCTCCTTGGCACCGCCTCCCTCGTTACCAGTCCTAAGTTTCTTTCGTCGTGTTCCTCGCAGAGAAAGAACACGTTCCTGTTATTGGTCATCACTCACGGGGGGCTCCGCCCATCCAGAACGGCCGCCATATATCTTCCCTTCCCTTCCTTCCCCCCCCCCCCCCGACTCCGATCACACATCCAGTAGACTTGAAAAGATGTCTTTAGCTAGACTCTTCGAGTTCCTGCTTTATGCTGAATTGCATTTCCCTCGCAGTTATCTTAATCGAGGCCGCTTCGGTGCGCAGTTTTCTACTCCACATTCGAGTTAGCGGAAGACACATATCTTATTTCAGTCTCGGAGAGAGAGAATTTGATGACACCTTTCTTTGCTGTGGATGAACTTTACACTCAGCTGGCCTCGGCAATGAAATTCCTAGTCTCCAAACGAGGTGTGAATAATAGCCTCTTCAAGGGCGCTTATTTATGCGATTTTTTTTCTCGTCCCTTCAGAATTTTCAAAAGTTTCCCAAATAAAATTTAATTACTTCTTACAGATTAACTTTATGTTAATCTTCGTAAAGTAGGTAATAGCGAGTAATTGTGCTTATATTTTAATCTCCCACACGTCATAGACTTTAGTTGAAGTAATATCATACGAAATCCTATACTTTTCTCCCGGCCCGGCGTCATGATGTTCATTTACGGTTCCGTTTCAATTTTTTTCCTAAGGCGACCATAAAAAGTAGTTTTGTTTACCTTATTAGGCTAAAACCTCAAAACAGTGGATTTAGACGCTTACAGTTGTCATGGGTCAAGTGTAATCTCTTACGCGGCGAGCATTTATGCTAAGTGACAAAGAAAATACACGGCGGGCTATAGCATGACGTAGAGTAGTTTTTCCTCTTTTCTGTTTAACGCAATGCCTTATATTTTTTTCCTTTATTCTCAGAACCGTAAATTTACTTCACAGATAGCCAAGAAATGTTTTCTAAATCAATAACCCAAATTTAGTTCAGTTTGAATTTTACATTTTTACCTTAGAGAGACAAATGCCCCCCCTTATTTTGCCGACGGTTTCAGACCGGTCAAGGCAACCTCCTAGGGTCACACCCGGGATGTTTATGGTTTGCTTTGAGCAATTTTAATTTGATTTTTTTTTGTTAGTATTCTATACCGTTTTTTTTTCTCATTTTTTCAGTTTATTTAGATCAATTTGTTCACGTCACAAACATTTTTTTTCTCTCCCTTCCAGATACCAAGCATGGCTGACATCGCGCAATTTTATTGGAGGTGTCTTTTTCTATTCCTGACAACCCTTCCCACTTTTCAATATACAGTTGCAAATGAAAATGAGGATATTTTTGTAAGTGGGTTGGGCTTATTTTACGAACAACAAGGTCTTATGGTTCACAGTTCCGATTACATATATACAACTGCCAATATTCACATTGATATTAACATTCGGACTGATAACCACTCAGGCTGTGTTAAGTGGTCAGCTATTCAAAATGATACCCATGATCGTATTCAACAATACTTACGCGAAATTTCACTTTACCTCCCTTGTCGTTTTAAAACCAGCGATAGCCGGCCGAATTGCCATGGGGTGTGGAAAAATGTATCTGGGAGCACTCGAGGGAAAAGATCGATTTTCTTTAATTTAATGAATTTATTTTCGGCAGGCCTTTCAATTTATAACTCCTTTTCAATTCATCACCTTAGCTCTTCTGTTCAAGCTCTAAAACATAATCAAGATCAGATTCAGGCAGAATTACAGGAAATGAAGAAAGACGAAATCCAGACTTTCCGAGTTGTTAATAACATTTTGGTAATCTTCAAACGTTCTCTTATTGCTCTTAAAGCGGATTTAGTTTCGAAATTTTGTGACATCTATACGGAAGAAAGGCACCTAATGGCACTTTTGCACGCTTCAGAATTATTTACCCGTATTGATTTTATGGTAACCGATCTATCGATGAATAAACTGTCTTATCATATGATTTCTCCCGATTGGCTCCGTGTTTTTCTCAGTCTTCATTCTGACTTTAAGGACACCCTGTATATGACGGATCTTGGTCTCTTTTACGCTTTAACCAATGTCTACCTTGTCAATTATGACTTATCCACTCATTCTTTTCATATTTTGTTAGAAACTCCCAATTTACTACGTAACGCCATTTCTCCCGTTTATCGGACTATAAATGTTGGCACTTTTGTTGATAATAAATGGTTCCGGGTTAAGGTTCCCCAATTATCATATAAAATGGAACATAATGGTCAAACCCAAATCGTGGAAATTCTTGATAGTCATTGTAAATTTAATTCTTTCATTTACGTTTGTATTCATACGGAACTTTCAATTCACGATAATATAAAATGTTTAACAAATATTCTATTTCATAATTCCACTATTTCCTGTTCCACAGAAATAAAATCCAACGTCGGGGGCCACCTCACGAAAGTTCGCACTCGAACAGGAGTGATAGTTTCCGGCACAGGCAAATTCCTCCAATCACAAACTTTAAACGGCAATTTAAATACACACAAAACAATAACAGTGTCTGAAGGAACATCCTTTTTCTGTAATTATAAGAATTTTGATCAATTGATTTTTGATGATGAAATCATTCACACTCGTAGAGTTTTAGATACAGAATTTGCTATTCGAGCAATTTCTCCACTTTTTAATACCTCTGTAAATTTTTCAAATGTAATTCTTCCTGATTGGACTGACTTTCGACTGGCCATGGAGAAATTAAATCAGTCAATCGCGAACGAACCCAAATTTCATGAAATATTTTTGTCCCATTTTCCCGTTACTATTATCCTATTACTAATTTGGAACTTC
The DNA here is from genome assembly GCF_977018435.1 of Lepisma saccharinum. Classification (NCBI taxonomy): domain Eukaryota; kingdom Metazoa; phylum Arthropoda; class Insecta; order Zygentoma; family Lepismatidae; genus Lepisma; species Lepisma saccharinum. The sequence goes on along the minus strand of NC_139237.1, from coordinate 47,259,270 downwards.
ATTTTAACTGTTTATTTATGCTATACGTCAGGCGTATGCAAGCGCAAACAAACCTCGACTAGTGACCGTTAACAATGCGTCACTATGTCGCCTTGATATATTCCTCCATTTTTATGTATTTTTGTAATTAATGATCTTAACGTCATTGGAGCCATGTCATTTACTCTTTTATTATATCTTAGTGATCCCGAATTTACTTGTGGCTAGGTCCGTTTTAACGGTTGTGACGTTACCAAATTTTGGGTTAATTATTTTTTCGTCAGTTTCTCATTTTTTACAATGCTTTGACACTTCTGACATGATATTAATGGATTTCGTCGGGTTAATTTTCTGATACCAGGGGATATATTTTATACCATCTACATATTACTTTTATATATTTATCAATATTTAATCCTACATATTTTCGTTTATTTTGTAGTGCCATGTCATAACTTTAGTTTCATATTGCACATTATTTTATATTTTGGGACAAGCCAGGGGCTATATATATATATAATTTAGTCAATATATACATATATCACTTTTGCTGAAGTCAGATTTTCATTTTAATGGTGTTCCAGTGTTAAGGCGTCAAATGACATTTTCCGCCTTTTATTTATTTAGCCTTCATTCAAACTTTGTTTTATAATTTATATCACTTATTGGGCAGTTTATTTTATTTTACTTTACTTATCTTTACTCATGATTTTCACTTGCCTATAAAAGACGATTACTTTACACATTTTTTATATATTTTCAATATTGAATGACTGTGAGCAATGTAGTTCATTCCTATGTCCAACCTGTTTCCTTCCCTGTTCGGGAATTCCAAGAGTTCAAGGAATTTCGAAAAGTCCAGTGATTTTTTTTTGAGGCCGGAAGAAGAACGCATTCCTGAAGGCTTTGGAGCCCACCAGCCTCCTTTGGGCTTCAGCGGTGTATGTCACGTAGCAGCACCGAAAACCCTATTCCCAGTGACATCCCAGGATCAGAAGAGCGTCAGAACCATAAGAAGAAATGTCATCTTACAGAGCAAAACCCCCCCCACGACTCTAACCCCCCTTAAGAAGAAACATGAACATCTTTCATGTATATCGTCCCCTTTTGCTCTGTAAGGCCAGGCAGTGTATTTCACCACATATTGGAACTTTCCGGGTACAGTCAACGACCCAAATGTGTTGAGACCCAGCCCTGTGGATCAGCAACCTGCCAGGCCACCTGTGACGTTTCATCCTACCAGTGGCCATAATTACTGTATGCAATGGCGTCTGCTGTGAACTTTCGGGGGCCTATCCTAACATCCCCCAGTGTTCGCCATTGGACAAGGCATATTTTTGGGGCTTGGAACCGCTACTTGGAGTGGCTTCCCATGGACTACCCTGTGTTCGCCCGCCCCACGGCCCACGTCTTTTCATCTGACCTTTGCTGACCAGTATTCCGGAACTTTCCACACCGGGATTCGAATCCGGTCCCCCAGTGAAAATGATCGGTCAAGGACCGTGTATGTCCCGGAACAGTGCTTCGTACCCCAGGACTCCGGGGTTGGAATGTATTTGGATTGCCCTGCCGTCTCATTTCTCAGGTCATAGTGTGCACACATAGTGTGCTAAGAACGTCAGTGGCAAGTGCAAACATAACCTTCATCTATTTTTTAATCTTCGTGTGGTTGTGCGCAGTCCAGTGGAGTTTGGTGATTACCACGGTCCTTTGCTCTCGCCTCGAACTGTCATCCTGATGAGGCGGAAGATTGCGAGCATGCGGCATTAAGGTTTCTCACAGATTACGTTCTGTGCTTATTTAGCATTTGTTCAGAAGCAAGTCGCATGTATCGCGTTACGATGCAGTGTGTTGAACTTTCCGCTGACTCCACGGACCTGCGAACAACACTTTATATCGCATGTTGACCAACCGTCAGCATTGTTGATTACGAAAGACTCTTCCAGCGTGTGGCTAATGAAAACAAAAGACTTTCTTTCAGCTTTCAAGCTTGAGCTTAATTCTGTTCCCTTTAATTTTCGGTGAAGGGTCTCCGACATTTTTTTTATTATTTTATTTTATGTAACCTTTTTTTTATGTAATAAACAAAAACCTTTTAAATTTTGGTGAATGGCAGAAGGTTCAATTTAAACTTTTCATGACTACAATTTCAATTTTAGAAATTGTCTTGCAAGAGGGGGTGTCGTACCATACCCCGTTCGATTAAGAAATATTGACCCTGGCAGGCCTTGTCAGCTCCTGCTCAGAATGTGTAGAATAAGCTTTCTACAGGAAATGGTAAGAACACTGGCCTTTGGCAAGAGGTGACGAGAGGCCAAGCGAGTGTTTAAATACGTGCGCATGAGAGCGACACGAGGTCTTTTAATCTGGAATCAACGGAGAAGCAGGAGCTACTGGTCTTATTTCTAAACCGAACAGGGTAAGCTAGTCTACACCCATTCTGCCATTTGCATTGCTCACTTCAGTCTAGAAACGAATCATGAGTATATTTTAATGAATAGTTAGATATTTGTACCTGCCCGTTCAGGGCTGTCTCTACCATCAACTAGTATTAATAGTACATCCCTATTTAAGATCCCCGCGTTCAGAGGAACGCTACGAATTAACGTAATACTTTTTTATTACAGATTGCGTGGAAAAACGTCACAAACTCCCCCCACTAGCACAAAAGGAACCTCCCTAGGCAAGGCACTGAAACAATCAATAGTATATGCACCCAGAGCACCATAAATATAATGAAACCCGTAATGAATAACGTAGATATAAATATAATGAGAGCATTTCATGACCCTTTTTTGTTTTAGAGAACTCGATGAACATTGAAATAGATAAGCCAAATACACACAATGTCATGTTGCATATTGAATAACTTGAAAAATATTTCGCCCAAGGAACCTGTTACATTTGTATAAATCCATAGCCAATATCATAATAAATATACATAAAACATCCCATAAAATTGAAACATAGCAAACAGGAATGATTAATAATTACAATTAATACGATTTAAAAAAATGGACATGAATGAAGCGATTGCAATCTGAAATGAAATGAACAAGAAATATGAAAACACTTGACGATTATAAGATATGAAAATACATAACATTACTTTCCCAAAAAATTTTACCCGTATATGCCTATAAAAAGTCTATAATATTCCTTGGTGGAGGCGAATGAATTGTACTGCACAGATTAAGATGATAGTATACCTGGTTGCGTTGCACTTGTTTTTGTTGGGGGGGGGGGGGCTAACAATTAAGGAAAGCACTCGGGATGTACACTAGTATGTCGAAGTATTCCAGAGAACACGGAAGACCACTATTTTTTTTTTTACGTAGAGGATAGGCTGGCCATTCCAGTTGATGCCTCATTCCAGAATTCCGAGGTGGTACGTAAATTTTGTAAGTTTCCTCGTAAACCATGAAAAATAAAGAAAACCGCAAATTAGAAGGAAAAATAGAAGAAAAGATAGGAAAGAAAAGAGGAAACATGAAAAGAAGGGAATACAAAAGGAGATAAGAGCACCATTACAATTTTGTTTAGTTTAAAACAGCCAAATATAGACATATCCTCAAGAATATACTACAAGTGAGATCAAAAGTTACTAAATGAATTTAATATGAGGTAAGCAATTATAAATCATCTCAAAATGAGCATATTTTAACAATGGTTATAGTTATACAGAGTTCCAACAATGAACACAAGGGAACACCTCTGCATAATGAAAAAAAATACATCATACAAAAATCCATAATAAAACCCTTAATATTCTAATATACACAAACAATACTAATACAGCCCAACATTCTTATTGCTAAATGGACCTGTCATTGTTTATAACTCATGGGTCCCGAGGATTGTAGTTGTTCGGAGAGGGACGACGTCGGCAGTACTGTGGGGAGTGTCCGGTTCTCCGGCAAAAATTACAGTACAGCGCTGAAAAATGACGCTGTGGACGATTATGAGTCTGTCCCCGTGACGATTGCAATACTGAAGCAATGTAGGTATCCGACAAATCTACATCAGGTGAAAGTTCATCCCTAATAAAATAAGGCTTGATATGTGCGATATGCACTTTACGAAGAAAAACCTCAGTTTCAGGATCCACCAGAAGAACTGTTACCGGACCCAAAAGCTTGAAAATTTTGGCAGCACCTGCCCAACGTTCCTTGAGTTTAGCGGTGACTTTCTGAAAGGCATTGCTCTGTGGAAATGTTTTGTAAAGAACCATATCCCCTACCTTGAAGGAAGAAGGTTGCCTTTTGGGGTCATATCTGGCTCTCCGCGTGGCCCAAGCCTTTTGTAAATGGTGAAAAGCCTGAGCCCAACATTTGGCACGGTCGGCAGAAGGAGGACCGGCCAATTCTGAGTCTGATTGAAATTCCCAGAAAAAATTCATGGGCCCATCAATGTTCCGTCCAAACAATATTTGTGATGGAGTAGTTTGGATGCTATCATGTACTGCTGTATTAAAGGCAAAGGAAATAGCATTTAAGTGTACATCCCATTTGGTGTGGTCATCGGAATGATACGCTATCAAGGAAGCCTTTAAGTTACGAATAAATCGTTCAGCCAATGAGGGATTAGGATAGTAGGAGCTAGTATAAATATGTTTCACCCGAGATTCAAACAAAAAGGAATTAAAGTGACGGGATCGAAAATAAGAAGCATTATCCGACACCAGTTCGCAAGGAGCCCCAAACACAAGAAATAAAGAGCGAAGCTTTTCCACTATCTGATTTGATGTGGGTCCCCGAAAAGGATAAAGAGAAACCCATTTTGAAAAGGCATCCACCACTACTAGAATATAAGAATGACCCTTTGACGAACGCACAAGAGGACCAACAAGATCAATATATAAGCGTCGCCAAGGATGTTTTATGATCTCAGATGACAAGAACCCCGGAGGCTTTCGTATGGCCAATTTGGCCTTTTGACAAGTATCACAAGACTTGACATAGGCTTTAATATCTTGAACACAGGATGGCCACCAAAAAACTGACATTATTTTCTTAGTACATTTTTGAATACCCAAATGTGAACCTCCCATAGGCGTATCGTGATAATATCGACAAATCAGATGTTGAAGAGTGTGGGGAACAACAACTAAGGAAGCTGTAGAGCGTGGGGGTTGCCAAACAAGCAAGTCATGATACAGAGCATAATGTTTATATTTTTGTCCTGCACGTAATTGTTCTACTATTGGTTGTAAATTAGAATCTTTTTGTTGAAGATCAAGAATATCGGATTTACTAAAGGGGATAATTTGGAATTTAGGTGCCGCACAAGCAAAAGAGGTAACAGGTAAGGGAGAAACTTGGAATTCCTCAGGTGAGTACATTCGTGACAAACAATCGGCAACAGGATTAAGTCGAGAGGCGATATGCTCGACAGAATACGAAAATCGCGACAGGTACAGCAACCATCGCCCAAATTTGCCATATTGCTCAGGGTGTGGTAGAAGCCAGGAAAGAGCCTGATTATCGGTCTGAAGAGTAAAATGCTTCTCTGTTAAATAAGTCTCGAACTTTTTGAATCCATAAACGATCGCGCAACATTCGGCCTCGTATATGGATTGTCGACGTTCCATATCGGTCCGCTTACGGGAAGCAAAAGCAATAGGGCGTAAAGACCCATCAGGCATACGTTGATTAAGAGTAGCCCCTAATGCCAAACCGGAAGCGTCACATTGAAGGACAAATTCCTTAGAAAAGTCCGGTAAAGCTAAAACCGTATGTTCAAGAAAAACCTGCTTCAGGTGATCAAATTGTTGTTGGTCACTCTCTGACCATGTGAAGGCTATGCCCTTTTTCTTTTTATCTGTAAGAAAAGAAGTCAACTCCGAATATGATGGAATGAAGCGGGAATAGTACCCCAATAATCCAAGAATACGCTGGACAGCTTTAAGGTTCCTAGGGGGGGGGGGGTATGTCCTGAATCGCGGAGATACGGTCGGGGTCTAAGACAAGCTGTCCCTCACGTAAAATGTATCCTAAGTATTTAACTTCCCTTTGCATCCATTTGGACTTAATGGGATTGACAGTTAACCCAGCTTCTCGAAATGCTTGAAGAACCAATTGAAGATGTTGCAGGTGAGTTTCCTCATCCGGACTAAAGATCAGGACGTCATCGGCATATGTGACCAGGAATTTAAATTTATATGGACCCAAAATTTTATCTAAGGCACGTGTCAAAAGTTGAGTACCCAGATTGATACCAAAGGGAACCCTGGTATACCGGTATTGACCGAAAGAGGTGACAAACGCCGTTAAGTCTTTACTGGGCTCATCTAGCCGTATCTGATGGAAACTCTGACAGAGATCCAAGCAAGAAAATACCCGAGCCGATTGTAAATGTTGAAATATCAAATCAATACGGCTTTGCGGAAAGTTGTCATAGGCGATGAGTCTATTTAAATGCTTATAACTACATACCAGGCGATGTCCACCATCCTTCTTATCAACAAGGAAACAAGGGGATGCGTAAGGAGAGGCGCACGCTTCTATGATGTTCTGATCCATCAACTCCTGAATTTGTTGACGTAGAATGGCCGTTTGTGTAGGGTTTAACTGAAAGGGCTTAGAACGAAAGGGAACATTAGTAATTAAAGGAATAGACACTGGTTTCAGTGTACAACTGCCAACACGTTCTGTGACCACATCATCATATTCATGTAATAAACTTGTTATGTTAGAGGGAACCTCCATCAAATGAGAAGGGCCATCGTCTTCCGGAGACCGTGCCTGGTGTAGCGTGGTGGGAGGTACGGACGAGGCGAAAGGAATGGGATCAGTGGAATAAGGAAAAGAAACAAGTAAATGTTCAAAGGAAATAGTACCCTTGGAATGGGAAAAAAAATCTGAACCAAGGATAACAGGAAGGGGTAAATTTTCTGAGATCCAAAAATTCCATTTCCAGGACAAACCCTGTAACTTCAAAGTCAATACAACACTTGTGTCAAGGCGTATAGCCTGACTATTGACAGTTTGTAACGTACGAGTAGTGTCTTTACGAACGGGGGGTCTGGGGCGTAAGCTAGCCAAAAATCCTCTCGCAATCAAGGACACGGAACTTCCCGAATCGAGAAGAATGCGACTCGGTGTTGAATTCAAGGTGGCATTAATAATCGGCACAGCTGTCTCAATAATAGTCAAAGGGTGTTCAATATGCGTTAAGGTGGTAGCCGCTGGTACCGAAACTTGTTGAGTGCCCAAATGTGAAAACATAGGATTCGGTAAATTAACACTAGTCCGTGGAACCGCATAAGAAGGAAAATCGTCCGACGTGTCAAAGGTTTCCAAAGGGGGGGTAGGAGAAGGAAATGCAGATCTAGTCGGTAGTGGATGTTCTACAGGGACAAGCAACGGGGTTGGCGGTGAGGCACCCAATTGTGGGGTGTATTCCTCGGCTTGTTGCTCTACGCGACGTAATTCCATGGGCCATATTTCTCTAGATAAATTTATAAAATTGACTATAGAAGTGGGCCGATTAAAACCCATTAAAAGTAGACGGGTGGCATCTTGTAAATTCAGCAGGACCGATTCTAAAAGACTTGATTCGGACCAATCAATGGGTAATATGTGAAAGGCGTCAAAAATGTCATGCAAATAGCTAGAAAGAAATTCATCGGTTTTCTGAGGACGCATTAGATATTTGTTCAATAAGATCTGCAATTTTGAAAAGGGAACCAAACGATACCAAATAACTCGTGTGAACGTTGGCCAGGGAAATTTCTCAATAAGAGAATTGTACCAAACCTCCCGAAGTAGTCCCATAGTGGATGAAAACGCCATTAACCCTTTACCTGCCAATGTTCCCAATTGGGAACATCAACTAATTTTCAATTTAAAACTATACTGAAAATTTTGTTTTCAAAGTTTTCTTTTTTCATCTATTAATTTAGGGTGTATATTTATTATTAACAACATTTAATTAATATTTTCATTATTATCGTCTGGATAGTATACTATGAAATTACACAAAAATGGTTAAAATTGCATTCATAACATTATATATTTTTTATTTACACCCTAATAAATTACTTTTTTCTTCTTTGTACAATATCGGGCAGAACATAATGCTAGTATTACATGAAATGCATTAGAATGGGTTTTTCATTGATTTCTATTAGTCTGGACCTAAGTACATTATCATGTTCCCAAATGGGAACATTGGCGTTTTGCATGAACAATGGTTACAGACAACAAATAACTCGCACCAAAAACTGAAGAGAAATGTTCCTCTCTCACAGTTTTGAGGCAAGATTGTTTTGTAACTTGGTCAACAATGGAAATAAAATCATGCTTATTGTTGGCTACAAGTACATTTGAAATAATTTTACATTGTTTGTATAACAAATATCCCGGCGTGTTTTGTGCCACGTTCTGTTAGCTGCTTCTGTTGATTCATGCCGTCTCGTTGTTATAAAATTCAGTCTTTCAACAACATTTGTACGAACAACATGGCATCGAATCGTTTCCTAACATTGGAAGCAGCTTTTCAGTATTTGAATGAAATTTTAGATGACGATACTGAAGACATTGGAGATGTAGTGGATATTTGTCAGTTGCCTCCAGAAGAAACTGCAGATCTTACGGATGAGGAAAAAATTGATGACAACGTTTTGGAAGAAGTGGTTCCTTCAGATGTGTGTGGTGAATTGGTTGTCACAACTAACGTGGAACAATCTACTCCGGAGTCTCTTCAGCCAACCACATCAAGAAAGGCTAAAGGGGCATCAAGTAAACAGGTAGGACATCCTTCGTGGAAGAAGTCTACGGTTATAGAAAACAATTCGCTCCATTGCGATGATTCATTTCAGTGCTTATCCGACAAACACCCAGAATTACTGTCATTGGAACCTATTGAGTTGTTTCATAAAATTTTACCAGAGACATACCTCGAGCATCTCTCTTCAATGACGTGCCTATATGCAGCTCAAAAGGGCAAAATTGTGTCGTTCACCAAACATGACATAGCTCAGTTCTTTGGTTTGCTTCTAATCAGCGGTTATCACAATGTTCCAAGGGAAGATATGTACTGGTCAACAGCAGAAGACGTGACTGTACCAATTGTCCCAACTGCGATGCCCAGGCAGAAGTTTCGGGATATAAAGAAATATTTCCACGTTATGGACAATACTCAATTGAAACAAGGTGATAAACTTGGAAAAATTTCACCATTATATGATGAGCTAAACAACAATCTTCAGCAATATGGAATTTTTCATAAACAACTCAGCATCGACGAATCAATGGTTCCCTATTATGGGCATCATTCTTGCAAGATGTTCATAAAGGGAAAACCGATTCGTTTCGGTTTCAAAATCTGGACTCTTAGTTCAAGTGATGGATATCCTTATGTTATGAAAATCTATCAAGGAAAGGAAGAAGATGAATCTAACTCACCACTTGGGACTAGAGTGGTGACAGCCTTATTGAATGTTGTCACTAATCCTCTGCAAGTTGAAGTTTTCTTTGATAATTTCTTTACCTCATACACATTGCTGAAAGAGCTGAAAATAAAGGGGTTCAAAGCAATAGGTACAGTACGAGAAGGAAGGACTGGTAGATGTCCCTTGGTACCAACAAATGAAATGAAGAAAAAGAAAAGAGGAGAGTTTGACTTTCGATGTGATGGTGATATTTACATGTGTAGATGGAATGATAATTCCGTAGTCACCTTGGCATCCAACTACCAGACACACTTGCCATTAGGAACAGCAAAGCGGTACTCTCGCCAATCAAAGAAGAGGATTGATGTCCCTGAACCTCACTTAGTACGAAAGTACAATAAAGGAATGGGGGGCGTCGATGTCTTCGACCGTATGCTGTCCAGCTACAGACCTCAGCTGCGAGGGAAAAAATGGTGGTGGAATTTATTTTCCAATGCTTTGAATGTGGCAGTTGTTGCAGCCTGGAAAATTCACCAAGAACTTCATGGGAAGAGTTCAAAGAATCACTTGGATTTTCGAAGAGAAGTAGCTACCTTCCTTATTCGCAAAAATCCACGAACATCTTCGAGGCCAGGACCACGATTTGAAATCCCAGGGTCTATGAGGAAAACTGATGGTCATTTTCTGATTGAAGCAGGACAAGGAAGGTGTGCATTTTGCCAAAAAAATGCTCGCCTACAATGTCGCGAGTGTGCAAGAAATATGCATTTACACTGCTTCCCAGCTTTCCATGGCTTATCACCAGTTTAGGACATTCTGTGTGTGTGTGTATTTTTTTTTCATTTTCAAATTTGTAAACTCACCAGTTTCGGACATTCTGTGTGTGTGTGTGTATTTTTTTTTCATTTTCAAATTTGTAAACTACATATATTTAAAACTTGGTATTGCTACATTTTCAATAAAATAAACCCTTTTCTCCTTGAGAAAAATTGCACAAGGATGTTTTCTCATTTTTATACAATTATGTTATCCTATTATGTATTTGTATTAGTATTTTGTATTTTGAAGGTTGTATTGTTGTCTGACTCTCTGTAAGCTTATATGTAATATTTCTGTACATTTACTATGCTAATATATAAACGGAAAACATGCTGGTCCAGTTGAATTATAATTAGAAAACTCTGTAATAATACTTCACATGAAACGCCAATGTTCCCAATTGGGAACACTCCAGTTTACATATAGAGAAAATAAAAAATAATATATTTTTTAAATAATTCTCTTTAATGTACATCAAAGAGACACAAATTACTGATAAACTCATTAATTTCAAATCCAAAGACAATTCGGCGTGTAAAAGGTTAACAATAAGGATTCTAAATCCAAAAGATTAAGTTTAAAGGTTTTATATATGGTTAGCAAAAAATGAAACAATTGGTCGGGGTCTGAACCATCAGTATGCGGTAAAGCTTGTAAAAGTTCTGTTGCTGCGGAATATCTAATGTGGTTTGTAACATGTGAATAGTCAGGGGGTAAAAAAGTTCTCTGGGTGTATGAAGATGCGGGGTCTGCTGAAAGGGGGAAGGTTGTATAGTCACAGGCGGAAATGGGAAGGTCGACGAGCCGTACAAATGGCCAGGAAGAGGGGTTGACATTATTGAAACCACTCGAAAAATCTGTTCCAAATTCAAAAGAGGAAATAACCAAAACAAAAGGGTAAATGGTACTATCACATACGTGATAACAATACGGAACTGCAACATAAGGAAATATAGATATAAAAATAAATATAATCGACTGCAGGTCTTTTGTAAAACCAACTAACCCTCAAATATTACAAAACCAGACGTCCAGGAAAGGGGAGAATGAAAAAAGGTTCTAGAGGGGGGGGAATTTTTATTAAAAAAAAAGAAGTGAATCCAAACTTTTCTTACTTTTAAGACGTAAAGCGGAAAAATGTATAAATGCAGAACCAGATCTGCTACCAAAACTTTGTAACTAGTTAGGTGGGCGCTCAATTAAATAGCAAAAAATGTGGGAAGACGCGCAAAGAGGCCGTGGACACAACTTACACGCGCCCAACCTAACGGTTACAAATGTCGTTGTTTGAGGTTAATGACAAGTATTTTTGTACGGTCACCTCAGTCTCTAGTGAGAACCAATTAAACCGGGACAATGCGACGCGTTATACAAAACGGTTTCTTCGTATTGACGTCAAGACTTGCCCCCTCCTTCTCTTTTTATAATCACGTAAACCTTAAATTAGAATGAAAGTTTTGCCACGATTCCTTATTCGAACAACCACGACCTCATTTTTGTACAATTTATAATCTAAGGTACAATTTTTGGTATGACAAACAAACACGTACCGCAAGAAATAGTTTGTGACGCGTGGTCAATTTTATTATATTAACCGCGCAACGGAGAATGGTTAATATTTTTTCTCATTCAAATAACAAATACATCCATATAACTACAACAATTCTTTCTTTGATGAATTCAACAAATGTTCAAAAGTTTAACATTCCCCTGTAACAATATAATAAATTAGTTAAACGAATAACATATGTATATAAATGAATGACGTATACAAAATACCGTTAAAAGTTATAACATCAATTTTTGGCTTTTGTATGACCACAACATTCTTGGGAAAAGGGACCCCCAACTTTTTTGATGCTCTTATTCTTTTCGTCAAAAATGCATAAAGTGCTTACTTGTGCGCTAGAGAGCCAACGGAAATTAGTTAATTGTATTCCCCTCCTTTTTTATATCTCCAATTAATTACGGTCAGTGCTTGCCTTGCGAATAAAAGGGAATGAAACAAAAGTCACGTCACGACCTATCAGTGCAATCGCGACGACGCAATGTAAATTGGGGGGGGAAACGTCAATAAAACTTTCCATTTGAGTTTTCCTTTTTTGACATTCCGGCCGGTATTGCAACTCGTGGTTTGTTGCTGAGTGGCACGTACATTTGTCGGGAAACACTTCACAGTTCACTACGTTACGGTTGCAAAAGTACATACCTCAAAAAAATGGAACAATCAGGCTGCGTGGCACATCCATGGTGGCAACTAGAGAACCGAAGGAGGCCTTCCAAATGTTCCTGTCCGCGTACATCCACAGTATCCTGTCCGCCTGCCTCTATACTTCCTTCTTGAGATTGCCCAATCACGTCTTCATAGCTTCCGATTCCGTTTCAAACACAAGAGAACGACGATCAAAACGGCCAATTGTCAAAAATCTGCTTCACATGGTCGTCTCCTCTGCTTACTGTAGTTCCTCCAAAAAAAACCAACTGGAAACTCCACGTATTGCTCCTCACTCAAATACGAAAACAGGGGCAGCTTCACGCCGTGTTTGAACGAAATAGCGTGGTCCCCTTCTACCGAAGATCATCGAAGCAAAGATGAGGTATGTCTGGCCATACGAGTTCCTGCTCGCCCACAAGTCGAGGTCGTGACTTCTTACTCCTATGCAGCTGACGAAACTGATTTTTTCTTTCGATGGTGATCGCACAAAAAAAAGGAATTTACCACTGAGGGCCTCTAGCGGTCAATCGACCAACTAGCCGCCAAATAACAGACTGACGCACAGGCGTACCGAAGAATGAGGGGAATGTGGGGCTTTTTCACGCGATAAATTAACGTAATACTTTTTTATTACAGATTGCGTGGAAAAACGTCACAAGATGAGATTTCTAGATTCTATGAGATATCTCTCTGCTGGCCTGGATGCTATTGCCAACAAATTATCTGATGATCAGTTCAAAATTACAACTAATAGTTTTCCTGGCTTGGACATGGAACATATTAGACAAAAATTGGCCTATCCATATGAATATGTGACTGACCATACTGTTTAATGATGAAACTCTTCCTCTTCTCAAGGAGTTCTACAACCAACTCAGAGAAAATAATATTACAGATAAAGATTACCATCATTATCACAATTATTGTGGAAGAAATTAAGATGCAAGATACTGGGAAACTACCATGATGCTTATCTAAAGTTACATGTAACAATTCTTGCTGACATATTTCAGGCCTTTAGAAAAAATTATAAAATTTGAGATTGGTTTTATATATACAAAAAAAATAATTTTTAAACTATTCCTTCGGTAAATCTAATTCCTCGTCATTGTCACATGTGATTTTTTTCAGTATGACTCCTGCAATACTAACTGGTTCCCAAGTGAGATAATGAGATGGGCAGAGAGAGATATAGTTGAAATTCGTAACCATTCGTAACCCAGCTGATATTAAAATATGAGTTAAATGTTTAAAAAATGAAAGAGCACTAACACCACTTTATATCCACATACATCTTTACAATTCCTGAGCACGTCACTCCAAATGAATCAAACTAGTGCACACTAGAGTCTTGACTTATCAATACGTATGGGGTATCTGTTACAGTCACAACCACTACCTCAATTTTCGAAGTTGTAGCCACTACATATAAAACGACTTCGACGTAAATATAATAGATTTTGCTTTAATGTTTTGTGACATTCATACCACCTTTCTTTACATTTGCTAAAAAAGAGTGTTTGTTTGGGCGTTTTGTTTATAAATAGGCGGGTGAGGATTATATTTCTAATTCACATTGAACGATTTCGTCTTCCTTATAATCATTCACTCTAAAGGTCGTAGGTTCAAATCCCCACGGTTGAAAAAAGTTTCGTAAGCTCTATTCGTTCCCCATTGTTACTATTTGAATTAGTCTTTTTTTAAAATTAACAACGAAAGATTTTACAATTAATTCTCTTTCAAAATGAAAAGACAAGGACAGGTTTCTTATTATAAGAATTGGTAATTTTAGTGGTCTCAACACATCTAAAATCCAAAATACTAGACCCACTTTATTTTATTATTGAATTTTAAGTCCATGTCCACTTTATGTACAGATAGGCTAATCGGGCGCGGACCTACAGTTAAAAGTGAGATACGAACCACTATGTGTCTCCACCGGCTATACGAACAGGAACCCCTTGTTATCCTGCACTGAACTTAAACAAACAGATCCCCGCCCCCATTTCTAAAATAAATTTACCTTAAATATGAAATTTATTATTATAGGCGTTCGCCAGAGCATAGTGGTAATGTATCGACGTCTTGTAATCAGTGTGTCCTTTTCTGAGTTCCAGACAGGTCGTATAATGTTTCAGATTGCAACTTAAATGTATCCCGAGTCGTGATTAGCCTATGTGTGCAAAAACTGATATTAAAACTAACTCTTGACCTCAATAATGCAATTTGTGTATTTTCGTTTAGCTGTTGTTCCCTCTTTTTTCGAAAATTAACGAATTAACATAATTATCAACTCAACAAATAAAAAAATCAAATCTAAATCAATTTATGAAAACTGTTATTACATCCAAACCGTTATTTTATCGTAAATGTAAATTAAATATCATCTCACGTAGTGAAAACAATGTGAAAACTATTCTAATGAGTGATATATGATTGCAAATTAGTAGTGGGATTGGCTATAGGATAAGCACAACAAATGATGAGCCCCCTCAGATTGATTTTCTCACACTTAAAACAATGGCAAATCGGGCATATGCCCCAATCGGCCAAGTGTGGAACCTTGTCTAATCCAAGATTTTTGTAAAAATGCCCTGAAACTACAGTGTACAAATGATGAGCCTCCTCAGATTGATTTGCCCATACTTACAAAAGTTGCATCAGCCAGATTTTTGTCCATAAACTTGTCAAAAATTGATATTTTTTTGGCTACACTTAAAATTAAGCTAAAACCCATACCTACCCATACATATTTACTTCCGGTTTAAGTTTAATTGGATACCAGGTTCAATTTGTTTATCTAATATTAAAACAATGCAATATGCAGAGACCCTCTAGAATTGCTCTGTGACCCTCTCATTTCTTACATCATATGTTTACATGTTTCATATTGATTAATGTGTGCAATTTCTGAGTATTGAAGCTTTGCGTGCAAACAAAATTGCATCAGCCAGGAAATTCCCGTGAAAAATATGCCCCCTCGGAATTTCCTGTAAAAAAGCCCTCGGGAATTTCTTGTAAAAACAAAATTCATGGGAAATTCCTGTTTTTTTCTTCTCGGCCCGGCTTAGGGTATATAAAGAGATTTTGCATTGCATCAGCCAGTATTGTGAGAGTGGCTGAGGAGTACAGATGTGTTGTTACAGTGCTTCTCATACTACAGGCCTGTTTGTTTTAATATAAAACATTTCTTATTGTTCAATTTCTGGTATATTGAACAATATTTTGTATATACACAAGAAATATACAAAGCACACAGCTGAACCCAACTGATATTTTTATTAAGTATAAAGTTTTGAATTGAAGCCCAGGAAATATATATAATAAACCAATAACAAAAATGCCAAATCAAAAATATTGCAATCAGTGTAATAAGAATATATCCAGCCCTAATTGGGCCAGACACCAAAAGAATTGTGACCCAGGGAAATGCAGAACTCCCACTAAAATATGTCCCAAATGCAATAAAATATTTAGCAAGGCATATTTCAATAGACATGTGGGCTCTTGTTCTGTACAGTCATCAATATTGCCCCCACAACCATCTACATCTGGTCTGAAAAGAAAGCATGAAGCACCTGTTAATGCTGGACCTGCAAAGCAGCCACGCTATGAACCCATCCATAGCAGTTTTAATAGCCAATTAAGAGATTATCGGTTTGTATCAGAGCCAAGATGTGGTATTAAGAATTTTTTGAGCAGTGTAAATCCTGATGTGCAGGCAATTCTAAATGCACAAAATGGCTCTTATAAGTTGTCCCTCAAATTGTTTACACAATATAAGAAACCAAATGGCACAAAATTTACACAGCCCCACATAACAGAAACTGTACCTGTATATTCAAAGGCAAATTCACACACAATAATAAGCAGTTTAATAGATCAATTGAACATTAAACACTCTGAATTTGCAGCATAAGAGTCTGGATGGAGCCTATGCGGTTCTCCACACAAGTTATATGTTAATATTTCTGAATTCAGCCCATTACAAGGATCTACATATTTGCCATTACCTGCCAATATTAAAAACAAAAGAGCCGTGGTTAATATTGAAAATAATGATGATAAATGCTTTTTGTGGTGTATTTTAGCTGCTTTGTTTCCAGTTTCAAGGAATCCTCAGAGAATAAGTTATTATAAACAACATGAACATATTTTTGACGATGCAATGGAGGGTTTAGAAAATCCAATGTCTGTTCAGAATATTGATAAATTTGAAAAAAAGGCCAGGCATATCAATGGCAAACAATTGTCTATTAAAGTATTGATTTGTTCCACTGGTCGTGATAATTGCTGGATAGAACCTCTCAGAATCAGTACAATTGATGATGATTCTGCTGTTCCGATTGATTTGCTCTTAATTGAAGGGGATGGTACATATCATTACACTCTGATACATAATCTTCAAGCTTTAGTGAGAAAGCAAATAGACAAATCCAATACAATATTCAAGTTGTGCAGAAGATGTTTAAGTGTATTTGATGGCAGGAAAATGGTAAATGGGGTTCGGGAAGTGAATGCAGAAATTGCCAAAAACAAGTTAATTGAGCATCTGAAATACTGTGGCAACTATAAACCTGTTCATATGGTGATGCCAATGCCAAGTGAAAATTGCAAATTCAAAAAATTTGAAGCCCGGTTGGAACACCCAGCATATATTGTCTGTGATTTTGAATCAAACCTCAAACCTCTTGCATTCTGCAATCCAGATCCTGAAGAATCTTCAATTACACCATACCAGCTACATGAACCTTCTAGTTTTTATTATGTGATTGTACAGGATGGTGTTGTTACTAAAAAAGATTCATACTTGGGACCAGATGCCATCAAAATATTTGCACATAGAATAGAAAATGAGTGCCATGACATAGCATCTAATATTTTATTAAAATCAAAACCCATGTTGCCTTTAACAGAGAAACAGATTGAAGATTTCAACAATGCAGAAAAATGCCCGGTATGTGATTCTGAATTTTCAGATACAAATATCAAGGTGAAACACCATTCTCATACAGATGGTAAATTCAAAATGGCCCTGTGTAATAGCTGTAATATTAAGATCAAGAGACCAAAATTTGTCCCCATATTTTGCCATGGAGCATCCAATTATGATTTCCATCATTTGATCAGGTACGAGGGGTTTGACAAGCAGAATTTAATTATTTAGCTGAAAATGATGAAAAATATATATCTATTAGCAAAATAATTAAAGTTAATGGTGTTCCTATTCACATAAGATTTCTTGATTCTTACAGAATTTTATCTGCTAGCCTGGCTACACTGGCCACTCAATTATCTGATGATCAATTCAAAATCACATGTGCCTTGTTTCCAAATCAGGACCTGAAATTAATTAGGCGGAAGGGTGTATATCCATATGATTATGTTACAGATTTTTCTAAATTTGATGAGTGTTCTCTGCCACCACAAGAAGAGTTTTACAGCAAAATCAGAGGATCTGGAATCACTGATGATGATTATCACCATGCCCAATTGATGTGGAACAATTTAAAATGCCAGACATTTGGTGATTATCACATGGCATATTTAAAACTTGATGTGACCCTCTTAGCTGATATATTGCAGGCATTCAGAAAATCATCAATGCAAAATTATGAGCTGGACCCAGTGTATTTTTACAGTGCCCCAGGCCTAGCATGGGCTGCAATGTTTTTAAATACTAAAAAGCAATTGGATCTAATCCAAGATCAAGATATGTACTTGTTTATGGAGCAATTTATAAGAGGGGGGATGGTGAAATGCTCTCAGAGATATGCCAGAGCAAATAACAAATATATGCCTGATTATGATCCAGCACGGCCATCAAATTATATACTGTATGTAGATGCCAACAGCCTGTATGGCTATGCTATGATGCAAAAACTGCCATATGCAGGGCTTGAATGGGTCGAAGATTTCAATATTGAAGATCTTCAGGACTTTGATGACAGTGACCATGGCCTCTTCTTAGAGGTTGATCTGACAATTCCTGATGATTTACACAACAAATTTTCTGATCTGCCCCCAATTCCTGAGGTTCAGTGCTTACCTGGCTCTAAACAGAAGAAATTGATGATGACACTGGAGCCAAAACAGGGTTATGTCATATATTACAAAAACCTCCAGTTCTTGATGCATCATGGTGTTCAAGTGACCAAAATTGGCAAAGTTTTGAGGTTCAGGCACTCAAAATGGTTGAAATCATATATTGATACAAACACAGAGCTTCGAACATCTGCAAAAAGCCAATTTGATAAGGTCTTGTTTAAATTGATGGTCAATTCTCTGTATGGCAAAACTATTGAAAATGTCAGAAAACATACCGATGTTAAAATAATTACTGACCCCAGCCTGAGCAAAAAATTGGTTGCAAAGCCTAATTTCAATTACAGAAGAATTTATGATGAAAATATGGCACTTTTCAACATGAAAAAAACAAAAATTAAGTTTGATAAACCTATTTATGTAGGGGCTGTGATATTGGAATTGGCCAAATTACATATGTCACAATTGTATTATGATGTGTTGAAACCTTTTTATAAGGATCATGTAAAATTGATGTACATGGACACGGATAGTTTTGTTCTTGATATTCAAACAGAAGATGTTTATCAAGATATAGCACAGCCTGCATTGCTTGAATATTTTGATACCAGTGAACATACAAAGATTCAACCTCACAACAAAAAGGTGCCTGGCAAGTTAAAAGATGAGACACTTGGTGATGTTATTGTGGCATTTGCTGGGTTAAGGGCCAAGATGTACAGTTTTGAGACATGTAGTGGTGCTGTTGCCAAAAAGGCCAAGGGCATTGGCAGAGTGACTGTTGACAAAGAGCTTGAATTTGAGGATTATAAAAATTGCCTGAAATCATCTAGCACAATCAGAACATCAGAATCCAGAATTCAGAGTGTGGATCACTTATTGACTAGCAATATTGTAAGAAAAGTGGCTCTGGACCCACATGATGATAAGAGATGTATTTTATCATGTGGCATACATACTTTACCATGGGGTCATTGTGATTTGAAAAATGGGAATCAATGCCCAATCACAGAGCATGATTTGAAATAAATAAACATGCCTATGAACTTATTTGGGTTTAAAAAACAAGGTATTATGGATCTGCCGGCACCACAATACTCTTCTGATATAATATCTAAACTGAGTGCCTTGTTAATTATTCATCTGAACAGCATACTTACAGATGTTGATGATAAAACAGGCAAAACATTGTACATATTTAACAATAATTTAAATCATTACCAATTACCTGTAGGTGGGCAATTGCAATTTATTACAACCCCTGAGGGCAATGTCAAGATTTCAAAGGGAGAAATATTTATAGAATTAAGCACTCAAACATGGTTTCTGGCACTGTTTATACTGTTTCTGCTGGTGACTGCTTATATATTGAGGTCCCGGGATCATATGACAAGCTTATACCCTTTTTTATAGAATTAAGAATTAGATATTCAATAATAAATAACCGCTAAAACAAAAATGCCTAATGATATATTTGGCCATACAAGACATGAAGATCATAGTGATGAGATTCTGATGCTTGATGTCAGAGTCAAGAAATTAAGAAGTGATTTACAAGCTTTACAAACCACACTCAATGCCAGCCTTCAATTAGAAATTACAAATTTGCAATCACAATGCATGGACCCTCTTCTTAAAATTGATTCTGAACTCAAATTGCTGCTTCACAAATATACTGATTTGGCCACATTGGATAATTTTCAAAGTTTAGAAGAAGCTGTAGCAGCTCTTCAAGCCAAATTTAAGACCCAGGCCACCAATTCTGAGCAATTGAAACAACAATTGGAAGAGCAGATAAATAATGTCCAGGCACAGCTCCAAACAATTGTCAAAAGCATAAAATCACAAGAAGATTTTGATCTAGTGATTTCCACTCTAAAAGAACAGATTCAATCACTCCAAATACCAAATCTGGACCCTCTGAACAATGCCATAGCCGAGGTTAAAGAAAAAATTGAGACACTTGAAAATTTTATGAACAATTTGCCATCTTCTGATGCTTTGAATGCAATAACTCGGAGTGTAGCAAATATTAAGCTGCAACTTGAAACATATGAAGATTTTGGAAAAATTCAAAGTTCCATAACCCATCTTGAAGGTACAATAGCAGCAGTGCAAAGTGATTTGGCAAATGTACTAGAATCCCGATTGCCTGGGATTGTAGATACCCTTGTTAGTGTCCAGCAACAAATCACAAAGCTTGAAAACCTCAACACTGAATCTGAACTATCTCATTTTCATCATTTGATTGATGATATCCAAACAAAACTTGAAATTTTACAACAATCAACACCCTCTCAGGCTGATATAGCCCTGCTCCAAAATGCTATGCAAAATGTGGCTGATGCTTCTGAATTAAACAATGTGAAATTGGCACTTGAATTTTTGCAAAATACAGTATCAAATCTGCCTACATCACAGGAACTTAAATATATAAAAAGGGCAGTGAATAGGATATTGAAATCAGAAGATATCAAGAATATCCAGGCAGAGATCAAACAACTCACACAGACAGTGGCCACTCTAAAAACAAATCAACATATTAATGAACTGCATGCCTTGTTTGAGGATATCAGAAGACAGGTCCATGATCTTACTGCTCAAAATTCAAAATTGGCAGTTGTTGAAAATTTGCAACAAATTGTAGCTAATATCAAGCAACAGCTAGGAACCATGGAATCCAATCAAGCAAATGCTCTGTCTGTTTTTGCCACCCAGCTTCAAGAAATTGTGCAACAATACAAGAAACTTGTTGTGGACATAAAGATCAAGCCAGGCCATGATGATGTTGTTAGAACCATCAATGAGCACCTTGAATCTGTAACAAGCAGATTGCTCACAGCAGAAAAGGAAATAACAGGCATAATTGAAAATCCTAAACATACAGTAATTCTTGAATTGTACAGCATCCCCAACAAAGAATATGATTCACCATTTACACCAGGTGGCAAAATATATATGCTGTCCCCTGCACAATTTTATTACCAATTTTTTGTTGGGGGCACATTGAGACCAATCAAGATCAAATATTGGCTTCAACCACAGGCACACCACTACCCCACCTTATCAATAACAAATTCTGATAACAAAGTGAAAATCACCAGTGTAGAATTGGAGGATTTTACAGATCCCAATACATTAGAAACAACCTATGCGGAAGATGATGGCTCTCTGGAATTTAAAATACACATAGGGGACAAATTATATTTAGAAAATCCTGCAGTATCAGCTGCTGAACACCCCATAGTTGCAATATTCTTGTTTACATATTATGTCTAGAAAAATTATTGTTGATGAATTACACAGACAGGCCAGACATAATTTTAAGAGACTCCCAGTAGTCACAAAGGGCATAGATGATTTATGGCAGAGCGACTTGATTGAAATGGCAAGTGGACAGTTGAAAAACTTAGACAAAATCAACAAGGGCTACAAGTATCTACTCACTGTAATAGACACATTTTCAAAATTTGCCTGGGCTGTGCCACTCAAATCCAAGACTGGAAAATGTGTTACAGAAGCCATCAGGACAATCATCAATCAGAGTGGAAGATCCCCGCGCTATTTGCAAACAGATAATGGCAAAGAATTTTATAATTCAGTGTTTCAACAATTTATTAAAAGCCAGGCAATAAAACATTATTCGAGTTACAGTGACCTCAAGGCCTCAATTGTAGAGAGATTCAACAGAACCTTAAAAAATCTTATGTATAAACAATTTATCCTCCAAGGTAATTATAAATGGATTAATATTCTTCCAGAACTTCTACATAAATATAAAAACTCGGTCCATTCCGCAATCAACATGAAACCCTCTGAAGTAACTTCATCTGATGAGCAAAAATTGATCAGCACTGTTTATTATCCTAGATACCAGCCAACAATAAGAAAGGCCAAATACAGGATGGGTGATCAAGTAAGAATCAGCAAATATAAGCACTTATTCAAAAGAGGCTTTACAAGAAACTGGAGCACTGAATTATTTACAGTGGTTCAAGTTAAACCTGGGACCCTTAACACATATATAATAAAGGATCACTGAGGAGAAATTCTCAAAGGCAGGTTCTATGAACAAGAGCTCAGCAAAACTAAACTGCCTGACACATATCTCATAGAAAAAAATATCCGCAGAAAAGGCAACAAGTTACTTGTCAAATGGCTGGGACTTCCAGAACACAGCTGGATCGATGCAGACAAAATAATAATATGAACACCTGGGATGTTATAAAAAGGCTGCCAGAACCTGAACAACAGAATAAGAGAAATGGAAAATTGCTGCCTGATAATATTAGGTGTCTTATTGTTGGGCCATCTGCTTGTGGTAAAACTACACTAATGGTTGATAATTTTTTATTGGCACCCAACTGGTTAGACTGGAAAAACAGGCACTTGTATATCTTCTCTAAGAGCTTGGAACAATTAAAATATCAGCAGCTGATGAAGCTATATGATGGATTGGATATAGCCACTTTTGAACCAGATGTTAAGCCACTTCATGAATGTCTCGATAATTCTGTTGTTGTGTTTGATGACATTATACTGGATAATCAAAACAAGGTTAGGAATTTTTTTACACAGGGCCGACACAAAAACATAGATTGTTTCTACCTGGCACAGACTTTTTAAAAAATACCCAAGCAGCTGATCCGAGACAACAGCAATTTTATATGTGTGTTTCATCAAGACCATACCAACCTCAAACACATACATGATGAATATGTAGGTGGGGACCTAAGCTACAATAATTTTTCTAAGTTTTGCAGCAGGTGCTGGAACCAGGACAGTTATGGGTTTGTCACAATTGATATGACAAGAACACTCAATAGTGGCAAATATAGAAATAAAATCAACAATTTTCTAGACATTGAAACATAAATAAATAACCATGAAAAGGCCAATAATTGATGATCTTAAATTAAGAGATTATCTTGTAAAATGATTTAAGGGATGGAAATCAGAGAACCGTGGAATTTATGAAAAACTCAAACAAACAGAACAGCCCATAATTGATGCTATTGGTGAATTAGGTAAGAATATCAAAACTGTTACAGAGCAAAATCAAAATTTGATCACAGAGCTTGTACCTGTAGCTGCAAGGAACATATTAGATTATCCATTCACCCCACTTTCCAGTATTCATACACCTAGTCCTATTGCTCCTAGAAGAATTGAAGCTACTCAGGATCCTATTGAATTGGGTCTTCTTGCTCAAAAATATTTAACCACACCTAAAGACAATAAAGATGAGGTGTTTGGCTTATATGCTGACACAGAGCTTGATGGTAGCATCATACATAGAATTGGCAATTTCAGAGTAACATTTATGGGAGATGATATAATTGTATATTCAGAATCTCGTCTTGGAGAAAAAGGTGCTTTTGTTAAGTATCTCGGCACACCTGGATTGTGGGAATTGATGACTAGGAAAAGGCCTGGCAGCTATACAGATCAAGATTATGAGGATTACAAAGAAATATTAATAAAATCAGATGCTCTATACCAGAACAATGATCCCACACAAAAAAGAGTCAAGTCTAGCAGTGGGGCAAAATACAACAATTTAATCAAGCCCATATGGTCACAGATCAAGACTGGCAGTGGAATCAAACAATACAACACCCTGCCTAAAGAATTTGTGTGGGTTGATGATGTCAGGAAACTTGTAGATAGGTTATTGGTGATAGCTGGGGAGGAAAATGCTGGGAACCACAATTTTTACAATGAAAAGGTTGGAATTATGGACATGATAAGCACAAAATTGTCTAATTTTATAGTGAATGACACTAAGGGGATTGGATATCTCATAAAAATTATTAATACTCTACCACCTAAATTTTGGAATATTTCTGAGGGTCGGGGCCTTGTTAATGACATTATAAGCAAGCTGCCATTTGAACTACACATTCCAGGCTATCAGTATTGTGGTCCCGGTACAAAATTGGACCATAGATTAAACAGAGGGGATCCTGGTGTTAATCTTTTAGATGCTGCTTGTAGAGACCATGACATAGCATACAACACACATTCTGATCTTGACAAAAGACATGTTGCAGACAAGAAATTAGAAGAGGCTGCATTTGGTAGATTTGTAAGCAAAGATGCTTCTTTAAGTGAAAAAATAGCAGCATTGGGAACCACCATAGCTATGAACACCAAACAAAAATTGGGGTGGGGGTTGTGAATATGTATATAATAAACCTACAATGAAGGCCAAGGGTGTTATGTATCAAATACCTTATGCAGGTCTTAAATCTCTTAAAACTATTGACAGCCTTTTGACCAAAAAGCAGCGGAAGAAAAAAAATTCTTGTATTGCCAAGGGGCATGGTATGAAATTGTTACTTTGTACCCCCCAATTAAAAAAAATTACAGCAATCAAGAAAAAAATCACATGTGGGGGGATTTATATTTACCATCCCTGCCATCTTAGCTGCTCTCGGGGCTGTTGGGAGCTTGGCCGGGGGATCAGCCGCCATAGCAAAAACAGTAATAGATGCCAAGAAGAATAGGGCAGAATTAGATGAGCAGAAGCGCCATTACCTGGCCATTGAGAAACAAGGCAAAGGTGTTAAGAGAGCCATGAATAAGTTTAAATAAACAAGAGCCGCTTACAAATCAAGATATTGAAGCTTTAATCAAGCCACTGGGCATCAAAAATTTTAGAGGTGTGTACTTGTCTGATTCTTTACCAGAACAACCACTCAACAAAGAGTGTGGCATTGTTAATTTGGATAAGTACAAAAATCAGGGCACTCACTGGATCTGTTATCTTAAATATTTAAAAAATGAGGCATTTGTGTTTGATTCATTTGGAGGTGTTCCACCTGAAAATTTAATAAAATATCTAAATTCAGCTAATCTTTATTACAATAATGCCCGTGTTCAAAACTTCAAAGATGTTAATTGCGGACATTTGTGTTTATCTGTTCTTAGATATATGTCTCAAATAAATAAACCATCAATTGAAGATTTTCAAAAAGCCTTGTGGTACCTGAAACATCATGGGGGTATTCCATCTCACCAGCCAAAATTCAATATTGAAACTCAAATTGCATGATGACATAGTCTATCCCAAAACAATAGCTCTCAGGGCATTTTATGGCATGTACTTAATCCCTAATATTACACACCACAACAATACAATTGCAGTAGGGGATGAAAAAATTGTCATCACTCCAGGGCAATATAATCTCTCCACTCTAAATGCTCAATTACCCAGAGGTGTAGTGTTAAGTCAAAATTCTGTCACTCACAGAGTAGAAATTGTATCTGCCACAGAAACAGTGCATCTGGGTACTATAGGAGAGCTGTTAGGCTTTGAGAACAACACAAAACTTGAACCAGGCATCAAACACACTGCTATTAATATACCTAAATTCTTAGCCATAGAGACTCTGAATATTCACTGTAATGTGGCTGAGGGTATGATCACCAAATCAAATGGCATAGGCACTCACAAACAAACCGGCATCATTGCAACATTCAAACCTAATTCTGAATTTATGGAGCCCATCATCTACAATCCATCCCCAACATTATATTTTCCTGTGTGTCATAACAGAATAGATAATATTGAATTGATGGTCACTAATGAAAAAGAAGAATTAGTTGATTTTGCTGGAGCCACAACAACTGCTATCATAGAGATTAACATTTAAATAAAAATACATACAAGAAAAAAAAATGGAAAATATTGAGAGTTATGAGCTACAATCATTCCCCCAAACAGGAGGACATTTGCAAATTTAAATCAACCCAACACAGAGATTGAGGTTGATCTTGATGTAGGGGATGGATTTATACACCCCCACAGAGCAGATCTATACATCAAATTTGATGTTGTAAAGCTCGATGGAACAGATTATCCGGCAAATTCAAATATAAGATTGGTTGATAATTTTGTGCCACATCTATTCTCTGAAATTGAGATCAGAAAACATGGCGTTGTTATAAACAGAGTGGATTATCCCGGCATTACCTCCACAGCTTTGGCCACATTGAAATTATCCAAAACCGAGGCTTCTTACTACAAAATAGGTGGATTTGAGGCTGGTGATAAAATATTATCTAAAAACCACACAGTGCTGTTCCCGATGCGCCTGTTGCCAGGATTCTTCTCAGATTACAAAGATATTATGTGGAAGGGTGGTTTAAGAATTACATTTAGAAGAGCTGCCAATGATAATAATGCTTTGATGAGGTACAGCACATTAAACTCTACAGGGGAAGCTCTGCCCAATACCCTACCAGATGCAGGCAAATGCATTATTCAGACTATGGAGCTAAGAATCCCAGTTGTTGAATATGAGGCCAGTTATGCTCTTAAATACAAAGCAGATATAATAAAAAATCCACAGGTGCCTTTACAATTTTATACATATCAATGTGTACAGAAGCCCGCAACAGGTGCATATTATGAGTTTGATGCTACAAATTCATTCTCCAGCATACAATACGACATGCCTGATTTTGTAGTGGTATTGTTTCAGACTGGAAGACACAACAATCAGGAAAAAAATTCAAGTAAATTTGATAACTGCAACATCAAGAACATATATCTTAAAAATGGCAGAAATGAGGTATTTCCTAGAGAAAATTATAATTTAGACATGTCCAAGGATGATTTCCTCAAATTATATGAGGCATTTTCGGCTTTCAAAAGAGTCACTACAGGCAATACTGACATGTATTACACACCAGATGATTTCAAAGCACAGAGACCCATGTTTGTAATTAACACTTCAAAAAGAAAACAAGTTGTGGTGAATGACAGGACAAACATTAAAATTATCTGTGAATTCCATGAGGCATTACCTGATGACACCATATGTAGTGTTATTCTCATAGGTGAAAAATCATATGTTTATGATGTAAGAAATGAGAGGGTCACAGAGCAATTCTAGAGGGTCTCTGCATATTGCATTGTTTTAATATTAGATAAACAAATTGAACCTGGTATCCAATTAAACTTAAACCGGAAGTAAATATGTATGGGTAGGTATGGGTTTTAGCTTAATTTTAAGTGTAGCCAAAAAAATATCAATTTTTGACAAGTTTAGGGACAAAAATCTGGCTGATGCAACTTTTGTAAGTATGGGCAAATCAATCTGAGGAGGCTCATCATTTGTACACTGTAGTTTCAGGGCATTTTTACAAAAATCTTGGATTAGACAAGGTTCCACACTTGGCCGATTGGGGCATATGCCCGATTTGCCATTGTTTTAAGTGTGAGCAAATCAATCTGAGGGGCTCATCATTTGTTGTGCTTATCCTATAGCCAATCCCACTACTCAAATTCATACATGAATACATATATTAAGTTCGTGAACTATATTTGGGACAACGTAATACTAATTTGAAAAGATTAAACGCAATTAAAGAGACAAAGTAAACTTTTGCGCAATCTTTCTGCTGTTTCGCGTTGTTCGAACAATATTTAACCAATGGGGACGTTTTCTCATATGCGAAAATGCTGCATTGGTTGAACTTCCTGTTGACAAGACCGTGAGTCACGCCTCCTGCTCCTCCGAAGCACACTTCACTCTGATTTTAGGATCATATATTTCACAACACTTCCTTGTTGCATAGCTACCAACATAATTTGGTAAGACGTTGGACTTAGAAAAATTCCATGCGACAGATTTTTCTAACTTGACTGTACCAACGTAGTGGATAGAGTAAGAATTTTGATTATAGACACACTGAATTTCAACTTACAGTACCTGCAGTTATCTCCTGAAAAATGACAAAAACACAAAAAGCTTTACCAACGTGAAACACTTCCGCCGACGTCGACCAAACTACTTGTACAAGTTCAGACAAGCTTCTGTTACATACCGATGCTCAGTAGAGTCCATTATGATGAAGGGGTGGCTCTCAACATGCATGCGTGCCATTGCCCGCCGCGTGCTATTACCCTTCTCTCCCCTAACAGAAAATTCGATTGTGATTTAATCTTGCAGTTCATTTAATGTGTAATTTTAACTGTTCCTTTTCTGCATTTCTTCATACTCCATAACTTAGTTACATATCGTTACCCTTAGCACCCTTTATATGTGGCATTCAAAAGTAAATATAACGTACAGACAGTGGCGTGGCGTGGGATTTTTAAAAGTGTTACCGGTTATCAGTAGAACATTTAAAGGAGGAGCCGTAAGACTTGGGCGCCTCCCCACCTCATGCCCCCCCAATGTCTTGTAAGTAGTTCATATAATATTAATCTGGTACGTCTGCAATTCAATACTAGATTTTGGTAAAGTTATTAATCAGGAAAAAAAAAATGTTGACATAAGGACTGAAATGAAATCGCAAACATTGTTTGTTTACACAATAATACGTTAATTTGATACTTGCAGAAACATCGAAGGCTACTTATAGAGCAGATCAATCCGACGACTCTTCTTTAAAATAGTTAGGTGGTGCTGGGGTCCCGGGTTCGAATCCTGGCTTGGGCATGGACGTTTGTGATGTATACTCATCAATTTCATCATATCATCACTCATCCCCATCTTCGCAAATTAGCCAAAAGTGCCACAAGCGAAGCAAAATCAATCAAATCAAATCAAAAAAGTTCTATGATGCTGTCATAGAGTGAAGTTTTACATTTGAATTTGAATTTTTGGGTGCGACATGGTCATGGTCCATGTTATCCACACCTGAATTCCACACTTTCTTTTCACCCGAAAATATAGTACATGGCCAACAAAACAGTTTCGACAACTGCGCACATCCACATAACAACGGATAGTCGTTATACAACGAAACATTGAAATGGCGGTAATACCCAGCAGACGACTTGGTTTTTAAATCGTTCAAAATAGGCTTTGGCCTCCCTTTCACCATAATTTCGCTTTTCTGTGCAAAAGAACGAACCGAAAGATTGCTTCAAAATATCTTCTATCGCACGATTACACACACTGTTCAGATAGGATGAACCCGCCACCTCGGAACTCCCAGCAAGCTCCATTAATTAATTGACAATGCCCGAACCCGGGTATCGAACCCGGGATCCCTTGATTATAAGGCGGCGACGCTACCACTGCGCCATCGTTCCCCAGTGCGACTGGACACCTTCAGAGTAAGATAGACCCGATTAGGCTACTTAGCTCTTTTCTGTCAATTGAATATGGCAACACTGATCTGTATCCGGTAAGGATCACCGGCAACTGTGGCGGCTAAACAGGCATGGCAATAAGCCGCCTCCTTCTCCCGCCATAACAGTCTTTGCCGCTACGCGAGGTCTTCCTTGCGGTGGCTCAAGGCCCTTTCCTCATGTTGCCTGAGGAGGGTACCGGATCAGTCCTCATCTTCACTTTTGCTGGTGTCAGAAAAATGTCAGTCTGCAATGTTTACTTTACGACAATATTACCAGTTTATGTACGTAATAATATTTTAAGACGGGTTTTTCAATTCTTTATATTTTGGTGTTACCTGCGCGTACAGAATATTGATATGAAATTTTCTAAATCTTCATTTACACAATATTTTTATTTGCTTTTTGATTAATATATATATATATATGGGCCGTTCAAGTCCATCCGGGACTTTTTTTTAAAAAAATATAAAAGAACAAATTTCAAACTGTGGTAACTGGATTTATTTTTGCACATAACCTCCTGCTACAGTTATACACTTATCCCAGCGTTTAACTAACGCCTCGAATGCTTCGGCATAGAAAGCTTTATCATTACAGCGGAACCATTGTAGGACGGCATTCTTCACTTCTTCATCAGTGTTGAAATGTTTTCCTCCAAGGAATTCCTTCAGGGGTCCAAACAGGTGAAAATCACTTGGCGCTAAGTAAGGATTATAGGGGAGGTGTGGTAATATCTTCCAGCCGATTTCCTGGAATGTTTGAAATGTGCGTTGAGCGGTATGCGGTCGTGCATTATCTTGCAAAAAGAGAACACCTTTTGTGATGAAACCTGGACGTTTCTTCCGTAAACTCTTATGCACATCACACAGAACACGGCAGTAATACTCACTGTTGATAGTGACACCATGGGGTAAAAAATCAATGTGAAGAATCCCCTGTTTATCCCAAAAGACACATTCCACGCGCTGAATGTTCCCAGGAATGACTGCCGTGGGCTGTGATCCACCACGACCGGGATCGTCAGTAATAGAGATACGGCCATCTTTGAAGCACTTACACCATTCAAATGTCCTACTGTGACAGAGTGTCTCATCACCGTAATGAGCCTGAAGTTTTCTGTAAATTTTAGCAGGTTTTCTGTCCTCGTTCACTAAAAACTTCATCACAACACGCTGTTCCATGTAGACGTTCACATTGTTGTCCGCCATCTTGAATAACGGTCTATGCAGAAGCGCGGGAAATGAGCGCCGCCTACCAGTAACAGCACACAGTTGGCAGTTCCTACTGCATACAAAACCTCCAGCCTAGGCGTCTATTTAAACCTGAAAAAAAGTCCCCGATTGACTTGAACGTCCCTCGTATATACATTTTTCACATCAGACAGACACTTGAAAAAAAGTGGGAATATAATCAAAATGTCCATCAGCTATTCATTGATTTCAAAAAAGCATATGATTCGGTCAAAAGAGATAAATTATATAATATATTAGTCGAGTTTGGAATACCTAAGAAGCTTGTTAGTATGATAAAAGTATGCACCAGTCAAACAGAAAATAAAATTCGTGTGGGTATTAATGAGTCTGACAAATTTACAATTCATAATGGGTTAAAACAAGGAGATGCATTATCTCTATTGCTCTTTAATTTTGCCTTAGAATATGCTGTTAGGAAGGTAAAAGAAACTAAAGAAGGACTAAAATTAAATGGTATGACTCAGTTGTTAGCATATGCAGATGATGTAGACTTATTAGGGGCTGATATAAATACAATTAAGAATAATGCTAAAATATTTTTCAAAACTGCTCAAGAGATAGGTTTGGAAGTTTACAAAGAGAAACTAAATATATGCTTACAGGCCGAAACCAAGTGTTAGGTAATAATCAAAATCTAATTATTGATAACAACTCGTTTGAACCAGTTTCCAAATTCAAATACTTAGGAGTAATATTAACAAATGAAAATTATATTAAAGAGGAAATAAAAAGTAGGCTTAATTCAGGAAATGCATGTTACTTCTCTCTTTATAAACTTTTGTCTTCTCGTTTAATATCTAAGAAACTAAAAGTTAAAATATACAAAACAGTAATATTGCCTGTAGTATTATATGGGTGTGAAACTTGATCCCTTACATTGAAAGAGGAACACAAATTGAGAGTATTTGAAAATAAGATCCTTAGGAAAATCTTTGGACCTAAAAGGGATGAGGAGACAGGTGAGTGGAGAAGGTTACATAATTTAGAACTACATAATTTATATTCATGTCCAGATATTATTAGAATAATTAAATCAAGAAGACTTAGGTGGGCAGGCCATGTGGAACGAATGGGATAGGAAAGAGGAGTTTACAGGATTCTTGTTGGTAAACCTGATGGTAAGAGACCTGTAGGAAGGCCAAGACGAAGATGGAGGGACAACGTTGAGATGGACCTAAAGGAAATCAGTAGAGATGGAAAAGAGTATATAGATCTTGCTCAAGATAGGGACAGAAGGAAGGCCTGTTTTGCTGCAGCCATGTACCATCGGGTTTAAGAAGGCTAGAGAGTTAGTTAGTTTATATATATATATATATATATATATATACATATATATTCAATTAAGTATTCCTTTGAAAATACTTGCACAATCCAATTTTCATATCTTTCATCTACCATCAATTTTAATTGCCTCGTAAAAGTACGAAATGACATAGTAATGGTAAAGAAAAACAAATTCCTCACATATGTCTCATGCACATGAAAAATCCGGCATAGATTATCGTAATGAGCCAAAGAAGATTTGCTTAAGAGCATCAGTACTCGTCTCAAGTAAGATTAATCCTAAGTAAACCTGTGTGTATGATTATTATCTGTCAGAGAGAACGTGTCAAAACATTAGGGTAGTCATGAGAAGTGGTGTATAGTAGAAGGTGGCGGTCTATTTTGGGTTTTTTGTTTACATGATATTTTTTGTCCAGAGGGTCATCATATACTTCCCATGTAGCAGCATGCCTCCGACAGTAGGCCTTATAATGACTAATGGACTTGATACTTCTCGACATTCCATTGAATCCGACCGCCCCACGCAGTTCATATTTATTGTCCTTGAATTGAATTGATGTTGTTATTGCATCTAAGTCGATGGGGCAGCTAACTATTTTCTCGTCGTTTTCCTTGGATACCTCTATGAATACATGTGCAGGAGATATAGTTAAGTTCTTTGCCTAATTCCATGACAGTACTCCTCACTACGGTTTTCACCAGAAGACAATGAAGTTTTGCACTCTGTAAAATGAAGCTCTTCGTACTTTTCCAACATCTCTGCCATGTCTCCTAACATTATTGATCCTTCCGTATCAGAAACGTTGAGCATTAGTGTCGAACGGCCATATTTACGTTCCTTATCAGGGCAAGTATTTGCTGAACAGACACTGCACTTTGTTAATATGTAGCACTCACTAAGAAGCAATGGGATCAATGCAATAACTGGTATCTCGCATTTAACATGGGTAAGGTTTAATGGAAGTTTAAATTTTGTCACGTAATGTGGGACAACAATTTTTGCTCTAAGCTTATATGTTTGAGCTGTGCTGTTTTAACTAACCATTTGCTTCACAATTTCTGACAGACGAAAATTCTTACTGTTCATGACAAAACTCAAAAGGTTCTAACAGAAAGTACTCGTTTAAGATATTTTTTAAACGTTAAACAGATATAAACCTCACACATTTGTTAATATTTGGTGCATATTTTCTTGTGAAGTGCATGTCTCTTCGATGAAGGTGAAATATATAAAATATTTCCCTGTTTTTTCCTGACTTTCCGAAAAAATGGAAAGGGACTTGATACAATGTACATGTCTATAAAATTGCATGGATAAATTGGGGAGCTCAAAACCTCACCAATATAAAAATATTTTTGTTTTTGGACGGTAAATTTAGTAGTACAAAAATTATTTTTAGGATTTTATAATAGTACAAATAATAGTACAAAAATAGTACAAAATTTGGCAAATGCGGATTTCAAGGTACAAAAATATGGGGTTACAAAGTATCGGAGCCATAAAATATCTGCATTTATTCACCAGTATTAGAGAAGGCCAAAATCAAACGATATCGCACTCTTACTCTGTGATATCCCCAAGTCACGGGCAGAATACCTCATCCACTCCTGAAACTGAAATCTTATAATCTTGCAAGTAGGTGTCGTCTAATATTCACTCACTTCGATATTTGAAAGCCATTTTTACGACCACATTAGAGTAACAATGGTATGCATTGGAATGTTATTTTAGTTCCTAATGTAAAGCGAGGCTCTCCGATGTCGCTGTAATAGCGTCGTCGTCTTGTAATCAAGGGGTCCAATTTCGATATTCGTATGAGGCACATAGTGTTTCGGATCCCACTTTAAACTATTGGTCCAGTCCTAATTAGCCTTAAAGTGCATAAAGTGGACTTAAAACACCAAATCAATCAATAATGTAAATAAGCTTGCAAAGTGAAGTTTTATATTGCAAAAATGCTCTGCATATAATTCTTTTTCGTATTTGCAAAATTTAAGACACAAATAATTTCAATTATAATAATATATTTTTGTAACAGGAAAACCATAAAATACTAAACTTTTATTATTCCATTCGTAATTCTTTTAATATGATGGGATTGGTAAAATTTTGAATAAAACTTGTATAGCAAAATATATTTAGATAATATTAACTTAATACAATCCAGTATTATGTATTTCGCGCCATAAACGCTAAAGATTGTGTCTTTTTTATAGTTCAGGCTCGTCATGTTTGTCAGATCTGTCGTCATTTTTGTGAAAATTGAATCTTCTCAAGAGAGAGCACAAGCTGTGGTATGTTGCTGAGAAAAATATATATTTATTATAATTTTCATTTGTAATCAATATGTATCATAAACAAACATGAATTGTTTGTTTAAATTGCATAATTTACAAAAATATTTTAAAATTAAACGTTCCCCTTTCAAAATATTTTATAAATTTTTAAATACACTTCATATGAGGGAACCCGTTTTCGCTGTTTTAGTGTTTTGTATCCATCTCCGTTCTGTTGTTAGTAACATTAGGGCAAATGCAATGTGTGCAATACACACTCAACAATAATGTTTAATAATGGTGTAGTGGAAAGTTGAATAATGTTTACATTCAAGCACTTGTATGTTGCCAAGTGATCGCTAAATGTTGATATAACAATCACAATGGTGGTGTATACATACTCGTACAACAGACTTCAGCATTAGTATTACAATACTCGAACAGAGCTGAAGCCATAGAAAAAGAGCTGATGTGATGGAAGTAGGCTTCACATTATATAACCGTATGATAGAAGAAGAAATATTTAAGGCAATTGAAAGTTAATGATCCATGACAGTTGACAATGGACTTTGTTATTGTTCAAATTATAGATACAATTGAATCAAAGACTAACACTTGTAAGGATTCAATTCAATTGATATTAACAAACAATCAATAAGGGATAGTAGGCACAATTGATCAATGTTTATTTTTATATTTTTAATTTCCAGGTACTCTTTGGGTTTCCTGTTCACTAACACTTGAAAAAGTCTCAATGCTAATGTTTCAAACTTATATTCCTGTCACGTGACACTATCTGAACAAAATATGATTGCAATTGTAATGTGTCTACGTACGGACACTAAAATGACACAGAAGGTCACTAAGAAACTTTGGTAGTGAACGATTAAGAGATGCGTCAGCTTTGGTGGGCTTTAGTGGTGGGATTAGCTTTCTCTTTCAATGTAACTATTTTAACATTGTAAATTGTGAGCGGCTTCACCGGCCTTCGTGAAACGTCTCTGTAAATGGGGTGCAAGAGATCAGAACGAAATGCATCAGGTGGAACAGGTGCATCGATGGTGTGTTTTCTGGCTTTTGTCAGGAATCAATCAGGTTTGCATCAATAGATGCCGGCCGGCCGGCCTTTTTGTTTCAACTGAAGCATTTACTTTTCTGTTTGTGGGAGGGGATTACTTAGGTGAGTTTTGGGGCCACTTGGGTCCCCTAGGCGATGGTCGTATGGAAGGTTGGACGCGGTATGCTTAAGTTGTTCGTAGTTTTCACACCAGCTGAGCATGATACATGCAGGTTTGGTGGATTACTTATTGCAAAGACGTTGCACGAAGAGGTGGAATTATATGGCCGTGGTTGGGAGGAATTGATGGGTGCAGCGATATCGATTGGTAGGCTACCCTGCACCTTGATATTCTCACCTGGCCGATATAAATAAATTGAAGAATGTTTGGTAGTAGTAGAATGACAGCACTTCGTTCCTACGCGTCAGCAAAAATTCGAAGCGACTGGTGTTATGTTACATCCTGTTGTAGCGGGGTACGAGCGGTTTTATTGTTGAGTCAGCAGAACGTGTCTGATCACGTTGTAGACATGGGAAGCGGTGGGGGAGGGGGTCAATGGATTTGTCACGTTGTTTCTTGATGTATGCTTACCTAACACGTGCGTATGTTTGTTTGTGTGTGTGTCAATCAATCAAATCAATATGGCGGCCGCGTTTTGTGTTTAGCGGGGGCGGCGGCGGCGACGGGGCGCGGCGCGGGGCGGAGCGGGGCGGAGCGGGGCGGCGCGGCGCGGCGCGGAGCGGGGGTGTTTTTTATTCCGCGAGATGTTTTAACCAAGTGGTTGAGGGTTCGATTCCCAATGTTGGTGAAAATTGGATATTCAATTGTATTTGTTTAAAAGTTCCGATTAGCTTGTTGTGCACAAAGAGAAAATGAACTAATTGGAAATAGGATGTTTATGCTGTAATGAAAAGGTCCCCGGGTTCGATTCACAATGTCAAATTGGCTGATAATGATGTTGTTTTTAAAAAAAAAAGAAAGAAGTGTGTTGAGTCCCTATTAGTATTTATGCAGGAACAGATATTAAAAATCAAAACAAAATGGCTGTGACTGGTGTTTAGTATTCGAAAGGTTCCAGGTTCGAGTCCAAATGTTGGCAAATTTTTAATTTAATAGTTATAATTTTTTTTTTAGTTTACAGAATTCTTTCCCATTTATTGCATTTTGGCGAACACGTCCTCCCCCTTGTGGCATTTGGACATGATGGAGATATACATAGAAATTGTTGTCAAAGTGCCTAATAATGATTTTCTGTTTAAATATAAAAGAAGTGTGTTATCAGTCCCGATTAGCACGAACAGATATTCAAAAACAAAACAAAATAGCTGATATTGTTGTTTAGTATTCAAAAGGTTTTGGGTTCCAATGCTGGCAAATTGCAGAATAACATTGATTTGTTTAAAAAGTGAGTTACTATTCCCGATTATTCTTGATACACAAATAGAAAATGGGTGATTTTGGAGTTTTGCAACCAAGGGGGGTCGAGGGTTCGATTTTGATTAGGGGCTAATGTTGGCGTTTTTAACGCAGTCCCGATTAACCGTAATGCATAAAGCTGTTTCAACGAATATCGAACCTGGAACCTTTTGATTACAATGCAAAGACTTTACCACTAATGTATGCTATGTTTTAAAACCAAAAATAAATAATAGTATCGATTTTTTAAAAGATGCGTTACCAGTCTCGATTAGCCATTATGCACAAAGAGATGTGTTTTGAAACCAAGGGGGTCGAGGGTTCGATTCCAACTGGGTATGTGTGTTGAGGAAACTAAAGGTCAACAGGCATGGAAAGTTTTTACTCGCCATCTCAAAATAAGTTTTTGGGCTTGGTACAGGTAGCTTTTTGTAGAAAGCCCCACAACGGCATCAACGTGGCTACCATCTGTGGGGGCCTCTTTTTTTTTAAGTTGGAGAGGGGCACAAAGCCGCTTGTACCATACAACGTTGCACCGAAGAACCAACTTGTCAACTAGTCAGTGACTCCATCATTAAAGTGCACAACATAATATCAGATTTGCACTGATAATAAGCAAAAAATTATAGCGGCTGCATAATTATATTTCAATGACAGCAAATGGTTTCAAATGAATGGTTTTCACTTTTATTTTTTACTAAGTA
The DNA here is from genome assembly GCF_977018435.1 of Lepisma saccharinum. NCBI lineage: Eukaryota > Metazoa > Arthropoda > Insecta > Zygentoma > Lepismatidae > Lepisma > Lepisma saccharinum. The sequence goes on along the minus strand of NC_139237.1, from coordinate 47,221,731 downwards.
ACAGATTTGGTAATGAAAAGCTTTAACATTTGCATATAATATGAGATTTGTTTTGGTATCCAGTTTGTATGTTGACCAAATCACAGATATAGTATTACTAAGGATAGCATTAACTTAATCTAATAAAAATATATTCCAGTGCATTACAAAATTAACTCATTCTGTTTTCTGTTGTTTGAATCCATATGGTAAAGTCTCGAAACTTGATGCACATCTTTTTCTTTTGGTATATACCACCTGAAAAACCCTTATTTCCGGCTTACTAACAACGGAATGTGTTTTTGTGCGCACGATTTTGTTCGAGTTGAGTAAAGTTAAAGAGGAGGTGTTGTTGAGAATAGCATTGGTGAGTGATTCGAAATTGATTGTGCTGATGTTTTTATGGTTTAGACATATGCCTTTCACCTTGCAAACAGTAGTAACATTAGTATTGTCTGGATTTACTACCTCAAATGCATAACTTTTCGGCCCACTGGATGAAAATGCTCTGATATAAGCATTTTTCCCATAGAGTTCTAGTTCATTTGTTAACTCCCCTAGGTAGTCTCCAATAGGCAGATCAACATCACCTGGCCTTTGAATATAAATAACACTATCGGTATCATAGTACAATACATTTTCGCCTAATGTATCCAAATATTCATAAAGCTCTAATCGTGCATGGGTTGTAGTGTATGCTGCAATAACTACATTTACAGTCGATAATGGAAGTGCAGATTCTTCGAGATATTGCCAGTGAACTATCAACATATCTTCATTTATAGGTATAACTTGATGTACTTCAACATTGGGATTTTCTAGTTTATCGAAAAAATCCTTAGGATTGTTGATAATACTAACTTGACCAGGGTTTTCTCTCTGTCCAAATTTACCCCAAAATGAATTCAGCATAAGTTTTGCTAAGCTTCGTAATCCAGGATTAGCACATATTCTGTTTTCATCCAACAACACACCCTCTTTTTCAAAATAGTCAGCTATGTATTTTTTTTTTGGATTCTTCATCAATACACAACAATGGCCAGCCGCTTGCTTCAACTTTTGCTTTGAGAAATGTATTGATGTACTCTGCAAAAACACCACCTGATTTTTTTTGCAGGATCATATTGTTCAACATTATATTCCCATACCTCATGTAATTCTAAAATTTTGTATTTCTTTTGAACTGCCTTCTGAACTTCATCCACAACCCAGGTTCCAGTTATAGCTCTTTCCCTAGCAGTATGGTTACATTCCGCCTGGTTTATTTCATCGGCACAAGTTCTACATAGAGGGAAAGTTAATTTGGAATTGGTTCGATATGGTAACACAGGATGGTACAGATCTCTCGGTGGAAGTATTGTTGCTTTGACAAGCCCTTCAAAAGAATAAATATCGGGACATTCTTCCCCCACATAAATTTTCACCGGATGGCCAACTGGAAACTTTTTAACTTTGCAACAATAAGGGTACAGGCTACATACATTATTATATTGAATTGTTTCATTTTCTTTCACAGTGTAATGTAGTTTGGTAGCATTAGTTCTACCACCATAAAACGCCTCCCGGGGAATTATGGGAGCTTTAATTGATAACGGATGTTTTTCAACATAATGTTTCATGGTTTTGTTATTTCTCAACTGCTGGTGAAATTCGCACCCCCACATCTCATGGACAATGTAGTTAAGTGCTTTTAATCTGGTAATTTTATTTTCTGTTCTTTCATACCGAAAAGACAAAGTATCATATGGGTCATCATGAAGAGGTTCTGTACGTGAAGTAGGGAAACATTTGACACAACCATGTGTTCTGCATCCTTGATATTCAAATACATGCTCTTGCCCCTTTTGATCTTTAAAATATCCATCTACTTTCAAATTTCCTCCAACTTTTACTTCTGGTCCTCTGGCTGCATGTTGGATTTCGATTTTATGTTTTTTTTCCTCCCATACCAACCATTGAATAGCCTCTATAGACTGAATATCACACCATCTGTATCCGTTTTTAGGAATAATTCCTATATGTTCTGCTTTCAAAAATCTTTTACGGAATACTTTATTACTAGCTGAAGCTATGGTGATGGCTTCCAATAATGGGTTCACTGTTGTTTCTTTTTCAAAAGTGGTCATGAATTTCAAACAGGCAGCACGTAGTACATTAACATCTTCTACACAGTAGTTTCTCAACTCCTTCTGCATATCGAAAACTACCCCTGTTTTCTGTTGTTCACTATGCCATTCCAAAAAACTGGTTCTCTGATTCTCCATCATAGAATCAACAGCGTAAAATTCAGTACCAGGGATACATCCGACATATTCTTTATTTTTCAAAATATTAAAAAAAATGAGGAAAATACCCTTTGGACATTGGGAGATCAAATGCTTTCGGTAATTTGTTGAGCGCCATTGGAATAAAGTTGAGAGAATCTATGAAATGGATATTGTGCATCTTCAAAGATAATATTTTGGCTCCATTCATGATAACAGACGGTGTCCATTTAATTTTCTTTTTTACCAAAAGAAAAAGATGTGCATCAAGTTTCGAGACTTTACCATATGGATTCAAACAACAGAAAACAGAATGAGTCAATTTTGTAATGCACTGGAATATATTTTTATTAGATTAAGTTAATGCTATCCTTAGTAATAAGGCGTGTAAGTAACTGAACAACTCCAGAAAAAGGACGCGAACGCATCTATGTGTTCGTGGGAATATTGTAGATATGTTAATTCTTGATATTCCCAGCATTATTGCGCTGGTAGGAAAAATAATTACAATTTTTAAAATGGCAACACTCAGTGCCGCCCCTTAGGTTAAGAAGGGTTAATTAATTTTACTTCAATATATTGGAATTCCCCAGTGTAAAACATTTAATTGTTTAAATGTCATTCTACATTTAACATGCACCGTCAGCATTGGCCAAGCATTTACAATCTCTACAAGCCAAGATAGACACGAATTCGAATACATTCACCCCTTACAGTTAAACAAGAAATGGGGCTTGCAGTAATTACTAATATCCTTCACTCCTTTTGAAGTCCAACCAGCAGCCTTGATAAGGGCGCTGTTCCCACTGTCGACACTTTCCAGTCAGTACTTGAACTTCTCGTGGCAAGCTTTTCTTACTGAGTCCTATTTCTCATGTGGAATTTCACAAGCGACACTTACACATACATGATGGGTTATACGGTATGTGTAAAGTATTCCATGTTTGTAATAAAATATGTTCATTTATTCACGAGTATTAGAGAAGGCCAAAATCAAACGATATCGTGCTCTTAGTCTGTGACATCGCCAAGACACTTCTAGAATACCTCATCCACTCCTGAAACTGAAATTTTTCGCCTTGCAAGAAGAAATCGGGATCAATATCTGAATCCTATAAACTTGCAAGTAGGTGTCGTCTAATATTCTGTCACTTCGTTATTTGAAAGCAATTTTCACGACCACATTAGAGTAACAATGGTATGCAATGGAATGTTATTTTAGTTCCTAATGTAAAGCGAGGCTCTCCGATGTCGCTGTAATAGTGTCGTCGTCTTGTAATCAAGGGGTCCAAGTTCGATACTCGTATGAGGCACATAGTGTTTCGGATCCCACTTTAAACTGTTGGTCCAGTCCTGATTAGCCGTAAAGTGCCTAAAGTGGATTTAGAACACCAAATCAATCAACCAATATATCAATAATGAAAATAAGATTGCAAAGTGAATTTTTATCTTGCAACATTGCTCTGCATACAATTTATTTCGTATTTGCTCAGTTTAAAACTCAGATCGATCAAAAATGCACAAAAACAAACATTTGAATACCAATTCAAAATAACGGAGGAAATTTAAAGTTTGAAGTAAACATTTTTTTAATGTGGTTGAGAGAGAGGGAGGGCGAGAGAGTAAGAGAAAAATTGACAATAGAAAAATAAAACTTTTCATATCGATACCTTATGAGTATGATACCAATATATCACATAACTCAAAAGCTTGGATAAATAATTTCATTTATAATAGGATATTATTATAATAGGAAAACCATAAAATACTAAACTTTAATTATTCCATTCGTACTTCTTTTAATATGATTGCGATTGGCAAAATGTGGAATAAAACTTGTATATAGCAAAAAATGTTAAACGTAAGATAATATTAACTTACTACAATCCAGTATTATGTATTTTGCGCCATAAAAGCTAAGGATTGAGTCATTTTTAAAGTTCACGCGCTTCAGGTTTGGCAGATCTGTCGTCGCTTTTGTGAAAATTGAGTCTTTTCAAGAGAGAGCGCAAGCTGTGGTATGTTGTTCGGAAAAATATATATTTATTATAATTTTAATTTGTAGTCAATATGTATCATAAACTCACATGAATTGTGTGTTTAAATTGCATAATAGACAAAAATATTTTAAAATTAAATTACGTTCCCATTTCAAAATATTTTATAAATTTTTATACACTTCCTATGTGGTGACCCGTTTTCGCTATTTTGGTGTTTGGATCCATCTCCGTTCTGTTGTTAGTAATATTAGGGCAAATGCAATGTGTGCAATACACACTCAACAATAATGTTTAATAATGGTGTAGTGGATAGTTTAATAATGTTTACATTCAAGCACTAGTATGTTGCCAAGTGATCGCTAAATGTTGATATAACAATCACAATGGTGGCGTATATATACTCGTACAGCAGACTTCAGCATTAGTATTACAATACTCGAACAGAGCTGAAGCCATAGAAAAAGAGATGACGTGATGGAAGGAGGCTTCACATTATATAAACGTATAATGGAAGAAGAAATATTTAAGGTAATTGAAAGTTAATGATTCATGACAGTTGACAATGGAATTTGTTATTGTTCAACTTATAGATACAATTGAATCAAAGACTAACACTTGTAAGGATTCAATTCAATTGATATTAACAAGCAATCAATAAGGGATAGTAGGCACAATTGTTCAATGTTTATTATTATATTTTTAATTTCCAGGTATTCTTTGGGTTTCATGTTAACTAACTCTTGAAAAAGTCTCAATGCTAATGTTTCAAACTTATATTCCTGTCACGTGACACTATGATTGCACTTGTCCTGTGTCCACATACGGACTCTAAAATGACACGGAAGGTCACTAAGAAACTTTGGTAGTGAACGATTAAGAGATGCGTCAGCTTTGGTGGGCTTTAGTGGTGGGATTAGCTTTCTCTTTCAATGTAACTATTTTAACATTGTAAATTGTGTGCGGCTTGACCAGCCTTCGTGAAACGTTTCTGTAAATGGGGTGCAAGAGAACAGAACGAAATGCATCAGGTGGAATAGGTGCATCGATGGTGTGTTTTCTGGCTTTTGTGAGGAATCAATCAGGTTTGCATCAATGGATGCCGGCCGGCCGGCCTTTTTGTTTCAACTGACGCATTTACTTTTCTGTTCGTGGGAGGGGAATACTTAGGTGAATTTTGGGGCCACTTGGGTCCCCTAGGCGATGGTCGTATGGGGGGGTTGGACGCGGTATGCTTAAGTTGTTCGTAGTTTTCACATCAGCTGAGCATGATACATGCAAGTTTGGTGGATTACTTATTGCAGAGACGTTGCAGGAAGAGGTGGAATATGGCCGTGGTTGGGAGGAATTGATGGGTGCAACGATATCGAGTGGTAGGCTACCCTGCACCTTGATATTCTCACCTGGCCGATATAAGTAAATTGAAGAATGTTTGGTAGTTATAAGTTAAGAGAGATATAAATTGTGGTGGGCGTTTGTGGTGGGATTAATCATTCTATACTTGTGAAATAGTTGTCTTTCTTTCAGTTTTACTTTCTTTGACAATTATGTTTCAAAGACACAAAGAAAGGCGTGTGTGAAAAACAGAAATATGCACATTAATAATAAATGATCGTTTTAAACTTACGTCTAAACTATTTGACTGATTCTTTTCTGTTTCAACGATGGCATTCACTTGATTGTTCTTATATTAATTTTGAACAATTGACTAGCTACAAACTGTTACTATTTATTCTGAAAATTGGTATTGTTATACGAAGTGATGTTATTTTTTATAAAAAGAAACTATAAATTTATCCAGGCATACTTGATCAATGGAATCAAGTTATCTCACGTAATGCCTGCATCGGAAAATGAAAACCTTACCGGATTCTAATCTTGACAAAAGAGAACGTGATTCCATAATTCCCAAGGTTTTAATACTACGATGTCTGTTTCATGGTATTTTTACTCCTTCAACTTGAAGCGTTTCCAGCTCAGAGATAATTTAAAGACTGTCTACTTATCATAGTGAATACTGGTACAGCATTGATGGATCCGTTTCACGTTCTCTCTTCCCTTTTACGTAGTTCATGTATTTCGAGGAAATAAAGGAGGTAATTAATATGCAAAAATCCCTTTACAGTGAACCACCACAAGAGCCGCTGTAACTCAATCGATATGTCGGCCTCTGTGGCGGAGTGGACAGCGTTCAAGTCCCGATCAGGACATGGATATTGTGTTGATAAGAATAAAGAAAACAAACAGAAATTAGAACAATAACAACTACAATTTGACCAACGCCTCAGAGCAAGACTTCGAAACAATATATTGTAATTTGGAAATCTACCACCTATTGCTGGAATTTTGTACAAATTTTTCCGGTATTCATCTTCGTAATTTTCTGTTTACTTGTGCTGGTGTTGCTTGTATACCTAACACTGGAACTAGAAAATATAATATTCTTCATGACACTTTGCACGCAAACACTACGGTGTTTGCAACTAATCTATTTGAACACAGGACACCTGGGACTGCTAGACATGAGAGTAAAGTTATTTACGTTTGCAAACATTTTTCTTTTATCTGAATCAAATATCATGTTTTCACAAATATTAGTATGTGGAATACTAGTTAGAAAAACGACTTTAGTTGATCTATCACCCATACAATCATTTTCGAGTTTATTTTAATAATTTCCAATCATTTAGAAAAATAGTTCATTAGCAGTGGGTAAGAAGTGCTTTAATATTTACAAATGTCAGCACCATGTTTCTCTTTCAAGATGTAAATCAGAGAACAAGTGACATATTCAAGGTTCAGAACAATTTTTTTTTGTTCCTTTGACACATGCTACATTCCAACAATACAATTTTTATACCTGCCCCCAGGCGACTGGTCAAGAATGGTGGATTGAAAAGGTTCCCTCTAGGTGAACGTTCGACGTTCAGCACAGGTCCTCTAGAAGTACAGTTCTATGAGGTATATCGTAAAATCACTTCTGAAACTAAAAAGTGTGTGTGTCGTGATTCACATCACCCGTGCTATTACACAAGCCATAATGTGTAACCCTTCGTCATCAGCAACCTCATGGTAGCGTAAATGCCTTGCTTGCAACCGCCTTATCGAAACCAACCTTATTTACAGAAATTCCGGATGCACACTGATGTTGAAATACAATAGGACTTACTGGAAATCACGCAATATATATATATAATATATATATATATATATATATATATATATATATATATATATATATATATATATATATATATATATATATATCAGCTGAAAGTTGTTCATATCGGACATTTTTGTTTGCTGTTAGAGAAAATTAACTTCAAAGAATGTGTTTGCGTTTGCTGCCCGGTAGGACTCTGATTGTCTCCCTGGAATGGATTGTATCACCATAGAGCTGAGTTCACCGCGATCTTCTTGAGTTGTATAGAAAATACAGGCACTTACTAAAAACTATAACGTTTTATTATAATAAATACGTACACATAACACGTAATTACGCTGTCCTGCACTCCTGCCTCAGTAAACTGTGTATATAAAGTTGAAAGCCGATGTTACAATAACAGGTCACTAGTTCTTCACTGAATGATATCAGCAAGGTAATGTTCCTGTGATACTGAACTACATATCACTGCACTTCACTGATATGCCGAATGAAACGAAGCCACGTTAGGCTTACGTTTTTTGATGAATATCCGCCACCCGCTGACTATCGGCTGCTGCCGGAGTGACTTCTGCACGAACACTGGCGGAAGTAAGCTATGGAGGCAACTAGGCACCGCACGCAATATGAACTGACCAATGGGAGTGCAGGTTTCTTAAAGCATTGGATATACAGAAAATAAACAATTGAAGTTATACAGAAACAAATGCATAGCAAAATGAGCAAGATAAAAGTTCTGTTATATGCGAATATAAGAATATATAAAAAAGATATATGGTGGTTAGTTTCTAGAGATGTTTCCTCCAACAGAATGAGGAAAGTATCTCCTAGAATTTCAAACTTAGACTCTTGAAGATTATGCATGAAAATATTGTTATATATAAAAATAATTGAAACTTTGTAATTTTAATGAGGGAACTGAAAAATGTACTCATCATTCACAAAATGTTAATCGATTTTTTTAAAAAATAATTCACGTATTTTTCACAACGAATTGAAATAGTACAACTTGCATGGGCTTACAAAGGAAATGTATGTTGCAAAATTCTCTGTAAAATTTCAACTGAATAAAAAAAAAACAATCAAATTTGTAAAATACAACACGAAGAAACTTACAAAATACGTTTAAATTGTTCAAATCTCAATATGTATCTGTAACTTTTATGAAATGTATGTAAAAAGTTAGCTATACTGACTCAAATAAAAGTTACCGAATGTTGTCACTTTTCAATATCGTCGTTTTGTCAACTCTGACAGTTCGTGTGGGTACTGCCATGACTTCTACATACAAAAAGTTTGCATTCACAGCAACGTACTGTAATTTCACTCTTCTTATTTCAGCAAAAATTCATGGCTGGCGTGCTATGATTTAAGGTAGGAAATATTCCTCCCCGCGCAACTCTTTGATTCCTAAGATAGACCGGTCACTTCTGACTCTGAGGCGTGTAAGTAACTGAACAACTCCAGAAAAAGGACGCGAACGCATCTATGTGTTCGTGGGAATATTGTAGATATGTTAATTCTTGATATTCCCAGCATTATTGCGCTGGTAGGAAAAATAATTACAATTTTTAAAATGGCAACACTCAGTGCCGCCCCTTAGGTTAAGAAGGGTTAATTAATTTTACTTCAATATATTGGAATTCCCCAGTGTAAAACATTTAATTGTTTAAATGTCATTCTACATTTAACATGCACCGTCAGCATTGGCCAAGCATTTACAATCTCTACAAGCCAAGATAGACACGAATTCGAATACATTCACCCCTTACAGTTAAACAAGAAATGGGGCTTGCAGTAATTACTAATATCCTTCACTCCTTTTGAAGTCTATCCAGCAGCCTTGATAAGGGCGCTGTTCCCACTGTCGACACTTTCCAGTCAGTACTTGAACTTCTCGTGGCAAGCTTTTCTTACTGAGTCCTATTTCTCATGTGGAATTTCACAAGCGACACTTACACATACATGATGGGTTATACGGTATGTGTAAAGTATTCCATGTTTGTAATAAAATATGTGCATTTATTCACCAGTATTAGAGAAGGCCAAAATCAAACGATATCGTGCTCTTAGTCTGTGACATCGCCAAGACACTTCTAGAATACCTCATCCACTCCTGAAACTGAAATTTTTCGCCTTGCAAGAAGAAATCGGGATCAATATCTGAATCCTATAAACTTGCAAGTAGGTGTCGTCTAATATTCTGTCACTTCGTTATTTGAAAGCAATTTTCACGACCACATTAGAGTAACAATGGTATTCAATGGAATGTTATTTTAGTTCCTAATGTAAAGCGAGGCTCTCCGATGTCGCTGTAATAGTGTCGTCGTCTTGTAATCAAGGGGTCCAAGTTCGATACTCGTATGAGGCACATAGTGTTTCGGATCCCACTTTAAACTGTTGGTCCAGTCCTGATTAGCCGTAAAGTGCCTAAAGTGGACTTAGAACACCAAATCAATCAACCAATATATCAATAATGAAAATAAGCTTGCAAAGTGAATTTTTATCTTGCAACATTGCTCTGCATACAATTTTTTTCGTATTTGCTCAGTTTAAAACTCAGATCGATCAAAAATGCACAAAAACAAACATTTGAATACCAATTCAAAATAACTGAGGAAATTTAAAGTTTGAAGTAAACATTTTTTTAATGTGGTTGAGAGAGAGAGAAATTGACAATAGAAAAATAAAACTTTTCATATCGATACCTTATGAATACGATACCAATATGTATAACATGATACCCATATACTTCTCGTGTAGAAAAGTTTTTTTTTTAAAATTTTACATAACGCAATTCATGTTAATGTCAAACTCAAAAGCTTGGATAAATAATTTCATTTATAATAGGATATTATTTTAATAGGAAAGCCATAAAATACTAAACTTTAATTATTCCATTCGTACTTCTTTTAATATGATTGCGATTGGCAAAATTTGGAATAAAACTTATATATAGCAAAAAATGTTAAACATAAGATAATATTAACTTACTACAATACAGTATTATGTATTTTGCGCCATAAACGCTAAGGATTGAGTCATTTTTATAGTTCACGCGCTTCAGGTTTGGCAGATCTGTCGTCGCTTTTGTGAAAATTGAGTCTTTTCAAGAGAGAGCGCAAGCTGTGGTATGTTGTTCGGAAAAATATATATTTATTATAATTTTAATTTGTAGTCAATATGTATCATAAACTCACATGAATTGTTTGTTTAAATTGCATAATATAGACAAAAATATTTTAAAATTAAATTACGTTTCCATTTCAAGATATTTTATAAATTTTTATACACTTCCTATGTGGGGACCAATTTTCGCTATTTTAGTGTTTGGATCCATCTCCGTTCTGTTGTTAGTAATATTAGGGCAAATGCAATGTGTGCAATACACACTCAACAATAATGTTTAATAATGGTGTAGTGGATAGTTTAATAATGTTTACATTCAAGCACTAGTATGTTGCCAAGTGATCGCTAAATGTTGATATAACAATCACAATGGTGGCGTATATATACTCGTACAGCAGACTTCAGCATTAGTATTACAATACTCGAACAGAGCTGAAGCCATAGAAAAAGATATGACGTGATAGAAGTAGGCTTCAGATTATATAAACGTATAATGGAAGAAGAAATATTTTAGGTAATTGAAAGTTAATGATTCATGACAGTTGACAATGGAATTTGTTATTGTTCAACTTATAGATACAATTGAATCAAAGACTAACACTTGTAAGGATTCAATTCAATTGATATTAACAAGCAATCAATAAGGGATAGTAGGCACAATTGTTCAATGTTTATTATTATATTTTTAATTTCCAGGTAGTCTTTGGGTTTCATGTTAACTAACTCTTGAAAAAGTCTCAATGCTAATGTTTCAAACTTATATTCCTGTCACGTGACACTATGATTGCACTTGTCCTGTGTCCACATACGGACTCTAAAATGACACGGAAGGTCACTAAGAAACTTTGGTAGTGAACGATTAAGAAATGCGTCAGCTTTGGTGGGCTTTAGTGGTGGGATTAGCTTTCTCTTTCAATGTAACTATTTTAACATTGTAAATTGTGTGCGGCTTGACCAGCCTTCGTGAAACGTTTCTGTAAATGGGGTGCAAGAGAACAGAATGAAATGCGTCAGGTGGAATAGGTGCATCGATGGTGTGTTTTCTGGCTTTTGTCAGGAATCAATCAGGTTTGCATCAATAGATGCCGGCCGGCCGGCATTTTTGTTTCAACTGACGCATTTACATTTCTGTTCGTGGGTGGGGAATACTTAGGTGAATTTTGGGGCCACTTGGGTCCCCTAGGCGATGGTCGTATGGGGGGGTTGGACGCGGTATGCTTAAGTTGTTCGTAGTTTTCACACCAGCTGAGCATGATACATGCAAAGTTTGGTGGATTACTTATTGAAGAGACGTTGCAGGAAGAGGTGGAATATGGCCGTGGTTGGGAGGAATTGATGGGTGCAACGATATCGAGTGGTAGGCTACCCTGCACCTTGATATTCTCACCTGGCCGATATAAGTAAATTGAAGAATGTTTGGTAGTTATAAGTTAAGAGAGATATAAATTGTGGTGGGATTAATCATTCTATACTTGTGAAATAGTTGTCTTTCTTTCAGTTTTACTTTCTTTGACAATTATGTTTCAAACACAGAAAGAAAGGCGGGTGTGAAAAACAGAAATATGCACATTAATAATAAATGTTCGTTTTAAACTTACGTATAAACTATTTGACTGATTCTTTTCTATTTCAACGATGGCATTCACGTGATTGTTCTTATATTAATTTTGAACAATTGACTAGCTACAAACTGTTACTATTTATTCTGAAAATTGGTATTGTTATACGAAGTGATGTTATTTTTTATAAAAAGAAACTATGAATTTATCCAGGCATTCTTGATCAATGGAGTCAAGTTATCTCATGTAATGCCTGCATCGGAAAATGAAAACCTTACCGGATTCTAATCTTGACAAAAGAGAACGTGATTCCATAATTCCCAAGGTTTTAATACTACGATGTCTGTTTCATGGCCTTTTTACTCCTTCAACTTGAAGCGTTTCCAGCTCAGAGATAATTTAAAGACTGTCTACTTATCATAGTGAATACTGGTACAGCATTGATGGATCCGTTTCACGTTCTCTCTTCCCTTTTACGTAGTTCATGTATTTCGAGGAAATAAAGGAGTAATTAATATGCAAAAATCCCTTTACAGTGAACCAACACAAGAGCCGCTGTAGCTCAATCGATATGTCGGCCTCTGTGGCGGAGTGGACAGCGTTCAAGTCCCGATCAGGACATGGATATTGTGTTGATAAGAATAAAGAAAACAAACAGAAATAAGAACAATAACAACTACAATTTGACCAACGCCTCAGAGCAAGACTTCGAAACAATATATTGTAATTTGGAAATCTACCACCTATTGCTGGAATTTTGTACAAATTTTTCCGGTATTCATCTTCGTAATTTTCTGTTTACTTGTGCTGGTGTTGCTTGTATACCTAACACTGGAACTAGAAAATATAATATTCTTCATGACACTTTGCACGCAAACAATACGGTGTTTGCAACTAATCTATTTGAACACAGGACACCTGGGACTGCTAGACATGAGAGTAAAGTTATTTACCTTTGCAAACATTTTTCTTTTATCTGAATCAAATATCATGTTTTCACAAATATTAGTATGTGGAATACTAGTGGTTGTTAGAAAAACGACTTTAGTTGATCTATCACCCCTACAATCATTTTCGAGTTTATTTTAATAACTTCCAATCATTTAGAAAAATAGCTCATTAGCAGTGGGTAAGAAGTGCTTTAATATTTACAAATGTCAGCACCATGTTTCTCTTTCAAGATGTAAATCAGAGATCAAGTGACATATTCAAGGTTCAGAACAATTTTTTTTTTTTTGTTCCTTTGACACATGCTACATTCCAACAATACAATTTTTATACCTGCCCCCAGGCGACTGGTCAAGAATGGTGGATTGAAAAGGTTCCCTCTAGGTGAACGTTCGACGTTCAGCACAGGTCCTCTAGAAGTACAGTTCTATGAGGTATATCGTAAAATCACTTCTGAAACAAAAAAGTGTGTGTGTCGTGATTCACATCACCCGTGCTATTACACAAGCCATAATGTGTAACCCTTCGTCATCAGCAACCTCATGGTAGCGTAAATGCCTTGCTTGCAACCGCCTTATCGAAACCAACCTTATTTACAGAAATTCAGGAATCTGATGTTGAAATACAATAGGACTTACTGGAAATCACGCAAAAAAAATATATATATATATATATATATATATATATATATATATATATATATATATATATATATATCAGCTGAAAGTTGTTCATATCGGACATTTTTGTTTGCTGTTAGAGAAAATTAACTTCAAAGAATGTGTTTGCGTTTGCTGCCCGGTAGGACTCCGATTGTCTCCCTGGAATGGATTGTATCACCATAGAGCTGAGTTCACCGCGATCTTCTTGAGGTGTATAGAAAATACAGGCACTTACTAAAAACTATAACGTTGTATTATAATAAATACGTACACATAACACGTAATTACACTGTCCTGCACTCCTGCCTCAGTAAACTGTGTATATAAAGTTGGAAGCCGATGTTACAATAACACGTCACTAGTTCTTCACTGAATGATATCAGCAAGGTAATGTTCCTGTGATACTGAACTACATATCACTGCACTTCACTGATATGCCGAATGAAACGAAGCCACGTTAGGCTTACGTTTTTTGATGAATATCCGCCACCTGGTGACTATCATCTGCTGCCGGAGGGACTTCTGCACGAACACTGGCGGAAGTAAGCTATGGAGGCAACTAGGCACCGCACGCAAAACGAACTGACCAATGGGAGTGCAGGTTTCTTAAAGCATTGGATATACACAAAATAAACAATTGAAGTTATACAGAAACAAATGCATAGCAAAATGAGCAAGAGAAAAGTTCTGTTATATGCGAATATAAGAATATATAAAAAAAGATATATGGTGGTTAGTTTTTAGAGATAAATCTCCAACAGAATGAGGAAAGTATCTCCTAGAATTTCAAACTTAGAATCTTGAAGATTATGCATGAAAATATTATTATATATAAAAATAATTGAAACCTTGTAATTTTAATGAGGGAACTGAAAAATGAACTCATCATTCACAAAATGTTAATCGATTTTTTTAAAAAATAATTCTCGTATTTTTCACAAAGAATTGAAATAGTACAACTTGCATGGGCTTACAAAGGAAATGTATGTTGCAAAATTCTCTGTCAAATTTCAACTGAATAAAAAAAAAAAAACAATCAAATTTGTAAAATACAACACGAAGAAACTTACAAAATATGTTTAAATTGTTCAAATCTCAATATGTATCTGTAACGTTTATGAAATGTATGTAAAAAGTTAGCTATACTGACTCAAATAAAAGTTACCGAATGTTGTCACTTTTCAATATCGTCGTTTTGTCAACTCTGACAGTTCGTGTGGGTACTGCCATGACTTCTACATACAAAAAGTTTGCATTCACAGCAACGTACTGTAATTTCACTCTTCTTATTTCAGCAAAAATTCATGGCTGGCGTGCTATGATTTAAGGTAGGAAATATTCCTCCGCGCGCAACTCTTTGATTCCTAAGATAGACCGGTCACTTCTGACTCTGAGGCGTGTAAGTAACTGAACAACTCCAGAAAAAGGACGCGAACGCATCTATGTGTTCGTGAGAATATTGTAGATATGTTAATTCTTGATATTCCCAGCATTATTGCGCTGGTAGGAAAAATAATTACAATTTTTAAAATGGCAACACTCAGTGCCGCCTCTTAGGTTAAGAAGGGTTAATTAATTTTACTTCAATATATTGGAATTCCCCAGTGTAAAACATTTAATTGTTTAAATGTCATTCTACATTTAACATGCACCGTCAGCATTGGCCAAGCATTTACAATCTCTACAAGCCAAGATAGACACGAATTCGAATACATTCACCCCTTACAGTTAAACAAGAAATGGGGCTTGCAGTAATTACTAATATCCTTCACTCCTTTTGAAGTCTATCCAGCAGCCTTGATAAGGGCGCTGTTCCCACTGTCGACACTTTCCAGTCAGTACTTGAACTTCTCGTGGCAAGCTTTTCTTACTGAGTCCTATTTCTCATGTGGAATTTCACAAGCGACACTTACACATACATGATGGGTTATACGGTATGTGTAATGTATTCCATGTTTGTAATGAAATATGTGCATTTATTCACCAGTATTAGAGAAGGCCAAAATCAAACGATATCGTGCTCTTAGTCTGTGACATCGCCAAGACACTTCTAGAATACCTCATCCACTCCTGAAACTGAAATTTTTCGCCTTGCAAGAAGAAATCGGGATCAATATCTGAATCCTATAAACTTGCAAGTAGGTGTCGTCTAATATTCTGTCACTTCGTTATTTGAAAGCAATTTTCACGACCACATTAGAGTAACAATGGTATGCAATGAAATGTTATTTTAGTTCCTAATGTAAAGCGAGGCTCTCCGATGTCGCTGTAATAGCGTCGTCGTCTTGTAATCAAGGGGTCCAAGTTCGATACTCGTATGAGGCACATAGTGTTTCGGATCCCACTTTAAACAGTTGGTCCAGTCCTGATTAGCCGTAAAGTGCCTAAAGTGGACTTAGAACACCAAATCAATCAACCAATATATCAATAATGAAAATAAGCTTGCAAAGTGAATTTTTATCTTGCAACATTGCTCTGCATACAATTTTTTTCGTATTTGCTCAGTTTAAAACTCAGATCGATCAAAAATGCACAAAAACAAACATTTGAATACCAATTCAAAATAACGGAGGAAATTTAAAGTTTGAAGTAAACATTTTTTTAATGTGGTTGAGAGAGAGGGAGGGCGAGAGAGAGAGAAAAATTGACAATAGAAAAATAAAACTTTTCATATCGATACCTTATGAGTACGATACTAATATGTATAACATGATACCCATATACTTCTCGTGTAGAAAAGTTTTTTTTTTAAATTTTAGAAAACGCAATTCATGTTAATGTCAAACTCAAAAGCTTGGATAAATAATTTCATTTATAATAGGATATTATAATAATAGGAAAACCATAAAATATTAAACTTTAATTATTCCATTCGTACTACTTTTAATATGATTGCGATTGGCAAAATTTGGAATAAAATTTATATATAGCAAAAAATGTTAAACATAAGATAATATTAACTTACTACAATACAGTATTATGTATTTTGCGCCATAAACGCTAAGGAATGAGTCATTTTTATAGTTCACGCGCTTCAGGTTTGGCAGATCTGTCGTCGCTTTTGTGAAAATTGAGTCTTTTCAAGAGAGAGCGCAAGCTGTGGTATGTTGTTCGGAAAAATATATATTTATTATAATTTTAATTTGTAGTCAATATGTATCATAAACTCACATGAATTGTTTGTTTAAATTGCATAATATAGACAAAAATATTTTAAAATTAAATTACGTTTCCATTTCAAAATATTTTATAAATTTTTATACACTTCCTATGTGGGGACCCGTTTTCGCTATTTTAGTGTTTGGATCCATCTCCGTTCTGTTGTTAGTAATATTAGGGCAAATGCAATGTGTGCAATACACACTCAACAATAATGTTTAATAATGGTGTATTGGATAGTTTAATAATGTTTACATTCAAGCACTAGTATGTTGCCAAGTGATCGCTACATGTTGATATAACAATCACAATGGTGTCGTATATATACTCGTACAGCAGACTTCAGCATTAGTATTACAATACTCGAACAGAGCTGAAGCCATAGAAAAAGATATGACGTGATGGAAGTAGGCTTCACATTATATAAACGTATAATGGAAGAAGAAATATTTTAGGTAATTGAAAGTTAATGATTCATGACAGTTGACAATGGAATTTGTTATTGTTCAACTTATAGATACAATTGAATCAAAGACTAACACTTGTAAAGATTCAATTCAATTGATATTAACAAGCAATCAATAAAAGATAGTAGGCACAATTGTTCAATGTTTATTATTATATTTTTAATTTCCAGGTAGTCTTTGGGTTTCATGTTAACTAACTCTTGAAAAAGTCTCAATGCTAATGTTTCAAACTTATATTCCTGTCACGTGACACTATGATTGCACTTGTCCTGTGTCCACATACGGACTCTAAAATGACACGGAAGGTCACTAAGAAACTTTGGTAGTGAACGATTAAGAGATGCGTCAGCTTTGGTGGGCTTTAGTGGTGGGATTAGCTTTCTCTTTCAATGTAACTATTTTAACATTGTAAATTGTGTGCGGCTTGACCAGCCTTCGTGAAACGTTTCTGTAAATGGGGTGCAAGAGAACAGAACGAAATGCATCAGGTGGAATAGGTGCATCGATGGTGTGTTTTCTGGCTTTTGTCAGGAATCAATCAGGTTTGCATCAATAGATGCCGGCCGGCCGGCATTTTTGTTTCAACAGACGCATTTACTTTTCTGTTCGTGGGAGGGGAATACTTAGATGAATTTTGGGGCCACTTGGATCCCCTAGGCGATGGTCGTATGGGGGGGTTGGACGCGGTATGCTTAAGTTGTTCGTAGTTTTCATACCAGCTGAGCATGATACATGCAAGTTTGGTGGATTACTTATTGCAGAGACGTTGCAGGAAGAGGTGGAATATGGCCGTGGTTGGGAGGAATTGATGGGTGCAACGATATCGAGTGGTAGGCTACCCTGCACCTTGATATTCTCACCTGGCCGATATAAGTAAATTGAAGAATGTTTGGTAGTTATAAGTTAAGAGAGATATAAATTGTGGTGGGCGTTTGTGGTGGGATTAATCATTCTATACTTGTGAAATAGTTGTCTTTCTTTCAGTTTTACTTTCTTTGACAATTATGTTTCAAAGACACAAAGAAAGGCGGGTGTGAAAAACAGAAATATGCACATTAATAATAAATGTTCGTTTTAAACTTACGTATAAACTATTTGACTGATTCTTTTCTATTTCAACGATGGCATTCACGTGATTGTTCTTATATTAATTTTGAACAATTGACTAGCTACAAACTGTTACTATTTATTCTGAAAATTGGTATTGTTATACGAAGTGATGTTATTTTTTATAAAAAGAAACTATAAATTTATCCAGGCATTCTTGATCAATGGAGTCAAGTTATCTCATGTAATGCCTGCATCGGAAAATGAAAACCTTACCGGATTCTAATCTTGACAAAAGAGAACGTGATTCCATAATTCCCAAGGTTTTAATACTACGATGTCTGTTTCATGGCCTTTTTACTCCTTCAACTTGAAGCGTTTCCAGCTCACAGATAATTTAAAGACTGTCTACTTATCATAGTGAATACTGGTACAGCATTGATGGATCCGTTTCACGTTCTCTCTTCCCTTTTACGTAGTTCATGTATTTCGAGGAAATATAGAGGTAATTAATATGCAAAAATCCCTTTACAGTGAACCAACACAAGAGCCGCTGTAGCTCAATCGATATGTCGGCCTCTGTGGCGGAGTGGACAGCGTTCAAGTCCCGATCATGACATGGATATTGTGTTGATAAGAATAAAGAAAACAAACAGAAATAAGAACAATAACAACTACAATTTGACCAACGCCTCAGAGCAAGACTTCGAAACAATATATTGTAATTTGGAAATCTACCACCTATTGCTGGAATTTTGTACAAATTTTTCCGGTATTCATCTTCGTAATTTTCTGTTTACTTGTGCTGGTGTTGCTTGTATACCTAACACTGGAACTAGAAAATATAATATTCTTCATGACACTTTGCACGCAAACAATACGGTGTTTGCAACTAATCTATTTGAACACAGGACACCTGGGACTGCTAGACATGAGAGTAAAGTTATTTACCTTTGCAAACATTTTTCTTTTATCTGAATCAAATATCATGTTTTCACAAATATTAGTATGTGGAATACTAGTGGTTGTTAGAAAAACGACTTTAGTTGATCTATCACCCCTACAATCATTTTCGAGTTTATTTTAATAACTTCCAATCATTTAGAAAAATAGCTCATTAGCAGTGGGTAAGAAGTGCTTTAATATTTACAAATGTCAGCACCATGTTTCTCTTTCAAGATGTAAATCAGAGAACAAGTGACATATTCAAGGTTCAGAACAATTTTTTTTTTTTTGTTCCTTTGACACATGCTACATTCCAACAATACAATTTTTATACCTGCCCCCAGGCGACTGGTCAAGAATGGTGGATTGAAAAGGTTCCCTCTAGGTGAACGTTCGACGTTCAGCACAGGTCCTCTAGAAGTACAGTTCTATGAGGTATATCGTAAAATCACTTCTGAAACTAAAAAGTGTCTGTGTCGTGATTCACATCACCCGTGCTATTACACAAGCCATAATGTGTAACCCTTCGTCATCAGCAACCTCATGGTAGCGTAAATGCCTTGCTTGCAACCGCCTTATCGAAACCAACCTTATTTACAGAAATTCCGGATGCACACTGATGTTGAAATACAATAGGACTTACTGGAAATCACGCAAAATATATATATATATATATATCAGCTGAAAGTTGTTCATATCGGACATTTTTGTTTGCTGTTAGAGAAAATTAACTTCAAAGAATGTGTTTGCGTTTGCTGCCCGGCAGGACTCTGATTGTCTCCCTGGAATGGATTGTATCACCATAGAGCTGAGTTCACCGCGATCTTCTTGAGGTGTATAGAAAATACAGGCACTTACTAAAAACTATAACGTTGTATTATAATAAATACGTACACATAACACGTAATTACACTGTCCTGCACTCCTGCCTCAGTAAACTGTGTATATAAAGTTGGAAGCCGATGTTACAATAACACGTCACTAGTTCTTCACTGAATGATATCAGCAAGGTAATGTTCCTGTGATACTGAACTACATATCACTGCACTTCACTGATATGCCGAATGAAACGAAGCCACGTTAGGCTTACGTTTTTTGATGAATATCCGCCACCCGGTGACTATCGGATTCTGCCGGAGTGACTTCTGCACGAACACTGGCGGAAGTAAGCTATGGAGGCAACTAGGCACCGCACGCAATATGAACTGACCAATGGGAGTGCAGGTTTCTTAAAACATTGGAAATACACAAAATAAACAATTGAAGTTATACAGAAACAAATGCATAGCAAAATGAGCAAGATAAAAGTTCTGTTATATGCGAATATAAGAATATATAAAAAAGATATATGGTGGTTAGTTTTTAGAGATAAATCTCCAACAGAATGAGGAAAGTATCTCCTAGAATTTCAAACTTAGACTCTTGAAGATTATGCATGAAAATATTATTATATATAAAAATAATTGAAACCTTGTAATTTTAATGAGGGAACTGAAAAATGAACTCATCATTCACAAAATGTTAATCGATTTTTTTAAAAAATAATTCACGTATTTTTCACAACGAATTGAAATAGTACAACTTGCATGGGCTTACAAAGGAAATGTATGTTGCAAAATTCTCTGTCAAATTTCAACTGAATAAAAAAAAAAACAATCAAATTTGTAAAATACAACACGAAGAAACTTACAAAATATGTTTAAATTGTTCAAATCTCAATATGTATCTGTAACGTTTATGAAATGTATGTAAAAAGTTAGCTATACTGACTCAAATAAAAGTTACCGAATGTTGTCACTTTTTAATATCGTCGTTTTGTCAACTCTGACAGTTCGTGTGGGTACTGCCATGACTTCTACATACAAATGTTTGCATTCACAGCAACGTACTGTAATTTCACTCTTCTTATTTCAGCAAAAATTCATGGCTGGCGTGCTATGATTTAAGGTAGGAAATATTCCTCCGCGCGCAACTCTTTGACTCTTAAGATAGACCGGTCACTTCTGACTCTGAGGCGTGTAAGTAACTGAACAACTCCAGAAAAAGGACGCGAACGCATCTATGTGTTCGTGGGAATATTGTAGATATGTTAATTCTTGATATTCCCAGCATTATTGCGCTGGTAGGAAAAATAATTACAATTTTTAAAATGGCAACACTCAGTGCCACCCCTTAGGTTAAGAAGGGTTAATTAACTTTACTTCAATATATTGGAATTCGCCAGTGTAAAACATTTAATTGTTTAAATGTCATTCTACATTTAACATGCACCGTCAGCATTGGCCAAGCATTTACAATCTCTACAAGCCAAGATAGACACGAATTTGAATATATTCACCCCTTACAGTTAAACAAGAAATGTGGCTTGCAGTAAATACTAATATCCTTCACTCCTTTTGAAGTCCATCCAGCAGCCTTGATAAGGGCGCTGTTCCCACTGTCGACACTTTCCAGTCAGTACTTGAACTTCTCGTGGTAAGCTTTTCTTACTGAGTCGTATTTCTGATGTGGAATTTTACAAGCGACACTTACACATACATGATGGGTTATACGGTATGTGTATAGTATTCCATGTATGTAATAAAATATGTGCATTTATTCACCAGTATTAGAGAAGGCCAAAATCAAACGATATCGTGCTCTTAGTCTGTGATATCGCCAAAACACTTCTAGAATACCTCATCCACTCCTGAAACTGAAATTTTTCGCTTTGCAAGAAGAAATCGGGATCAACATCTGAATCCTATAAACTTGCAAGTAGGTGTCGTCTAATATTCTGTCACTTCGTTATTTGAAAGCAATTTTCACGACCACATTAGAGTAACAATGGTATGCAAGGAATGTTATGTTAGTTCCTAATGTAAAGCGAGGCTCTCCGATGTCGCTGTAATAGTGTCGTCGTCTTGTAATCAAGGGGTCCAAGTTCGATACTCGTATGAGGCACATAGTGTTTCGGATCCCACTTTAAACTGTTGGTCCAGTCCTGATTAGCCTAAAAGTTCAAAAAGTGGACTTAAAACACCAAATCAATCAACCAATATATCAATAATGAAAATAAGCTTGCAAAGTGAATTTTTATCTTGCAACATTGCTCTGCCCACAATTTGTCTTCGTATTTGCTCAGTTTAAAACTCAGATCGATCAAAAATGCACAAAAACAAACATTTGAATACCAATTCAAAATAACGGAGGAAATTTAAAGTTTGAAGTAAACATTTTTTAATGTGATTGAGAGAGAGGGAGGGAGAGAGAGAGAAAAAAAAATTGGCAATAGAAAAATAAAACTTTTCATATCGATACCTTATGAATATGATACCAATATGTATCACATGATACCCATATACTTCTCGTGTACATCATGAAATTTCGTCAGCAAGAGGTATGTATGTAGAAAACGTTTCTTTTTTAATTTTACATAACGCAATTCATGTTAATGTCAAACTCAAAAGCCTGGATAAATAATTTCATTTAATAGGATATTATTATAGCAGGAAAACCATAAAATACTAAACTTTAATTATTCGATTCGTAATTCTTTTAATATGATTGCGATTGGCAAAATTTGGAATAAAACTTATATATAGCAAAAAATGTTAAACATAAGATAATATTAACTTACTACAATACAGTATTATTTTTATAGTTCAAGCGCTTCAGGTTTGGCTGATCTGTCGTCGCTTTTGTGAAAATTGAGTCTCTTCAAGAGAGAGCGCAAGCTGTGGTATGTTGTTCGGAGAAATATATATTATAATTTTAATTTGTAGTCAATATGTATCATAAACTCACGTGAATTGTTTGTTTTAATTGCATAATAAACAAAAATATTTTAAAATTAAATTATGTTCTCATTTCAAAATATTTTATAAATTTTTATACACTTCCTATGTGGGGACCCGTTTTCGCTATTTTAGTGTTTGGATCCATCTCCGTTCTGTTGTTAGTAACATTAGGGCAAATGCAATGTGTGCAATACACACTCAACAATAATGTTTAATAATGGTGTAGTGGATAGTTTAATAATGTTTACATTCAAGCAATAGTATGTTGTCAAGTGATCGCTAAATGTTGATATAATAATCACAATGGTGGCGTATATATACTCGTACAGCAGACTTCAGTATTAGTATTACAATACTCGAACAGAGCTGAAGCCACAGAAAGAGAGATGACGTGATGGAAGTAGGCTTCACATTATATAAACGTATAATGGAAGAAGAAATATTTAAGGTAATTGAAAGTTAATGATTCATTACAGTTGACAATGGAATATGTTATTGTTCAACTTATAGATACAATTGAATCAAAGACTAACACTTGTAAGGATTCAATTCAATTGATATTAACAAGCAATCAATAAGGGATAGTAGGCACAATTGTTCAATGTTTATTATTATATTTTTAATTTCCAGGTATTCTTTGGGTTTCATGTTAATCAACTCTTGAAAAAGTCTCAATGCTAATGTTTCAAACTTATATTCCTGTCACGTGACACTATCTGAACGAAATATGATTGCACTTGTCCTGTGTCTACATACGGACTCTAAAATGACACGGAAGGTCACTAAGAAACTTTGGTAGTGAACGATTAAGAGATGCGTCAGCTTTGGTGGGCTTTAGTGGTGGGATTAGCTTTCTCTTTCAATGTAACTATTTTAACATTGTAAATTGTGTGCGGCTTGACCAGCCTTCGTGAAACGTTTCTGTAAATGGGGTGCAAGAGAACAGAACGAAATGCATCAGGTGGAATAGGTGCATCGATGGTGTGTTTTCTGGCTTTGTCAGGAATCAATCAGGTTTGCATCAATAGATGCCGGCCGACCGGCATTTTTATTCAACTAACGCATTTACCTTTCTGTTCGTGGGAGGGTAATACTTAGGTGAATTTTGGGGCCACTTGGGACCCCTAGGCGATGGTCGAATGGGGGGTTGGACGCGGTATGCTTAAGTTGTTCGTAGTTTTCACACCAGCTGAGCATGATACATGCAAGTTTGGTGGATTACTTATTGCAGAGACGTTGCAGGAAGAGGTGGAATATGGCCGTGTTTTGGAGGAATTGATGGGTGCAACGATATCGATTGGTAGGCTACCCTGCACCTTGATATTCTCACCTGGCCGATATAAGTAAATTGAAGAATGTTTAGTAGTTATAAGTTAAGAGAGACTTAAATTGTGGTGGGGGTTTGTGGTGGGATTAATCATTCTATACTTGTGAAATAGTTGTCTTTCTTTCAGTTTTACTTTCTTTGACAATTATGTTTCAAAGACACAAAGAAAGGCGGGTGTGAAAATCAGAAATATGCACGATAATAATACATGTTCGTTTTAAACTTAAGTACAAACTATTTGACTGTTTCTTTTCTATTTCAATGATGGCATTCACGTTCTTGTTCTTATATTAATTTTGAACAATTGACTATCTAGAAACTGTTACTATTTATTCTGAAAATTGGTATTGTTATACGAAGTGATGTTATCTTTTATAAAAAGAAACTATAAATTTATCCAGGCATTCATGATCAATGGAGTCAAGTTATTTCATGTAATTCTTGCATCGGAAAATGAAAACCTTACGGGATTCTAATCTTGACAAAAGAGAACGTGATTCCATAATTCCCAAGGTTTTCATACTACGATGTCTGTTTCATGGCCTTTGTACTCCTTTAACTTGAAGCGTTTCCAGCTCAGAGATAATTTAAAGAATGTCTACTTATCATAGTGAATACTGGTACAGCATTGATGGTTCCGTTTCACGTTCTCTCTTCCATTTTACGTAGTTCATGAATTTTGAGGAAATAAAGGAGGTAATTAATATGCAAGAATCCCTTTACAGTGAACCAACACAAGAGCCGCTGTAGCTCAATCGATATGTCGGCCTCTGTGGCGGAGTGGACAGCGTTCAAGTCCCGATCAGGACATGGATATTGTGTTGATAAGAATAAAAGAAAGAAACAGAAATAAGAACAATAACAACTACAATTTGACCAACACCTCAGAGCAAGACTTCGAAACAATATATTGTAATTTGGAAATCTACCACCTATTGCTGGAATTTTGTACAAATTTTTCCGGTATTCATCTTCGTAATTTTCTGTTTACTTGTGCTGGTGTTGCTAGTATACCTAACACTGGAACTAGAAAATATAATATTCTTCATGACACTTTGAACGCAAACACTACGGTGTTTCAACTAATCTATTTGAACACAGGACACCTGGGACTGCTAGACATGAGAGTAAAGTTATTTACCTTTGCAAACATTTTTCTTTTATCTGAATCAAATATAATGTTTTCACAAATATTAGTATGTGGAATACTAGTGGTTGTTAGAAAAACGACTTTAGTTGATCTATCACCCATACAATCATTTTCGAGTTTATTTTAATAAAGAAAAATAGCTCATTAGCAGTGGGTAAGAAGTGCTTTAATATTTACAAATGTCAGCACCATGTTTCTCTTTCAAGATGTAAATCAGAGAATAAGTAACATATTCAACTGTCAGAACATTTTTTTTTGTTCCTTTGACACATGCTACATTCCAACAATACAATTTTTATACCTGCCCCCAGGCGACTGGTCAAGAAAGGTGGATTGAAAAGATTCCCTCTAGGTGAACGTTCGACGTTCAGCACAGGTCGTCTAGAAGTACAGTTCTGTGAGGTATATCGTAAAATCACTTCTGAAACTAAAAAGTGTGTGTGTCGTGATTCACATCACCCGTGCTATTACACAAGCCATAATGTGTAACCCTTCGTCATCAGCAACCTCATGGTAGCGTAAATGCCTTGCTTGCAACCGCCTTATCGAAACCAACCTTATTTACAGAAATTCCGGATGCACACTGATGTTGAAATACAATAGGACTTACTGGAAATCACGCAATATATATATATATATATCAGCTGAAAGTTGTTCATATGGGACACTTTTGTTTGCTGTTAGATAAAATTAACTTCAAAGAATGTGTTTGCGTTTGCTGCCCGTTAGGACTCTGATTGTCTCCCTGGAATGGATTGTATCACCATATAGCTGAGTTAACCGTGATCTTCTTGAGGTGTATAGAAAATACAGGCACTTACTAAAAACTATAACGTTGTATTATAATAAATATGTACACATAACACGTAATTACACTGTCCTGCACTCCTGCCTCAGTAAACTGTGTATATAAAGTTGAAAACCGATGTTACAATAACACGTCACTAGTTCTTCACTGAATGATATCAGCAAGGTAATGTTCCTGTGATACTGAACTACATATCACTGCACTTCACTGATATGCCGAATGAAACGTAGCCACGTTAGGCTTACGTTTTTTGATGAATATCCGCCACCCGGTGACTATCGGCTGCTGCCGGAGTGACTTCTGCACGAACACTGGCGGAAGTAAGCTATGGAGGCAACTAGGCACCGCACGCAATATGAACTGACCAATGGGAGTGCAGGTTTCTTAAAGCATTGGATATACAGAAAATAAACAATTGAAGTTATACAGAAACAAATGCATAGCAAATTGAGCAAGAGAAAAGTTCTGTTATATGCGAATATAAGAATATATAAAAAAGATATATGGTGTTTAGTTTTTAGAGATAAATCTGCAACAGAATGAGGAAAGTATCTCCTAGAATTTCAAACTTAGACTCTTGAAGATTATGCAAAAAATTTTGTTATATATAAAAATAATTGAAACTTTGTAATTTTAATGAGGGAACTGAAAAATGAAGTCATCATTCACAAAATGTTAATCGATTTTTTAAAAAAATAATTCACGTATTTTTCACAACGAATTGAAATAGTACAACTTGCATGGCCTTACAAAGGAAATGTATGTTACAAAATTCTCTGTCAAATTTTAACTGAATAAAAAAAACAATGAAATTTAAATAATTCACGTATTTTTCACAACGAATTGAAATAGTACAACTTGCACGGGCTTACAAAGGAAATGTATGTTACAAAATTCTCTGTCAAATTTTAACTGAATAAAAGAAACAATCAAATTTGTAAAATTCAACACGAAGAAACTTACAAAGTATGTTTAAATTCTTCAAATCTCAATATGTATCTGTAACTTTTATGAAATGTATTTAAAAAGTTAGCTATACTGACTGAAATAGAAGTTACAGAATGTTGTCACTTTTCAATATCGCCGTTTTGTCAACTCTGACATTTCGTGTGAGTATTGCAATGACTTCTACATACAAGAAGTTTGCATTCACAGCAACGTACTGTAATTTCACTCTTTTTATTTCAGCAAAAATTCATGGCTGGCGTGCTATGATTTAAGGTAGGAGATATTCCTCCGCGCGCAACTCCTTGACTCCTAAGATAGACCGGTCACTTCTGACTCTGAGGCGTGTAAGTAACTGACCAACTCCTTACAGTTAAACAAGAAATGTGGCTTGCAGTAAATTCTAATATCCTTCACTCCTTTTGATAAGGGCGCTGTTCCCACTGTCGCCACTTTCCAGTCCGTACTTGAACTTCTCGTGGCAAGCTTTTCTTACTGAGTCCTATTTCTCATGTGGAATTTCACAAGCCTCACTTACACATACATGAAGATTATACGGTATGTGTATAGTATTCCATGTTTGTAATAAAATATGTGCATTTATTCACCAGTATTGGAGAAGGCCAAAATCAAAGAATATCGTGCTCTTAGTTTGTGACATCGCCAAGACACTTCTAGAATACCTCATCCACTCCTGAACTGAAATTTTTCGCTTTGCAAGGAGAAATCAATATCTGAATCAGTAGTGTATATTAGCCGGTTCAAAGTAATACTTTGTAGGTATCTCTTTTTTTTATCAATTGAATATCAGTTTTTGACATATTTTGACAATTTTGTGTCGATGTTTTAGCGTTCAGCGATGTTTTAGTACAAATTTTCACTGCACTTTTTTTTTTCCAACTCATACTTGGTAGGTATATCACGATCTTACGTGATACAACTTAACCTATCTTTTTTTTCTTAAGATTTTTAAATTTTTTTTACGATCCTAAGTGATATAACTTAACCTATCATTTTTTTATATATTTACGCATCGAACTAACCTACAAGGGACTCTGTTTGTTTTAATATTTCAGTATTTTAAGGTTTTCACAAATTTTATATAACCTAAAATGTGTTGGATGTTGATTTTTTTTTTAGTATGTGGCAATTTTTGTTACGAATATTTTGAAACTGTTCCGTCACCCTCTCGTTCTTCACGTCGTGGACGAAGGACTTCTCTGCGACCAGGATGACGCTGCACACGGTGTCCTCGGGTAGCGCGTCGTGGAACTCGCACACGATCTTGATGTTGGTTCGATCGTTGACCACCACCTGCTTCCTCTTCGTCGTGTTGATGACGAACATCGGCCTGCGGATTTTGAATTCGCTGGGCGCGTAGTACATGTCCACGTTTCCCTCGGTCACGCGCTTGTAAGAGGTGTAAGCTTCGTAAAGTTTTAGGTAATCATCTTTTGTCATGTCGAGGTTGTAATTCTCGCGCGGGAACACTTCGTTCCTGCCATTCTTGAGATAAACGTTCTTGATCTTGCAGTCGTCGAATTTGCTGGAATCTTTTTCCTGATTCTTATCGCGCCCGGTCTGAAAGAGCACTACGACGAAATCTGGCATGTCGAACTGTATGTTGTTGAACTGCGTCGTCACGTCGAATTCCATGTGACTTCCCGACGCCAACTTCTGCACGCACTGGTAACCGTGAAAGTGAATCGGCACCTGCGGACTTTTCAAGATCTCCGCTTTGTACTTGAGGGCGTAGTTCGTTTCGTATTCCACGATCGGCATTCTCAACTCCATGCTCCGGATGACGCATTTGGCTGCTTCGGGTAAAGTGTTGGCTATCGGCGTGCCGTCGGCGTTCAAGTTGGTGTATCGCATCAGTGCGTCGTTGTCGTTGGCCGCTCTTCGAAAGGTGATCCTCAATCCTCCCTTCCACATGATCTCCTTGTAGTCCGAGAAGAAACCGGGCAGCAGACGCATGGGAAAGAGCACCGTGTGAAGACTTCTCGTCGATATTTTCGTCCCCGCTTCGAACCCTCCCGCCTGATAGTATGCTGCGTCCGTTTTGGATAATTTCAATGTTCCTACTGCCGTCGACGTGATGCCTGGATAATCTATTCTGTCGATGACGGTGTTGTGTTTCCTCACCTCCACCTGCGAGAACAGGTGAGGCACGAAGTTGTCCAAGAGTTTCAAATTGGCATTGGGCGGAAACGCTTCTCCGCTTTCCTTCTTCACCACGTCGAATTGAATGTTGAGGTCCGCTCTGTGAGGATGAACGAACCCATCGCCTACGTCCACGTCGTATTCGATCTCCCGATTCGCTTCGTTCAGATTGGCGAACGTGCGACGGTTGGGAGGAAAAGATTGCAATTCGTAACTTTCGATTTGCTCCATGATGTATGGTTATTTATTATACGTTGATCTCCAGGACGGCCGTCGTCGTTGCACCTGCGAAATCCACCACGTCGCCTTTCTCGTTCGTCACCACCAACTCTATGTCGTCTATGCGGTTGCGACATACTGGAAAATAGATCGGCGAAGAGGGTGTGTAGATGATCGGTTCCATGAATTCGGAACTGGGTTTGAACGTGGCTATGATTCCAGTCTGCTTGTGACTTCCTAACAATCCGTCCGAGGATTTCGTGATCATGCCTTCCGCCACGTTGCAGTGTACGTTCAAAATCTCGATGGCCAAGAATTTAGGAATGTTGGTTGCTACGTGCTTGATGCCAGCTTCGAGTTTTGTGTCGTTCTCGAAACCTAAAAGTTCTCCTATGGTGCCCAGGTCCACCGTCTCCGTCGCGGATAGGATTTCCACTCTGTGAGTGACCGAATTTTGAGAAAGGTACATGCCTTTGGGTAATTGAGCTTGCAAAGTAGAAAGATTGTATTGGCCTGGCGGGACGACGATATGTTCGCTTCCGACGCTAATTTTGTTGTTGTGCTGCGTGACGTTAGGTATGAGGTACATGCTGTAGAATGCACGCAGAGCTACGGATTTAGGATAGACGATGTCGTCGTGCAGCGTGAGTTTCAAGATCGAAGATTCGCTCGTGAGATGGAACACGCCCATCGTGATGCTTTAGATTCCACAATGCTTTCTGGAAATCTTCCACCTGCGGCTTATTTATTTTAGAGAGAAACGCGAGCATGGAGAGACAGAGATGACCGCAGTTCACGTCTCCGAAATTTTGAATGCGTTCGTCGTTGTAGTATATAGAGGTTTTGTTCGTTTTCAGATAATGAACTAAATTTGTAGGTGGAACACCTCCGAAAGAATCGAAAACGAATGCTTTATCATTTTTGTGGTAACATATCCAATGCGTGCCTGGATTTTCTTGACTGTCCAAGTTGACTACGCCGCATTCTCTTCTTTTAACGGTTGAAGGTAACGAGTCGGACATGAAAACTCCTCTGAAGTGTTTGATTCGTAATGGTTCGATCAGAGATTCAATGTCTCGGTTGGTGAGTGCTGTTTCTTTTTTTTAAACTTTTTCATTACGCCCTTCCCCCCTTTCTTCTCCATGGCCAGGTTGTGACGTTTCTGTTCTTCCAATTCCGCCTTGTTCTTCTTCGAGTCGATGACGGTTTTCGCGATGGCGGCGCTTCCGCCGGCCAAACTTCCAACGGCCCCCAATGCTGCCAGGATGGCCGGGATGCTGAAT
Source organism: Lepisma saccharinum (assembly GCF_977018435.1). Classification (NCBI taxonomy): domain Eukaryota; kingdom Metazoa; phylum Arthropoda; class Insecta; order Zygentoma; family Lepismatidae; genus Lepisma; species Lepisma saccharinum. The sequence continues at coordinate 47,190,738 of NC_139237.1, read as the reverse complement.
ATGAAACCTCCGATCTTTTGCTGTTTCCGCGAACGCTGCAACCGTCTCAATTGAGGTGTGCTGAGAAGTAATTTCATTCCGTGTCCTTTGGTCAAGCAAGAAAGTTTCTTCTCGCGTTGTTTCTTGGTGAGTAACCCATCGAGGGCACCCAGCGTTTTTAGATTCGAATATGGTATCTGGTACACGACACCCTTGGGCTTCATGTTGATGCTCTATATGTTAGTTTTTCACGGTATGTTATTTATATATATAAATGTTCTGAGATTTTTTTTGTTTCCCTCTCGTGTAACTTTTTTTTTCAAGGTATGTTATTTATATATATATGTTCCGAGATTTTTTTGTTTCCCTCTCTCGTGTAATTTTTTTTCAAGGTATGTTATTTATATATATGTATGTTCCGAGATTTTTTTCCCCTCTCTCGTGTAATTTTTTTTTTCAAGGTATGTTATTTTATATACTCCGCACAGCCGTTACACAAATTCTATTACGTGCTTCGTTTTCTTACCAAGAAGTTCCTTTGTCCCCTTGTACACGATTCGAGTTTTGTTCTCGATTAAAATAGATAGCTTCTCGTCGGATAACATGTTAGCATATCGATCTGGTAAAAATAGACTGTATTGTCCGTCGAGCAACAGACGCACCTTGGGACCATACTGGGTAGAAACAATTGAACCGGAAGTTATCGTGTAAGGTTTGCCGACTTCCAATTCCTGAATTTTTACATACTCTACTGACAAATTTAGCATTTGTTTTAATGCTTGGAGGTCACTCATTTTTTCAGTCGTCATATCGAAGAGAAATTCAGTGTGTTAGAGAATTTTAATTTTTTCACAATGTGTTATTTATATATACCGAAGATTTTTTTTGATCTCGTAGATTTTTTTTTCACGATGTGTTATTTAAATATCAAGTTTTTTTTTACTTGTACATTTTTTTTGGCACGTACATTTTTTTGTCTTGTACATTTTTTTTGACACGTATATTTTTTCTCATATATTTTTTTTTGACGTACATTTTTTGGACACGTACATTTTTTTTCGTTGCACATTTTTTTTTGACAACTTTTTTTTTGTCATATTTTTTTGAGACGTACAATTTTTTTTGACACGTATATTTTTTTTACACCTACATTTTTTTCACATTTTTTTTGACAGGTACATTTTTTTTAACACGTACTTTTTTTCTTGCACATTTTTTGACAACTTTTTTTTTTACGACAATTTTTTTTTGACGATAAAAAATTTTTACGATAAGGCAACTTTTTTCTGACGGTGATAATTTTTCCACGTCAACTTTTTTTTGACGAGACAAATTTTTTTTGACGATAAAAAATTTTTACGATAAGGCAACTTTTTTTTTCTGACGGTGATAATTTTTCCACGTCCTTTTTTTTTGGCGTGACAAATTTTTTTTGACGATAAAAAATTTTTACGATAAGGCAACTTTTTTTTCTGACGGTGATAATTTTTCCACGTCAACTTTTTTTTGAAGAGACAAATTTTTTTTGGCGAAAAAAAAATTTTACGAAAAGGCAACTTTTTTCTGACGATGATAATTTTACCACGTCAACTTTTTTTGACGAGACAAATTTTTTTGACGATAAAGAATTTTTACGATAAGGCAACTTTTTTTTTCTGACGATGATAATTTTTCCACGTCAACTTTTTTTTGACGAGACAAATTTTTTTTGACGATAAAAAATTTTTACGATAAGGCAACTTTTTTCTGACGGTGATAATTTTTCCACGTCAACTTTTTTTGGCGTGAGAAATTTTTTTTTGACGTTAAAAAATTTTTACGATAAGGCAACTTTTTTTCTGACGATGTCCACGTCAACTTTTTTTTTTGACGAGACAAATTTTTTTTGACGATGAAAAAATTTTCCATTGCATTTTTTTTGACATGTACATTTTTTTGACGTATATTTTTTTCTCATATTTTTTTGACACGTACATTTTTTTTACATGTATATTTTTTTTCACGATTTGTATCGAAGATTTTTTTGTGTGTGTGCGTTAGAGGAAGAAAGTCCGTGCTTCGGAAAACGCTATGATGTGCGTGATGATTTCTTCGGTCTCCTGTTTAGACTTGCGCCAATCATCCGTGTATCGTCTTCTTCCCTGCCTCGCCTCGTGAAGTTCATCCAACCTATCGTTTAATTTTTTCCCTGCAGCCGAAAGAAGAGTGTCGAGATCACCGCACCTCATGCCTCTGATCTCCCGAAGACGGTCCTTGACAGCCATTTCACAAGGGATGCGAAAATACGGCGTTGATCTCGCTACGATTAAAAGTTTATTAACATCTCCGTTTACTACCTGTTTGAAAATTTTACATAGCAGTTCGTGCGGCAAATCGGTTATACGAGACATGTTGTTTTTTTACTGTATGTTATTTATTTATACACCCCACCCAAATTTTTGTTTCGTGTTCATGGCGATGGTGGTGCCCAGTGCTGCAACTCTTTCACCCAGCGAAGCGTCTCTGCTGACGAACCTTTCGAAAGCTGCGTGCTCCAATTTCTTGTCTGCTTCGTGACGTGCGTCCAGATCCGTCTGCGTGTTGTTGTAAGCGATGTCGTGATCTTTGCATGCGGCGTCCAACGGATTCACACCCTTGTCTCCTCTCTCCAATCTTTTCTCGAGTTTGGTACCCGGTCCACAGTACTGGTAGCCAGGTAAATGCATCTCGAAAGGTAACTTGTTGATGATGTCGTTCACGAGTCCCTTTCCTTCGGCCACGTTCCAGAATCTCGGAGGCAACGTGTTGATAATTTTGATCAGGTAACCTATGCCCTTGTCGTCGTTCACGATGAAGTTGGAAAGTTTGGTGCTGATCATGTCCACGATGCCAACCTTCTCGTTGTAGAAATTACGATTGCCTGCATTCTCTTCACCCGCTATCACTAACAATCTGTCGATGAGCTTCCTCACGTCGTCCACCCAAACGAATTCTTTGGGTAACGTGTTGTAGCGTTTGACGCCGCTTCCACTCTTCACCTCGTTCCATATCGGTTTGATGAGATTCCTGTACTTCTCACCGCTGCTCGATTTCACCCTATTCTGCGAGGCATCGTTGTTCTGGTACATGGCATCCGTCATGATTAGAATTTCCCTGTAACTCTGGTAATCTTCCTCGGTGTAATCTTTCGGCTGCTTTTTGGCAACGAGTTCCCACAGTCCCACCGTACCCGGATACCTGTTCCAACTATTCTTGTCGCCTAAATTAACTTTAATGTCGTTGCCTTCGAAGGTGACTTTCGATTTCCCAATCTTCCACACGACACCCTCGTTGGTTTCCATGCTCGGATACAATCCGAACACTTCATCCTTGTCGAATTTCCCCGTGCTCAGGTAGTCTCGTGCCAACGGTCCCAACTCGATTTTATCCGAAGACGAAGAGGTACTGCTTATGGCTTGACGTTGTGGTACGTCCTTCAGTTCGAACGGCGTCGAAGGAATGCTCGAAATGGGCGTGGGTACAGTGTAACTTTTAGCTGCGAGTGGTACGAGTTCGTTGATCAAATTTTTATTTTGTTCCGTGACACCTTTAATTTCTTTACCTAGATCGCTGATGGCATCGATCACAGGTTGATCTTGACGTTTCTTCTCTTCGTAGAATCCGCGATTCTCGGATTTCCAACCTTTGAAGCGTTTCGCGAGGTAATCGCGAAGCTTAAGATTTTCGTCTTCGATTTTTCGTTTCGTAATAACGTTATTTATACACGTCGTTTCTCTCAACGTTGCAACGTTTAGAAAGTCGTTGATTTTGTTTCTGTATTTTCCGTCTTTGGGTTTCCTCGTCATGTCGATCGTCGCGAATCCGAAATCTTCACTGTTCCAACAGTGGGAGCAGCGTTCCGAAAATTGATTGTAGTTCATGTCTCCGCCTACGTAGTCATCGTACGCGTGCTTGAGGTTGGTGTGATCTTGACGAAACAAACATATGAAATTAGCGTTGTCGCGTAGTAACTGTTTTGGAATTTTGGAAAACGTTTGAGCCAGGTAAAAGCAATCCATTCCTTTGTGACGACCTTGCGTGAAAAAGTTGCGAATTTCATTTTGATTTTCCAGGATGACGTCGTCGAACACAACGACTGAATTTTCACGACAATCGTCGAGTGGTTTTATTTCCGAAGCGAACGTTGCAATGTCCAGACCATCGTACAGTTTCATCAGTTGCTGGTATTTGGATTGCTCCAAAGTTTTCGAGAACACGTACAGGTGCCTGTTCTTCCAATCTAACCAATTAGGTGCGAGGAGAAAATTGTCCACGAGCAGTGTCGTTTTCCCACACCCCGAAGGACCTACGATTAGACAGCGGATGCTGTCGGGAAGCAACTCGCCGTTCTTTTTTTTCGTTTGACTTTCCGGATCCGGTAGACGCTTCACCACGTTCCACGTATTCACAAGATCACCTCGTTCGCGTCGATCCAACTCTTTTCCGGAAGTCCCAGCCATTTGACAAACAGTTTGTCACCTTTCCTACGCAATACTTTCTCGATGAGGTACGTGTCGGGGTGTTTCGTTTTAGAGAGTTCCTCTTCGTAAAATCTTCCTTTCAAAATCTCGCCGCTACTATCTTTTATTATATACGTGTGTCGGTTTCCGGGTAAAACTCGAACCACCGTAAAAAGTTCCGTGCTCCAATTTTTTGTGAATACCTTCTCGAAGGTGCGTTTGAATTTGCTGATCCTCACCTGGTCTCCAATTTTGAATTTTGATTTCTTGGTAGTCGTGGGAGTGTACTTTGGACAGTAAACTGTAGAAATTAAACGCTGCTCGTCAGATTTCGTAACGTCAGCTGGCTTCATGCCTATCGTTCTGTGTACCGTATCATTATAGGTGTCGACGAGTTCCGGCAGGATGTCGACCCATTTGTAATTTCCCCGAAGCGTGAATCGTTTCCACATGTGTGTTTTCAAGGTTCGATTAAATCTTTCCACGATGCTGGCTTTGATGTGACTGAACGTCGAATAATGTCGAATGTCATGTTTTTGAATAAACTTTTGGAATACGGCGTTGTAAAATTCTTTACCGTTGTCTGTTTGTAAAAACCGAGGTCGTCTGTCGCTTTCGCGAAAAAATAATTTGAATGCTTCCGTGACGCATGTTCCCGTTTTGGCTTTCATGATGATATGCCCATGCGAATTTCGAAAACGTGTCTATGACGGTGAGGAGGTACTTGTTGCCCTTGTTCAATTTATGTACATTTTTCAAATTGCCGCTGCTCATCTCCACGAGGTCACTTTGCCAGAGGTCATCGATGCCCTTGGTTACCACAGCTAAACGTTCGTAGTTGCGGCGTGCAGGTTCTCATGGCATACATCTTCGAACGCAAACCCGCGAACTCGACAATAATATCAACGTTACATTCGTCTTTCAGTTTACCTAGGACTTTTTTGTTGAGGGAAGGAATTCCAAATCTGTTGGGTTGAGGATACGCCGAAGTATCGAAATACTCAAGCATGGAAGGATTTTTTATGTCTTCGTATAGGTTAGGTGTTTGTATGCTGTAAATGAAGCTGTCGGTGTCCGTGTACAAAAGTGATATTTTATCATTGTAGAAGGGTTTCATCACGTCGTAATGAAATTCGAACATGTAAAGTTTCGACAAGTCGAGAACCGTTGCGCCAACGTAAATTGGTTTTCTGAATTTCATCAATTTTATATGTAGATTGAAAAGTGCCAAATTCTCGTTGTAAATTTTTCTCGACTTGAATCTAGGATCGGCTATCCACTTCCGACATTTATTCATATCGGAAATTAATTTCACGTCTACGTGCTTTCTAACATTTTCCATGGTCTTTCCGTACACCGCATTGTTCATTAATTTAAAGAAGTCCTTGTCTAAATCGGAAGTGGCAGCTGTTCTATGTTGTGTGTTAGTTTCTATGTAAGGTCTTAACCACGTGGAATGTTTAAACTTTAGTATTCTTCTAACATTTACTATCTGAACACCCTTCCCAATCAAAAACCGGAGATTCTTGTAGTGGACGACGTATCTCTGTTTAGGGTCCAATGTTAACAAAAGCTTGTCTTGAACCGAGTCGGGTGGACATTTGATTTCGGGAGTCGGAGGCAAATCCGAAAACGTGTCGTGCAGGTGGTCGGAGAATTGGAGATCAACCTCTGCGAAGAAACCACACTCGCTATCGTCGAAATGAATAATGTCTATCGAAGTGGGATCTAACCATTCGAATCCCCCGTAAGGAAGTTTCTGAACCATGGCATGTCCGTAGAGATTATTAACGTCGGCGTAGAAGATGTAATTCGATGCTCGATTTGAATCGTAATCTTCTTTCATGTGTACGTTATTAGCTTTTGCATGTCTCTGTACGCATTGCACCATTCCACCTCGTATCCCTCTTTCGATAAATAGCAACATGTCAACGTCCGATATCAGTTCCAGCTTGACCTTTGTCTGGAATAACATTGCCGACCACGCTAATCCCGGTAGGCTGTAGAAATACGCTGGATCTAATTTATAAATATTCGTTGCCGTTTTCCTGAACGCTTGAAAAACATCCGCGAGTATCGTCACGTCTAATTTTAAGTATGCGTCGTGGTAGTCTCCGAGTGTCCTACATTCTAATTTCTCCCACATGAGTTGCGCGTGTTGGTATTCTTCGTCCGTGATTCCTTTCTCTCTGAGTCTGCTGTAAAATTCTCTTGGAGGTGGGAAAGCGTCGTCGTTAAATTTAGAATTATCACTAACGTATTCGTAAGGATAAACCCCTTTACGTCTAACGAGTTCTATGTCTACGTTGGGAAAACTAGCTCTAGTTATTTTAAATTGATCGTCGGTGAGTTTGTTCGCTAAAGCATCCAGACTTGCAGAGAGAAATCTATACGAATCCAGGAAGCGCATCTCGATGGTATTTTTCGTTCCCGGAATCGACACTTGCTTGCTGAGACTAATGTAGCGTTCTTCGTTCTCGGCCAAGACACCTATACGTTTCGGATCGTAGCCAAGATGTCTCACCAGGTGGTGAAAATCATATCCGCTTCCGTTGTGAAAAAATATGGGTATGAATTTAGGTTTCTGGATTTTAAGATTGCACGTGTTGCAAATTCCACCTATGTAGTTTCCGCTGAAATGATCGTGGTGGAATATTTTTTTGTTCTCATCAGTGAAACTTTGATCACATACCGGACACACCTCAGTGGAATTGTAATTTTGAAGTTCATTTTCAGTTAAAGGTGCCATCGGTTTTGATGTAAGCAGTACGCTACCAATTACCTCAACCTCCTCCACCATTTTTTCCAGGAAGTGTTCGATTACATTTGGCCCGCGGTATATATATGCTTTCATTTATTTTATCACGTCGCACAACAACATAGCCGAAACTATTAGGTTGATGAAGCTGGTACGGCGTTGTGGAGGAAAGTTCGGGATCCGGTTCGCAGTACGAGAGTGGTTTGAGGAACGCCTCGAAATCTGCGACGATGATGGCCGGATGTTCCAACAATGCCTTGTGCATTTTGAATTCTTCGACTTCGTTCGTTTCGGGCATCAACATTCTAGCCGGTCTGTTGTCACCGCAATAAATTTTATGTTCGGCAAGTTTATCGATAGCAATTTGACGTCCGGTGTATTTTCGATAATCGAGTTGTTTTTGATCGTCGAACGTGGTCAAACACCTTGGGCAAACTTCGATGCAATGTTCATGCTTGGTTGTTTGGCTTCCTAGTAATCGAGACATTGAACGAATTAGCGTGTAATGATAGACATCCTCGTTTGAAATGAGAAGGAGATTAATCACACGAGCATCGTCATCGTCGATATCGCTTATCCTGACGGGATGCACGAGATATTTATCTGACGTGAAGGAATATACATTAATAGCGATACGTTTTCCTGCACGATTTTCAAACTTTGTTATATCCGACAATGTCACCGGGTATTCGATGCCAGACATTACACTTTCAAACTCGGACTCGTATTGTTTGTAATTAGAAACCTGTTCTGGATTATTTGACCAATGAACAGGATGCAGTGCAGCCAATATACACCAAAGGAAACATTTTTTATCGCTGTTCTGTATATGTAACACAGCCCTCTTGTGTTGAATGTTCGGTGGAAGTGGAACGTAGCTGGAAGCACGAAGAGGCGAGAATTGGTTCACGTAAACAGTTAACGTGTGAGGACTTCCACACAGAGACCATCCCGACCCTTTAGCCTCGAAATCGTCATGTTTCTTAACCAGCTCGTTGGAAACTTTATAATAGAAGTTGTCCAAATTTTCGACGTCCGCCAAATGAAGAGTCTGGTTTTTTGTACGATGATAAAAAATACTCGTTGTGCCATCAACTTTCTCGTATTCAGAAAACAGAATAACGTATACTTTTATAGAGTTGTTTTCAAGTTTATTTTTCAAAATATTTAGTACAGATGTTTTCGTTTCGTCCAAGAAACTAAGGATGTCACGGCCTGGTTCTGACTTAATTGAAAAATCCTGGAGTTGGTCGTTGAATGCAGATCTAATTGGTTTGCGTTTATTAGATAATTTAATTTGCTTGGAAGTGGAAGCTTCCGTATCTGCATTATCGATTTTCCTTTTCGATGCTTGTCCGGTCGATGGTTTGCAAATTTTGAGGTGTTTACTTAAATTTGCAATGCTGATCATCTTTCCGCATCGAGCACAAGGCTTAGAAGGTAAGGAACGATTAATTCTCGAACCTGTTTCGCTACATCTTGCCCTGTGTACCGATAAATTGTTCCTTGAGATTAGCTTCCCACAAGTGACACATTCAGTTTTATCATTTTTACGATTGAAACTGGTGGTGGATGCCATTGCTTTTTCGAAAATCACAGAAATCAAAAAGTCTAGTATATATAGCGATACAATTTTCAGGTATGTTATTTATATATAGAATTTTTTGGGGCAAATACAAAACTCAAAAATTCAATGTACTGTGAATACAATTTTCAAGTATGTTATTTATATAGAATTTCTTGGGGTGATTACAAAAATCAAAATTCAACTTAACGTGAATATAATTTCCAGGTATGTTATTTTATATAGAATTTCTCGGGGCGAATACAAAACTCAAAATCCGAGACAGTTCAGTTTTAACGTATTCATATTTGAAAAAAAAAATGCAAAATACCCCGACAACGTTTCAGCTACTAGGACCTCATTACCATGAGCCTAATCCTAGTAAGCCACATACACACCTGTTCTTCGTATCGCATATGCTAGTAAGTCAGATGACATCATGGGAGAATCACATTTCCCCCAATGAGGCCACCACAACAAACGTCGCATATGCTAGAAGAAACAGGATCAGGATATTTTATGCTAAATTTACGGCTGCCTGTATGCAGTTATAGGCAAATCATTAAAAGAGCGCTCTAATATACAATGATTTCTCCTACCATGTACCCTAACATACAATTTAACATACCATGTAAAATTTCGATTCGTCTATATATACCCAACAAAACTCAGAAACTGTCATACGCGAGAGCTAATATTTTGCAACAACTATAATTACCCAACACTAGCAACAAGAACAAAAAAATATATCAATTACTTGTATAATATTAATTAGTAACTTTAGATAATATTAATTATTAGTTTTCAGTTGCTATTAATTTTAAAAAACAATTAATAACATGTTAGGTGATGATAACCAAGTGCAAAAAGCATTGCATTTTCTTTTACACACAAACAAAGCACCACTTAGTTCACAAAACCTCTAACAGATGGCAGATAGTTACATGGTTAGGATGATGATTTTTGGGTTGTTGGATTGGGGTTGAAGAAGACTATTTGTTGTAATGACCACAGTATTGTTTTTTTTTTGTTTTTTTTCTGTTCTCTTACGGGAATTAATATAGGTTTTCATAGACCCTCCAATTCATGATTTAGGAAAAATCTGTTTGGTGATTCATCATGTACACCTATACGTGAGAAAAAGTATGAATAGAACCTATGCTCGGAAATCCAAAATGGCGACCGGAAGTGGGGTTATCTTGGAAACGGTAAGACTTAGAAAAAATCTGTTTGCGGATTCGTCATGTACACCTATACGTGAGAAAAAGTATGAATAGAACCTATGCTCTGAAATCCAAAATGGCGACCGGAAGTGGGGTTATCTTGGAAACGGTAAGACTTAGAAAAAATCTGTTTGCGGATTCGTCATGTACACCTATACGTGAGAAAAAGTATGAATAGAACCTATGCTCGGAAATCCAAAATGGCGACCGGAAGTGGGGTTATCTTGGAAACGGTAAGACTTAGGTAAAATCTGTTTGCGGATTCATCATGTACACCTATATGTGAGAAAAAGTATGAATAGAACCTATACTCGAAAATCCAAAATGGCGACCGGAAGTGGGGTTATCTTGGAAACGGTAAGACTTAGGTAAAATCTGTTTGCGGATTCATCATGTACACCTATATGTGAGAAAAAGTATGAATAGAACCTATGCTCGGATTCCGAAAATTTTCCAAGTCCTGTGTTAAAATATCTTAAATTTGCAAATATCTCGAAAATGGTAAGAGTTATCGAAAAAATATATCGAAAAACACCCCCATACTGGTAGCAAAGCTACCCCCCCTGTCGATTTTGGAGGTGTAGAATACGTGTACCAAGTTTTGGTGGTCCTGGGGTCAAGGGGTAAGAAGTTAGCCCACCTCCCAAAACTTTGATCACTCGTAACTTTCGAACGAATAGTCGTAGAGAGGTCGGTTTTAGTGCGTCGGTCGAGTCTCGGTGTCCTCTGTCCACCCATACCAAAGTGAACATAGGTCGTCATGGAACCAATTTTTTTTTCAGCAATCGAAAATTTTCTAAGTCCAGCGTTAAAAAAAATCTTAGGACAAAAAAAACCTACAAAGACAGAGACATGGACATAGACATTACATATAGACATAGACATTACACATAGACATAGACATTAGACAACTTAACCTAACTTAACCGGGAACACGAGCCCGGGGACAGGGGTCCAGGGACAAGGGGTAGGACTCCCGGGAACACGAGCCCGGGGACAGGGGTCCAGGGACAAGGGGAAGGAGACTCCCGGGAACACGAGCGCGGGGGACAGGGATAGGACCCCGGGGACAGGGGTCCAGGGACAGGGGGGACCCCCGGGGACAGGGGGGTCACTCCTCCGTAGCGATGATCGATATTTAGACAGTGAAACAACAAACCCGTCAAACTCGCTCACTCAGGACTCATGAGTTTCCTGCAGACCAGGAACACGAGCTAAAGTAAGGGGCCATTATTTACACTGAAAAACTACCGACCACAACCGGGTTCGAACCTATAGCACGCGCATGATGTCAAGAACGAATGAACGCCTTAACACGCACGGCTACGGAGGAGGACCGAGAGAGGTCGTGTATAATTGTTCTTTTATGCATCCACGCAATGTTGCCACTGCGAGATTTTTAGCCAAAAAGGAAATTTCGATTAAAAATACCACAATACCGCAACTGCACCACCGCTAATAATGCTGCTTTTACTACCACAACTAATTATTATTCTATTATGTCATTTGCTTAGGTGAAAGGGAAACAATGGTCCAAAAAGGGAAATTTTGCCCCTTGGGAAGGCCCTCATAGTGTGGCAACACTGCGTCTACATCGCTGGTGGCGACATCTAGTAGCAAACACTAAAACATGAAGACGATACCTGAGGAAATAGTTCTAGTGTTTGCTACTAGATGTTGCCACCGGCGATGTGGACGCGGTGTTCTACTAGAACTATTTCCTCAGGTATCGTCTTCATGTTCTCTATTTTTCTCGACTGAAATATTAAAACAAACAGAGTCCCTTGTAGGTTAGTTCGATGCGTAAATATAAAAAAAAAAATGATAGGTTAAGTTATATCACTTAGGAACGTAAAAAAAATTAAAAAATCTTAAGAAAAAAAAGATAGGTTAAGTTGTATCACGTAAGATCGTGATATACCTACCAAGTATGAGTTGGAAAAAAAAAGTGCAGTGAAAATTTGTACTAAAACATCGCTGAACGCTAAAACATCGACAAAAAATTGTCAAAATATGTCAAAAACTGATATTCAATTGATAAAAAAAAGAGATACCTACAAAGTATTACTTTGAACCGGCTAATATACACTACTTGAATCCTATAATGTTGCAAGTAGGTGTCGTCTAATATTCTGTCACTTCGTTATTTGAAAGCAATTTTCACGACCACATTAGAGTAACAATGGTATGCAATGGAATGTTATTTTAGTTCCTAATGTAAAGCGAGGCTCTCCGATGTCGCTGTAATAGCGTCGTCGTCTTGTAATCAAGGGGTCCAATTTCGATACTCGTATGAGGCACATAGTGTTTCGGATCCCACTTTAAACTGTTGGTCCAGTCCTGATTAGCCTAAAAGTGCATAAAGTGGACTGAAAACACCAAATCAATCAACCAATCAATCAATAATGAAAATAAGCTTGCAAAGTGAATTTTAATCTTGCAACATTACTCTGCATTCAATTTTTTTTCGTATTTGCTTAATTTAAGACCCAGATCGATCTAAAATGCACAGAAACAAATATTGGGATATCAATTCAAAATAACGGAGGAAATTGAAAGTTTGAAGTAAACATTTTTTTTAATGTGATTGAGATAGAGGGTGAGAGAGAGAGAGAAAGATTGACAATTGAAAAATAAAACTTTTCATGTCGATACCTTATGAATATGATACCAATATATATCACATGATACCCATATACTTCTCGTGTAATGTATCATCGTGAAATTTCGTCAGCAAGTGCTATGTATGTAGAATTTTTTTTTTTTTTAAATTTACATAATGCAATTCATGTTAGTGTCAAACTCAAAAGCTTGGATAAATAAATTCATTTATAATAGTATATTTTTATAACAGGAAAACCATAAAATACCTTATGAACCCCTAAGATTATATGTTTATTTTATAAAAGCTTCTCTGAATGCTTCACGTTGACCAGGGCATTCACTTGTTTTTCTCAGCCTCTGAGGCATGTAAACAATGCACAGTGTTGTGCTATGAAAACCTCCTGAGCTATTCAGGAAACAGGTAGTTTCTTCTGCCTATGGGGTCAGCGGTTTGCATAGTGGCAATTAAAAACACGATTCGTCATGGAGGAAGAGCTCCATGGCCTAGGGATATAGAGGTGAGACAAGCGGAGAGGTGACTGACTTTGGATTGGAATTGAGAGGGGAGTAGAGGTTAGGAGAGCAGTGGAGCAGAAGAGAGACGAGGCTCTGGTCAACCGATTAGAAGCCACCAGAGGACTCAGTATATTTCTATTTATCGTAATTATCTTCATACATCAGATAGACAAGTAACTATTCTACCACCCTGCCATGATTCAGATTCAAAGGTTCAGAAAACCCAAAGAGTGACCATTGTCTTTTCTAGTGGATTAATTCCTAATTCTTATTTGTACAGTCATGTTCAAAAAATCTGTCGCATGGATTTTTTCTAAGTCCAACGTCTTACGAAATTATGTTGGTAGTTCTGAAACAAGGAAGTGCTGTGAAATATACGATCCTCCAATCAGAGTGAAGTTCGATTCGGAGGAGCAGGAGGCGTGACTCACGGTCTTGTCCACAGGAAGTTCAACCAATGCAGCTTTCCAAATATGAGATAACGTCCCCATTGGTTAAATATTGTTTCAATAATGCGAATCGGCAGAAAGATTGCGCAAAAGTTTACTTTGTCGTTTTAATTGCCTTTAATCGTTTCAAATTAGTATTAAATTGTCTCAATTATAGTTCACGAGCTTAATATAATGTATTCATGTATGTGTTTGGCAATCATATATATCACTCATTAGAACAATTTTCACATTGTTTTCACTACGTGAGATGACATTTCATTTACATTTACGATAAAATAGTGGTTTGGGTGTAATAACAGTTTTCATTAATTAATTTAGAGATGCATTTTTATTTGTTGAGTTAATGATTAGGTTAATTCGTTATTTCTCGCGAAAAGAGGGAACCACAGCTGAAAGAAAATACACAACCTATCTGTGTATAACGTGGATTTAGAATTCAGTAGAAAATAACGTCGATCTAGTATTTTGGATTTTAGATGCGTTGAGACCACTAAAATGTCCAATTCTTGTAATAAGAAACCTGTCCTCATATTACCATTTTAAAAGAGAGAGATAGTTAATTGTATAATCTTTCGTTGTTAGTTTCAAAGAAGACTAATTCAAACAGTAAGAATGGGAACGAATAAAGCTTACGAAAAGTTTTTGCCACGGTGGGGATTTGAACCTACGACCATTAGAGTGACAACCCAGTGCGATAACCACTACCCCACGAGTTCGTTCCTTCTTAGGGCATAATTATGAGTTAAGACCAATTCGTTCAATATGCATTAGAAATATAATCCCCACCCGCCTCTTGATAAACAACACACCGAAACGCTCCTTTGTAGCAAATGAAATTAAGTGGTATGAATGTCACAAAACATTTAAGCAAAATCTACTATAGTTACGACGCAATCGTTTTACATGGAGAGGCTACAGCTTCGAGAATTGAGGTTGTGGTTTGACTGTAATTGTAGGAAACCCTATAGGTATCGATAAGGCTCTAGTGTGCACTAGATTGGTTCATTTGTAGTGACGTGCTCAGGAATTTGTAAAGAGGTATGTGAATATAAAAATGTGTTAATGCTAATTTTTTAAACAGTGAACTCATAATTTAATATCTCTCTGTCCATCTCATTATCTCACTTAGGAACTAATTAGTATTGCAGGAGTCATACTGAAAAGAAATCTCATGTGACAATGACGAGAAATTAGATTTATTGTGAAGGAATAGTTTTCATATTTTAAAACCTCGAATGGCCATGGGCTATCTCCCGACTGTCAGTCTCCCTTCCAGAATCCTACCTAGAGTTATCTTCAACTGGCAACGAGGTGACGTTGATCAGCACGTCGAACCCTCAGCCGTCTAGAAGATATCTGAAACCAGGTTACACCAGTCGCTCGTAGCTCCCCAATTTCCTCACGATGGTGGGTTGCCACCGGTCCTATACAGAACTCAGGACGACTCGAATCTATGCCGTCCCGCTGCAGTCGGAGTCCAAAGCACAGTGTCTTAAACCGCACCGTTACGGAGGAGGAGAGTTTTCATATTTTGTTTCTTATAAATGTCGACAATACATTAAATATATTACGCACCAAAAATTAGTGTAAAAAAATAGCCGGTTCTATAAGAGATTCGAACCTTCGATCTTCACTCAACTAGGCCGCTATTTTTAACAATTTCCCATTTTATCACTCAATAACCTTCGTTGAACGTTTGTCTTAAGAGTCGTTAGCAATCTTGTAAACCGTATTAACCTATCTGCTGTCTATCACAAATGTATTTTACAACCTGGAGTAGATTTTGATGTCTGCAATTTAGACCTTGACTTTCGTGGTAAGTAATTCTCTAACGTCTACTATAATAAATAAATCAAAGTCTACATATCTCATATATTGTAAATACGAAATACCATTGTTAAATGTTACAAACTATTTCTTATTCCACCGTTAGTTCCAGATTTAGCCACAGCATTCTGGAAACCAGCGTGAAACGTGTTTCCCACACTTCCAAGGTCAGGTGAACCCTTATGAGTTGTATTGAATGCCTGTGAACATGTTACTTCATACGTCATGGTACTGGTGGTGGATTTCTTCCCCTTCCCCTTTTACCTTGAACGGTAGTAATCCCCGACTGGGCACGACGAATCAATCACAGAAAAGCAGACTGTCTACTAAATCGCGTGCCATGTATTATTTCGAGCTCCTAGGTTTTGGAAAGTAAAATGAAAAAAAAGAATGTAACATTAATTCATAATGGTTGACTTATTTAGGTATTATTTCATGGCTCTTTTTTACTAACTCCAATGAAACTTTTGTCTACTGTTTTCAGTAGATCAATAGGTGTTTTGAAACATCTACTGTGTTCAGATTTAAAAAAAATATAAATACAAAAAGATAATAAGGGAGTATGAAATTAATATTTACAGCCAAAATATTAAACTTAACATATTATACACTATACTGGATAAATTAATTTCACTTGCAGTTTCTCTACTGTACTGGTTTCAGTAGATCAATAGGTGTTTTGAAACATCTATGTTAAGATTTTTTTAAATTTGAATTACAATTTGTGTGCCTGAAAACTTAGGGTATTTTACACCCGTCACGCTATACGGGGTCCAGCCCCTTATCATGACAAAAATAAAAGCGTGTCTGAAAACTAAAATAAATCCTTACCTGGGTTAAAAGCTGAGCCTGTAAAGCGACAGACAGTCAGCACAAACAAGGACAACACACACGCAGTCCTACAAAGATTATACTAACAGTAGGTCCAGTCACCAGAGCCTCGTTAGTCTGCAAAATGCAGTTCAGGGTGTACTACATGGAAGTGAGGTTGGTTAAAATTTTAAATAGATATAAAAACAAATTGTTAGTGAGGAGGAATAAAAAGTTATATTTACAGCTAACATGCTGAGCTAAACACACTACAAGGGTGTAAGGGATGACCTTCCACGAAGTATGTACACCCTATTGTTGCTTCCACGTAGTACACCCGGTACTTCAGTTTGCAGACGAACGAGGTTCTGGCGACTGGCCCCATGGCCATTATAATTTTCTGTGTTGTCCTGTGTTTGGTCCTTGTGGGTGCTGAGTGCCTCTTTACAGCCTCAGCTTTTAACCGAATTCAGAATATTTTAATATTTCAATTACAACACGACGTTATGTTATTTTAGTTCTGGTAAGGGGCTGGACCCCCGTATAATGTGACAGGTGCAAAATAGCCTAAGTGCTAACGCACCCAAAATTTTCAATTCAAATTCAAATTCAAACACACTACATGCACTATTACATGTAGTACTGAAGAGAATATTTCACTTGTAGTTCCTCAACTGTAATTACACATTAGGCCTACTGAAAGTGTTCAGTAGGAAATCATTGATTTTGAGTAGATTTCCGAGAGACACAGTAGAGTACTACAATTGATAACAGTAGATTCTGTCTGCTGTAAACAGTAGAAATTACGTAGGTTTATAACGACGATGAGAATGAAACAGGTAAAAACAATGATAATGAAATGCAGAAGCGATCTGGAGCAAACAGGAACGTAGAATGTCTGGCAGCGAGACGCAACAGTTGATCAAGCGATTGTAGCTTCAAATTTAGCTTAGAGCTCATAATTGATATTTCTACATGAACTCAACATACAAGTTACATACAATGAGAGAATTGAATTGAGTTTACATCTCACGTGATATGAGTCGAAACTATTGTTGCACATTGAACTGTGAAGTGAATCAATATTCAATTCGATTAACTAGTGAATGGTGATATGCTGAGATTTTGTAACGAGATGTGCCAAATGGCTGACAGTATAATAACTTATGGACACATTGATTTAATATATTTGAACAATCTTATAACGTGCGATTTTGCATGAAATTTTATTACTTGAATCTACATCACTTCATTGCAAAGGCTACAAGGCATTTTATGGGTTGTAAAATTCTGTGTTCGATTCACCGTTCGGTTAACTCTGCGATTGTTATTTCTTATCAAAACCGAAAAATTATTTATTGCATTTTACTTATTACGAAAATTCGTATATTATTTGCTTTGCTAAATGTAGAGAATATATTGTTTTTCACGCTTTTTACAAGAATACAACTATGCATGGTGAACAAAAAATAATGTAAAAAAATACTATTCACAAAAGGATGTCAATAGTATTTATTTGTTTTGTTTCTTGATAATTTTCCCTAAAATAAAAATGTATAACTTTCGCTGTACATGACATTTCGTCGAATATGACACATGGATAATTTTTATGCAAATCCTAGTAAAATGATGAGAAATTCAAAAACATATTCTGAAAAATATTTTCAAAAATAACATTGAAAAATCATTAGAAAGGAGTGTTATTTTTTTAAAAAAAATATATAACATTTTTATTTCTTTAAATTATTAATTAAATACAATACTTAGTTGCTATGTATAATAATAATAGGGGTAATCGAACAGAAGTCAAACCTATAATCTTCGGCGTGTAATACTGATAGCCTATCACCGAACCACTTTACCATCATAAAAAAAATGAAGTTTTTTTTCTCGGAAATTATTGGCTAGTGCACACCGGAACCTTGCCATACGAATATCTACCCTACCACTACAAGAAACCACGTCACAACCTCAATTTTCGAAGCTGTAGCCTCTCGTAAAACGATTGCGTCGTAACTATAGTAGATTTTGCTTAAATGTTTTGTGACATTCATACCACCTTTATTTCATTTGCTGGTTGTTTATCAAGAGGCGGGTGGGGATTATATTTCTAATGCATATTGAACGAATTGGTCTTAACTCAAAATTATGCCCTAAGAAGGAACGAACTCGTGGGGTAGTGGTTATCGCACTGGGTTGTCACTCTAATGGTCGTAGGTTCAAATCCCCACGGTGGCAAAAACGTTTCGTAAGCTTTATTCGTTCCCATTGTTACTGTTTGAATTAGTCTTCTTTGAAACTAACAACGAAAGATTATACAATTAACTATCTCTCTCTTTTAAAATGGTAGTATGAGGACAGGTTTCTTATTACAAGAATTGGACATTTTAGTGGTCTCAACGCATCTAAAATCCAAAATACTAGATCGACGTTATTTTCTACTGAATTCTAAATCCACGTTATACACAGATAGGTTGTGTATTTTCTTTCAGCTGTGGTTCCCTCTTTTCGCGAGAAATAACGAATTAACCTAATCATTAACTCAACAAATAAAAATGCATCTCTAAATTAATTAATGAAAACTGTTATTACACCCAAACCACTATTTTATCGTAAATGTAAATGAAATGTCATCTCACGTAGTGAAAACAATGTGAAAATTGTTCTAATGAGTGATATATATGATTGCCAAACACATACATGAATACATTATATTAAGCTCGTGAACTATAATTGAGACAATTTAATACTAATTTGAAACGATTAAAGGCAATTAAAACGACAAAGTAAACTTTTGCGCAATCTTTCTGCCGAATCGCATTATTGAAACAATATTTAACCAATGGGGACGTTATCTCATATTTGGAAAGCTGCATTGGTTGAACTTCCTGTGGACAAGACCGTGAGTCATGCCTCCTGCTCCTCCGAATCGAACTTCACTCTGATTGGAGGATCGTATATTTCACAACACTTCCTTGTTTCAGAGCTACCAACATAATTTCGTAAGACGTTGGACTTAGAAAAAATCCATGCGACAGATTTTTTGAACATGACTGTACCTTTCGTATTGCCAAGCGTTAACTCGTCATGCCAATGACGAGTGCTCTCATCAGAGGTTGAATGATGAATAACTTACATCACCCAGCAATTAATTGCGAAGTGACTGGTTCTGATCCCATCATTCTTTAGAATGATACGTGATGGAGATGCTTAGGGCTTTCATCTATTTTTTCGGAAATGAGTTGGAAAATTGTTAACCAGTTTTAAATTTAACCCCACCCCATAATTTGTTTTGCTTATTTTTTTAGTATGCCCTTGCCATATGTGATTTTGAAAATACATAGGGCTTAAATTTTTTTTTTAACCGGATGGGATTTTTTTTATTATATATGCCATGATATATGTCGAGCTTTCACCTTGCTGATGAACTCGATGAAACATTGGACCAGTTATTAGATATAGCACGAGGGACTACAAGTTTTAACTTAGATGTCAGCGGTCCAACTGCAAGTTCAACCCCCAAAATTTAAACGTAGCCCAATATTAACTAGACGGCTTTCGCGACAATTATTAGAAAAACAGGAATATGAAAAGCAATTAGAGCAACAATGTCAGGATTTTAGAAATTTAGGCCCAACACTATTTGCAACTATGGCTCAGTCTCAGTTTGTTCCCCCAACAATTTTAGAGGGTATTCCATTTCAAGGGATAGCCAGGGAAGATATATCAAAATTTTTGGATAAAGTAGATAGCCTTGCCATTTTAAATGGTTGGAACAGCGATAGAAAGCAGGAAATGTTCCCAGCCCTTTTGGCCGGGCCAGCATTGCGATGGTATCAGGCTTAGAAATATGTCCAAGAAAACCAAGACAGTTCTTACGAGAATATAAGACAAAAAATTAAAGATGAATTTACAGGGTTTTTGGATCAAATCGAGATCGAGGAACAAATTCGATACAGGTTACATAAGGAAACTGAGCCAGTTACAAATTATGTTCGGGACAAGCAGTTACTTTTACTTAAGGGAGATCCCAAAATGGGCGTTCAATAACAGATCAAACAAATTATTTTTGGATTGCAGGTGGATTACATGAAAGATATCAATCATAAAGAATACGAGTCAGTGCATGGGTTGCTTAAGGATTTAAAATCCTTTGAAAAGCTTCAGTTCTTGATGAGACAGCGCAAGTTGAAAGAGCTGAGTTGCGAAGATCAAAGGGACAGTTTATTTCTTCCTTTGAACAGCGCACCAACACTTTCGCAACAGCAGCAGATTTTATTGCAGAATAACAATCTGGCACCTGCTGAGTCTGCACAATTGATACCTACTTCAGAGATTGATGCAAGATTCAATGCATTGCAGAACGAGGTCAAACAATTAAAATTAGCGAACAATCCTGAAAGTAACAAGGTTCAAGCCCAGGCTCAGGAAACTGGTTTGGAAGCTAGATTAGCTAGTCTTACTTTTAGACTCGGTAGCATGGACATTCAAAAACAGCACCCTGGCACCGACTCATTTGGACAGAGACAATTTAGAGAACCATATTATAGAGACAATTATCAGTCAGGAAATAATTATAGAGGTTCCTACCGGGGTAATAATAATAGACGACCACAATATAATAGGGAATATAGAAATCCACGCCCTAATAATAATAATAATTCAGATCGCAATAGGCGATATGGCAATGCCCAACAATGGCGAGGACGTGGAAACTTCCGCGGACAGAACTCGCGGGGTTCCTCATCCTCAGCAGGGCGAGGCCAGGAAGGTAGGGAAGAGCAACGGGAGAGACCACGCTGCTCTATTTGCAATTATCCCAATCACTCGGTAGCCACTTGTTTTCAGAACAAGGAGGCTTTAAACGAGCGGTGACTGCCCATAGAAGAGGCGTATGCGCAGATTTTTTAGAAAAGCAAAATTCAGTCTCTACTTTCCCCTATGAGGAACTAATTTACATTAACACAGTGATAGGGGGACAACGTCAGAGGTTTCTTGTGGATTCCGGGAGTCAAGTATCAGTTACTAGTGATCGAGGTATTCCTTCAACTGCCAAACGTTTTAAAATTCATACCTCCATAAGGGATGTAGCAAAGGAACAAATTAAAATTAAAGAGATTGTCCTGTTAACATTTGCAATAAACGGCCCCAATTTTACCCACCGTTTTCAGATGATTCCAAATTTTGAACATGGGACAATCTTGGGTAATGATTTTTTAAGAGCTCATAAAGCAAATTTGGATTTTGAACAGAATCGACTCACATTGAGGAGATTTGGAACTTCTCCGCGGAACCAGTTAAGGACGGAACACAGAAAAACCTTTGACGTATCCATAAAAGTTGCTAGTCTGATCAGGGATTTATATGTGCCAGAATTTGTAACTTCCAGACAAATTAGAATTAAACCTAGGTCTCATTTGTGTATTCCTGTCAAACTGACAAATTCTAGTAATCAGAAGTTAACTTATTGTCAATCCGGAGTCATTTTTAATTTGGATTACCAACCCAAATTCTTACAAAATTAAAATTAGGAAAGGGGCACGCTGAGGTACCGCGGAGGCATGGCAAAATCCAGTCCCAGCTTCGCGTCATACTGCAGATGTCGAAGGACCTAACGTTATGGTGACCAAGGAAACTGGCACCATAACAAAAACAGTGAACGACATTACTAAATTTGATATTAGTCCAGCATTAGAACCCGATCAGAAGTTGCAACTTACACAATTATTAGAGAGGTATGTAGATGTGTTTTCATGGTCTGAGCAGGACATTGGTTATGCCACAAATTATACGCATCGTATAAAGTTAAAAGACGATTCTGACTTTCACGTCCCAGCCTACCCTATACCTGTACACCTGCGTTCGGAAATGAATCAGCAAATTGACAACTTGCTAGAAGCAGGGGTCATCAGTCCTACAACATCTCCCTACATTTCCCCAGTCTTTCTTGTTAAGAAGAAATCAGGAGCTCATCGCATGGTGAAGAATTTTCGATTACTTAATGCCAGATCTGTTTTCCATGCAGTTTCGATAGGAAACATTTCAGAAATATTACATAATATGGCCGGTAAGAGCTACTACTGTAGTGCAGACCTAAAACAAGGATTCTTCCAGTTTCCTTTAGCAGAAGAATCAAACAAATACACTGCCTTTACTATAACAGCCAAGGGACAATTTGCTATGAAGTTTACACCCATGGGACATGTGACATCTCCCGCGGCGATGACCCGGTGTGTCCAGCTCGCTAGAGCGGGTATGAATGATAATAATTTTGCCTTTTATATTGATGACATGTTTGTATTTGCTAACACATTTAAGGATATGTTAGTGAAATTGTAAAAAAATGTTCCAATGTTTACGATCTGCCGGATTAAATTTAGCTGTGTCTAAATGTTCATTTGGATACTACGAGACAATTGCTTTAGGACACAATGTGGGCTGATATGGGTATCGTATCAGCGATAGGATACTATCATCCATTGAGAATTATAAAATTCCTACCACCACAAAAAGGTTAAAATGTTTTTAGGTCTTTGCAGCTACGTAAGGAAGTACGTGAAAAATTTTTCTGACATTGCATCACCATTTCAAGGTTTAATCCGTAAAGGTAAGAAATTTACATGGGGTCCTGAACAACAATCAGCATTTGAAAAATTAAAAGTAGCACTAATTACTCCACCTGTTTTGTTACCTTACGATCCAGCGAAGAACACCAAGGTTTTTACCGATGCTTCATCTCATGCTGTCAGTGGCGTGTTGATGCAGCCTAATGCAGAAGGAGAGTACTTGCCGTGTGTATATTGCAGTAGAAATTTGACGGACACTGAAAAGAGATTGAGTGTAATTGAACAAGAATTAACAGCAATTTTATATGCTCTCAAATCATTTAGATATCTTCTTCTGGGACGCCATTTCGATTTGCACACCGACAATAAGGCAATTACGTATATGAGGACATCCCGTAATTTAAGCTCAAAGCTTCTTCGATGGAGTAACCTTTTGGAGGATTTTTCATTCACTCCTATACATGTCAAAACTACGGAGAACATCGCCGATCCCCTCAGCGATAATGCGGCGAAAATATAGAAGATGGCAACATTGAAGAGGACATTCCCGAACCCAGGACACCTACATTGTTTGATGCAACCACAGATGTCGCGGAGCATCAGAGACAGGATTCTTTTTTGGCCCAATCATTAAAATTTTGGAGGACCCAGAAAAGGACGATGGAACACAACCTTTATCCATCCAGAGGCAGGTTTATCAACATGTATTGGACGATGGTTTATTATATAGACAGGAGAAATTAGGAGCCACTACCATCAAATTGTTATGCATTCCGATGACGATACGTGATTCTGTGATTGAGACACTCCACGCTACACCCATAGGAGGCTCTCATCTTGGATTTACCAAGTGTTACAATGTCGCATTACCACGAATTTATTTTCCGAATATGAAATGATTTATACAAAGGAAAATTACATGCCAGCACAATAAACGTCGTCCAGGTCCACCAGTAGGAGAACTTTGTACTTTTCCCGCACAGAAGCCATTCCAGCGGATTTGCCTAGACTTTTCAGGTCCATATACTCCTTCGTCCAATCTTCGTCACCGATATATAATTGCATCAACAAATTTTGGGACGCGGTACTTAATAGCCAAACCAGTTGCGGATTGTACAGCCAGTACAGCAGCTGAATTTGTGTATGAAGAAATAATGTTACGCTATGGAACGCCACAAGATATTTATACCGATCGTGGTTCAGCATTCAAATTTAAGCTTTTTCAGGAACTTGGCAATAAATTGGGAATAACCATCAAGTTTTCGCCAGTAGGTTTACATAACTCCATAGGTCTTTCGAAACGCATTCACGGCGTTTACAGACTATAATGAAGTGTTATGTTAATTC
Source organism: Lepisma saccharinum (assembly GCF_977018435.1). Taxonomy (NCBI): domain Eukaryota; kingdom Metazoa; phylum Arthropoda; class Insecta; order Zygentoma; family Lepismatidae; genus Lepisma; species Lepisma saccharinum. Next base: position 47,166,614 of record NC_139237.1, on the reverse strand, counting down.
AAAACACACTGATTGGGTCCAATATTTACAACCAAGTGTGTTCAGCTTTAACACTACAAAGAATCAGAATTTTCGGTATAGCCCATTCTTTTTAGTACATGGATTTCAACCTACTTTGCCTTGGGAGCTTGCATTACACACACCAAGCTGTGAAAATGTGGAAAATGATGTACGGTTTCGAGTATTGGAAAAAGCAAGAACCAATGCTACGGATAACTTGGCAAAGCGACACGTTGAATTGAAGAAATATTATGATCGGAAGAGGAAACTGATCAAATTTCAACCAGGTGATGAAGTATTAATTTTTGACAGCACCCAGAAAATTGGTACCGCACCGTGCTTTTCGGGTTTTTTTAAGGGCCCGGCCACAGTTATCCGAGAAGACAATTCTAACACATACCTGGTGGAATTCCAGAACAAGCGAGGAAAGACAATAGTGGACTCTATTGCCGTCCAGAGATTCAAAAAATGTTATGCGCCAGATGACGGTGAAGGCGAGGAGAACTTGACAGGTCAAGATAAAGATGAAGATCATCAGGAGGACAACGCTGACTCACGCATCGATAATGGTCACTAAAATTAAAATTGATATAACTAACAGTATTAATACTTTAAATTTCACTTGCGTAATATAATAATTTATAATAAAAATGGCACTACTAATATTAAAGGTTAAATAGAAGCAGACTTATTGATTAATAATGTGCCTTTTGCAGTATTAAAAATACTAGCTCAGCAAGTACATGACTAAAAATTTATAGTTACACTTCAGAAGAAGGTATATAATTTTATTAGCTAAGTTCTATTTTGAGCGCCAGTTATTGAGAATATTTATTTTATATGAATATGTAAACGTCGACGTCAAGATTTTATTGCGCCCCAATAACAAGTATTTTCCTTCGGATATTGGATCATGACCAAAATCCTGGAAATCCATTCTGCCATCCCAGAATGATTGTGGTTAAACCACAACGGTTTTAGTTTCAAGCTTTGCCACAATACTATGCTAAGCATATTTTAGAATGAGTTGAGAGAATTAAAGATTCTTTAAGTTTTAGTGATGTTAGTAGTTTAGTGCATTTAAAGATCGCGTAAATAATAATTATGATTTTATTTCAGGTAGTCAGGAGTAAATCAGTCTCAATTTTTTCCATTACCTTGTACCTCAGTACGGTTTGATTGAGTTTTAAGTATTTAAAAATAAAGATATCACCTGAAATTAAATAAGATAAGTTTGCAGTTAATTTTAAAATACGATAAGTTAAACTTTATTAAAATATTTAGAGAATAAATAAATTATATTAGATAAATATATTAAACAGATAAATTGAGTCTAGATTTAGAAATAAATAAATTGAGTTAAAATAACTTCTAATTTAAACTAGGCAGGCTTAAGGTACGTGTTAGTTTTGAAGAACTGTATGTTTTGTTGCCTAAGCAACATGAAAAAAATGCGATTTTAGTTATGTTAAACGGATTTCTTCCATACGTAAAAGCTTCAAATTTTATTTATCTGTTGAAAAAGTCCTTTGACTATCCTTATATTATTATTACAAGTTTATTATTAGCAACATTTATTATTAGTAATTTTACAATTTTCGTAATTTGTTACTGTAAATGTCATCGCAAGAAATCTATTACTTATGACCATGAGTGTACCAACGAATTAGCGTTTAGAGAAACAAAAAATGATAAACCGTCCGTGGACCAGCTTTACGATGACGTTGCATCGATTGTTGAAGGGGTACCGTTAAAAACAATTCACCCGCCAATACCCCCACCCCTTCCTCAGTCCGTTATTATTCAGCAAAGTGTAAAAGAAGAAGTTCACGATCCATCCCGAAATAGTTTAGTTACCAAAGACGACGTTTTAGATTTGCCAAAAATATTGTATCTGTCAAAGATAGAGTAAGCAAGGGTCCAAGTTTTGTTCAAAACAGCCGCAAAATTGAAAGTGAATTGATTAGTTCGCCCTGTGTCCAGCCAATTACAAAAGTTAAAGATTTATCTGTAAGTCAGCCAACAGCAAAAGTCGAGAAAGTTCCAAGTTTTACTGAAAAAGCAGAAAGTAAGCATAATTCTCAGGTTTCCGAACCTGTTGTATCTTTTACTGATCATATTTTTTACGACTATACGTTTGCCTAAAATTTATATTATATTTATTACGTATTCGTTTTAAGTTATAATCCATTATTAATATCTGATTGTATTTTGCAAGGTTTATTAGTCTTTTATTTTGCTAGCACCTTCCCAAGTCTTTGTTACTATGCGATCACGGAAGTGTTCGAGTTTTGCAGCCACGCTGACAGAGCGCGACAATTTTTTTCCCACCATCCGCCCTACGACGTCCTTTCAAAATTCCTTGACTTTCTTTCGACTGGTGCAGCTCTTACTACACATTGTTTGTAGTAATTAAAAGTTTTGTCATCATTAACACGTCACGCAGCGACTCAGCGAATCTTAGCGCTCTTTTTCCTTCTTAAGCTCATCCCTCCGTTGTAATTTTACCGTCCAAGCAGGAGATTCTTTTTGCCCGTTGCTCGAAGCAACGATTCCTTTTCCTCCGCTATTCCGACGGAACCCGAACTGTACCCGAAGTCGCCCGAACACGCCAACTAGCCAGCCAGCCTTCCTACTTGCATTGAAGCCCTCCAACCGATCACGAAAATGCAACTTTGCAAGAACTTTGAATATCTGGTGTCAACGCATTCCTTTTTTCCGCGTTGAAGCCTTCCAGCAACATGTCCGGGCTAATCCTCGGCGATTAGCACAGGCATGTGCAGCAAAAGTCGCCACAGCACCGATAGCCGTTACAAATTTTAACAGAGTGGACTACCACAAATGTTATAATTTGAGAATTTATTATTAATAATACTTAATATTAGGAAATTTAGTTCACTTACCCAATTTGCACCTTATTTCAGAAAGCAGCAATGAAATTCATTACTTCTTACTGATTATTGCATAACTTATCCAGACCTATTTTGTTTGGACGAACCTAAGGGATTGACACACCATTCTTATATGAGTCAAGTATATTTGTTTTCCGCGGCGGGTCTATAAGACCAAGTGATTTAAAGTATACGGCGGACTCGAGAAATTTTGAGTGGTTAAATTTCTTTTGTTTAAAGAAAATTTGGAATTGAGAAGGTTTTATTATTTTTATTGGGTGTAAAAATTTCACTCTTTTAATTCCCTGATGCTATATTTGTTACCGCCTGGAGTTTCAATGAAAGTTCGAAGTAGCATTTACTGAATTTTTTGTTTTACATTGCATAATAATAAACCACGGCTAATTTCACCGGCCTATCATTTGTAGGAGGCCATTAGAGGCTTGCTAAAGCAACCTCTTAGGACACTAATAGCTTGCTTTCCGCAACTCGAATTTTATATATTTTTTTAAGGGTTCACAACATAACATTTTTTAAAAAAATTAAACAGAATTCAGAATATGCTTGCAAGACTTACTTTTGTTTAATAATTCTACATCTTGTAATTTTGAAGTGAAGTCTATTACTGACAACAAATTATTTCAGTTTATTAGAACACGTAATGGTAATTAATATGAGGTACAGGTCAATTTATTGTCATTCAGAATTTGAATAATAATTTGAATACCCACCGATCTTTTCAGATTAACGAGGGGCAGTCTATATTTTTTTAATTTATCAGAATTTTTCTCAGATTATTGTGGATCAACAAATTTTACATACCAGAATTTTAGCTTTTGAACAGGTAAATATGAAGGAAGTTGAATTACCACTTGATATTCCCAAGAATCTATCTGATTTCACAATTCCCCAGTGGACTCCGCTTGAACTTGCCTTAAAGCAACTTAATCAATCTATTAGTAAGGTCATTTCATTACATGAATTAGTTTTAAACCCTTTGCCCATGTCTATTTTAGTTTTTATTATTTGGAATTTATTGCTAACTGCAGCATTTGTGTATTATTTTTATCAGCACCGTCAACTTGCAAGACAGGTACATTCAGAGCAGCACAGCAGTAATTTAAAATTTAAGGCAACATGTCAATCATAAACATTAATATTTTTATTTAATTACTGGTTGTATATTTTATTTAAATTTTCCTTATTTATTTTCAAAGAATTATGGCAGATTTTAATCAAATTATTTTAATGATATTTTATTTTTGATGAGGCAATTTAATTTAATTTAATTTAATTTTAAGAAAAGGCAATGGAATGAGTTTGGTTTTGTGTGCATACCGTGAATCAAATAAACCTATCCTCAATAGTTTCCTTTCATTATTATAATTTTTCTTTTATTTAACCTAACCTGTCTATACGAAACGACGTGGACGAGCAATGCCTACACCTATAATGGGCATTTGTATGAAGGACCTCCACAGAAGCAGTCAACTACCATGTGGAAAGTCTCGTCACCAACATCTTGAAGGAGGTATGCAAACATTTTTTTTGGAATACTACGAGAAGACTACACCTTACCCAGTAAGGCAGGATTCAACCATGAATTTCCCAGTTCAGTGGACTACAGATTATACATTTATCCACCACACTTTCTGAAGGAACCAGGTGGAATTTCCCTCCACATCATTTGCAGTTGGGGCAAAACATTTTTTCCCCATCTCCCAAGTTCTACGGGTAATTTGTTACACCTTTTACATTAAACCCAAACTAAGTTAAGGAGACAAGTAATACAAAAGAAGAAGAGAAGCAGAGAGACCAGATATCTTACAAGCAGCAGTTTTGTTTACAACAATAATTACAGTCTTGTTGTTGTTCAAATTGTGCTTCAGTGTTTCCCCACACATGCACATGTAAGTTTATACCATGTGTATTTATGTGGATCTTTCCCATGCATCGTGGAAAAGAACATTTTTCCATAGCCCTTCTTCATATATTCAGTTCCGTACCATGCCAGCTAGCCAGTTTTAACATGCATTATATCTTACATCATAATACACAGAGGCAACAAGCACCAGTTGTGCCAATTAACCAACGCTAGCAACAACTAGTGTATATTTTTTTAAGAAGAAATTTTCATAACGAATAGCCAAACGAACATGCAAATAATAGCATTGCATTTCTACGGCACTTTCGAACATTCCAGGAAGTACGCTTTAGTATGCATATGTTCATTGCAAGCAGTTATTTTTTGTTTCATCAAGATGGAACATAGTAAGTGACACATTTTTACACATGAATTTCATGTGTAAAAGTTTATTTCTGATGCTTACAATTAGAGCAGACAGTTTTTTTGGACACTTGCAAGATCTTTTAATTGTGCAGTTATATATCAACAGTATTTACAAGGCTATATTACAGTGTACATAATAACTTAGTCAAGGAAATCACATGTTATTTTGATTTTCTGGATTTTTTGCCTGCAACAGTTTTATTATTCAGTGTAAATAATTATGTGCATCGAATACTTCCTACTCATACATACGAATAAGCGAAGTAGCCAGTGACAGTTTATATATTTGAAGAGGCTTATTTGGCTTGCAACGAAGGGAAGATTTTATATAAACAGTGCATAACAACACTTTCCTTTCGTTTGGTAATAAGTGAAGTGGCTATAAATTAAGCAAAACGTACTACATTTTGGTGTACCAGGCTTTTCTACATGCAGAAACAGTGATATGTGTATTTGTGATAAGTTTACTGCGAACACTTGTCTACCAAGATTCAATGCAACATACTACGTCTATTTTTTATATATGTTCTACACGCTTATTTACGATTTTACTTACATATGTGAGAATCCACGCTTTCGTGTACTTACTTATAAACTTTTGTGTTCACGATACTTATTTTAAGGGTTAACATCGGGCTCAATCCAATAGAAACATTGTGAACTATGGATTTCCTTGCGGAAACACGTCGGCCATTTGCATGCTTTGTTTACATTTGCTGGAAGTCAAGCGTTGGCATCGAGCTGGCGATAGACAAAATACAAACGACCGATCGCTCGCGACCCGTAGGAATGTTACGAATTTAACATGCACCGTCAGCATTGGCCAAGCATTTACAATCTCTACAAGCCAAGATAGACCCGAATTTGAATACATTCACCCCTTACAGTTATACAAGAAATGTGGCTTGCAGTAAATACTAATATCCTTCACTCCTTTTGAAGTCCATCCGGCAGCCTTGATAAGGGCGCTGTTCCCACTGTCGACACTTTCCAGTCAGTACTTAAACTTCTCGTGGCAAGTTTTTCTTACTGAGTCCTATTTCTGATGTGGAATTTCACAAGCGACACTTACACATACATGATGGGTTAACCACATACCGTATGCGATTATTCGGATTCCATGTTTGTAATAAAATATGTGCATTTATTGCGCCAGTATTAGAGAAGGCTAAAATCAAACGATATCGTGCTCTTAGTCTGTGACATCGCCAAGACACTTCTAGAATACCTCATCCACTCCTGAAACTGAAATTTTTCGCTTTGCAAGAAGAAATCGGGATCAACATCTGAATCCTATAATCTTGCAAGTAGGTGTCGTCTAATATTCTGTCATTTCGTTATTTGAAAGCAATTTTCACGACCACATTAGAGTAACAATGGTATGCAATTTAATGTTATTTTAGTTCCTAATGTAAAGTGAGGCTCTCCGATGTCGCTGTAATAGCGTCGTCGTCTTGTAATCAAGGGGTCCAAGTTCGATATTCGTATGAGGCACATAGTGTTTCGGATCCCACTTTAAACTGTTGGCCCAGTCCTGATTAGCCTTAAAGTGAATAAAGTGGACTTGAAACATCAAATCAATCAACCAATATATCAATAATGAAAATAAGCTTGCAAAGTGAATTTTTATCTTGCAACATTGCTCTGCATACAATTTTGTTTCGTATTTGCTCAATTTAAGACTCAGATCGATCAAAAATGAACAAAAACAAATATTTGAATATCAATTCAAAATAACGAAGGAAATTTAAAGTTTGAAGTAAACATTTTTTTAATGTGATTGAAAGAGAGTGTGGGAGAGAGAGAGAAAAATTGACAATAGAAAAATAAAACTTTTCATATCGATACCTTATGAATACGATACCAATATGTATCACATCATACCCATATACTTCTCGAGTAACGTATCATCGTGAAATTTCGTCAGCAAGAGTTATGTGTGTAGAAAAGGTTTTTTTTTAAATTTACATAACGCAATTCATGTTAGTGTCAAACTCAAAAGCTTGGATAAATAAATTAATTTATAAAAGGATATTATTATAATAGGAAAACCATAAAATACTAAACTTTAATTATTCCATTCGTACTTCTTTTAATAAGATTGCGATTGGCAAAATTTGGAATAAAACTTATATATAGCAAAAAATGTTAAACATAAGATAATATTAACTTACTACAATACAGTATTATGTATTTCGCGCCTTAAACGCTAAGGATTGTGTCTTTTTTATAGTTCACGCGCGTCATGTTTGGCACATCTGTCGTCGCTTTCGTGATAATTGAGTCTTTTCAAGAGAGAGCGCAAGCTGTGGTATGTTGTTAGGAGAAATATATATTTATTATAATTTCAATTTGTAATCAATGCGTATCATAAACTCACATAAATTTTTTGTATAAATTCCATAATGGACAAAAATATTTTAAAATTAAATTAGTTCCCATTTCAAAATATTTTATACATTTTTAAATACACTTCCTATGTGGGGACCCGTTTTCGGTGTTTTAGTGTTTGGATTTATCTCCGTTCTGTTGTTAGTAACATTTGGGCAAATGCAATGTGTGCAATACACACTCAACAATAATGTTTAATAATGGTGTAGTGGATAGTTTAATAATGTTTACATTCAAGCACTAGTATGTTGCCAAGTGATCGCTAAATGTTGATATAACAATCACAATGGTGGTGCATATATACTCGTACATCAGACTTCAGCATTAGTTTGACAATACTCGAAGAAAGCTGAAAAAGAGCTGATGTGATGGAAGTAGACTTCTTATTATATAAACGTATGATGGAAGAAGAAATATTTAAGGTAATAGAAAGTTAATGAATCGTGACAGTTGACAACGGAATTTGTTATTTTTGAACTTATAGATACAATTGGATCAAAGACTAACACATGTAAGGATTGAATTCAATTGATATTAACAAGCAATCATTAATGGATAGTAGGCACAATTGTTCAATGTTTATTATTATATTTTTAATTTCCAGGTACTCTTTGGGTTTCATGTTAACTAACTCTTGAAAAAGTCTCAATGCTAATGTTTCAAACTTATATTCTTGTCACGTGACACTATGATTGCACTTGTCCTGTGTCCACATACGGACTCTAAAATGACACGGAAGGTCGCTAAGAAACTTTGGTAGTGAACGATTAAGAGATGCGTCAGCTTTGGTGGGCTTTAGTGGTGGGATTAGCTTTCTCTTTCAATGTAACTATTTTAACATTGTAAATTGTGTGCGGCTTGACCAGCCTTCGTGAAACGTTTCTGTAAATGGGGTGCAAGAGAACAGAACGAAATGCATCAGGTGGAATAGGTGCATCGATGGTGTGTTTTCTGGCTTTTGTCAGGATTCAATGAGGTTTGCATTAATAGATGCAGGCCGGCCGGCATTTTTGTTTCAACTGAACGATTTACTTTTCTGTTCGTGGGAGGGGAATACTTAGGTGAATTTTGGGCCCACTTGGGTCCCATAGGCGATGGTCGTATGGGGGGGTTGGACGTGGTATGCTTAAGTTGTTCGTAGTTTTCACACCAGCTGAGCATGATACATGCACGTTTGGTGGATTACTTATTGCAAAGACGTTGCAGGAAGAGGTGGAATATGGCCGTGGTTGGGAGGAATTGATGGGTGCAGCGATATCGACTGGTAGGCTACCCTGCACTTTGATATTCTCACCTGGCCTAAACTTATCCAGGTGTTCGTGATCAATGGAGTCAAGTTATTTCATGTAATGATTGCATCAGAAAATGAAAACCTTACCGGATTCTAATCTTGACAAAAGAGAACGTGATTCCATAATTCCCAAGGTTTTAATACTACGATGTCTGTTTCATGGCCTTTTTACTCCTTCAACTTGAAGCGTTTCCAGCTCAGAGATAATTTAAAGACTGTCTACTTATCATAGTGAATACTGGTACAGCATTGATGGATCCGTTTCACGTTCTCTCTTCCCTTTTACGTAGTTCATGTATTTTGAGGAAATAAAGGAGGTAATTAAAATCCCTTTACAGTGAACCAACACAAGAGCCGCTGTAGCTCAATCGATATGTCGGCCTCTGTGACGGAGTGGACAGCGTTCAAGTCCCGATCTGGACATGGATATTGTGTTGATAAGAATAAAAAAAAAAAACTGAAATAAGAACAATAACAACTACAATTTGACCAACGCCTCAGAGCAAGACTTCGAAACAATATATTGTAATTTGGAAATCTACCACCTATTGCTGAAATTTTGTACAAATTTTTCAGGTATTCATCTTCGTAATTTTCTGTTTACTTGTGCTGTTGTTGCTTGTATACCTAACACTGGAACTAGAAAATATAATATTCTTCATGACACTTTGCACGCAAACACTACGGTGTTTGCAACTAATCTATTTGAACACAGGACACCTGGGACTGCTAGACATGAGAGTAAAGTTATTTACCTTTTTCAAACATTTTTCTTTAATCTGAATCTATTTTCATGTTTTCACAAATATTAGTATGTGGAATACTAGTGGTTGTTAGAAAAACGACTTTAGTTGATCTATCACCCCTGCAGTCATTTTCGAGTTCATTTTAATAAGTTCGAATCATTTAGAAAAATAGCTCATTAGCAGTGAGTAAGAAGTGCTTTAATATTTACAAATGTCAGCTCGTTGTTTCTTTTCAAGATGTAAATCAGAGAATAAGTGACATATTCCAGGTTCAGAACAATATTTTTTTTTGTTCTTTTGACACATGCTACATTCCAATAATACAATTTTTATACCTGCCCCCAGGCGACTGGTCAAAAATGGTGTATTGAAAATGTTCCCTCTATGTGAACGTTCGACGTGCAGAACAGGTCCTCTAGAAGTACAGTTCTGTGAGGTATATCGTAAAATCACTTCTGAAACTAAAAAGTTTGTGTGTCGTGATTCACATCACCCGTGCTATTACCCAAGCCATAATGTGTAACCCTTCGTCATCAGCAACCTCATGGTAGCGTAAATGCCTTGCTTGCTACCGCCTTATCGAAACCAACCTTATTTACAGAAATTCTGGATGCAAACTGATGTTGAAATACAATAGGACTTACTGGAAATCACGCAAAATAATATATCAGGTGAAAGTGGTTCATATCGGACGTTTTTGTTTGCTGTTAGAGAAAATTAACTTCAAAGAATGTCTTTGCGTTTGCTGCCCGGTAGGACCCTGATAGTCTCCCTCGAATGGATTGTATCACCATAGAACTGAGTTCACCGCGATCGTCTTTAGGTGTATAGAAAATGCAGGAACTTACTAAAAACTATAACGTTGTATTATAATAAATATGTACACATAACACGTAATTACACTGTCCTGCACTCCTGCCTCAGTAAACTATGTATATAAAGTTGGAAGCCGATGTTACAATAACACGTCACTGGTTCTTCACTGAATGATATCAGCAAGGTAATGTTCCTGTGATACTGAACTACATACAAATGTACAACTAAATGTTGATATAACAATCACAATGCTGGTGTATATATACTCGTACAGCAGACTTCAGCATTAGTATGACAATAATCGAACAGTGCCGAAGCCATAGAAAAAGAGCTGATGTGATGGAAGTAGGCTTCACATTATATAAACATATGATGGAAGAAGAAATATTTAAGGAATTGAAAGTTAGTGATTCATGACAGTTGACAATGGATTTTGTTATTGTTGAACTTATAGATACAACTTATCTATTTGAACAAAGGACACCTGGGACTTCTAGACATGAGAGTAAAGTTATTTATCTTTGTTAACATTTTACAGTTATCTGAATCAAATATCATGTTTTCACAAATATTAATATGCGGTATGCTAATAGTTGAAAACACCGACTTAGTTGATCTATCTCCCCTACAGTCATTTTCGAGTATATTTTAATAATTTCCAATCATTTAGAAAAACAGCTCGTTAGCAGTGAGTAAGACGTGCTTTAATATTTACAAATGTCAGCACGTTGTTTCTTTTCAAGTTGTAAATCAGAGAATAAGTGACATATTCAAGGTTCATTACAATTATTTTTTTGTTCTTTTGACACATGCTACATTCCAACAATACAATTTTTATATCTGGCACCAGTGTACTGGTCAAAAATGGTGTATTGAAATGGTTCCCTCTAGGTGAACGTTCGACGTGCAGCACAGGTCCTCTCAAACTACGGTTATGTGACGTATAAGGTAAAATCACTTCTGAAACAAAACGTGTGTGTGTCGTGATTCACATCACCCGTGCTATTACCGAAGCCATAATGCTAACCCTTCGTCATCAGCAACCTCATAGTAGCGCAAATTCCTTGCTCGCAGCACTGAATGTCGCCTTATCGAAACCAACCTTATTTACAGAAATTCCGGATGCACACTGATGTTGAAATACAATAGCACTTACTGATAATCAGGCAAGATATATGTATATCAGGTAAAAGTTGTACAGTCGGAGAAAGTATTTCCTGGGCCACATGACCTAAGATATTGTAACATCTTAAAGCCTGTTGTCTATGCAACCCAAATAACAAAATTGTTGCTCAGGTTTTCCTGTCGGACCTGGATTCTCGTGAAGGATTCAATATTGCCAACAGCGTGAGTAATACCCCCAGCCACAGCCAAAACAAAGAACAGCTGGGTGCCGTTAGACCACCAGAAAAAGTTTCAGGAATTGGTTTCTTAACAACAGCTACTCGTAAGGAAATGTTCTTTTTACTGATAATACTCATTGTCAAGAAAGTTCACTGAAATGGTGGTTTTCATCGAATCATCATCGCGCAACACACATGCTGTCAACCTTGAAGTCCTTGAAAAAGATTGGAGTTAAAAACAACTACTTGACAAATGATAATACGAATCGATATTCATTAGTCTCAACTTAAAATTTTGTGTAAGGCATGGATCATCATGTTCTATCATCCATTTCATAGCTTCATTAATCATCCTTATCGCCTTTGTTGACGCAAGTGATACAAAAGCAATATAAAATAAGCAAAATTAAGAAATTAATAAATTACATTTTCAGCGATTTCACGCAGCGATTCAGTTGCATGTAGACAAAGTTTCATTAATCGGGAACCAAGGGCCCCCTCGTTCTGCTTCATTTTCATTTTCCCTCCACTTTCCCTGCCGCGATTAACCTGATGTTGATTAATGCAACATTAATTAAAAATCAGCCAACGAAACAATCCACAAAGTGCACCAAAGCGGCGCATATTATGAATAGGTAAACTATGAGATATTATGCTAATTTAGAGTTTAGTAATAAAATGGGAATTTTGGGTGGTTCAGTTAAGTGGCTGCACATCCTTTACGTAATCGCGATATCATCAAATTGTACGAAGCGTGTCTCCACCTAATTAAAGTGTCAGTCCCCATGATGGAATATGTAGCGCAAAGCCAGGGCTTTAGGATCAAATTTATTTTGTTATTGTTTTTATTAGTAATTACCTCAATTTTCTTCCTCTGAAGTTAAATTATTCATGACGACGATTTATGATTACATTGAAGACATGAGTGAACATACACAATGAACCCATTTTGGTCGGAACTCGAACTCGGAACCTTGTTCGGCAAGAAATACAAATATCCATAAGACATGAGTATTTCATTGGAGATGTTTCTCTACTTCCGTCATTTTATCACTAATATATTTCTTTAATACACAATAATAAACTACCTAACACAACTACCTAAAAAGAAATATTATTTTGCATTTTCACATGCATATGTTCTTTTACGGTTAGAGTGTGAACTGGCAATTGTTTATTTAGATTGTTCTCTATGTTGTGTGTGTAGTTAAAGATAGGAAAAATGCTTGTGTAACGATTAGGGCTATAAGAATTCCGTCCGTGACGGAGTGGTTAGAAAAGTGTGCTACGATGTCTGATGTCCTGGGTTCGAATCCAGTCGTGTGTATGGGTGTTCTTTGTGAGTGCCCCTTCATCAATTTCATCATATCACTCATCCTCGTCGTCGCGATTAGCAAAAGGTGAAATAAAAACGAAGCTAAATAAGAAAATAAAAAGAGGTTATAAGAATCATTATTTTTTCCGGACGTGTCCTAGATTTTATAGTTGTGTCTGGTCTCCGGAAGAAATTTGAAAGTAATCACAAATGTCTTATACGTATTTTGGGCATCACGTAACTTCAAATTAGATGGAGAAACAGAAAATCTGAGGGGAGTCTGAGATAACGTGGTTCCTTGGAGAAGTATGCTTAAATCATATGCATATGGTTGTTACTGGATGTTCGAAAAAACAATTACAATACCAGCTCAGAAATTACTTAACGATTTTCTAGATCCTGAAAAGTCCGGATATATTTATAAGAATGCTTACTTTGTGAACTTTTATCGATACTATAAGTGTCGGTAATTTGTTCGAAGTAACAAGTTTCATTCCAGAAATTACATAAGCAGTCCTTATTAGGGAAATAAGGCACACAATTCTGTTTCTTTCCAGTGTATAGTAGTTATTTACAATTCCATAAACAAGAACTTCCAGACTTTGTTTACGAAATTGTGAACTTTTTCCTTACCGAATTTATGGATTGTTTTCTCTTCCTGGCCCCGTCTCAACGAGAAACGTTCTGTCTTGCATACACAAGTTGAAATCACATACGGCCATGCTATTAATTAGCAGCTGAGGAATTTTGAACTCTACCGTTCACTTCAACATTAATTTTTGAGGTGAAGATGTCATATTCTCGTTATATGCTAAGACGTCCTAGTAACCTATTATATTTACTGCAAATACGTTCGTGTCCAACATTTTGAGACAATTAGTCCTACTTTCTGCTGAAGAGTGATCTGATAGCCCTATGTGTGATGAGAACTGTTTTTACTCAATTTCTAATATAATTTATTTCAGGATTTCCTTCAACTTCTGTTACCTTGTTATTGCCTCCAATGCTTACACAACTTTTCCTTCGTGCTCGACCTTTGGGTTCAGAAATGTTCAACAACACACTGGAAGACCATAATGAATACAACTTGTTTACTACATATTTTACAAAAATATTAGAGTGTTAGCTTGATATAACTGTGGATTGGAACGAACGAAATTAAATACCTGTTTTATACGAACACTGGAACGAGCTCAGGCCTGCTGTGAGTCACTCTGGTAGTGAAGCAGTTGGTGCTTGCTTGCTACAAGCAGGCGCCTTATCTCTGCTCAAAAAACATGGACATCTTCGTTAATTTTTTTTACGCCAGACTAAAGGTGAACATTTACAGGAACGTAAGGAGTAGTATCGTATTCTATTAGAATAAGATTTCGTGACGTTTAAAAGATATCATAACAATATGTAAATCTCTTTTGTGACCTCCACTGAACTTGTTAAATTTTCATTGATATGTGAAAGCGGAATTAGAGATCCTTCTTCCTTACGATTTCGAAACAACCGAAGAGTGTGGTGAACGTTAAATTACTTATTGTTCCCAACAATGATATGTGTTATACAAATGGTCTTTACATCAAAAACCCTATTACATCACAGCAATTTATTTTTAAGACAATTCTACCACGTATCCAACGTAACCAGTATCCAGATTGATTCCAAGCTTCTGTTTGGGTTATTTTGTGTCGCAATTTTACCTCTTGCAATAACCGCGACGATGAAGATGGGCAATGATACGAACGCAATGCTACATGTAAGCCTCAACAGGTTTCGTACCTGGATCCTCTGGCTTTGTAGAGATTTACGGTGATTTTTATTTTCATTTCGTAGTTTTAAGTCCACTGTATGCACAGTAACTCTAATCGAGACTGCATCTACAGTGTAAAGTGGGATCCGAACAATTATGTATTCACCGGGTATCGAACCGGGGACTCCTTGATTACAAGGCGACCCCGCTACTACTGCGCCATCCGGAAGGCTGAGAGAGAGAGAGAGAGAGAGAGAGAGAGAGAGAGAGAGAGAGAGAGAGAGAGAGAGAGAGAGAGAGAGAGAGAGAGAGAGTTACGGTGACTACGGTAATTATGAATGTCAGTTCAAACAGAAAAAAATAAACTACAAAATTTCCAGAGTGCAGTTACAAAGCGTTAATTTTTCTCTTTCCACACATTACTTTGCTACTAGATATTTGCAAGCTAAGATTTTCAGTGTGTGGAATTGAGATTTATTTCTCAGAATGAAGTAGTGGAAAAAGGTTCACCTCACATGTTTGAAAAAATACCCTTCCCCCCACACACACGAAAACAAAAGATATTGGCTGTTGTTCTTATAATGAAATATAACATGTATGAATTGTGTCAAGATAAATTGGAGCATATTCGGAAGAAAGCCCACGTAGAGATTTGGAAGTTCTGTCCCGACAAAATGGGGATTTATATAGTAAATTAAAAAGCAAAGTGCTACCTTGTGCTTTGCACCAAGCCATGAAGGCGTATAGGGGGTGTGGAGTTAGGGCCCCAAGCTTTCCTTATCAGGCCGAAGGTGGGGATGATGTGATCAGCACCACGCCCCTGGCCGCCTTACCCCCTCCTAACCAAGAGTTTCCTCCAGGTATCCACTTTATAATTTTATACCGCTGGGTGGGCACCGGAGCAGCTTGAGCAGGTGGACAAAATCCCGATTCTCCCCCGTCGGTGATCGAACCCAGATCTCTCGTATGGTAATAGGCACATATAGTATAGTAGCCTATGTAATTAACCAAGAATTGTTTTAGCGTTTCGTTCAATGTTTTTAGACGAATCATTTTCTGAGATATAACCTGTAACTCTTGAGCTCCGTTACTTTGTAACCCCATATTTTTGTACCATCAAAACCTCATTTGCAAAATTTTGTACAATTTTTGTACTACTCAAAAATGCTAAAAATAATTTTTATACCACTCAATTTACCGTCGAATAACAAAAGTCAATTTTGGGTTTACGGAGTAACGTCTCAACCTCATCATCGGTTTCGGCTACATTATCCACAACAAAATATTGTACTATTTATGTACCATTTTGTACCACTATTTAAAAATTATGTACCCGTCAGAAACAGACAGAAAAAATAGCGGGCAAATATGTACCAACCATGTACTTTTGTACCGTGTCGAGTTTCTTCGAAGAATATTATGCTATTTTTGTACTAATTTTTAAAATTAAACTTTATACACACTACTTTGCAATAAGTGGATATCCGATTTTTATGCCGTTCTTAAAAATCACCCCAAATTTTGAAATTTGTATTTATTTCTTAGAGGCAGCAATTCACGGAAAAAATTGGACAAAATTTTATCGAATCTGTGAGGTTTTTGTTAATGTTTAAATAAAATCTCCAGAATGAGTACATTCCAATAAGCCCCTCTATTATTTGTACTGTTACGGAAAACCCGAAAGTAATTATCAAATTTTGGATTTTTCACATCAATGTAATAATTCATATGAATACATGGACAAAATATTATTATAGTGGTGAGGTTTAGAGCTCACCAATTCATCAATACAATTTTATAGACATGTACTTTGTATCAAGTCCCTTTTCAGTTTTCGTGAAGTCACAAAGAACTCGGGGAACGTTTTATAAATTTCACCTTCCTCGCAAAGATACGCACTTCAAAAGAAAATAAGGACAAAATATTAAACGAATGTGTGAGGTTTATATCTGTTTAACGTTTAAAAAATGTCATAAATGAGTACTTTCTTTTATGCAGCGTTTGAGTTTTGTACTGTCACGGAAAAATCCAAAATAATTCTCAAATTTTGTTTTCTTCACATCGGTGTACAAATTCCTTCGAACACATGGACAAAATTTTATTGTTTTAGTGAGGTTTAGAGCTCTTTAATTCTTCAAAATAACGATATGGAATCGTACTTAGTATCAAGTACCTTTTTGATTTTTGTACCGTCACCGAAAACGCGGGATTTTTTTTTATTCTTACTTCTTCGCTAAGATATGAAGTTCACAACAAATTATAAACCAAATTTTATCGAATGTGTGAGGTCAATATCTAAGTATTCTGCAAATAAAATCTTCTATGTGATTACTTTCTATTAAGCCCGTTTTTTATTTTTGTACCGTCACGGAAAACCCGGGAAATATTTTAAAATATTTACTTCTTCGCTGAGACACGAAGTTCACAACAAACTATAGACCAAATATTATCGAATGTTTGAGGTTTGTATCTAAAAAAATCTTTATATAAAGATATCTATATAATGGCTTTCAATCAAGCCCGTTTTTAATATTTATACCGTCACGAAAAATCCGGAAAATACTTTTTTGAATTCTTACTTCGTCGCTGTGACACGAAGTTCACAAGAAACTATAGACCAAATATTATCTAGTGTGTGAGGTTTGTATCTAAGTAATCTTTATATAAAGTCATATCTATAATTATTTTCTAATAAGCCCGTTTCTTATTTTTGTATCGTCACGAAAAACATGGGAAATATTTTTTTAATTCTTACTTCTTCGCTGAGAAACGAAATTCACATGAAACTGTGGACCAAATAGTATTGAGTGTGTGAGGTTTGTATCTAAGTAATCTTTAAATAAAATCTTCTATGTGATTACATTCTATTAAGCCTGTTCTTGATTTTTGTACCGTCACGAAAAATCCGAGAAATATTCTTTATTTCTTACTTCATCGCTGAGACACGAAATTCACAAGAAACTATAGACCAAATATTATGGAATGTGTGAGATTTGTATCTAAGTTATCTTTATATAAAGTCATTGATATAATTACTTTCAATTAAGCCCGTTTTATATTTTTGTACCGTCACGAAAAATCGGGAAAATATTTTTCAATTCTTACTCCTAACGCTGAGACACAAAATTCACAAAAAACCATATACCAAATATTATCAAGTGTGTGAGGCTTGTATCTAAGTAGTATTTATATGAACTCATCTATATAATAACTTTCTATTAAGTCCGTTTTCTGATTTTTGTTCCTTCACGAAAAACACGGGAAATATTTTGTAAATTCTTAGTTTTTTGCTGAGGCACGAAATTCACAAGAAACTATTGACCAAATATTATCGAGTGTTTTAGGTTTCTATGTAGGTAATATTTAAATGAATTCACCTATATAAATAATTTCTATTAAGTCATTTTCGATTTTTTCCTTCACAGAAAATCCGTGAAATATTTTTTAATTTTCACTTCTTCCCTGAGAAACGAAATTCAGAAGATACTATGGACAAAGTATTATCAAGAGTGTGGGGTTTCTAAGTAATATTTATATGAAATCACGATATAGATACTTTTTATTAAGCCTGTTTTCTATTTTTGTACCGTCACGAAAAATTCGGGAAATATTTTTTAATTCTTACATCTTCGATAAGACACGGAGTTCACAAGAATCTATAGACCAAATGTTATCGAATGTGAGTGGTTTGTATCTAAGTAATCTTTATATAAAGTCATCTATAAAATTACTTTCAATTAAGTCCGTTTTCGATTTTTGTTCCGTTACGAAAAATCATGGAAATGTTATTTTATTCTTACTTCTTCGCTGAGACACGAAATTCACAAGAAACTGTGGACCAAATATTATCGAGTGTGTGAGGTTTGTATCTAAGTAATCTTTATATAAACTTTTATATCATTACTTCTTAATAAGACCGTTTTTATATTTTTGTACCCAACGGAAGACCCAGGAAATATTTTTGAATTCTTACTTCTTCGCTGAAACAGGAAATTGGCAAGAAACTATAGACCAAATATTGTCTAGTGTGTGAGGTTTGTATCTTAGTAATCTTTAAATTATATCTCCTATATGGTTACACTCTATTAAACCCATTTTAGAATTTTGTACAGCCACGGAAATAACGGGAAATATTTTTTGAATTCTTACTTCTTCGATGAGGCACGAAGTTCACAAGAAACTGTGGACCAAATATTATGGAATGTGTGAGGTATCTATCTAAGTAATCTTTAAATAAAATCTTGTATGTGATTACTTTCTATTACGTCCGATGAGACACGAAGTTCTCAAAAGACTATGGACCAAATATTATCGAATGTGTGAGAATTGTATGTAAGTAATCTTTATATAAAGTCATCTATATAATTTCTTTCAATTAAGCCCGTTTCTTGTTCTTGTACCGTCAGGAAAGATCAGGGAATATTTTTTAATTCTTATTTCTTTGCTGAGACACGAAATCCAGAAAAAAACTATAGACAAAATATTATCGAGTGTGTGAGATTTGTATCTAAGTAATTTTTAAATACAATCTTGTATCTGATTACTTTCTATTAAGTCCGTTTCTTATTTTTGTACAGACACGGAAAACCCGGGACCTAATATTATCGAGTGTGTGATTCTTATTGAATTCTTACTTCTTCGCTGAAACGCTAAGTTGGCAAGAAACTATAGACCAAATATTGTCTAGTGTGTGACGTTTGTATTTTAATAATCTTAAATTATATCCCATTTGTTTGCACTCTATTAAACCCATTTTAGATTTTTGTACAGCCACGGAAATCCCGGGAAATATTTTTTGAATTCTTACTTCCTCGATGAGACACGAAGTTCACAAGAAACTGTGCACCAAATATTATGGAATGTGTGAGGTATGTATCTAAGTAATCTTTAAATACAATCTTCTATATAATTACTTCCTATTAACCCCTTTTTTCATTTTTTGGACCGTCACGGAGAACGCGGGAAATATTTTTTAATTTATACTTCTTCGCTGAGAAACCAAATTCACAAGAAGTCACGTTCAGCATTTGATGTGATGGTAAGCCATTCTCACATAGTTTTCCTCTATTTTGCACACAGTACCGTTATTGTAATGTTATTATGTCGAACGCTATAGCTCTTTAAAAAGCGGGACTTCCCACTGAAACACACTTTATTTCCAAGTTATACAAGTAAATGTAAGGATTATGCAGCACTTGCAGATAAGACTGGGTAATATACATTTTTAAACCACTTGTCGTTACCTGGGGGGCTAGACATAAATGACTGTATGAATATCTAGGTTTGGTTAAATGTCGGGAACAGGCCACAAGGAAACTAATTTGTTTATCTTTGTGTAGAATTTCAAAGATTTAGATTTTTCGTTGAAGTTATTAAAAGCGAGATTCAGAAAATTTCCCTATAATATTGACATTTATAAAGAATGCCATTATTTACTTACATTAAAAAAGTATTGGCTAAGGCAAATCTGCATGCAGAATTAACGTACTTGCCGTATATTACAATGATATAGTAAAATCTTGCGTCATATCTCTCACATAACTCGTCATACAGATGTAGAATATGCTTACCTGCAGTGAAAAAATTAGAAAAAGGGTGTAAGGTGGAACTGTTAGTCAGAATTCTGTATCTTATTATAACCTAACATACAAATGTATTTAGTGATCAATACCCTTTATTCCAAATGCAATATTTAGTTTATGATACATGTGATTGAACTTACGAATCATTTTTCCACTTTCTATTTGACTGCTCATTTAACTTATAAACCTTCTAAGAACACTGTCTTCAAAATTAGATTGTATTATATTTAAATTACAGTACATGCTTGCTAAATTTATTGCAAAAAATAACCTCAATTTGAATAGTAATTTTTGAATCACAAGTAAGTTTTTTTTAGTTAATTTTAACATGTTACAAAAAAGTTTTTTGTTTGAATGTTTACATAGAGAAAATAATTGAAATCATCAGTAAAGGTGATATTTCAAGGACATTAATTTACCGAAACATGGAATTTATTACTTGAAACCTTTGTCTGCAAAATCACTGATAAGCAAGGTTTCAGGTTTAAATTCTGGTTCCAAGTTCAATAAGATAATCTTGATATAAGAGCTCTTTCGAACCTGTTATGTGTTTTATGATTTCATATTTGTAGACGTACTGCTACTCTTTATTTCCAAAGGAGTCTGTGTATCGAACCTGCACTTTTCTTTTCTTCCAGTCTCTATTAATGTCACTATTCGCTTTTTCTGTTGAATGTTTCCTAAATCTATGGAAGTAAAATGCTTTGAATATGGTTTAGTTATTTTATGCTGATTATTTTTGTGTGATGAATTTTAACCACTTCGGTATAGAAGCAGATATTAAACTCCTTAGCGCAACAGCCTTCTGAGAGCGTGATGTTGTCTCTCACAAGTTTTAAACAGTAAATTTAGAGACAGAATGTTTGTGTCCTGTAATTATTGCTAGTAGATTAGTTTTCTGTATTGAATATTTATCAAGTCTACATAGAAATAGATACATATTTTGGACATCGTTTTTTTTTTATTTTTAGCTCAATTGTTTTGTGTGCTGATAGCAGAAAAATGTTTTAGATATCCTTTAGTTACTGTTAGAAAATTTCTTGTTGTAAATTACCAACTGTGGTTCTCAGTCTGACTGGTAAGTGAGAGAAATGGATTTGATTTCTGGAGAGGGTTGACATTTTTCTGATAATTTTCCTCTGTAACGTAGCTTTCATGTTAAATTAGTCCCTAATTGCGTTGTATCTACGGGTAAACTTGAAAGGTAAAAGGCGGCTGGAGTTTGATGCTTATCACATCAATACCAGATTTCTTGATCAGAACACCTATAACATCAAACCATAGGTGCGCGGCATCAGATAGTTTAACTTTGTTTGCCACCTATTTATTTCAAATAATACGTTTTTATTTCAAGGTTATTCTTGATCCCATACTCTAAAAAAATGCCACTAATATGCTTTTAGGAATATTATGAAAGACGCGGACAGGTGATTATTAATTAACTAAAATTCGTTGCATGTTATAATATACTTTCACCAGCTGAAAAAGGGTAGCTAATTTACATTTCGACAATACCAATATACAAGTATAATTATTATGCTTCGGCAGGGGATTCGTGAAATTGATTTCATTGTATTAGCTTAGCTTTCTTCTTTCGTAATCAAAGTAGTTTCCATATAATCTACAAATTGATCTTAAGTAATTGCTTCTGGGGTTCGAGTCACATTAACCTGGAATGTCCAATTTGTATTAAAGCAATCAAAATACGTTTTCATCAATGCCAATGTAATTACCTGCCAGTTAGTTACATCAGCTCTAAGTATTTCATTTCTGCCTAGACGTCGTGTAACATCATATCTTGTAGACGAATTTTCTGAGCAGTTTATTTGTATTGCACAAATTACAACCGTTGAAACCATGTTTTTTCCTCAATTTCTGCGTGATCGTCTAACAATATTTTGTGAATTAACAACATTACACGGCTGGAAGCACATGGTATTTCCAAATGCCAATATCTTCACTAGGTAATGTATCAATTTTGATTACTAACTAACTAACTCTCTAGCTTTCTTAAACCCGAATTCTACAGCAATACAATCCTTCCATCTGTTCATATCCTGGGCAAGAACAATCCGATTTTTTGCATCCTTAGCGATTTCCATTAGGTCCTTCATCGGCTTGGCCTTCCTGCAGGTCTCTTACCATCAAGTTTCCCTACAAGAATCCTGCAAACGCTTCTTGCCTATCCCCTTCGTGCAACATGGCCTGCCCACCTAAGTGTTCTGGATTAAATTATTATAATAATATCTATACATGAATACAAATTATGTACTTCAAAATTATGTAATCTTCTACACTCATCTCCACTTGATTTGATTTACTTTATTTTACTTCCTTTATCTGGCTCTTTTGGCTATTCGGGAAGATGAGGATGAATGGTGATAAGGTGAATTGGATGAAAGAGCAATCACAAACACATAAGGACAGCACAACAACGAGTCCCACATAGTATTATACAGTCTGTGACTCCAGACGCCATTGTATAACTAGTCTGCAAAATGCAGTCCAGGGTGTACTACGTGGAAGCGAGATTAACATTTGGGGATCTTTGGGTACATCTTACACCCGCCGTGATAATTTGAAGAATTGTCTTAAAGCTCGTCTATCTGTAATTCAGGACAATAATAATAATTTCGTTCAATAGAAATGTGCATGTAATAAGTAATTTAACACCTTGGTTGATCGTGTTTTGAAAGTACTATATATCCAGAACGTACCATGACAGTGCGGTCAGCGTAGTGCGCTAATACGCCAGGGGTTCCGGGTTCGATTCCTGTATGATTTCGTTTGTTCTATTGAAAATTAGAGAATAAAATGTTACATCGACATATAGATATAAGAAATAGTTTTTTAGCTCTAGGAAGCTAAGGCTTCTTCAGATTGACGACGCGTAAATACAAAAAAGATATCCACTACCCTTTTTTACCACAAGAAGCGCTTAGAACCCTCAGTAACTTCAATTGGCTTTGAACTGTGGGGGGAGTGATATTGTCTGGGTTCAATTGGTTTACAGTTGACAAACTATTTGATATTATTTTATGTGAGTAGTCATTCTGACGAAGCATTAGCTTTAACGTAACCTAATTTGCCACATCTATTTTTTGTTTCGACAAGGAAAAAATAATCGTGCCTTGGAAAACAAAACTAAAAAATGTGTTTCTGCTTCTTTAAGCAACTCATGGCACAGCATCCATCTATGAAACTTCCGAATAATCTGTGATAACCATCAATGGAAAAGAGGATGACAAGAATGTATCGCAGCCATTGTTCCAAGGCAATAGGGATAGCCTGCGGTTCGTGGAAACTTAGCTGTTTGTGTAATATTGTGGAAAGTATTGTTAATTCAGTGAGTACTGTTTTTAAAAAGTGAATTTTGTGACTGGAATTGAGTTAAACCCATATATATATAATTATGTTGAAGAAGACAATGAAATTGTTATAGAAGAAAACATTATGGAAGAAGTATCTAGGAAGAAAGTTAAAAGAGTCAGATCTCCTGAAGATGATCAAGTTCCAGAAAATGCGGTAAGGACGGACAAAGTAGATAATAGAGAGAAGGGAAACAAGTTTGGAGAAAGTCGAAGAGAACATAATGTAGATAAGAGTAAAATGTATTATGATACACATAATGGGCCATATTTAGTAATAATAGGTAGTACAAAAGGTGCAGAAAGGAAATTCCCTCTACGAAAATAGAAAATGAATTGCGAAAGAAAGATATAAAAGTCAGATATATCCAACCAAATGGCTTATAAAGCAAAAATTTATATTATACAAGGAATGAAGCTAACAATTTCATGAAAAATATACTGATAGGTTCGAGTGAAGAACATAATAATGTAGGTTAATACTAAGTTGCACAAGATAGAAACCAGACGGTGAACAAACAACGTACTTAATTGAAACTGGACTCTTTTCCGAAAATATTCAAGTACATTGAATCACGATACAGAAAGATCAAACACAGTTTATCTGCTTTTAGCCAAATCTTGTAGCCATACACTTAATAGCTGGACCGTATCATCCCACTAGGTGTCCCATTAAACAACAAAAAAAAAATCAGGTATGCTGATGACCGTATCTTTCTGTTGGGCGGCGAATCCTGATAGACATTCTCGGAGACGAGTGAGGCGTGTTAGGACCTGGTCCTTGGTATCCGGCTCTGCCTGGGGTAGGTTTTGGTACTGTTACACCGGGGTTGGCTGAATTTCTATTTGGTATTGAAACATTGAAGTTGTCCATCCTCAGTGTCGCGTGAAACACGTCTCTTCAACCACCTGAGGTGTACCACTCGTGTGATCCCATCTTCCAACATTATCTCGTAGAGGATACTCTCTCTAATACGACGAATAACAACTCCTGGAATGTAATTTGGAGTACCGTGCTTAGGTGATTGAACCCAAATTGCTGAGTTGGACCCGAGTAAAAAATTGTGAAATCGCTTGATTCAGTGAACTATCGCTAGAGCTTCTCTCTCTACCTGGGAGTATCTCCGCTCAGTCTCACTGAAGGTGGTAGAAGAGCAGGAGATGGTCTGCAAATCGCCGACAACCCAATGACACAATTGCGTGCCACAGCGAAAAGGAGACCCATCGGTGATAAGTAAAACGGGCTTTGTTGGATCAAAAGGTACAATAGGAATGACCTGTCGAAGTTCCACCATGATGCTGTCGAACTCGAGTTGACAGTTATCGTCCCAGTTCCAAAAGTCGTTTTCTTGAGTAAAGAAAGCAAGAAGTGAAGTTTCGAAGCTAAGTTGGGTACGAACTTTCGATGAAAGTTGATCATCCCGATGAAAGAACGTAATTGTGATTTGTTTTGAGGTGGTGGAGAATTTAAGACGGTCTCCAAGTTCTTGTCTGACGGCCGTATACCTGTGGCGTCAATTTTGTATCCTAGATACTCGGTAGATGAGACTAGGAATTGACTTTTGCTGGCGCTCGCTCTAGTATTGTTTTTGGCCAGACGACTCAGGACATCACACGTGCGTGTGAAGTACTCTTATAATGTTTCACCTGATGATGACGTCATCAAAGTAGAAGGAAATTCCAGGAACGTCTTCTAGGATCTTCGTTAGGACCATTTTAAACAGATCTCTACTTATGTTTATGCCAAAAGGTAATCTGTGAGGTTTATATACTCCCCAAGGTGTGTTGACGACACTGATGCGTTGGCAGCTTCAGAAAGCTCCAACTGTCTGTAAGCCATTTGAAGGTCAATAGCTGTAAAGTATTTACACCTGGCCAACTTAGAGAAAATATCCTCGACTCTAGCAATGGGAAACTTGACGTTTTCAGTCATATTATTCACCGTTCCTGAGAAGTCAGTGCAGAGGCGAAATGAGCCATCTTTCTTGGCAACAACGATAAGTGGTGAGGCCCAATCAGAATAATCGACCGGTTCCAATAACCT
This sequence comes from Lepisma saccharinum, assembly GCF_977018435.1. Classification (NCBI taxonomy): domain Eukaryota; kingdom Metazoa; phylum Arthropoda; class Insecta; order Zygentoma; family Lepismatidae; genus Lepisma; species Lepisma saccharinum. The sequence continues at coordinate 47,140,796 of NC_139237.1, read as the reverse complement.
TACTTTTACTAGATTTCGAATAGAGTCCTGAACACGGTCACAAATACCGTAAGGAACTTCGTAATGTCTACGCAATATCGGTGCAGAGTTGGATCTCAGTGATATATCGACCAAATAAAGTGCAATGGGCTTGCTGAAATCACCATTAAAGACTTTATCGTACCTGAAAGAAATTTCTCTCCTTAAGTCGTTGACGTGTTAGTAATAGAACCTGGTACGGTGCTAGCTGAAAGAACACTAGCGGTAACCAATAATCTTCTCCAATCCAATTTAATCTTCTCCCTATTGTCTAAGTATAGTTTGGCGGATGTTTGTGCTGTAACACGTACGTATCCTTCGTTTACACCTCGTATTCGTAGACTGGAATTAGATTTAACATAGTGCTGAAACAGTTGGTCAAGATACTTTTCGTTGAAAGGAGTAACAGCAGACCCATTATCTACTTCACATTTAACAATACATTTATTGATTTGGAGATTGATTAAGAAGGTACCCGAACTGAATTGCTGCTCCAAAATGTGTTGAGTAGAAGTAACCAGTGTGGAATGATGATTGAGCTAATCAGTGTTGAGATGGTTGAAGCTGAACGTAGACAACTCATCGGATGTTGTGCTCCGTGAGGTTGAACTGGACGTTCTATTCACGGCTCTATCTGTCTGCTTCTTTCTGCATCCGATATCCCAATTACCTTGTCGTTTGCAGTAGCTGCAGGTTGCGTTTCTTGCCGGACAAAGATCTTGTGGTTGATTCTTGGTGCAGTTGCCGCACTGGAAGTGAGGATTTGCCTAGTATCTGTTGGTTTCTGAGGTAGAGAGTTGCTATTCTGTATCATTTCGCCCGAGCGTGAACTCGGCGAAGTGCCTGTGTGACGATCTGGATACATCCGCGTCAAATTTCTTGAGTTAGTGGCAAAAGTTACAGAATCTGCGTTGTGCTTATTCGAGAAAAATTTGACTTCTCGTTCCAATGCAAAGCAATCTCTTTACATTTAGCAAAGGAAAGATCACCTTCAAATAATAATCTTTTCCGAGTATTGTCTGACTGTACACCCACAATGAATTTGCCTCATCTAAATACTGCTCATACATACATTTGGCTGCTTGTTGTTTGATTCTCACTACGAATTGAGTAACAGGTTCTCCTCGAGATTGAATGAATTTTCGAAACTTGAACCTCTCCGTAAACTTGTTGGTTTTCGGGCCTGAAGTGCTGAACCATTTTGTCGTGAATAACAGCATATGATAGATTATATGGCATTTCAGGAGCCATAATATTGCGAAGTACTTGGAAAGCCTTAGGACCAAAGACTCTTAATTGAACTGCAGCTTTTCTTTCACTTGCCACATTCTGGGCTAGGCAGAGTTGATCAAGACGCATGAAATAGTTCTCAATATCTTAATTTTCTTCAACAAATTCGCTGAATGTAATGTTGAGAGCAATGTTGTTGAAACTTCCAATTAAATTAACTGATAGAAATCACTGGAATGTATGAAAGTTACGATGGGTAACTGAAACTTGCTTTTGCTTAACCGTGGAGAAAATTAGCTTACTTAAATGTTACCTGTAAAACACCGTCTTGTTGCTTTGCTACATGAAATCTTACTTGTCACTATCCCGTGCCGAGGAAGTCATAAAGTCATCCTGACCTTATGATTAGAATCCTTCAAATCCTCTGTCCGCAGCGCCAAATTCAGAGGTTTGAGCGAAGGACATAATAATGTAGGTTAATACTAAGTTGCACAAGACAGAAACCCAACGGTGATCAAACAACATATTTGATTGAAATTGGACTTACATCCGAAAATATTCAAGTACATTGAATCACGATACAGAAAGATCAAACACAGAATACATCTGTTTACGGTTTATCTTCTTTTAGCCGTGAAGGACAAACCTTGTAGCCATATGCTTAATAGCTGGACCGTATCATATACATTTTCATAAAGAAAATTACATTGATGTATTCATTCCAGAATCTTTATTGATGAGGGAAGGATTAATATATGGTGTGCCAACTGAATTTTAAGAAGAGGAAAACAGATTATGGATCATATTATTTTGTTTCTACGAAGTTAATATCAATTAGGTTCAGATCTCAAGAAATGTCTAAAAAGATTACAGTGGTTATTCACATTTTTGATGTTACACCTAAAGTTAGAAATGTTTTGCAATGTAAAAAATTTTTGCAGATTTGCACATTCAGCAATAATATGCAAAGACTAAGCAAAGTGTGCTAGATGTGGAAGAGAGAAACTTGAAAATTGTAATGAAACTCCGAAGTGTTTAAACTGTGGAGGAGAACATGTTGCTACTGATAAGTCATGTGTGAAACGGGAAATAGAAAGAGAAATCATGAGAGTTATGGCATATGATAATTTATCCCGACAAGAAGCAAGAGAGAGAGAGAGAGTAATAACAGGTAATGTTTCAAGCAATTATGTTGTACAAGGCAACTCATATGCTGATGAAATAAAAAAACGTATAAACAAACACCAAGCAAGTGAAAATAATACCATAAAGACCTGTGTTATAGGAAATAGCATAACAATACAATTCCTGTTCAGTTTAGAGCTCAAGGAATATTCCTACTCTCTCATCTTCTATATCTTTAACTAACTTACTCAGATGCCTCTTCGTTCCCTTCCATACCCCAAAACAGGATAGGGACACTGAGGGACGAGGTCCTCCAGCCTCCTCTCGCCACTCACACATATCACCCTCTCTCCTGGCGTACTTGGCGTCGATTGCTAATCTAGCTATAATCTTACCAGGAGCTGTAGTGTCCCAAAGGAAAGGATGAACGGAGGATGCAGGTGATGGTGGAGAGGTAATTAACCTTGGTGCCTATCTTGAAAAACCAAGGTGTGTTTACTGTTTGGATGTTTTCTCTATGTATAGTATTTGTGTCAGAACAAAGATAAGAAAGAATGCAAGAATAAATACTATGAATAAATTCAAACAACATATATAAATAATATAGAAAATAATAATGAAAGTGATATATCAGAAATGATTGACTTATTCAGTCATGGTCCTTAGACCTATTCCTATGATGTTTGCTCTAGTAAAAGTATTTAAGACATCACAATCACAATTTAGAACCCCTTGTCCTTGCTTAGCAACATATAATACAATCTGATATGATATAAAATAGAATAAATAATATGATGATTATATAAGAAATATAATACAGTATACCAATCACAGAACATTGATACATAATTAAGATTAATACTGTGGATCCTTAGATCCTTTAGCCTCCCAAAGTGAGGGGAGTTACTAGACCGGATGATGGCTTCTTCTTCAATCTCCTTTCTTCGACTTGGATTTAGTCTTCCGCATCTAGAGGTTCCTGGACGTCATCCAATGGATAAATGTAAAGTTAATGACAGATCCGTGGATGAAGTTTCGCTAGTCCATGGTCCTTTACCGGGCTTCTTGGAGTGACCACACTCATTATCCACATATCACACTTTACTTTTAAATCTACACTTAGGGATACTCATACAGTCTTCCACGAATACACTATCCATTGAGGTCCACTAAGGCCAATTGCGGACCGTCTTTTAGTCCATGACGGTTCCTTGGTTGTTATATCTGCCAACACCAGCCAGAGTTACGTTGTTGACTCTTCTGGTATGGTCCCTCGTAGTGATTATTTCCATTGTTTAATGCTGTAGGGCCCATTTCATAAAATTTCACTTCAGTGGATTCTTCAGACACTTCCAATTCTTGATTTTGAGATTTCCTTTCCAAGTTACTGATTCTGCTACTCTTCCTTCTTGGTAGAGTGAGTTAAATTGTGTCTTCATTACGCTTCACTCTCAATTCTGGGATGTAGCTCTCCTCTTCTAAGGTTGAGATTTTCTCTGCCAGCCTATTGATTCTTGGAAACCTTTCAGGTTTCCAGATGTCAGCTGCCAAGGTATCCTCTAGAAGTCCCTGCCTTAGTCTCTCAATTTCATTACTGGAATGCTTATTGCAGTTAACAATTGCATGCTCCGGAGTATCTTCAACGCCACATTTCAAACATTGGTAGTAGTGGTACTTGTGCTATTATAAACCCAAGAAAGGAAGAGCTCTCCTCCAGCAGAATTGTCTACACTTAAAACTAGCTCAACATGCCTATATGAGTTTTTTGCTCTAGTGTGGAACCCCCTCTAATCCAAGATTTTTGTAAAAAAGCCCTCATGGATTCCATGAGAAAGGAAGAGCCCCTCAGATTGATGTGCCTATACTTACAAAAGGCACTTCTGTGAGATTGTTGTCCATAAACTTGTCAAAAATTGGCCACACTTAAAACTAGGCCAAGACACACACACATACACACATACACACACATATTTACTTCCAATTTAAGTTTAATTGGACCCCAGCCTCAATCCAATATTAAAACAATGCAATATGCAGAGACCCTCTAGAATTGCTCCGTGACTCTCTCATTTCTCACATCATAAACATATGATTTTTCTCCTATGAGAATAACACTACATATGGTGTTATCAGGTAAAGCCTCATGAAATTCACAGATAATTTTAATGTTTGTTCTGTCATTCACCACAACCTGTTTTCTTTTTGAAGTGTTTATTACAAACATGGGTCTCTGTGCCTTGAATTCATCTGGTGTGTAATACATGTCAGTATTGCCAATTGTAGAAAACAGTAAACAAAATTTGCTTGTTTTAGAAATATTCCAAAAATATATAAGCAACAACAACAGGGGCCATCTATGAGCAAATGTCTGAACTCGGTGAACACTTGGGAACAGGCCAACTTTTTTCAATACTACATTATTTTTAACTCTTTCTGTTAGTAATAGGGAATGGTAGTAAGCATTAGACAAAGTACTTTGGAGCCGAATATGCCTTTCTTAAGACGTCGTATATTACTAAAATATCTTTAATTCACATATTTCTCATACCGCCGTATCTTGTTCTATTAGGCCTCTTCAAGAAAATTGCCAATTAGTGAAAATTAATTGAGCACAACAGCAAAAGAGGTACTAATAGGGCAAGCATACAATGATATGGGGATATGTGAATTGTTGGTTTCTTCGATTCAGATAAATGGATCGAATTGAAACTGGGATATTTTGCATTTTTCTTATACAAAATCTGATATTTGATACATCTAGCTTATTTGTTGTAATCCACTCTTATTTAGGGTCGGGCCTATACCTGTCACAGCTTGTTATACAAAAATCAATACATAACACTCAGTGCTGGGTCAGTGCCTTCTGGGACATGCATATTCGTGCCGGGATTTGTGCTAGGTCAGTGCCTCTGAAGGTCGCTGTTTTCTTGTCAAGACCCGGTTCTCAACCGGCCTGGGAATCAATATATTGATTTGTTCTTTTGCATTCAGCAATTCCATTAGCAGTTATTAGCATTATTGCCAGTTGGAGGAGCAGTTCCTCAAATTCCTGCATGGCGCTGTGAGCATTGGATCAATACATTAATACCTCGGATTCCCGAGGTGTGGGTGTGTAGGAGTGGGGGCAGGATTGCATGTACACCCAGCAGAAAAATGGGAGGTACGCACAGGAGAAAATACTCCAGCTATGCAGAATCACCCCCATAAATATAATTATCCTAGGATCAAAATTAGTAACAGATTAGAGAAACAAAAATTATAATAGGGCTTGGATACAGCTACCAGCCATTATATTTTTATTTTGAACACAGCACTTAAAACTAAGCCAAGATGCACCCCCACCTACACCTACCCACCCCCCACATCCATACATATTTACTTCCCGGCACACTTCTATTGCATCATGTTCTGCAATATTAATTAATTAAATGCTTATGACATAATGTGCTGATGTGGTGTTTTCTGATTGGCTCTGTAAAACTATATAAGGCAGGGCACAGAGCAGATTCTTCACCATTGCTGGCTCGGCAGTGGAACCCACAAGTGGGGGATAGAACCTGAACAGGCTCCACCAAAGTATAGGAGACTTGAAGCATATAATTTGGCGGAATAACCCAAGTAAGGTCATAGAAACAATATACACTGATACAATAAAAGAAAATTCTTGATTTGATTCCCAGGAAATTTTATATAAATACCAAAGCAAGAAATATTAACACACATACACACATACACACACACACACACACACACACACACACACACACACACACACACACATATACAGTACAGTGCTGAACCCAATTGATATTTTTTATTTACTATAAAGTTTTGAATTGAAACCCGGGAAATTGTATATAATAAACAAACAACAAAAATGCCGAATCAAAAATATTGTAATCAATGCAATAAAAATATATTTAGCTCTAATTGGGCCAGACACCAAAAGATTTGTAACCCAGACAAATGCAGAACTCCCACGAAAATTTGCCCCAAATGCAATAGAAAATACAGCATGCAATACTTCACATATACACATAAAAATACTTGTTCTGCACAGCCATCAACATTGCCCCCACAAGCATCTACATCTGGTCTGAAGAGAAAGCATGAAGCACCTCTTAATGCCAGAGCAGCAAAGCAGCCATGCTTTGCACCTATCCATAGCAGTTTTAATGCCCAACTTAGGGATTATCGGTTTGTATCAGAGCCAAGATGTGGTATTGAGAATTTCTTGAACAGTGTAAAACCTGATCTGCAGGCAATTCTAAATGCACAAAATGGCTCTTATAAGCTGTCCCTCAAATTGTATACACAATATAAGAAGTCAAATGGCACAAAATTTACACAGCCCCACATAACAGAAACTGTACCTGTATATTCAAATGCAAATTCGGACAGAATAATAAGCAGGTTGATAGATCAATTGAACATTAAGCACTCTGAATTTGCAGCAAGAGAGTCTGGATGGAGCCTATGCGGCTCTCCACACAAGTTATATGTTAATATTTCTGAATTCAGCCCATTACAAGGATCTACATATCTGCCATTACCTGCAAATATTAAAAACAGAAGAGCCGTGGTTAATATTGAAAATAATGATGATAAATGCTTTTTGTGGTGTATTTTAGCTGCTTTGTATCCAGTTTCAAGGCATCCTGAGCGAATAAGTTATTATAAACAATATGAACATATTTTTGACGATGCAATGGAGGGTTTAGAATATCCAATGACTGTTCAGAATATTGATAAATTTGAAAAAAAAGGCCCGGGATATCAATGGCAAACAATTATCTATTAATGTATATATTTATTCCACTGGCCGTGGCAATTGCTTGATAGCACCTCTCAGAATCAGTATACTTGATGATGATTCTACTGTTCCGATTGATCTGCTCTTAATTGAAGAGAATGGCACAAATCATTACACTCTGATACATAATCTTCTAGCTTTAGTGAGAACACAACTAGATAAATCCAATAGAATATTCAGAATATGCAGAAGATGTTTAAGGGTATTTGATGGTAGAAAAACAGTGAATGGGGTTTGTAAAGTGAGTGCAGAAATTGCCAAAAACAAGTTAATTGAGCATCTGAAATACTGTGGCAATCATAAACCTGTTCATATGGTGATGCCAATGCCAAGTGAGAATTGCAAATTCAAAAAGTTTGAAGCCTTGTTGGAACACCCAGCATATATTGTCTGTGATTTTGAATCGAATCTCAAACCTCTTGCATTCTGCAATCCAGATCCTGAAGAATCTTCAATTACACCATACCAGCTACATGAACCTTCCAGTTTTTGTTATGTGGTTGTACAGGATGGTGTTGTTACCAAAATAGATTCATACATGGGGCCAGATGCCATCAAAATATTTGCACATAGAATAGAAAATGAGTGCCGTGACATAGCATCTAACATCTTATTAAAATCAAAACCCATGTTGCCTTTAACAGAGAAACAGATTGAAGATTTCAACAATGCAGAAAAATGCCCGGTATGTGATTCTGAATTTTCAAATACAAATATCAAGGTGCATCACCATTCTCATACAGATGGTCGATATAAACAGGCCCTGTGTAATAGCTGTAATATTAAGATCAAGAGACCAAGATTTGTCCCCATATTTTGCCATGGAGCATCCAATTATGATTTCCATCATTTGATCAGGTACGAGGGGTTTGAGAAGCAGAATTTAAATATTTTAGCTGAAAATGATGAGAAATATATATCTATTAGCAAAATAATTAAAGTTAATGGATTTTCTATTCAAATAAGATTTCTTGATTCTTACAGATTTTTATCTGATAGCCTGGATACACTGAGCACTCGATTATCTGATGGTGAATTCAAAATCACACGTGCAGTGTTTCCAAATCAGGACCCGAAATTAATTAGGCGGAAGGGTGTATATCCATATGATTATGTTACAGATTTTTCTAAATTTAATGAGTGTTCTCTGCCTCCACAACATGAGTTTTACAGCAAAATCAGAGGATCTGGAATCACTGATGAAGATTATCACCGTGCCCAATTGATGTTTAACAATTTAGAATGCCGGACATTTGGTGATTATCACATGGCATATTTGAAACTTGATGTGACCATCTCAGCAGATATAATGCAGGCATTCAGAAAATCTTGTATGCAAAATTATGGACTGGACCCAGTGTATTTTTTCAGTGCCCCGGGCCTAGCATGGTCTGCAATGTTTTTAAACACCAAAAAGCAATTGGATTTGATCCAAGATCAAGATATGTATCTGTTTGTGGAGGAAAATATAAAAGGAGGCATGGTGCAATGTTCTCAGAGATATGCCAGAGCAAATAACAAATATATGCCTGATCATGATCCAGCACGGCCATCAAATTATATATTGTATGTGGATGCAAACAGCCTCTATGGTCACGCAATGATGCAAAAACTGCCATATGCAGGGCTTGAGTGGGTCGAAGATTTCAATATTGAGGATCTTCAGGACTTTGATGACAGTAATTATGGCTTATTCTTAGAGGTTGATTTGACAATTCCAGATCATTTACATAACAAATTTTCTGATCTGCCCCCAATTCCCGAGGTTCAGTGCTCACCTGGCTCTAAACAGAGGAAATTGATGATGACACTGGAGCCAAAACAGGGTTGTGTCATATATTACAAAAACCTCCAGTTCCTGATGAAGCATGGTGTTCAAGTGACCAAACTTGGCAAAGTCTTAAGGTTCAGGCACTCAAGATGGTTGAAACCATACATTGATACAAACACGGAGCTTCGAACATCTGCAAAGAGCGAATTTGATAAGAGCTTGTTTAAATTGATGGTTAATTCTGTGTATGGCAAAACTATTGAAAATGTCAGAAAACATACCGATGTTAAAATAATTACTGACCCCAGCCTGAGCAAAAAATTGGTTGCAAAGCCCAACTTCAATTACAGAAGAATTTATGATGAAGATATGGCACTTTTCAACATGAAAAAAACAAGGATTAAGTTTGATAAACCTATTTATGTAGGGGCTGCAATATTGGAATTGTCCAAATTACATATGTTAACATTGTATTATGATGTGCTGAAACCTTTTTATGGTGATAATGTAAAATTGATGTACATGGACACGGATAGTTTTATTCTTGATATTAAAACAGAAGATGTTTATCAAGATATTGCACAGCCTGAATTGTTTCAATACTTTGATACCAGTGAATTGCCAAGCCATTTGAATATTCAACACCACAACAAAAAAGTGCCCGGCAAGTTAAAAGATGAGACACTTGGTGATGTTATTGTGGAATTTGCTGGGTTAAGTGCCAAGATGTACAGTTTTAAAACATGTAATGCTGTTGTCAAAAAAGCCAAGGGTATTGGCAAAGTAACTGTGGAAAAAGAGCTCCAATTTGAAGATTATAAAAATTGCATCAAATCCCAGAGTTTAATCAGAACATCAGAATCCAGAATTCAGAGTGTGGATCACTTCTTGACTAGCAATGTTGTAAGAAAAGTGGCTCTGGACCCACATGATGATAAGAGATGCATTTTATCATGTGGCATACATACTTTAGCATGGGGGCATTGTGATTTGAAAAATGGCAATCAATGCACAAGCACAGAGCATGATTTGAAATAAATAAACATGCCTATGAACTTATTTGGGTTTAAAAAACAAGGTATTATGGACCTGCCAACCCCACAACCCTCCTCTGATATGCTGTCTAAACTAAGTGGCTTGTTAATTATTCATCTGAACAGCATATTTACAGATGTTGATGATGAAACAGGCAAAATATTGTACATATTTAACAACAATTTAAATCATTACCAATTACCTGTAGGTGGGCAATTGCAATTTATTACAACTCCTGAGGGTGATGTTAAAATTTCAGTAGGGAGAAATATTTACAGAATTAAGCACTCAAACATGATTTCTGGCACTGTTTATACTGTTTCTGCTGGTGACTGCTTATATATTGAGGTCCCTGGATTTTATGACAAGCTTATACCCTTTTTTATAGAATTAAGAATCAGATATTCAATAATAAATAAACACTAAACAAAATGCCTAATGATATTTTTGGCCATACAAGACATGAAGATCACAGTGATGAGATTCTGATGCTTGATGTCAGAGTCAAGAAATTAAGAAGTGATTTACAAGCTTTACAAACCACACTCAATGCCAGTCTTCAATTAGAAATTACAAATTTACAATCACAATGCATGGACCCTCTTCTTAAAATTGATTCTGAACTCAAATTGCTGCTTCAGAAATATACTGACCTGGCGACATTAGATAATTTTCAAAGTTTGGAAGAAGCAGTTGCAGCTCTTCAAGCCAGATTTAAGACCCAGGCCACCAGCTCTGAGCAATTGAAACAACAATTGGAAGAGCAAATAAATAATGTCCAGGCACAGCTCCAAACAATTGTCAAAAGCATAAAATCACAAGAAGATTTTGATCTAGTGATTTCCACTCTAAAGGAACAGATTCAGTCACTCCAAATACCTAATCTGGACCCTCTGAACAATGCCATAGCCGAGGTTAAAGAAAAAATTGAGACACTTGAAAATTTTATGAACAATTTGCCATCTTCTGATGCTTTAAATGCAATAACTCGGAGTGTTGCAAACATCAAGCTGCAACTTGAAACATATGAAGATTTTGGAAAAATTCAAAGTTCCATAACCCATCTTGAAGGTACAATAGCAGCAGTGCAAAGTGATTTGGCAAATGTACTAGAATCCCGATTGCCTGGGATTGTAGATACCCTTGTTAGTGTCCAGCAACAAATCACAAAGCTTGAAAACCTCAACACTGAATCTGAGCTATCTCATTTTCATCACTTGATTGATGATATCCAAACAAAACTTGAAATTTTACAACAATCAACACCCTCTCAGGCAGATATAGCCCTGCTCCAAAATGCTATGCAAAATGTGGCTCATGCTTCTGAATTAAACACTGTGAAATTGGCACTTGAATCTTTGCAAAATACAGTCTCAAATCTTCCTACATCACAGGAACTTAAAAATATTAAGAGAGCAGTGAATAGGATATTGAAATCAGAAGATATCAAAAATATCCAAGCAGAGATCAAACATCTCACTCAGACAGTGGCCACTCTTCCAACCAATCAAAATATTAATGAACTGCATGCCCTGTTTGAGGATATCAGAAGGCAGGTCCATGATCTTACAGCTCAAAATTCAAAATTGGCAGTTGTTGAAAATTTGCAACAAATTGTAGCTAATATCAAGCAACAGCTAGGGACCATGGAATCCAATCAAGCAAATGCTCTGTCTGTTTTTGCCACCCAGCTTCAAGATATTGTGCAGCAATACAAGAGACTTGCTGTGGACATAAAAATAAAGCCAGGCCATGATGATGTTGTTAGAACCATCAATGAGCACCTTGAATCTGTAACAAGCAGATTGCTTACAGCAGAAAAAGAAATAACAGGCATAATTGAAAATCCTAAACATACAGTAATTCTTGAATTGTACAGCATCCCCAACAAAGAATATGATTCTCCATTTACACCAGGTGGCAAAATATATATGCTGTCCCCTGCACAATTTTATTACCAGTTTTTTGTTGGGGGCACACTGAGACCAATCAAGATCAAATATTGGCTTCAACCACAGGCACACCACTACCCTACCTTATCAATAACAAATGCTGATAACAAAGTGAAAATCACCAGTGTAGAGCTACAGGATTTTACAGACCCCAATACATTAGAAACAGCCTATGTAGAAGATGATGGCACTCTGGAATTTAAAATACAGATAGGGGACAAATTATATTTAGAAAATCCTGCAGTATCAGCTGCTGAACACCCCATAGTTGCAATATTCTTGTTTACATATTATGTCTAGAAAAATTATTGTTGATGAATTACACAGACAGGCCAGACATAATTTTAAGAGACTCCCAGTAGTCACAAAGGCCATAGATGATTTATGGCAAAGCGACTTGATTGAGTTAGCAAGTGGACAGTTGAAAAACTTAGACAAAATCAACAAGGGCTACAAGTATCTACTCACTGTAATAGACACATTTTCAAAATTTGCCTGGGCTGTGCCACTCAAATCCAAGACTGGAACATGTGTTACAGAAGCTTTCAGAACAATCATCAATCAGAGTGGAAGATCCCCGCGCTATTTGCAAACAGATAATGGCAAAGAATTTTATAATTCAGTGTTTCAACAATTTATTAAAAGCCAGTCAATAAAACATTATTCGAGTTACAGTGACCTCAAAGCCTCAATTGTAGAGAGATTCAACAGAACCTTAAAAAATCTTATGTATAAACAATTTACACTGCAGGGTAATTATAAATGGGTTAATATTCTTCCAGAACTTCTACATAAATATAACAACTCGGTCCATTCCACAATCAACATGAAACCCTCTGAAGTAATAAGCTCATCTGATGAGCAAAAATTGATCAGCACTGTTTATTATCCTAAATATCGGCCAACAACAAGAAAGGCCAGATACAGGGTAGGGGATCAAGTAAGAATCAGTAAATATAAGCACTTATTCAAGAGAGGCTTTACAAGAAACTGGAGCACTGAATTATTTACAGTGTTCAGGTTAAACCCGGGACCCTTAACACATATATAATAAAGGATCACCGAGGAGAAATTCTCAAAGGCAGGTTCTATGAACAAGAGCTCAGCAAGACTAAACAGCCTGACACATATCTCATAGAAAAAATCATCCGCAGAAAAGGCAAAAAGTTACTTGTCAAATGGCTGGGTCATCCGGAAAACAGCTGGATCGATGCAAACAAAATAATAATATGAACACCTGGGATGTTATAAAAAGGCTGCCAGAACCTGAACAGCAGAATAAGAGAAATGGAAAATTGCTGCCTGATAATATTAGGTGTCTTATTGTTGGGCCATCTGCTTGTGGCAAAACTACACTAATGGTTGATAATTTTTTATTGGCACCCAACTGGTTAGACTGGAAAAACAGGCACTTGTATATCTTCTCTAAGAGCTTGGAACAATTAAAATATCAGCAGCTGATGAAGCTATATGATGGATTGGATATTGCCACTTTTGAACCAGATGTTAAGCCACTTGATGAATGTCTCGATAATTCTGTTGTTGTGTTTGATGATATTATATTGGATAATCAAAACAAGGTTAGAAACTTCTTTACACAGGGCCGGCACAAAAACATTGATTGCTTCTACCTGGCACAGACTTTTTCTAAAATTCCGAAGCAACTGATCCGGGACAACAGCAATTTTATATGTGTATTTCATCAAGACCATACTAACCTTAAACACATACATGATGAATATGTAGGTGGGGACTTGAGCTACAATGATTTTTCCAAGTTTTGCAGCAGGTGCTGGAACCAGGACAGTTATGGGTTTGTCACAATTGATATGACAAGAACACCCAATAGTGGCAAATACAGAAATAAAATCAACAATTTTCTAGACGTTGAAACATTTTCTAGACGTAGAGACGTATATAAATAAACATGAAAAGGCCAATCATTGATGATCTTAAGTTAAGAGATTATCTTGTAAAAAGATTTAAGGGATGGAAATCAGAGAACCGGGGAATTTATGAAAAACACAAACAAACAGAACAGCCTGTAATTGATGCTATTAATAATTTAGGTAAAAATATCAAAACTGTTACAGAGCAAAATCAAAATTTGCTCACAGAGCTTGTACCTGTAGCTGCTAGGAACATATTAGATTATCCATTCACTCCACTTTCAAGTATTCATACACCTAGTCCTATTGCTCCTAGAAGAATTGAGGCTTGTCAGGATCCTATTGAATTGGGTCTTCTTGCTCAAAAATATTTAACAACACCTAAAGACAATAAAGATGAGGTGTTTGGCTTATATGCTGACACAGAGCTTGATGGCAGCATTATTCATAGAATTGGCAATTTCAGAGTGACATTTATGGGAGATGATATAATTGTATATTCAGAATCTCGTCTCGGAGAAAAAGGTGCTTTTGTTAAGTACTCCGGAACACCTGGATTGTGGGAACTGATGACTAGGAAAAGACCTGGCAGCTATACAGATCAAGATTATGAGGATTACAAAGAAATATTAATAAAATCAGATGCTCTATACCAGAACAATGATCCCACACAAAAAAGAGTCAAGTCGAGCAGTGGGGCAAAATACAACAATTTAATCAAGCCCATATGGTCACAAATCAAGACTGGCAGTGGAATCAAACAATACAACACCCTGCCTAAAGAATTTGTATGGGTTGATGATGTCAGGAAACTTGTAGATAGGTTGTTGGTGATAGCTGGGGAGGAAAATGCTGGGAACCACAATTTTTACAATGAAAAGGTTGGAATTATGGACATGATAAGCACAAAATTGTCTAATTTTATAGTGAATGATCCTAAGGGGATTGGATATCTCATAAAAATTATTAATACTCTACCACCTAAATTTTGGAATATTTCTGAGGGTCGGGGCCTTGTTAATGATATTATAAACAAGCTGCCATTTGAACTACATATTCCAGGCTATCAATATTGTGGTCCCGGTACAAAACTGGATCATAGATTAAACAGAGGGGATCCTGGTGTTAATCCCTTAGATGCTGCTTGTAGAGACCATGATATTGCATACAACACACATTCTGATCTTGACAAGAGACATGTTGCAGACAAGAAATTAGAAGAGGCTGCATTTGGCAGATTTGTAAGCAAAGATGCTTCTTTGAGTGAAAAAATAGCAGCATTGGGGACCACCATAGCTATGAGCACCAAACAAAAATTGGGGTGGGGGTTGTGAATATGTATATAATAAACCTACAATGAAGGCCAAGGGTGTTATGTATCAAGTACTTTATGCAGGTCTCAAATCTCTTAAAACTATTGACAGCCTTTTAACCAAAAAGCAGCGCAAGAAAAAAAATTCTTGTATTGCAAAGGGACATGGTATGAAATTGTTGCTTAGCACCCCCCAATTAAAAAAATTACAGCAATCAAGAAAAAAATCACATGTGGGGGGATTCATATTTACCATCCCTGCCATCTTAGCTGCTCTCGGGGCTGTGGGGAGCTTGGCTGGGGGTTCAGCTGCCATAGCAAAAACAGTAATAGATGCCAAGAAAAATAGGGCAGAATTAGATGAGCAGAAGCGCCATAACCTGGCAATGGAGAAAAAAGGCAAGGGTGTTAAGAGAGCCATGAATAAGTTTAAAAAAAACAAGAGCCGCTTACAAACCAAGATATTGAAGCTTTAATCAGGCCATTGGGCATCAAACATTTTAGAGGTGTGTACATGTCTGATTCTTTACCGGAGCAACCACTCAACAAAGAGTGTGGCATTGTTAATTTGGATGAGTACAAAAATCAGGGCACTCACTGGATCTGTTATCTTAAATATTTAAAAGATGAGGCATTTGTGTTTGATTCATTTGGAGGTGTTCCACCTGAAAATTTAGTAAAATATCTAAAATCAGCTAATCTTTATTACAATAATGCCCGTGTTCAAAACTTCAAAGATGTTAATTGTGGACATTTGTGTTTGTTTGTTCTTAGATACATGTCTCAAATAAATAAACCATCAATTGAAGATTTTCAAAAAGCCTTGTGGTATCTGAAACATCATGGGGGTATTCCATCTCACCAGCCAAAATTCAATATTGAAACTCAAATTGCATGATGACATAGTGTATCCCAAAACAATAGCTCTCAGGGCATTTTATGGCATGTACTTGATCCCTAATATTACACACCACAACAACACAATTGCAGTTGGGGATGAAAAAATTGTCATCACTCCAGGGCAGTATAATCTATCCACTCTAAATGCTCAATTACCCAGAGGTGTAGTGTTAAGTCAAAATTCTGTCACTCACAGAGTAGAGATTGTTTCTGCTACAGAGACAGTGAATCTGGGTACTATAGGAGAGCTGTTGGGCTTTGAGAACAACACAAAACTTGAAGCAGGCATCAAACACACTGCTATGAATATACCTAAATTCTTAGCCATAGAGACTCTAAATATTCACTGTAATGTAGCTGAGGGTATGATCACCAAATCAAATGGCATAGGCACTCACAAACAAACAGGCATCATTGCAACATTCAAACCTAATTCTGAATTTATGGAGCCTATTATCTACAATCCATCCCCAACATTATATTTTCCTGTGTGCCATAATAGAATAGATTATATTGAATTGATGGTCACTAATGAAAAAGAAGAATTAGTTGATTTTGCTGGAGCCACAACAACTGCTATCATAGAGATTAACATTTAAATAAAAATACATACAATGGAAAATATTGAGAGTTATGAGCTTCAATCATTCCCTCCAAACAGGAGGACATTTGCAAATTTAAATCAACCCAACACAGAAATTGAGGTTGATCTTGATGTAGGGGATGGATTTATACACCCCCACAGAGCAGATCTATACATCAAATTTGATGTTGTAAAGCTCGATGGAACAGATTATCCGGCAAATTCAAATATAAGACTTGTAGACAATTTTGTGCCGCATCTGTTCTCTGAAATTGAGATCAGAAAACATGGCGTTGTTATAAACAGAGTGGATTATCCCGGCATTACCTCCACAGCTTTGGCCACATTAAAATTATCCAAAACCGAGGCTTCATACTACAAAATAGGAGGATTCGAGGCTGGTGATAAGATATTATCTAAGAACCACACAGTGCTGTTCCCCATGCGCCTGTTGCCAGGATTCTTCTCAGATTTCAAAGATATTATGTGGAAGGGTGGGTTAAGAATCACATTTAGAAGAGCTGCAAATGATAACAATGCTTTGATGAGGTACAGTGCAATAAACCCTACAGGGGAAGCTCTGCCTAATACCCTACCAGATGCAGGCAAATGCATTATTCAGACTATGGAGTTAAGAATCCCTGTTGTTGAGTATGAGGCCAGTTATGGTCTTAAATACAAAGCAGATATTCTAAAAAATCCACAGGTTCCTCTGCAATTTTATACATATCAATGTGTACAGAAGCCCGCAACTGGTACATATTATGAGTTTGATGCTACAAATTCATTCTCCAGTATTCAATATGACATGCCTGATTTTGTGGTAGTACTGTTTCAGACTGGGAGACACAATAATCAGGAAAAAAATTCAAGTAAATTTGATAACTGCAACATCAAGAACATATATCTTAAAAATGGCAGAAATGAGGTATTTCCTAGAGAAAATTACAATTTAGACATGTCCAAGAATGATTTCCTCAAATTATATGAGGCTTTTTCGGCTTTCAAGAGGGTCACTACTGGCAATACTGACATGTACTACACACCTGATGAATTCAAAGCACAGAGACCCATGTTTGTAATTAACACTTCAAAAAGGAAACAGGTTGTGGTGAGTGACAGAACAAATATTAAAATTATCTGTGAATTTCATGAGGCTTTACCTGATAACACCATATGTAGTGTTATTCTCATAGGAGAAAAATCATATGTTTATGATGTGAGAAATGAGAGAGTCACGGAGCAATTCTAGAGGGTCTCTGCATATTGCATTGTTTTAATATTGGATTGAGGCTGGGGTCCAATTAAACTTAAATTGGAAGTAAATATGTGTGTGTATGTGTGTATGTGTGTGTGTCTTGGCCTAGTTTTAAGTGTGGCCAATTTTTGACAAGTTTATGGACAACAATCTCACAGAAGTGCCTTTTGTAAGTATAGGCACATCAATCTGAGGGGCTCTTCCTTTCTCATGGAATCCATGAGGGCTTTTTTACAAAAATCTTGGATTAGAGGGGGTTCCACACTAGAGCAAAAAACTCATATAGGCATGTTGAGCTAGTTTTAAGTGTAGACAATTCTGCTGGAGGAGAGCTCTTCCTTTCTTGGGTTTATAATAGCACAAGTACCACTACTATTGGTCATTGTGACTTAAGTTAAATCGCTTGAAGTAAGACTTGTATGATCCATGGCCATATATCAAATGGACCATGCCCCTTGTTGGTTTGAAAAACTTTTTCCTTATCCTCACATCAGGAAGATATCATACTAAAATGATTGTTGTTGATAATTTTCCACGAAATTGCTTGAATTTAATTTACGAATTGCCTGAGTAGAAATACACGTGATTGACACATTTAAACACTTTGGTGAAACTGGTTACGCCAATTTTGATGGTTGCATTTTGTAAGGGTATTGTAGTTAAAAATTGTAGTTAGATCTTGTAAAATGCATCTTGGAAATGCAATGATTACATTTTTGGAAAACTACTCCTCGTTATTTTCAGTGAACCTTGGAGAAAAGACTGCGTAGTTGATATGGATTTCTCTTTCAGGTTTCATCGAACTACTTATTTGTGTGACGTGTAAATTGGCCCGAAAGCACTGACGTTCTTACGAACTTTGAGGAGCCGTACAACAGTGCGGCATTAACCTCCAAAGCAAATTTGTATGTTCAGCTGTTTGTAATAATAATTAATATCCCGGCCTCCTTAATTGTTGTGGTAGCTTCCCTATTATTAGAAGATTAAAGCAGAACGTTACACACTCTTCGCCTGAGCGTGTATGCAAAATTTTTAATAAGAAAAATGCTTTTAAGAAACTCATTGGGCCTCCCCGATGGCGCAGTGGTAGCGTCATCGCCTTGGTTGAGGTACATAGTGGTTCGGATCCCACTTTAAACTGTAGGTCCAGTCCCGATTAGCCTTACTGTGTATAAAGTGGAGTTAAAACACGAAATCAAACCAAATCAAGAAACTCCAGCTTATGAGCACGGTAACTTGTGCAACCAAATATTTAGCATGTTTCTAGAAAATTAAAAATTTCGGCACATTACTAACGAGAATGTTTTTTTCAAATTTTACAAGCTTATTGAATACGAAATTCCATTATTTTTGAAAACACAGGAGATAATCTAACGCCCAGGAAATCTTAGAAAGAACGAAATATGCAAGGCCAGAAAATATTACAAATGTACATCAAATTCCTGACTAAATCTTTGTCCAATGAAGTAGATTACGTGATAAGAGAATTTCATAAAAATACGTAGGATTTAACTATCATTCATACCTAACTTATTTTTTTCTTAAATTTCTTTAAATTTCAAGTGAATTCTTGAAGTGTAATTATTTACACCTATTTAAACATGGTATATTAAAAACATCGTGTTCAAAGCAACTTGTTTAAAACACTCGACTTTGTTTGTTTTTTTACAAATATTTGAAATTTTTAAAAAGTTTGTCACAGTGTTTTAAACATGATGTTTTACACTTGTTTGAAACATAATTTGATACTTTACATTTGATGGCATGTTATTATTTGCTTATTTTGCAACTTTGTCTTTTCATTCAATCAATGTAATATTGTTTACTGTGCACAGAAATGGGTTCAGTGGCTGGAAATGTGTATTGAGTAAACAAAGAAACTTGTAGTAAAAATATCATTGGGCCATGTTTAAAGCACCCGGCTATATTTCTCTCACAAGTACTTAAAACATTTTAAAAATTGAAAACTATATGGATGAAACAGTTTCGTTCCTCACTTCATTGTTAATGTAATATTTTGTTGTATTCACTATAAAATGTCATATTGCAGAAGACAGAGTAGCTACCATGCGGACTGATGGGGTCTGGCAACTATAGATTAGTTGAACCTTCTCGAACAGCCTACATGGAAGATTTAAAAATAACATAAATATGTATTCTGAGAAGTTAGTAAAGTTCTTCCTTGGACGATTGACATAATCCTTTTAATCAATATTCTTAGAAAATATGTCTCCTTGGTATAATATTTTAATCGTTTTATTTATTTAAGACGTATGTCTTGTTCTTCATTAGAGCACTGTTCAGAACGTTTAAAACAAATATAAGTGTTTGTTTTGTTTCTTTGAAAGAAGAACAAAATGTTTGGCAGCCCTGATTGAGTGGTACGTTGCATGTTACTAGTTTCCGAAGGTAATGGTTTACAACACTTCTTATCTTTACAGGCTCTTCTGGTTTTGCGCATGGTTGACTTCGCTTGTCGTTGCTGTCATTCTTGCAACGTCAACTTTGGAAAAGGCGAATAGAAACCCAATTGGAACGTCCCTTGAACACACACCAAATAAAGTAATTTTCCCAGCTGTTACAATTTGCCCATCAATAGGATTGAATATTACTGAAATTGAAATGGTTATAGCAGAGTAAGTATTTTCAAATGTCACCAACACGTCTGTGTTAGTAGTATTATTCATAGTTGTCAGCAATATATTCTCCAAATATTCAAATAAAATGTAGGTGTTTTAATCAGCTGTGGGTATGTTTGTAACAAGTGGAAAGTGATATCGGTGGTGTTTGTTTTGTTGTTGATAACAATAAGAACGAAGAAGAGAAAAAATTGGAAAAGTATCTTGAAGGTAACGTATTGAGAATAGCTATATGTTGTTTATAGGTTGGTTTTAGGTTCTTTTTTTTGTTTGTTTGTTTGTGCTTGTTTTATTGTTTTAGTTGGCCTCCCCGATAGAACAGTGGTAGCGTCGTCGCCTTGTAATCAAGGGCTCCCGCGTTCGATACCAGGTGGAGGTACAGTCACGGACAGTTCTGGGTTGTAATGAATGAATTGACTTTCAATGGAATCGTTACAACCCAGTAGTGTCCGTGACTGTACAAGTGGTTCGGATCCCACTTTAAACTAGGTCCAGTACCGATTAGCCTTACTGTGCATAAAGTGGACTTAAAAAACCAAATCAATGAATCAACCAATCACTATTGTTTTAGTCGGAATATAAAGAGAGTTGAAAAGGAGAAACATTTTATAGTGGATGTCAAATGTTAATGATGCCAATGGCTCTAGGGATTTTTAAAAGATGAATCCAAGATATATTATGTAGCCGAAAGGTTGGTTTGTGCAGACGAGCTTCGCTCTACAGCGCAGAAGATCGGTGAAGCTATTCACGATATTTCGCGAAAATCTTTACACAATAAACCATGTATTTGTGTCCGTAACACGGCGAACTTTTTTGCTTATAAGGAGAAACTGCTAGTGGCACGGCCTGGTGAGGTTCCTCAATTGAACACCCACAGGAAAGCTCGTGCCATAGTGAATACTTTGGGTGGAAGACAGAAGCTCGAGATGGGTATATCGGCAAAATACACGCAAGGGGGTTCAGCAGTCTCTACATCTCCAAGAAACGGACATGCGCAGTTTGTGCTCTCCAGAAGCCGCAGCACAAGGCACCCTTTTCGCTGCTTCCTCCCTTTCAGTGTTGTCAAATTTGAAGCGCAAACATTACATATTCAATCTTCTCGTTGTATCATTTTTGCGCCGAACTTCTTGGAATAAATGTAAGATTATGTCATAGAAGGATGATTAAAAATGAATAAAAGTTTGAATTAGATGCGATGAATCAAACTAAAAGAGATACATTGCTAAAATAGATCGTGCATGAATTCAAAGTTTTCCCTTCAAGGTGGAAACACCTGACGTTCTCGAAAGTGAAAGAATGGCGCAAAGAAAGGAAGACGTGACTCGCTTTCGGTATCAATGTCTCAAGTTTGTTAGTTTTTGAAGTGCTTGGATAGTTGTTGGAAATGATCCTGTGTGTGAAGCGAGAGGTGAACTATATCTAGGTTACGTCATTTGATGCAGTGTAGGTGTTGCCGTCTCCGCAGGTAAGAAATGACCGCTAGAAATGCATATGGTTAACGTAAACAAACGTTCTTGTCTGCTGACAGAAAGTTAGATATAAGGCGTGGGCTGGTCGACAAACTCCAAATTTGAACAAAGCTGTCGCGTTTCAATGAATGAGCCTAAGGTTCGATTTCAAGTTTGAACATGCCATTAGTTGCCATTTCTCTTTATATCACCAATTCTGATTAGTCGTTTATTAATTTCAAGCATGGGCGTCCGAAAAGGGGAAGGGAGAAAGGCCCTCCCCCCTGGAAAATGAATGTAAACAATTTTTCATTTTTAAAATGAAAAAAGGATATACAGGGTGTCGCAAACTACTTCAACAACGCTTGGGTGCTGGTAATATCATGAAAACAAGTACCTTTTCCTAGTAAACTTTACTTAGTTTCGGAGCTATAAGCGTTTGAAATATATCCTTTATGTATGCAACCCAACACAGCAAACGACCGCTCTGGCATAACTTCTAGGGGCACGCGGCAGGGTTTGCCACTAGCGTCACTTGGCAGTCTTACCTGAGCAAAATACGAATGAATAATGATACTTGCGATGTTGTAAGAAGTATTTACAGTACTTACAAACTTACCAAGGCAATGGTTTCCAATAAGTGTCGCCTGAATTTCAAAAACGCTTATAAAAAAAGTCTCCATCGTCTCCATGAATAATAAATCGATGAATGAGCAAATACTAAGATAATATGCTAGCCGCCTGGTTTCGAACACGCAGACTATAACAGTTTATTTGGAAATTATTAAAGTGAATGGATTATTTCGTGTGTCGAATCTTCATAAAAATTGGTTTTCAACCAACTATATTTACAAGAGTATTATTACAATACCATAAAAATTCAATTCAAACTATCATAGTTCGTTACTAAAACAAAACTATCAACATGTTATTATTAAGAATGCAAACAGGCAAAACAGGAGGACATCATATTAAGGCAGTCTGCCATCAACAACTGTTTGTCACGGTATCCAGTGACTTGTGTAAAACATCGTTCGATATTAATCATTTTGGTTTACTGATTCATTTTATGTTTAAATGTAAAGTGTGAGGTTTGGTTTATTTTGTGGAAAAATTTGTATCCGAGCCAGACGTCGGGAGTTGGGAGACGGGCTTTCTGAGTGACAGCCGAACTGTCAATACGGCTAAGTACTTGGCATATTTGCACCAAAACGGGTCGTCACGGAGAAAGGGAAGACTTATTTTCGTCGGGACCAACGGAGAATTCTCTGCGGGAGGCCGAAACTATTTTTCACGGATGACCAGGATAATCAGCTGGAGCCCAAGTTAGCAAGAACCGAGGACACGCCTTGTGACCGCATTTCGAGACAATAAACCGGGGTCATTTCCATCTCTTCGGAAACCCAAGCCAAGCCACTCTAACGTGTTTTTCAACGGACAATTTTGAATCTGGTATAAATCTACAGGACTTCAAGTTCAACACACAGTTTTTTTGTAGAGAGAGCCTCTCCGCGCTACACTCTCGCGTGACTATTGTTTTGTCTCCGTGGACTTCGTTTTTCTTACGTACCGTGAGCGAATTGGCGATAGAGAGTTACCAGTGTGCTCTTTATTTGGTGAAGCATTACGTGGTGGTTTGTTTTTAACAAGCGTGGACTACCATAAAAATGGGCGTCTAAAAAGATAGAGAAGGTAGGCCGTCGCCTTCCCCGACGCCTGAAACGATGCACCGCCACCATCCGGTGAAGCCAACGCCGATGACCGACGACGATTCCAGAAGGACGATTCCAGTTCGACGTCCGACAGAAGTACCGTTACGAGAGAGAGAGAGGGAAGGATGACTCTAGATCGGCGCCCGACAGAAGCCCAATTAAGACAGAGAGAGAGAAAGAGAGAGAGGGAGAGAGAGAGAGAGAGAGAGAGAGAGAGAGAGAGAGAGAGAGAGAGAGAGAGAGAGAGAGAGAGAGAGAGAGAGAGATAGATAGAGATGATTACAGGACGACGTTTGATTGATGCCCGACACACTAGAGAGATTCCGGACCGACGCGTGAACACGTGCAGCCGACGCTTGTGAGAGGAGAGACACGCGTCGTTCTATGAAAGTGCCCAATATCGTCGCAATCATCCATCGCCGCGTTCGACCTCGAAGAACATTTTCGCCACAAAGGAACCTTGTGCAAACCCTGCATCCAGGAAAGATGAGCGATCACACGATGTAGCAGAGTCTGGTAGAGTATTCTTCAGATGGTATATATCCATGTAAGCATGTATTGTTTGTATCAACGCCGTACCGTAAACGCCGAAGTCTCACTTATTTGCAAAGTGACTAAGGAACCCCGAACCTAATTTTCGTGTCTGATATTTTAGTAATATTATATAAAAGGTCATTTCATGTTCATATAGAATAATTCGATTGTGTGCATTCAGAGTTAGAAGCTCCATTCCATTATGTTAATGTTTCGTGTAAATTGTCAAAGTGTACTCCATTTTTGTGTAACCGACCGCCTCGTCGCGTCAATTAGCTTGTCAATAGTTGACCGATTAGTCTTTTTTATTTGTGGAAAGCGTATTTTATATTTCAAGGTCGTGCGAGTGTAGTATTATTTATTGCATAATGGATTTTTATGTAATTTTTGCTCGCGCCGACGATTGATTTGTGTATTCCGGCAGCTGGAGCCGATTAAGTTTTTGGTGTATTTGTTCTCAATGGACGAGAGAGGCTTGTGTGTATTACCCCCGTCCGAGAAACTTAGTAAATGTCGTGCTTACGACTTGATGTGCACGTTCACTCTTACGAAAGGTTTAACTACGCCGACACAATTGTTTTAGATAACTGCTTTCCGAGGGCTGGCGCATATTTGATTTAAAAGGACACAGGAGCGGGCAGACTAATGACCTAAATTCACGTAAAGGTTCAAACAAAAAGGAAATGGTATGTTGATCAGATCCATGATTTGTATGTATATTCACATGTGAAATTCCTCAGAAGTACGAATGAGAGAGAGTGAGTGAGGAGGCGATGTAAACAGTTTGTTGATTCCAATATTTTTTTTTGTTGATACAATATGTTCATATTTTTACCGTTGGTCAGTGTTATCATTTGATGTTTTTCAGGTATCTGGTATAATGTTATTATTGTTCGAGTCTACTTATCTAAGGTAAACCAAAAAGTGTAACATCTCAAGGTATTTATCCCCGCCTCGCACTAGTATGACAATAAACGACCGTCTGAGTACCGAACTAAAAAACCTGGACCGTAAGTAAAAGTCACGACCGGTTTCCCGTATCCATAATGACGTCTGGCCCCGTGCCGGGGTGTGAATGATACGTCATTCCGGGGACCGTGAGTGCACTTATTACATGTTTATGAGCAATTATTACTTTTTGTAATTTCTAATACATATAAACTGTTTTGAGATATGGTAGACTATGTGTTTTCTTTTCTAACAGGACTTGGGGCAATGTTTCTGACAAGCAAAAATACATTGATTTCATTATCGATATGAACAGGCGTGTGTTTAATAGCAAGTTTCTAACGAAGAAAGATGAAGATATTTGGATAAAATATAATTTCAGGAAGGCATTTGAAACGGTAAGCTGAATAAAATAAGTTTTACTATTTTCATCCCACTTGTAACCATTTTTAACAACATAAGAACTATTTATTTTTGCTCAAGAAACACTCAAATTAACAATTCCATGCAGCAAATATTATATTAACACGTTACGTTATTAGCACATCTGTGTAATATAAAATTATAATTTCCCACAGGAATGTTTTTGGCATGACTATAGTATTTTTGTTTATAAGTAGATATTACCTATATAAAAACAGAGCTC
This sequence comes from Lepisma saccharinum, assembly GCF_977018435.1. Taxonomy (NCBI): domain Eukaryota; kingdom Metazoa; phylum Arthropoda; class Insecta; order Zygentoma; family Lepismatidae; genus Lepisma; species Lepisma saccharinum. Next base: position 47,114,983 of record NC_139237.1, on the reverse strand, counting down.
GATATGGACAGAAGCGGACCGGAACTGTGTTACTGTTCTTGAATATTTTGAACCTTCTTATCCTTCTGGTCACAAATGTCAACGGACCAATCCGGTTCGTTTCATATTTTCCATGTATCACTACATTTTCCTTTTCAACGTGAACTAAATTTTTAATGCTCTTTAATAATACATATTTTTGCATTTGTATAAACTCTATGTATATATCCCTCGTTGCCGCGATGGGACTTAGCTGAGTATCATAGCGTCTACGATGTCTTCTTCTTTAGTATCTTGTAGTCTTCTTTTTTACTATTCTATTTGTTAATTATTATTTTTAATTCGTCGTTTTCTGATGATTCTATTATTCTGAGAGAGGTATCCACATACACAAGATATTCACACAAAATGTAGGTTGTATTTTTATAGCCCTGGTTTCGTGGGTATGTAAGATACCAAACTATCGCAATATCGTGGCAAGGTAATACCTAAAACTACTGATAAAGCTAGACAACAGCGAATGCAAGCCACACGAATCTTCATGTGAATGATCTAGAAGAGATTCTAAGCAGATGTGAGTTTTAGGAATTTGAAATACAATAGAGATTTTCCGAATGGAGAGAAAATTTCAGAAAATACTTTTTCTGTCGTATTATCACGTTAGTGATAATCGTTGACTCTTGTCCCCTATGAACTCAATTACGCCAAAGCATCCTTGTTAATATGCTACAGAGAAATAAGATCTTGTTACTGCTAGATGCACACCACGTGCATAGTGTTTCCTTGTTTCTTTCCTTTGTTGTGCATTTATGTTGTCCTTCATTCTTTGCAACGATAAAACATATAGTAAAATTTCAAACCAAGTAAATAATAAATCGAATTTTGGATCAAAATAACAAAATGGAAATGACTTTCACTTGCACAAATTGATTTTTTAAAGAAATATTATTAATACAAAGTATTGAGGATAAGTACATCCGTGAGCGTAAAAAAAGCCCACCCTTGAAAGTCGCAATCTGCACAATGTGACAAAATGTAGTTATAACTGTAGTATAAATGGTGTTATGACAGATATGGGTTTGGTTCATTTACTTATTTTTGACGAATAATTACAGATAATTAAACACAGTTTTACTACATATACTTTTGCTCCTGCTTCATTACCAAAATTGCTATTGCTTCCGATAACTTGAATGAAGTCTACAAGTGTGTAACACTGTATATGATCCAGGATGCTGAGGACATTTACAAATTCATGTGAAATATAATTTCGTAGTAATTTTAATAAATAACGGTTGTTTGTAGAATGATTGTAAACCAAATTTTCAAGTAGAACGTAGTTCATTCATTGCTTTAATACACCTGAAATTGTTTTATGTGTTCATGTCGGCCTTTATTGCTCAACATCTTGTCATTTTTTAAGTCAGAAATTTGTATCTGCAAAGAAATACTTCCTAAAGAAGAACGAGATACACAGTTGGTATTTGGAAATTGTCCATACCATTGGAATTGCTGTAGTTTTTACAAATGGTTTTAGTTTTTTACCCGTACCGCTCGAAGTAAGTTTCCAAATTAATCTTATCTCATATTGTACCACTGTTTTACACATAGCATAGGCGGTAGACTAGTTCCAGCAGGCGTTGAAAAAAATCGGACCATATGCGCATTACGAAATTGAATAAGTCTTATACCTCACGATTATTGTGTTAACTACGATTCAAATATCTTCTGGAAATGTTGAACGTTATTTGCGTTGATATGAAAGGAAATTTCCTAGACTGGTTGAAAAGGATTTTCGTCCATGGTCATTCAAGGTCCATACATTCCAAAATGTATCTGCTGGGAAGGAACTTGGAACCCACAACTTTACATTCCGCACTCCATTGCTCACGTTAGTGAATAAATCCATTGGAGGGATTTAGAGATGGACATTACTAAAGCTGGTTCCAAGTGAGGTTGAGTGTATGAGTGTTGGATGTTTGCTCTAGCCTTTGGGATAATTGGACAATACTTGTAAACATTAGGTCAAAGAAATACTTGCATTCGAGGTGGAGGCATAGGATGATTTTATTTTTCACATTGCCGTCTTGCTAATACAGATGATGGGGTTACTTTTTCCAAAGTAACGTGAAGAACAAAGCCGTTTTCCTACATGGAAATATGTTGTTCATATTTTTCAGTTCGTTTATGCAAAAATACGTTGTAGGGAGCAGAAGTTGATGACAAAAAATATAGGTATATGACCTATAGAATGTTCTAAAAAATGGGAAAAATGACGTAAAAAATGCACAAAATGACCATTAAATTTGTTAGTTTCAGGTGAAAACTTGAAATGAAAAGGAAATTAAATAAAATGCAATCTTGCTTTAACAAGAAGGCGCCAAATGATACCACATGCAAATTCAATTAACATATGGAACGAGGATTTCCAATGGAAACAACTGAATAATTTCAAAACAATTTAATGAAAATGTCTTATACACTGAATGAATTGGTGAAAAATGCATTGATTTCCTCATCTTTGCCTGGTGATGTAGCGCGGTGTATTTCTGTGGCACTATAAAGAAAAAGAAATTATCACGATCCACGTAAGATAATTTTTGTTTACAAATTTAACAAATTGTATAAAAAATAGGGAAACGAAAATCAGGGACGCATCTGGGAAAGGGTTCATAGACACGCCCCCCCAGGAAAAAGTGCGTCGGAAAAGTGATTTTTAACATCAGAAATTGTTTGAAATATCTGAGTTTGCCCCAGACGGGCACCTGGTGGTTTCCCCCGACACAACAAAGACTTTCACCAGTTCAGCATTTCTTTTGCTCATAAACTGCAATCCTGCGAGATATATATAGCCCTGTGTTCACCTTGGTGAAAAGACTCTAGAAGATTGCCAAAATGAAAGATGTGACCAAATATGACGAAACTATACACTGAATATTGCTAAAAATACCGAAAATCGGGGAAAATGACCTTAAACCTGAAAATTGCAAAAAAATGCAAGAAAAATGCACTTTAAAATTATATTTTTTGGGTTCTAGACGAAGTGTAATATTGTGTATATTTAATGGGCATCGTGTCCGAGAAATCAGAAAAAAAATGACATTTCATCAACTTCCTCTCCCTAGTTATTAGATTGTGGCTAATTATCAAAGCACAAAAGGACAAGCTGAGCAAGTAAAAGTAGAAAGAATTCTGAATAACAATATGGACAACGAGACGAAGATGAGAGTAATTGAGGTTTTCTTTTCAGATTAGGATCAATGGCTTGTTTGTTGTATACAGTAATGAAGATCATATTTTAATACATAGCATTCTCTGCTATATTTGATAATATGTTTTTTGTAAGGCGCACCACTTATAATACCTGGCACCGTTTCTTAGTGTAGAAGGGATCTATATTCTTTGTGAACTGCGGAAAATATATTGCCTTCTTTTCTTGCTTTTGTAATGAGCATATCCAATTGTAATGCTAATATTTTGCAAACATTGTAAGCAATAAATATATAATCCCTGAAATAACAGTTGCTTGCCTGGTAAATTAGAGAGTCAAGATTTATGAGAAATATATCTGTATAGAGGGTCAACACTGTCTGTGTGCAATTTGTCTGAACTCGATTAAAATGTCGACTTACAAGCAGGATTTGTTGTTGTTAGAGTGGTCAATGGTATCCGAGACGGAGAACTGACTTAAATATCTTAATGTTGAGACAAGATTAATTAATATAAGAAACTGTATATGCAAGATGTATTGGTCTGGAATTTACAAGTGAGATATTAATTTGAATCATTTCAGAAAGTCAAAGTTCAGCAATTGCATTATATAGTTGAGTCACTTTATATTTTACAGACTCGCAATTGTAGCACCTTGTTTGTAAAATGTTCATGGAAACAAGAAGAGTTCGAGTGTTGTGAAAAGTTCTTGCCAACTTATACTTATGTGGGTCTATGTTTTACCTTCAATGGAATCACCGAGGAGAAAGCCAAAGGATGGTAAGTGATTAGGAAATAATAGTACAACATTATATTATTCTTTTAAATATTGATAAAAAATATGATGTGTGCAGCTATCTTTCTTGTATCTACTATTCATAAGCAACTGTTTATATTAATAAGTAAGGCATCATATCTGAATACTGCAGGATGTAAAGTTTTGATTCTTTTGGTGGAAGGCCACCGTTAGAATTTGTGAATTATTTATCCCATTCTAGCATTTATTACAACGACGAACGCACTGCGGTCACACCTGCATTTTGATGCTAGCATTGTTATCTAAAATACGCCACATCACATTGCAAGATTTACAAAAAGTACTGTGGTACGTAAAACATGGGAGTTTTTCATCTCTCCAGAGAGACTTCGGTCTTGGAACTGCAACTCGACGATGATATTATATATCCGAAATATATTGCTTTGAGAGCTTTCTACAGCATTTACGTCATTCAATGTAACTTCGTACAATAATACCATCATTGTGGTATTATCATTCCTCCTGGGCAATATAATTTATGCACTTTGCAAGCTAAATTTCCAAAATAACATATTGCTTTTACAAATTCAGTAACGCACAGAGTAGAGATTGTATCTACGAACAAAACGGTGGATCTATCTACGATGGGACAATTTCTATTATAATACCAAATTAGATTCAGGCATCAGGCACATAAGAACTTTCATTCCAAACTTTCACTGCAAAGTAGCGAAAGGAATGCTCATCAAAGCAGAAGAAAATGCAATTGGCAGTCACAAGGAAACTGGCATCATTGCTACATTTAAACCGAGTTTCGAGTTTATGGAACCGATCATCTATTGTCCTGCTCCACTAGTTTATTTTTCTGTTTCGCACGACAACATTCACCGACGAGAAAAATGACGTTGTTGATTTTGCTGGTGCAACTACCACAGCCGTGATAAAAATCAACGTATAAAAATCACCATTGAACATATAGAGTTACGAGTTGCAGTCCTTCGCTCCGAATCGGAAAACGTTTGTTAATCTTAATGAACCAAACAGAGAAATTGATATTGATGTCCATATTGGAGATGGGCTCATTCATCCACACACACCACATCTTTGTAATATAAAATTTGATGTAGTGAAAAATGAAACTGGTGAATCCAAATGCAAATTTGAAACTCACTGACAATTTCGTACCTTTTCTCTTCTCTCAAATAGCAGTTAGGAAGCATCGCACGGTCATCGACCTTATTGGCTATCCTGGCAACACTTCGACTACAGCGACGATATTGAAATTATCCAAAGTAGACAGTACTTACTATCAAGCAGGTAGATTCGAAGCCGGGATGAAAATTATAACAAAAAGTCACATTGTACTGTTTCCCATTCGACTGTTATTTGGATTTTTCTCCGATTAGAAGAATATCATGTGGAAAGGTGACTTGCGCATTACATATCGCACCCAAACGAAATAACGTTCTCATAAGATATAAAACATTGAATGCAGCAGGAACAGCCAACGATGCTACATTACCCGAAGCATGAAAATGTGTGATCAAATCTATGGAATTACTTATGCCTGTGGTAGAATATCAATCGAACTATGCTCTCAAATACAAAGTTAACATCTTGAAAAATCCTCAAATTCCTTTGCTGGTTTACACTTATCAATTCATACAGAAACCAGCCGAGGGCAAATATTTTTATTTCGACGTAACTAATCAATTTTCTAGTATTCAGTATGATATGTCTGAGTTTGTAGCTGTGCTGTTTTAAACAGGAAGAGGCGACGATCAGAAAAAAAATTAGTCAATTTTATAAGGGAAGATTAAAAATATTTATCTTAAGAACGGGCGTAATGAGGATCTCCCGCGAGAGAATTATAATTTGAATATAGTAAAATCAAGATTATTTAAAATTATACGAGGTATACACCGCATACAAGCGAGTGACTGAGGGAAATATTAATATGTATTACAATCCAGACGAGTTTATATCACGCAGACCAATATTCTTAATTAATACTTCGAAAGGAAAGCACGTGGTTGTGAATGATCGAACGAATATGAAACTTATATGTGAATTTCATGTTACCCGAAAATACGATATGTAGCGTACTTCTAATTGTGGAGAAATAATTTGCGTACAATGTGAAAAATGAACTTATTATAGAGTAATGTTAAAATTATTTAATGCAAAAGTTGAATTGATTATTTGAATTATAATGTCCGTATTATAAAGTGTGAATATTACAGTCTAGTATTCGAAATTTATTATCGATTTTGTCGAGTGCCAATTTATTCAGCACTCTGGTGTGCAAGTGATGGTGCTCACTGGTAATGCTATATTCTGTAATGATTTTCGATTTGTGGTCATAAAGGCACCGTTTGAAATATTCTATTATAAGTTTGGCAGTACATTTACGATTCACACCTTTGCCCTTTTTAGCTTCTATTTTATTAATTATTTTAATACAAAATATTTAGCTCTGAGTTCGGCAAATTCTGTTATGATTCGACATGCTACCTCATCTTTCATCTTGCCAATTCTTAATTTATTTTCATTACTTAATATTGGATGATTTTCTGGGAAGTTTCTGAAGTCAAAATGCTCTTTCATTGTTGCAAGATCACGATATAAGTAATCTGTTTTTATCGTAATTTTAAGTTATCATCAAATTTTCATTTTCTTATTATCTTGTTTCATTATATTGTTTGGTATTTTTTTGAAAAAAAATCTATATTTCCCGTCATTAGGTTTTCTTGTCATGTCGATGGTAGCAAATCCAAAATCATTTTCCCAGCAACGTGAACAGAAATTTTGAAATTTTGATATACCATGTCACCTCCCACATAATCATCATGTACATGTTTTAAATTTATGTAGTCCTGCCGAAATAAGCATATGAAGTTAGCATTGTCACGAAGTAGTTGTTTATGAATTTTGGAGAAAGTTTACGCCAGATAAAGCGGTCCATATTTTTGTGACGTCTTTGTGTGAAATAAGTTCGAATTTCATTTTGATTTTGGAGAATTAAACCACAACAGATTTTTTCAACTTTGAGAGAGGGGTTTAATTTTAGATGAGATACAATTCTATCAATTGTTTGTATTCAACTTGCTCTAGACTTTTGGAGAACACATACAAGTATCTATTGTTCCAATCTAGCTAACCTGATACAAATATGAAATTATCTATGAGTAAGTTAGTTTTACCACATCCGGAGGGATCTACGATGAAACAGCAAAGGTGGTTGTGGTAATAATTCACCTATACGATTCGTATTTTGTTCTTTATCTGGAGTCGTTTCACCACATCCAACACTACACAATCACGTTGCTTGCTTCAATCGACTCTGTTTCGGGCAGGCCAAGCGGATTAACAAGTAACGTACTTATATTTTTACGTATTATTCTTTCAATAACATATGTGTATTTTGTTTTACGTAGCTCTTCTTCGTAGAAACGTTCTTTCAAAATCTCCTCCTGTTTATCCTTGATCATGTACGTGTGCCTGGTGCCTGGTACAATTTCAGCTACAGTGAGAATTATTGTACTCCAATTTTTAGTGAATCCTTTCTCGAACGTACTTCTAAATTTACTTTTTCTTACGTGATCACCTATTTTATATTTTGGTTTCTTGGATGTAGGTTGATATTTGGGACAATAGACAGTAGAAATTAAATGCTTACCGTTTTTTTATTTATTTGAGAGGGTTTATGCCTATGGCACTGGGAATCGTATTATTGTAACGATGGACAACATCGGGTAAAATATTCACCCATCAATAGTTTCCCTGTAATGTGTAATTGATTTTTAATTCCACATTCAATTGCTTATACTTCTCTTTCAGATCTTGTAATTTAGCACTGAAAGCAGCCAGCGTTGATTCATGCGAGGCAGCATTGGATTCGAGAGTACCAACCTGTTCTGTGACACTGGCAATAAATTGCTCAAGACTTTCCACAATATTCAGTTTAGAATTTTTCCCAGTGGGATCATTCAATAGAGTTCTCATTTCCGTAAACTGGGCATGGAGTTCGGCTATACTTTGAGTTGTGGGAAAAGTAGACACCATGTTTCAAAGCGTAGCAATTTCATTTTGAATTGCTTCTGTGTTTGTCGCTTCTCATTCTAGTTGCTTTAGTATGCGTACAATATTTGTTTTGATAGCATGTAGCTCTTGAGAGGTAGGAAGACTAGCTACTGTAGTCCCAAGTGTGGTCAAGAAAGATTTCATAGTTTCTACATCGCTAGCCTTGGATAATGTCTACACAGCTGCTTTCGATTGTGCTAAATCATCTTGGGATGGGACAGATGTTTCCAGTGTCTCAAGGTCATGTCTATATTATCTAAAACATGATGAAACTTTTTAAAATTTGGCTCCAAATTTAAATTTTTTAAGTAACCAATCTTTTGCTGAACAGTAAATAATTTTAAATTCATCATTCATTGACTCTGAAGCTGATTGAATATTTGCAATCGTTGCTTGGACAAGTCCGGAATCCTCGTACGTCTCTAATTGCAGTGTTATATTTGCCACACTCTTACTGAATACTTTTAATTCTTCAGAGGAAGATAAGTTTGTAATGGAATCTTCTAAAATTTGTAATTTATTTTTAATTTCGGAGAGAGTACTGTGAACTTCTTCCGTTTTGAATTCTTTGATTATTTCTAATGTCAGAGTGCTCTTTGGTAAGATTCAAGTTCCTCGCGTAAATTAGTGATAGCATTATTAATTTGTTCGACATCAAAATCATGTTTAATATTTTGTACCAAATTTTGGAGTTCTGTCGAGTTAAACTGTATGTTAGAAGTTTGTTCTTAAAATTCAAGTTTCAGTTGTTTGATATCTTTAATTTGAAGCTGCTGTAGTTTCAATAATTCGCTCTGTAGCGAGCCTACACTTAATTGAATATCTTCCACACTTTCTATATAAGCTAAATTCTGTAATAAAGATTTACGTTTAGCATCAATTCTCAATATGGGGTCAATCAATTGGGTTTGAATGTTGGTAATCTCAGTCCATATACTCGAATTTAATGTATTCTCAAAGTTTTGCAAATCTATGTGAAGTTTCCTGACACGTTCGTCCAATCTCACGAGTTCGTCACTATTGTCTGGCATCTCTTGACGACACCGTGAATTTCCGATGTCGTTAGGCATTATGATAGTTGGCTATTTGTATATACTTACGTAAGACTCACAAGAGAATAAGAAACTCGCAATTCGATAAAAATGGAAAGCAGTTTGTTATATTCACCAATCATTTCAGCAAACAGTGTTGCAATTGATGTCAGAATTTTTTATTCTGAATAAACTTCAGCCTACATGAACGATCACTACATTCGAAGGGGAATGCTAATCTGCAGCTTTCCTCTGACAGGAAATGTGTAGTAATTCTCATTGTTATTATACAGGGCGTCATTTTAATGGCGCCCACGGACCACAGTTTTGTATAGAGGACATCAAAACAAACAACTTTTCTCAGTAACATTTATCTCGTTTGTGCGTCGATTCGATGCTACAGCCATGCATAAAAGACAATTTTGCTGCCTGAATACTGGCAACTCAACACAATATTTTATCGTATCTGTGACGTCATGTCCTGCGGCGAAACAGCGCACCGCAGGGATGCAAGGAACACACAAATTGTGTGAAAAATGACAAACTACCAACCACATTATTAGCTGTAAAACGAAGCTAGAAACGCGTCCAGTAGATCAAACATCATAGACTATCAGCCAGAAGATCAGCTGATAGGGGAAGGGGGAAATAAACCAACGGTATGAGAAATGGTAAAACTGTATTCAAAATGAAGTCTCACTATCGGATTTTGTCTCAGTCTACATGTCAAATATCAACAACAATAAATTGTATTGGATTTGCAGCTTAAATGTGGCTGTTTACGCCCAGCTACATGTCAAATATTTGCAAATCTCGTTGCAAGGTTGAAATCTACCGGTTTGTGTCCAAATGCGTTGTGGTACTTTTGTGCTGATGACTGAAGTATCAGAGGTTCACGTTGTTACAATACGGCTAAAACACCTACAACCACAGTAACAATCTAATGATGAATCAGTAGCGAATATATTGCCCTGTTCACAGTTGCAAACCATTACATGTATATCTGGTGCATCGATAAGCACAGTCGTCGGAGAGCTTGTATTACTACTACTTATATCTATGTATTTTCAACCATTTCTGTCACTTGCCTCATAATGCCCTGAATATACATTATATTATGTGTTGCTTACCTTTGAAATTTTGAGTTATTTCATTTCTATTTTGTCATCTGTTCAGTGTGTCACATGCAACTAGTATCAGAAGGACAAAGTGGATAGACTAAATTGTAGATGCCAACTTGGTAACTCGATTTGAAAATATTTGACATGTAACTGAAACAAAATTCGATATGACTACTGCCACTTGAATTCTATTTTCTTTCTACCATTTTTGGTATAGTTTGTTTACTTCCTGTTAGGTTAAAGAACGTGTTTTCTCGTTTTGTTTTACGGTACATAATGTGGCTGATTGTAGCTATGTCATTTTTCACAGAATATGTGTGTTCCTGGCAACCCTGAAACGCATCGCTTCACGACGGGATATGGCGTCACAAATGCAATCAAATGTTGTGTGTGGTTGCCAGCATTCAGGCGGCAAAACGGGCTTTTTTGAACTACTGTAGCGCCGAAATCATGCACCAACGAGAAAAATGTTACTGAGAAAAGTTGTTTGTTTTGATGTCCTCTATACGTTTCCGTGGTCCGTTGGGCACCATTAAAATGACACTCTGTATATACCGGGTGAGGTTTTTAGCTTGACACAACGAAATATCTCGAAAAGTTTGCATATGATCAAAAAAAAGATCTGAATGAAATTTGTTCGTCTCGAAGGGGCTGATCCAATGATGCCAAACTCCCCCCCCCCCCAACTCCTGCAGGTCTGTCTGAAACTTTTTTTTGGATTTGTGATAGACGGCGCTGTAATCGCAAAAATGAAATATTGCGGAAATGGTAAAACTTTTAGTAGCAAAATAACGGGAGGCATGTTGAATTTTTATAAGAAACTGCATTTAGCATAACCCAGGAACAACGACGTGGACGTAGCAGTATTTTGTTCCCATCGGGGTGCTTTTTTAAGGTGAGTCCCCTCGCCTCTCACCATCGGGGTGCTTGTTTTTAATAAACATTGTACAATAAGTGCTCGAAAATGTCACCACCAACTTCGATACACTGATTTATCCGCACTTGGAATGATTGCACACAACTGAGAAGCGTGCCCGGTGTAATCTTTCGACATGCATTGGTAATTCGCTCAATCATGTTCTCACGCGTTATTGGCAGTTCATGATAAATTTAACTCTTCACGTAGCCCCACAAAGAAAAGTCAGGCGAAGTAAGATCTGGCGATCTTGCAGGCCAAGACACTGGAGCACCTCTTCCGATCCACCGACGGTTGTACACGCGATCTAATACTTCCCGTGCTGCAACGGAATAATGTGCCGGACAACCATCATGTTGCCCCTAGGGGTGACGTGGGAAGGGGGTGATATGTAAAACGACCGATATTAATGTAGAATCAATAGTTTCCGGGGTCGCTAAGACGAATAGTTACACTTCAAATCCTTAGCTTAGCGACTCCAAAAACTATGGATTCGACACTAATGTCTTGGAGTTGAACGGCACTGGGAGTGTCACTATTCATCCTAGCTACTTCGAAGACTCTTGATTCCACAGCAATATCGGTCGTTTTACATGTCACCCTCTTCCCACCGGCACCACTAGGGGTGCCAGGGGTGTCTTGAAAATGGACGGGATTGGGAGCGTCACTATTCATCTTAGCAACCCCGGAAACTATTGATTCCACACTAATATAGGTCGTTTTACTAGTCACCCTTTCCCACCCCTAACCCTAGGGGTGACAGAGGTGTCTTGGAGTTGAATGGCATTGGGAGTGTCACTTTTCATCTTAGCGACCTCGAAAGCTATTGATTACGCACTAATATCGGTCGTTTTCGATTATTTTTAGTCGTCACCCGTTTCCCCCTTAGGGGTGCCAGAGGTGTCTTGAAATTGAACGGCATTGAGAACGTAACTTTTCATCTTAGCCACCCCGAAAACTATGGATTCCACACTAATGTTGGTCGTTTTACATGTCATCCTCTTCCAACCCCCACCTCTAGGGGTGCCAGGGGTGTATTGGAGTTGAACGACATTGGAGTGTCCCTATTCGTCTTAGCGACCCCGGAAACTATGGATTCCACACTAATATCGGTTGTTTTTAATATTCTTACATATCACTCCTTTCCCACCCCCACCCATAGCTGTGCCAGGGGTGTTTTGGAGTTTAATGGCATTGGGAGTGTCCCTATTCATCTAATCGACCCCGAAAACTATGGATTCCACACTAATATCGGATGTTTTCGATTATTTTTACCCCACCGCTTTCCACCCCCATCCCTAGGGATGCCAGGGGTGTCTTACCCCCACAGTATTTCTTTCCACATTGTAAGTCATATGTGTATCAAGTTTGGTCATCGTGAATGTCACCAATTAGCTTAGCGACTCCAAAAACTATGGATTCGACACTAATCTTGGTCATTTTTGACATTTTATTTTCACTCCCTCTCACCCCCCTTACCGATAGGTGATGAACGTGAAGTGGAACGGCATTAGGAGTGTCATTATTCATCTTAGAAACCCCGAAAACTATATATTCCACTCTAACATGGGTTGTTTTCGATTATTTTTACAAGTCACCCTCTCCCACCCCAAAACCTAGAAGTGCCAGGGGTGTCGTACCCAACAGAATGTCTTTCCAGATTGCAGTTCCAAGTTTGGTTGAAATCGCTCCAAGCGTTCGAGAGTTATGCTGGAACAAACATACATACATACACACATACTAAAATTTTTATATATTAAGACAGAAAACGACCAATATTAGTATGGAATCCATAGTTTTCGGGGTCGATTAGATGAATAGAAACACTCCGATGTCGTGCAACTCCAACATACCCGCGGCACCCCTGGCGGTAGGGATAGAAAAGGGATTGACATGTAACACGACCGACATTAGTGTGAAATCCATATTTTTGGGATAGATAAGATGAAAAGTGACGCTCTCAATGCCGTTCAATTGCAAGACAACCCTCGCATCCCTAGGGGTGGGGTGTGGGAAAAGGGTGACATGTAAAACGATCGATATTACTGTGGAATGAAGAGATTTCGTAGTAGCTAGGAGTAGCCAGTGGCGTTCAAGTACAACACACCCCTGGCACACCTGGAGGTAAGGGTGGGAAGGGGTGACATGTACAACGACCGACATTAGTGTAAAATCCATAATTTTCGGGGTCGCTAAGATGAATAATGAGACTCCCAACGCCGGTCAACTCCAAAACCTCTGGCACCCATATAGGTGGGGATGGGAAGGGGTGATATGTAAGAATAATAGAAAACGACCGATATTAGTGTAGAATCCATAGTTTTCGGTGTCGCTAAGATGGATAGGGACACTCCCAATGCCGTTGAACTCCAATACACCCCTGGCACCCCTACAGGTGGTGGAGGGAATTAGGGTGACATGTAAAATGACCGATATCAGTGTGGAATCCATAGTTTAGTTTTTGGGGTCGATAAGATGAATATTGGCACTCCCAATGCCGTTCAACTCTAAGACACTCCTGGCACCCCTAGCGGTGGGGGTGGGAAGAGGTAACATGTAAAAATAATCGAAAACAACCGATATTTGTGTGGAATCAATAGTTTTCGGGGTCCCTAAGATGAATAGTGACACACCCAATGCCGATTAATTCCATGGCAGCCCTGGGGATGGGGTGGAAAATGGGTGACATGTAAAACGACCGATATATGTGTGATATCCATAGTTTTCGGGGTCGTTAAGATGAATAGTGACACACCGAATGCCGATTAATTCCATGGCAGCTCTGGGGGTGGGGTGGGAAAGGGATGACATCTAAAACGACCGATAGAAGTGTGAAATCAATAGTTTAGTTTTCTTGGTCGATAAATTGAATAGTGACACTCCCAATGCCGTTCAACTCCGAGACACCCCTGGTACCCCTAGGGCTGAGGGTGGGAAGGGGGTGACATGTAAAAATAATCGAAAACAACCGATATTTGTGTGGAATCCATAGTTTTCGGAGTCGCTAAGATGAATAGTGACACGCCCAATGCCGTTCAATTCCAAGGCAGCGTTGGGGGTTGGGTGGAAAAGGGGTGAAATGTAATTGGCTAATTGGGACTGGACGTACAGCTTTAAGTGGGATCCAAACCACTATGTGGCTCCATCGGTAATCGAACCCGGGACCCCTTGATTACAAGACAACGACGCTACCACTGCACCATTGGAGAGGCTCAAATGTGAAGTATTGTATCGGCTGTCTCCGTAGATTTTATTCGAAAAAGTTAATATCATACACACACACAGAAACAAAGCACACTCCAAATGCATGACAAGATAAGCAATATTTGCCCCGCTCCTTTTCCTGTACTTCTTGTATAAAAAGGATTAAGGATATATAATTATTACCGTTGATCGTAGAAAGCCATTAACTTCGTATCAGAATAACAATCAGACAAATTGCCCTTCTACGTATTATTTGTTCCATGTCATATGAGCATGTGGAATTCCAGATATAATGTGGATCGGATATAATGACAATGATTCATTGATCCTCCCCCTGTACCTACTCCACGAGACGACATCATATGTACGCCATTGATCATCGGCTGGCATTAGACATCCATCATATTTGTGTCATCGACCGGCATTAGTAAGAATTTTCTCGACACTTTTGCGGGGGAAATAATTTACGTTTTGTGAATATGAAACACGACAGTATTTGAAATGAAATAAGAAGCATTCCACACCTTCTATTTGATTTATTAATTAGAAAAAACACATTTTTAAAACATATCTACACATTATATATATATATATATATATATATATATATATAAAATTTATATAAAAATTTTCAACATATTTTTCAAAACGAATTGAAATTATATAACTTATATGGGCTTAGAAAGGAACTATTTGCTCCAAAATTCTCGGTCAAAATCTTGCTGACTCGCAGATAAAGCAATGAAATGAGTAAAAAACTAGTTGAAGATACTTCAACATATTAATATTTTCAAATTTCAATATGATTCTTCTACTTTTACGAGATATACGTGAAAATAGATATGCGAGGCCCACCCAGAAAGTAAGTTCCAAAAGTGTCTCAAGATGGCACGAGTGATCAGAGCGGGACGCGCTTGCGCAGGAGTAGAGGAGGAACACGTAGCCATAACCTGGCACGAGCGCAATTGTGTGGAGTCAGCGGTGAGAGAATTGTGGTACGGTAAACATGGCTGCGCGCATGCAGTCTACCGCCGAGTGCGAGGTACGCGCGGTAATCAGGTTTCTCCACGCTAAGAAACTGTCGGCGTCAGAGAACCACCGGCAGTTGTGTGAAGTGTATGGACCGAATGTCATGAGTGAATGAATGGTCAGAAGATGGTGCAGAAAATTCACAGCAGGCAGCACCATATGCACGACGAATACCGTAATGGCCGACCGTCCATGGTGACGCCTGGATTGGAGGAAAGTGTGCAGCAAGCAATTCTGCAGAACCTGCGGTTTACAATGTCCGAACTCTCATGTCAGTTTCCGCAGATCTCCCATTCCCTGCTGCATGAGAGTTGCAGACAGGTGTGACATCCTGGTTCCAGACCTTGGCGGCAGTTTTCTCTGACACATGCACACAAAAACTGGTGCCCCGTTACGACAAGTGCCTCAACAAGGATGGTGCATATGTTGAAAAGTAGGTTATGTATCACTAACTCTACAGTAATAAAATCATTGTCTTCTGATGTTTGTCTTTCATTTTACAGTCCATCGGAACTTAGGTTCTGGATGCGCCTCGTACAACTCAAATAAAACTCACCGAATGTTGTCATTTTTCAATATCGTTATTTTGACAACTCTGACATTTCATATGGGTACTGCAATAGTTTCTGCATACAATTGATTTGCATTATGAATAACGCTCCCGCGCGCGATACTGAGTGCCACCTAAGGGGGACTGGTCATTTCTGATACATGTAAACAACAGAAAGAACTCCAGAAGAAAGGTGCGACCGCCTCTATGTTTTCGTGGGGATAGTGTAGATAATTACCCAGTGCTTTCCAGACCATTATTGCATTGGTATGGAAAATATTTTAACATTTCAGAAAATGCGGTACTCAGTGCCGCCTGAGGGTTAAACTAAACGAAGAATTTGTAAAATATCTTCTACCTTTTAACTTAATTTTGTCTAATATTTTAATTTTTATGAAGATGACAATCTTAGATTATTCTATCACAAGATAGGATAATGTTACAGCATTGCTTTCAATTTTTAAGAATTGAGGTTGAAGAGCACTTTCACATGGAATGATCCAATAGTACCGTATATGTGAGCTGCCGCGTAACCTGAAGCTATAAACTTACTTTTCTCCTTTCATTCAGACCGTACCAGTTTTGTTTCCCGGTTGTAGTTTCAAAATATTGCCCGTGATCCAGTTTCGTGAGAAAAAATATGGAATTAGTAAAAAGCAGTTCAACATGTTTCGACCTCGAAAGCCAGAAAACACAAGCGATGGTAATTTATGCGCTGACCACGCCTTAGCTTACAGAAAGTCTCTCTCAGTTCTTGGCAATCAACGGGCAATTTGCACCACAGGGTTTTATGGGCAAACCCATGCTTGCGCGAACAGATCTTGACTGAGGTTCTATTAATGTTGCTGTTCCAAATTACCTAATGATCATTATTATTCCTTCAGTTATGTTAGTATTATTCCATAATGTGTGCATAGCATCGTAAAGTCCTCCTAGCAACTACTCAGAGAAACCATTGCACTAATTCCGCTCAACCATTCCACTATTTATTTACTCATTCTGTTAAACAAGGCGCACAATTTTAGGGCGCAGCAACAAATACATTAAAGGGAAAGGTGGTAATATGGAACCTCACATTGTTTCTGAGCCATTTTGTCTGAACTATAAGCTCAATTTTTAAGTTTGTTGTATGTTGATCTTCCTTGTAAGTAAGACAGGGTGATCCTTTAGGCATGTTATCCCTTTGTATTTCGCTTCAGCCTTTTCTCGCAGTAAGCTCAGTTACAAGGCATTACGATTCAGTCGAAATCCCTAGAAGTGTTAGGGTTGATCGATGATGTAATCATCTTCATTAAGTCCCACACTGATGTTTCCACGACATACAACATATCAACATAATTTGACATTCAGAAATCATACAGAAATCTTGTTCTATGCACTTAAATGCTGACATAACTGACTCACCTCTGGGATACTTTCCTATCCTATCGTTGCCACTTTCAAAGTACTTGCTGTTACATTCATGCATTCAGTGGAACGAATGATTGAACTAAATTGGTTATAGGACCCGAAGTTTGCCATCACCAGTGGCATTTGATAATATGTACACTCTTTCGAAGGCGTGGTCGCCAAAATACTTCCGAAGCTCAAGAGTGCAGTAAACGTAGGTGTGGAATGGAGAGCTCTTTCGTGTTAATCGTCAGACCTTATGTTTACCTCCTGCAGACGGGGCTTAAGAATTGTTCACATAGATATCGAGATGATGACTCAGAGCCCTTATAGTCTCACTATAACTCTTCCTAGTCTTACGGCGAGCAGCCTACATGCTGGCAAGGGAAGTGGTAATCTGGGATTATGCCGCAGACCAACCGGACAACAGCGGTGGAGCCGAGATGCACGATGTCGCGGGAGGAGGTGCTGCGCGCACTTCGTTCCTCAAGCTGTTGTATTTCTCATCGCGCTGGATTGGTCTCTTTCACACTCCCCATTTCCCTTGCCAGCATGTAGAGCGCGAGCGCTCTCCATAAGACTCGGCAAGAGTAAGAAATATGTCCGTCTTGGCAGAGAACGTTAACTCATACACTGTTTTTGACGACTCATGACCTCAGCCTGCTAATACAGGGCGAGAAACAAGACTGATCCACGCATTTAGTTCCGTAGTTGCACCGTGTCAGTAGATGTAGAATTAGTTAAAGTTGGTCGCTATTTAATATTCACAATTTATTTGCACGTATTCACAATGTATTTGTACGTATTTAGAATTCATTCGTATGTATTTAGAATAAATTTGCATATCATTAGAATACTTTACATTTATGTATTTGCATGTTTATAACTTTTATGAATATTTAATTATTTATTTTATGAAAAATATGTATATAGAAGGTAATTAGAGGTACTAAACGCTATGCATATGGTTTTATATTCATTACTGCAAAGTATGTAATGTATGAGCCGATAATATTAATGTTTATAATATTGAAAATAAGTTTTTATGGTTTATGTTCAGCTCAGTTCTCATCTATACTTGGACAACAAAATCCTGCAACAAATTCTCAGAAATCCTACCTTTCCTACCCTTGCTTGAATAGCTAAAGTGCAATCTTCATACTAAAATATGTACATAAAAGTGTGTACACATGTGTTTGTCTGTGTGTACTCTTAGATAAATTGATAAATAAAGCAATATAGTTATAATTCAAAGACTATACCTAATAATATTATTTCAAAATAAACTGATAGAAAAAGATATAATAACTACAGTATAAGCTTTTAATTTTTGTTAATTACAAAAAATAAAAGTTAAATACAGTAAATAAACTTGGTCCCTTACATTGGAAAAGGAACATGAATTGAGAGTATTTGAAAATAAGATCCCTAGGAAAATATTTGGGCCTAAAACAGATGAGGCGTCAGATGAGTGGAGAAGATTACATAATTTAGAAGTACATAATTTGTATTCATGTCCAGATATTATTAGAATAATTAAATCAAAAAGACTTAGATGTGTAGATCATGTGGTACGAATGGGAGAGGAAATAAAGAGTATACAGGATTCTTGTTGGGAAACCTGATTGTAAAAGACCAATAGGAAGACCAAAACAAAGATGGAGGGATAATGTAGAGATGGACCTAAAGGAAATTGGTAGGGATGGACAGGAACAGATGAATGGCATGTGTTGCTGCAGCCATGAACCTTAGGGTTTAAGAAGGCTAGAGAGTTAGTTAGTTATACATTAAATAAGCATAATATTTGAATTGTAAGTAGTGAATATAACAAATGTACAAAGCATTGTGTTGAAACTATGTCAACTTTGCATTATAAGCAGAAAATTAAACCAGTTTACCTTAGAAATACATTTTAAGAATATCACAAAATAGCATGAAAATAATAGAAAATTAAGAAAACTTTCTGATGCATAAAAATACTGACTAGTGCTGAATGAATCAATTATCTACTGTAAAATATTATTCTCTGATTCAAGTAATTTAACTGTAAACATTATCTTTTGTGTGTGTATAAAATATAATTGTTAGTTGCACTGATAAGAACAAATATTAACTTTATACGCTTTCATACACTCTAAATAACATAACTTTGATATATAAATTAGTAACAATTTGTTAAAAATTAAGTTAAACTATAGAATTGTTTTCTTAAATAAATATGAAGTAGTAAAAATACTAAACAAATAATTCCTTCTTTTGCTATTAAAATGATGTCAAACAGTGTAAACCAGTTGTTAGTGGCTAAATAACATAAAATTTGAAGGCAGCAACAATATTTTTTTTT
This sequence comes from Lepisma saccharinum, assembly GCF_977018435.1. NCBI lineage: Eukaryota > Metazoa > Arthropoda > Insecta > Zygentoma > Lepismatidae > Lepisma > Lepisma saccharinum. The sequence goes on along the minus strand of NC_139237.1, from coordinate 47,095,370 downwards.
TAAAAATACTGTTTTTACCTAACTTTGTGAATTAAATACTAGTACGTTTTGTCAAATTATAAATAAAATATACCTGTTTCTTTGGTATTTGTACTATAGTGAAGGAAAATGTTACTAAAACTAGGCTAGTACAGTAAATCTGAGAGTTTTAGCTTTATTTGTCCGTAACTGGATATAAATGTAACTTGTTAATCTCGCCAAACACAATCTTTACCTCAATTCTGGAAGCTAGCTGAACTTTAGCGTTTCGAATTACATATAGTGAAGGCCTCTATAGTGGAAAAATACACCCAGTCTGTAAAAATTTGGAAATGTTGTCTCCTTCTCTGGCGAACCAGACCAAGAGTGTTCTCAAATGTTTCAATATATTTCTTAACATAACTAACTTTTCAAGAAAAGAATACCTTGTGCCCAGATAGCTTAGTTGGTATAGCGTTAGGCTTTTAACCTGTCTGTCCAGGGTTCGAGTCCCTGTCTGGGCGATTACAATTTTGAATTTTGTCATCGGATCTTGTGCAGAATGGATATAAAATATGTTTACAGTCTAACAGATTATTATTTATCTTAAAATTTTGCAAATAAGCTTTTAAGTTTCTCAAATATCAGCATCTTTAGCTAACAGTACAGCATAACCAGTATTATTATGATAGAAATGTTCTGGTGGTAGAACCTACACCTACTGTAATATTTCTGTGGTATTAACTTACATGCAGCCCATAACTTTTGGGACTGTTTCTCCTCCGTTACATTTCCTCGCCATTTACCCTTAGCGTCGCAATTAGCCTCAGAAGCAAAAAAAGCGAAATCTTATATTTGTTCTTTTTATATCTCTGAAACCACCTATACTATAGAACTACATTTATTGAATTTTGTAGTCTTCCTGTTTGATCTGTTAAATAATCCAGTTAATAAAAATATACTTACATAGAAAAATCTGTTTTTCAGATACTTTAATCGGGTAATCTGCTTTTGCGTACTTCCTCAGAAATATAGTTCTTGCTACATTTACATAAATCGAAGTCTAGTTAGAGTTGGCCTGTAAGTACTTCTGGTACATGTACTTACTTGAAAAAGAAAATATTGGGTGTATAAAAGGTAGCATTCTTGTGAAACACTAAAAAATCAACCTCATTTCCTCGTAGCATTAGCTGTAAATGCTTCATGCAGGTTAACAAAGCTCTGGCGTGTGGGCCTACATCACCTACAATCCTTTGTAAGGTTTGTGTTGTCCTATAAATTGTCGATATACTAAGTCCCTAGTTACAGCCTAAGCTTTTAGTTTCAATCAGAGAATTTCAGTGTTCAGATAGTGATTGTAGGCTCGTATAATAAACCAAATGGAAATAACCCAAGTGTTGATGCACCCAAAAAACCAGTAATACTTCAAAAATACCTTGAAAAAGGCTATAAGGCTAAATTATTCTTCTAGCATAGAAAAAAAGTTTAGCAAGTGGACCTATGGTTCATATAGTCAGTCGTCTGTGAACTTCGTCTTGTCCTGTGAATTGTCAATATATTGATAAATGATTATATATATATATTTAAAAAAAAAACAATGTTGGCAAGCGTCGAGTTATGGACCCATCGGTAAAGGGATTTCAGTCTTTATAGACACACAATAATTTTCGTTACACTAAAAATTTGGCCTCATATAAAGGCAAATAGTCGAAATGTTAAACATTTAGTGTACTTTATCCAGTAAGCCTTAGCTATAAATACAATAACAGCGTTACAGACATAACAATTAAGCAAGCTTTGTTATTCTAGTGGCACATAATAAGTATAAAATATCCTTTAAAATAATAGTTGTGGGTTATCTGAGATCAAAATTTTCAAGCCCTCTCTTCTGCATAACTAGGCTCTAGAATTCACTAAGCATCAAAATAATATTGGGTACATAAAATAAAAATCAAATGGAGAGTGGTGCTGATCGCATCATCTCCAAATGACCAAAAAAGTATTTGGAGTCCTATCTGATATATTTAGAAAACTTTTACCTAGTACATCAGTAACAAAATACTCAGCAAACTCTAAAATAAACAAACTTTCCTACGTAGCAGGCGTAACCTGCCCTAAATTAATATAGAAATACAAAACAAAAAATGGCATAGTGGAAATCACTAAATCATAGTAATAATATATTCTGTGACTTACATTTTAGCTAAAAGTACTTTTTCTTTAGTGTTTTTGAAAAGATTTAATTAAATACTAAACTCTAAGTTAAAAATGAGTGAATGTCGGATACGAAACAAAATAAATAAAAATTAATACAAACCCTGCAAAAAAAAATAGGAAAAAAATTGAAAACATTTCTTTGTGCATCCAAAATATAATAAAGATCCTTCCTGAATGGCTTAAGTTGTGTTATTTGAGTAATAATAAGTTAAAAATTGAAAAAAATGTCTTTGTGAGTAAAATATAATAAAAAATGTTGCCTGAATAGATGAAATTGTGTTATTTGAGTAAAAAACATGGAAATAAACTTGTAAAATAAAATGGTAGAACTTGACAAAACATACTTTTGCATCCAAAATATAATTGAAAACTCTTTCTTGAATAGACTAAGTCAGCTTACTTTGGTAAAATAAACATAAAATTGAAAAATAAGAAAGTAAAACTTGCAAAGTTTAATTCAAAACACATTTAAAATGTGTTATTTGAGTAAACTTAGAGAATAATCCTGTAAACTTGGAAAATATATCCATGTGTGTGTGTGTGTGTGTGTGTGTGTGTGTGTGTGTGTGTGTGGGTACGCAGATATATTCTTCTTAGGACCGGCGTATCTTTAAACACCTTTCTTAATGGGACCAAAAAAAATGTTGGGACTTTTTGCCGGTCCCAATAAGGAAAAGGCATTTCGAGACTCCTGAGAGCCCTTGCGACCTGTACGCGAAGTATTTCGAAGGTACCAAAAAGTTCATATTTGTTGGATTAGTGTTTATGTCGCTGTGTTACACTCTGCCACCTGCTGGTGAAACCTGGTACCTTCAAGGCTGTGTAAAACTGTGGTGTTTAATCGCATCCCTTGGTACCGTGAAGTGTGGGTGTGTAAAATCTTGGATCTATTTCGCATGTATTGGTACCGAACATCCCAGGGGGTTGAGAGGCGAGGAAAGGTACGTGCAAATGCCGACGGGGTTCCCCTCTCGCCTGGCCGTCTTGTTGCTTCCGAGCTGTCAATGTTGCCAACTTAAAACTTTGGAACCAGATCTGTTTTTCTATTATCTTCTAACCCTCCAAGTGTAATTGTAATTGATTTGTTTTGTTTTACTTCGCTTTTTGTACCACTGATGGCTAATTTGCGAAGATGGGGATGACTGATGATATCATGAAATTGATGAATCGACTCCCACAACATCCATGCCCAGACCGGGATTCGAACTCGGGAACCCTGGTGTCGTAGCGCGATGTGTTAACCACTCCACCACGGGGGTCGGCTTTAATCCTGCAATCAAACAAAATGCTACAATAGAATTTATTCCTCCAAATGTGACCCTTCTATATGTGCCTATAACAAATTATTAGTTGGGTTTTACTATAATACTGGTAAACAGAAATCCATTTGTAAAGCTCATTTTCTTCCATTACCAGGAAACGATGCTATCAGTAGAAACTCGTTACTTGTCTCCTTTCGGCCATGATGAGGATAAGAATGGAGATTTCTGACCAAGGCGACAAGCGATCCGGCAAAAGGGAGGGGGTGTTCATATCGAAGTGACAAGTGACACGATACCTCTGTCTACAAGCAAGCGTTTTTCTCAAATGCTCTAACAGACCAAGGCGACACGCTGCATGACATCCATGACTTTCAGAAGCGGAAGCCGAGAAGCGACACGTTTCGAAACGAAGAAGCAAGTCTCGCCTGTTACTTCCGTTTGTCAATATCCTGAATTGGGTCACCTAGGTCTGGTGTTCGGGCTTTAACAGTGAATGCTTACTTGAAGACTGAAGTGGCTTGTCTTTCTTTTCGCTTGTCACTTCGGTATGAACTTCAGTGTCATTTGCAGCCGTCGTTTGCTACTTGTTGCCTGTCGTTTCGGTTTAAAATCTCTCTGCAAGAAAGCATTCAATGCGTAGGCATGACCACCAGACCGAAGTAACACCATAACGTCCCCAGTGCGTGAAACATGCAAGTGGCACGTGTAGTTTGTCATATCACATTTGTTAGAAAGTTTTATTTATTTAAGAATTTTTGTTTCCAAAGCCATTTATCGCTTCGGTACGAAAGTTCCATTGGGACGAAGCGACGAGCAACGAGGGGTTTCTCACTGAAGTAACACTACCCGTGCAGCATAGCATATATTATTGAGTGTTTGTTTCCAAGTGACACGTGTCGCTTCTCGCTTCGGTCTGAAAGCATCCCAAGACTCGTACGGTATTCGAACATAGGATCCCTATTCGTAGAACACGAAGACAAACGTTTATACTTCTCAAAGTTAACGGCTTGATTGCAATCCTTAACTACATTTAATTTCAATGCAGTTCTTTTTTAACAGTCGTGTTTGGCAACACTGATAAGTGAAGCGAAGTTTTCACTCTCGCCTCTGCAGCCGCGCCGAAACCGTGGACAGAGAGCTGCGATGTCTTTTTGCGACGTTGCATGCTACACGTATTTGACGTCTTCTGTACTCGCTCGCTCTGTTTAACGTGCGACTAAACGAGAGGGGAAAGTCTTCACCCGACAACGTCGCAGGGGCAAAACAATTGCTTCCCTGCTTGTAGTAACTTCACCGCGCATTTTCCCCCTGTGTCTGTTGTCACGGTATCTTACGCTTGATCTCTCCATTGCGTTATTTTCACAAAGTAGGAACTGTGTCCTGCTCGTCACTTCGGTTTGCGTGTGTTTCTTCATAGTTCAAATGTAAAAAGATAACATACAAATGCTTACGCAGAGATATTCGCTTATACATAATTGATTAATTGATTTGGTGTTTTAAGTCCACTTTATGCACAATAAGGCTAATCGGGACTGGACCTACAGTTTAAAGTGGGATCCGAACCACTATGAGCTTCCACCGGTTATCGAACCCAGGATCCCTTGATTACAAGGCAACGACGCTACCACTGCGCCATCTTATGTATAAAACAACCGAGAGAACAATGACATGTACATTTGATAATGTTCCCCACCAGAAAACTTTGAGGGAAAAAGCTCGAGTTGAAGACATCGATTTAATTTTTTATATAATGCCTGAAAACAACATATTTGCCTTCTATGACCTTAACGAAAATATTAAATCCACTGTAGTAAACATTACTTTCTAGATGGCAAAATAAAATGTAAACGACATAAATACTCTTCCCGTTTCTAAACCTGATAATTTATAGCCGTGTATTTGATTGAATTTTATAATTAATAATGCAATGAAGTAAATGGTCACACAGTATTCAGGTTTAGTGAAAGATAGCGTATTCCTTCCCTCAGTGTGGTCTTTATATAACAATATTTACAAAGTTACAGAAGCAACTGTACTTGAAGGGACAGCGAAGATTTTATGCCATCAAAATATCTGTGGCGACTGCTACAAAAGGTAAAGTTCTCCCCTGTGTATGGCAGTCTGCCGTGACACCATTCGAGCAAATGATATGGCTCCACACATTCTCGATCTCTGCCGTAGTCAAGGATACATGAATGATACACACCACGCTCTGATGTATCTAGGGGTCGCGGGTTCGACACGCGGTGGAGGAACATGGCATGGTGTTCCCTTGACGGTGCCCTTCATCAATTTCATCATATTATTACTCATCCTCGTCGTTTGGATTAGCCAAAAATGAAAAAAGCGACGCTAAAAATCATCTAATCAAATGTATTCATTACTTACCTTCCAGCCTCCATGAAGAAGTGGCTACGAAGCCAGAAGCCCTACTTTTGAATCCTGGGTGAGGAATGAATATATCATCGTGTTCATTCGGATTCCACCATTAATGCTCATTAATGATTAACCTACGACGTAGAAAAACGCTTAAAATTAACGTAAACTTACGTCGCATTCTTCAGTCGCTTCATTAACGTGGATCATTTCACTATCCTAGGGGGAAAATGTTAGTTTAGCAACGTAAAGAATATTCACTTTCGAGACAATCCAAGGCATTGAGAGGCAGGGGTGTAGCAAGGGGTGGAAGAAGTGCGCGACCGCACGGGACTTCGCGCTTAAAGGAGCTTGATATGAAAAATGTTATAAATAGAAGTGGGGGGGGGGGGTCATGGAAAATGCTATTTTTTTGTGAGCAGTAATATTAAAACATTCTGTATTTATCTGGTTTTAAATTCTAGTTAAACGTTATAATTTGAAAGAATACGTCCAATCAGAGGCATAACATACAGGCAGGCAGGTCTTAAGTCTAAGGGGGACGAAAGAAGTAAAAAATGATCGTCGTATTTCTCATGTGAAACAGTTAGGAAAAATTTACGAAAACTTGCTTAGACATTTTTACACATTTATTCTTTCATTGAATAGAACGTCCTTTGTCTTGTATTCTCTTCAATCTCTTGACCCTGCACTCCCGATTTTAATAAGTTAACAACAAACACCTCTAACTGGCACGAAGCAAGCGCGAGACATTTCAACGCTTGCGTTGTTTCCTTCCTTCCTAGAACAGGCCCGTACCCAGAATTTTTTTGAGGAGGTTGGAGACAGATCCGAAAATGTGGAACAAAAGAGAAGATCCGAAATTCTATTGGATTTGTTGAGTTAGGTTATTTTACGTCGATTTTCTGACACTTTTGGCTGATCGCGATGATGAGGATGAGTGATGATATGATGAAAATTGATCACGGAACACTCACAAAGAACGTCCATGCCCAACCCTGGATTCGAACCCGGAACCCACAGCGTCGTAGCGCGTTGTGCTAACCAGGTGGTCGACCCTGGTCGGTGAAATGCTGTTGGGAGTACTGGATGTGACCACCAATGTTTCGGTAGTATTATTGTACGAGCTAGTGCTAGCTCGTAGCTCGAATAGTGCTAAGTGTACACCCAACGGTAAAAGCAATATGTCCATCTCCACTGTATTTTCATTCAGTCTGTTTTCCACAGTGTCATGATAATGGGTTGAAATAGAAACGCAGTCAACATAAGCTTCGCATCAAAAGAATCAATGACCCCTTAGAAGAACACAGGATGTAGAGTAGTGTTGCCCACGAGACGAGACTTTGGCCTATCTCGTCTCGTGGAGTCTCGTGGAAATGCTGTCTCGTCTCGAAAATATTCGTTTGTCTTATGACACATGGTCAAGCTCGTCTCGTCTCGAATTTTTAAAAGCCTGTCCCGTCTCGTCCCATGGGCAACACTAAAGAGTAATGAGAGAATTAAAATGGTGGTGAACAATTTGCCTACTATTATCTTTCCTAATTGTAGAATTGTAGAGTTGCAATGTTAAGGTCCAAAGTATCGGGAAGAAATAATTATTAATTAATTATTATTAATAATTAGCAATCATTATTAAAATGAAGAACATGTTTAAATGGGGGTTAACGCCTCCAAAATAAAACCTCGAAACATTTAGTCAAATTACGACTTGAGTTTGAAAGAAATTGGGACAGGGATTTGAAAGAATAGACTGTTCCGACTAAATTGGAATGTCTTGTAAACACGCATCAATGATTAGAAAACAAAAATTACAAGGTCAGTTTAGTTTCCCTTGGCAGATAAGGTTCAGCACAGTTCTGAAAAAAGAGGGGAGCGACTGCTCACCCCCACTTCCATTTAATTTCCACCATTGGATGGGGGCCTCGCATTCTAATCTCATCCAGGGCTTCGCTATATGTTGCTACGCCACTGTTGAGAGAGGATTACTAAATTCAAAAATCCATATTTCGAAGCGTCATGCATGTTTTTTTGCAATTGTTTTATACTTATTGTTAGTTTACTTAGTTTATTTGACGTCGCATTTCTACCACTTCTGGCTAATTGCGAGGTTGCAAGTGAATGTCAGAAATGAATGAAGGGTCTTAGCAATAGCAACCAATTTTCGCGACGTGTACCTTCACCCCTCTCTCTTGCCACTACTGTGTGCCGTGTTCTTTGACATTCTGACATTGTCCTCGGTTTTCTTATAGCTTTTCTTTCAATCAAAATATGTGCACAATGACAACGTGACTACTGCTGCATTTGCAAACTGGAAGTAACAAAATGCAAGTCAATGTATACTGCTATAATCTAATTTTGTATTGGTATAATTGTTATTTTCGCTTGTCGATCGCTACTCCTCGCAGACTCGTGTTGGTAAACATGTGAAGAATTAGCAAATTAGAATTCAGATCGACAAGTTACCGTTCCTGGATATTAAGGTAAAGAGATAATGGATTGTTGCAAGTCTGATTTGTGAACAGATAGACTAATCGGGACTGAATGGGATCCGAACCAATATGTGTGTCTACTAGACATCGAATCCGGGACCCCTTGATTACAAAGCTTGATTGGAAATTGAGGCGTTCTTAGTCCAGCATTAATATATGTATAGAAAAATTTCAATAGTGGGAAATATACAATATTGCAGGATTTAAAAAAAAGAAGTATAAAATCACTGTAAAATTTAAGAGCGAAAAGGAGTTACGAATAATATATATCCTATATTTTGTTAATGTTTTGGGCCTAAAAGCTTAGAAGAATCAGTTAAATTGATTTGAGGTTTTATTATAAATCCACTTTATGTACAAATAGGTTAGTCATGGTGGACCTAGAGTTTAATGTTGAATTATAACACTACGTGTCTCCATCGAACACAGGACCCCTTGCTTACAAGGCACAGAGATTGCCACCATCGGGGTGGCCCTACAGACATACTGTCTGGCTACCTTAGCTGAGACCATGGACGAAAGTGCGCATTGGCAAAATAGGGGCACTTTGTTCAGGAAGCCGGTTTCGTGAAAATCGTCAGCTGTTGAAAAAACAATGAAGTTTCAAACGTAGTAACATCGCCGCCAAAATACGTATAGATGTTTACGAATTATGTAAGGGTACAGAATGAAAGAAATAACCATCCATATACTATATAAGCAAACGGAACATATCAGGAAAGTATTCATTACGTCACATTAGTAGATAAACTTGTTTGTAAACATGGAACTTCATTTTCGGTCATTCAATTAAATTGGTATCCTTATTAAATCGTATAATTAGCACAAATGTACACAGCAGTAATCAGAATAGTATCAACAGTATTATTATGCAAACTATTATAAATACAGTAAAGAACATGTAGTAACTGATTGGTTTGTGGCATTGTGTATTATATCAAGGGTGTTTTGTAGAATGTGCAACAGGGACCAATACGTCTTTGTTTTCTTTGTTCCACTTCGAAACGGTTTGTTACGAATTGTAAGAGACATCACAAACACAACACAGAAAGCAGTAATAAACACAGCAAGCGGACCATACAGAGCGACCACAAGGAAAAAAACCATGGACGAAATGTCCCAGCGTTCAGCTCGTGCCATAAGGAAGCCTGGTCCACTCTCCCCCTCCTCTCCTCGCAGGAGTACGGTGCACAGGCTTTGCTGGTCTGAGCAGGTTTTTTTGCTTGTGGTTTTACTATAGCAAGCAAGAGCCACAGGGTGGTGTTCTACCTACTTCCCTTCTCGCGTTTGGAATCGTACTTTCCAGCTAGTTTCGTTTCCCTTGGCCGGACTGTACCAGTCAAATTATAATTTAGAACTTCAACTTACTTGGTGACAAAAAAAATACTACACTGATCCCCCAAAAAATACCTTACTTCACAGAATATAATACTTTAACACGGAATTATCATTACCTGCAAACTATATGAGTGTTTCCAAAGATCTGCTGCATATACCCTTTCCCTCATAACAAAGATCAACTAAAAATTAAAAAAAAACGAACGAGCGTTTCTCTATTTGCAGTCCGTCTTTGTTTACGTGTAGCGCGAAAGGTTAAAGTTTTAGTGTTTGAAACCCAGAAAAGCATGTTTTTGCACTTGTCCTTTCTTGCATCATGATAAGATGTACAAATGCCTCAGCTCGATATAATTCAACTTCAGAGCTCTTCTGCTGCTTGCAGGAGTGGATGTTATCTGCTTCAGTAATCTACACTCCCGTGTTCCACCTGCCAGGCTGCGAGAGTAGTAGTGCTTTCAATTATTTTGACTGGTATGTAATTTTCGCTGCTGGCTGCAAGCAATGTGTAACAAAATTATACCTCATGTGTTATAACATGGCGATTATTATTATTATTATTATTATTATTATTATTATTATTATTAAAGATTAATTAGTGAAATAGTTTTCTCTTTCGCTAAAATTAACATAAAGAAGATAGCAAAGAATGAACTATGAATCAACGAAATTAATAACAGCGTTTACTTTTCTTTGACGATTTAGTTAGGAAACAGACCTGTGATCCAATATTTCGTTATTATATATTATATTATTCTTCTTTAAATCTTGTATCTACAAGGAAAATCAAACAAAGAAACATAAGGACGTCTTATTTGAAATTCTTAACCCCGTAGCGTGAAACGAAAGGCGGGAGGGACTTCGAAATGCAACAGTTAACTTTAGTACTTGGTTCTTGGAGAGAACGTGCGTAATATTAAGTTAACGAATGGTTTGTTCAATGAATGATTAATAATTGCGACAGGGACGAAAATCCCGTGGATAGAACGAAAGTACTATTTACATTGGGAACCATCAAACGTGATTTAGTTACCTAACAACCGCTGCATACCCAACCCAAATCTCGACAAATTAAAAGTAAAAGCGAGCAAATGTAGAAATATTATGCAATAGATATTGGTCCATCATTCCCAGCTGAATTGTATCCTTAAACATCTGTCACAAGTGACTTATCGAAAGTTTCATCTGCACATGATTTTGCCAAACAGTACCTCTCCAATTCTACCTCCCTCTACAGAGGTATACCATGTTAGATATCATTTTAAAACTATAGGTCCTGTCCCATTTAACCGATCTGTGCAAAAAAGTGAACTTAAAACTATACATTTAAAAAACTCCGATCTCCGCACGGACTGCTTAGCACAGTGTTTATGAAGCCAATGGTTACGGTTCGCATCTCTCCCTGGACGTGGGTGTACTTTGTAAGTGTTTCTGCATCAATTTCCTAATTTCATCCTATCATCACTCATCCTCATCGTCGCGATTAGCCAAAGTGGTATAAAAGCGATGCTAAATAACAAAATCAAATCTTTGCAGACACACGCAAACAACATACATAAATAGAAGAAACTGAACAGGAGGAAATGTTTTATCATTTCCTTTCACAAGTGTGTTTGTTTTACATTCAAGGCAACTTAAATAATGGGCCAAAAATATGTAGATTCGTCACTGACAGTCATTTGTTTTCTCCTCTCCACATCGCTTTTAGCCGAGTACCGCCTTGTTGCCAGTTTCCTTCATAGCTACGTTGTCAAAAGCTTCAAAAAAGAAAAATATTACATCTCTTATTTCGATGTCTAAGGTTCATGATGATACAAATGCTTAGCACTGAATAAAGGCGACGACCATCTGTTCAAGAATGCTTAACATTTTGACAACGCAGGGGTAGCATGACATTGTAAAGAGCTGCTTGCGTCACCCACGCTCCGACCGCTCCCTTACTGTTGGACACGTTGTGGTTCGCATACCACTTTTAATTATAGGTCAGCACCGATTAGCCCATCTTTGCATAAAGTAGACTTAGAACTCAATTCCATTACCGAACATTTCGGTTTCTTGAAGGCAATTTGGGAGCTACGTGAAATAGAGGATAAAGATAACAGAGGCAAAGGGATTCGATGTGCTGACCACGTGTCAACTTATAAGGAAACCACTTAAGAGGCCTTTGTTATTCATGGCAGTTTCGCCACGGAGTTTTTTCATCGTAGCTGTTATGGAGATGATTAATTTTATATAAGATTGGCGAGAAAATATTAACAAAACATGCTATTATTGTGTTTCACGCTAATCGGAGGTGAATTCTGTTACTGGGTGATAGATGGGTGTTATGATATGTCAGCTGTAAAGTTAAGAACAGTGGCGTATTTAGAAGGAGTTTTAGAACTAGGTAGTCTTATTTTTGCTCAACTTTCCTTAAAATAAAATAAAAATAAAATTTAGGAAAATATGGCATGATCTAGGAGTGGTAAGAAATATCTGATAACCCCTTATGATTTGATTTGATTTGATTTGTTGTTTGAAGTCCACTTTATGCACAGTAAGGCTAATCGGGACTGGACCTACAGTTTAAAGTAGAATCCGAACCACATGTGCTTGCACCGGGATTCGAACCCGGGACTCCTTTATAACCACCTTATGTTCACATCCCTTTACTGCATTTGTGAGTACGTCACTGAAAGCGTGGGGAATACTGCCCGCAAATAAAATGGAGAGGGTTCCTTAAATAACGATAACAGAAGCGGGGTGTAATGCATGGCCTTCCTGCAAGAGCCTAAATGTCAACCTCTCTTCCACGTCTTGGACTCAGGGAGGAAGGGGGGTTGCCATTAGGCTATCCTAGGCTATAACCTAGGGCCAGACAAAAATGAGATGCTGAAGGGGCAGAAGTGAAAACCATGGCAAATTGAAACATGCCAAGTCCTTTTACTTGCTTATTTCGTTAACGAAGGACTATCTAGCAATTAAATAAGTTCTTTCACCATGGCCTATTTTCAAACGTCACCTAGATCATACAAAGAGTATGTACAACTCTATTGTTCGAATATAAGTAATTGTTCCTCGAAAAAAACTAATGTAAACATTTTGAATGCCAACAAATAAAAGTCAATTGGGGGGATATTGGCGACCAAAATCAACATCATTGTTTACCGATTTACCGGTTCGCGTGCAGTGTGGCTACCATAAGGTAGTGTTGATTCGTTTTCCTTTAGTGCGTGTGCGGTATTAGTGTTGTCTGGCGAAATATATATTGAAAGTGGCTGTTTCAAAGGAAAACGAAGTTTAATGAGTAATTTTTAATCAGATGTATCAATGTTTTGAACTTTACAAGTGTTATTAGTACAGAGCATGATGCAGTTAGTGAAAATTAAGTACCATGAGAACAAATTATTAATAAAAATGTCTACAGTGCCCAAAATAAAGGATAGTCCAAATTCTATATATCCCGCTCTGGATGGGCTACATTTTGCAGACAATCGGTGCTTTCGCGTCTAGACTCAGATTCAGTCTGTTGCGTACTGCCCATACATTCTTGTTATTGCCCTCGCATCAATTCCATCCTAATCTTAGCGATTGACCAAAAGAGACAAAAGCGAGAAGTAATATTAGTCGAATTAATCTCTATATAACACCAGCAAATGGCTGTGTCTTCCTCAAATTGAGGATTCCTCTCGCAGATATCCCATATAACATGAAGGTTAGGATGAATGATGAAACAGATTGTTGGAAGAAAAAGAATTTCATGTACAGGTTTTCCAGGATGCGAACCTAGGACACCGAGTTTTGTTGCACGCTACGCTAACCATTCAGCCACAGAGCCGACCTGAAATACTTTGTGCTTGCAGGAGTGATTCTCGAGACGCACACGATAAAAGTGGCAAGATGAATAAGACTTGCATTGGCGCCTTCAGGTCTCCGCCGAGCATTCAACCATATCGGTATCAATACCTCACCTTGATGTGGTTTCAAGGTGAATAGTATGTATGCCCCCATACTTCAAGTTGTTGTATTTCTGCCATCCAACTTACAGATATGTATGTGTAACACAGTGTTAATGACCAGGGACATATGAAAAATGGGATAACCGTTAAAATAAAATAAATTATAATTGCATGATTGTGGATTTAAGGTGTTGCTTTGTTAACTGACTTTCGCAGTTATAATTATCGAAAATTAAATATTTGTGGTTAAACTCGCCTAAAATCAATTGGTAAATTGTTTTACATTTTCACACAAATGTCAAGTTAATGTACTTGAAGCTAATATATATTTTAAGTTGGGGACATCACAGAGGGCGAAGGGGTGGTTGTTGAAAGACTGCTGAATTCGCCGCATTGTTGCTTCAAGGGAAGAGGGGAAACTCGTTCAAAACGTAAATACTCTCATCTAAAACTAGAAATGCTAGTAGCAACAAAGAAAGAGGGAGAATTGTTTTCAGCACTCTGTCCTCAATATTTCGCATGCATGTACTATATGAGAAGCAGCAACATGAACTTTAATAAAGGATAAATGAAAAATCTGCTGCTACCAGGGGCTCTAGTTTCTACACTAACTCCGTGCTATTAATTCGAGGAGACGGTTGTTTTCCCATATTGACTCACATGCTAGTCATTTATGAAAATCCGCGCTTTTGGTAGATCATTCCCAATCAGTAACATGAATAGATATTGATACTTTTTAACATTAAAATTCAAGAAGCAATTTTTTAATGAATAATTTCCTCTTTTGTTGCAAATAATTGCAAAATTATCATCATTAATAAATAGGGAACGAATTATTTCACGAGTGTTACACACGTCATATTTTATCATTCTCTAAACCTCAAAATAATATGTTAATATTGAATCAATGCTTTTTCTTGTTCACATCACAGCACCTCCAAATTAGCCGCGATTGAGGAATGTGGGAGGCCCTACACATCGTTTTATCTAGTCTAATAGATAGTCTTGTCATTGTTGAGAGACTAAACAAAATGCAGGACTACATTTAGAATATAATCGTTATATTTGCACCTTCAATCACTGCCACAATCACTGAAGGTGCAATGTCTATAAAGTGTTTGGAACACGCTCCGAAAGGTTTGCCATAATCATTGCAATGGGTGTGATTTCGCGCAAACAATTTTCGGGGAAGTTGTTGGCTGAATATCATCCAATGGAAACAGCCGCTGAGGTTCTAATGGTGATCAAACGCCTAACCGCACCATTAAATGTGATACCGTTACCACTACGCCATTGGGGACAATTGCGATAGCAGAAAACATTCACACTTTTTCGCCATCTTTATTTGCAGTTGAAGTTAATAATACAGCGAACTTGAATCATATTGGGATTACTGTATTCCCAACTAATTGCCCCCATGCACACGCCACTGTTGCTTGTGTATATAAGTGTTCACTCACTTACAAGCGAAACCGAAACTCGAGCTCTCAGCGAGACAACTCCAGGCGCCGTGAAACAGATAACGGTTAAGCCACTGACGTTCGTTGGAACATGCATTTCTACTGTCTTGGCCTTTGGTTGCGATGAAGTATTTTGGCAGGTGTCCTATTTCGCTGCAGGATACATGCAAGCCTTAACAGAATAATGTTAATGATATGCATATGATATAAAATGGTTACTATTATTCGGAAATTAATACATGATTTCTCTTCTGTAGAGTGTAAGAATTTTTTCTTCCGATAATGAAATAGTAAAAAAAATATTTAACCAGAAATCAACAAAGTGAATAACAACGTTTGCTTTATTTACCTTTTGATATATTATCAAAGCAATTACCGACCTTGTTTTTAATACTGCCGATGCTGTGCGTAAATGCAGTCAGTACCCCTCCCCCCAAAATGATATGTTTACTGGCTCTTTATATACGTATATCTCTGGTTCTAATTGATTATTTATTTGCCACATAGACAGATGAAACTGACATAGGAATTCGAACCCAGAATTTATTGTGCTAATATAATGAGTTGACGGACATTTAACAATCGTGGCGTCCTTTAACTTTTCCAGGCAGTCATAGCCGAGATATATAAAGCAACGTTTCGATTATAATTTTGTTGGTTAAAGTTGGATATTTTTTTTTTTTTAAGTAACGAAAACGCTTTGCTCATTTCCGAATAGCACCTTTCAGTAAACAAATTGATAGATTGATCGAGTTCGTGTTTTAAGTCCATTTTACATACAGTATGGTTAATCGGGACTAGACGTACAGTTTAAACTGGGATACGAACCATTTTATGTCTCAACTGGTTATCTAACACGGGACTCCTTGATTACAAGGCGACGACATTTACTACTACGCCAACAGGGAGTCCCAGGAACCAATATATATATATATATATATATATATATATATATATATATATATATATATATATACTTTTTCGTCTATGAAACACCCGATATTAACACACTTTCAAACAACGTCTTGTACATATGAAGCAAATTAAAATTGATATGTGAGGGCATAGGAGTGCGCACGGTGGTTGCCAGTGGTGCATGAACACCTCAAAATGCGTCCTCAAAAAATTAAGAATGTAGAAAGTACCATTATAACAATGAAAATAATGTCTCCTCTGCTGTCTCGAGATTTGAATTTTAATGGTCGGATCTTTCTAAAGTTAAAGACAGAAGAGTGAAACGACTTGCAGCCAAAGCTGGAATCCGCCTAGAAAGATGACCCTTCGTTCGGGATTCACCAGTGATAAGAGGAAATCCTTGATTGCTTAACGAGTGTCAAGCAAACTATTTTGACAAAACAATAATAATACAATGCTAACAATACCCACAATAGTTTGCAAAATGATCTACGTAATCAGTGCGATGTTTGTAGTGGTGCAACAGTCTACGTTAGAGAAAACAGGGTTTGAAGTAGAGTCCGATTGATTTGATTTTTTTGACGTCGCATTTCTTCTACTTTTGGCTAATCACGAAGATGAAGGTGAATGATAATAGGATCGGATGGATGAAGCAGTATTCGAATGAAGGGGTGAACCGGGGAATTTCCCCCCTCTATTTTTCCCATGCTCTGCTCTACATTTATATTTTCATTCCCAACCATGGGAAGAAAATGTCCCCCTCTGAACGTGTACTTTGAATGGAATGACACTGTTTGAGTCATAATTTCGAGCTTGCTCTTCAAGATGTTTTTTAAGAAAGATAGTCATTGTACCCTAAATATTTTATGGATGCACTTTATTTTATTTTCAGAAAAAAATAATAGGATCTGTTCTAGAGTGGTCAAGCAGTAGAAACAACAATGATGGAAATTAGCGAAATGATTGACATTTGTTGGGTGCCATCAAATCAATCTGTGTGGGTAATAATAAATAATTATCTGGTTCTTGTACATTTCTCTTCGAATAGTGAACTCAGTGCAGCTATCGGTTGAAAAGAAATAGAAAGTGCCAAGGAATGCTGAAGAAAGTACCAACTTAGTTATTTGTAGAATTTTGACTTTCCCCTGTTTTATTAGATTTCCTCAAACAGTTTCCATTGCCTCCACAGAGAAGAAGTGCGCGTCAGGAATTGGCTGTGGCAATAAAATTTCTAACGTCCCGTGTTTTAGCGAAGTACAAACTTTTCAACCTCACAACATTTATAGTATTCATCACAAAGTACGTAAAATAGATCAATATTCTCTTTATTATTATTCCATTTACTAGACATGGCATACAGTTTTTCTTGCATATCAGTTGCGTTACTGAATTCTAATTAGATTTATTTATGTGTAAATAACGTAAATATCTTCACAAAAATAAGAAAACGTGTGCTCACGTGAAAACGCATACTCATAAACCATAAGTTAAAATTTCATCTTCACACACCTTATGGTTTCTGTGAAAGGGGAAAATTAACTTGTGACAAATAGGCTAACATTGTCCAGATAGTCAACTGAAACACCCCTTTAGGCACTCCCATATGAATTAGTCTGCACGTGCGCATGTGTAGGGGAGGAGAGAGAAAGGAGAGCGTATATTTGAAAAATTCATTAACCAAATGTATAAGTGACATTTCCAGAAGCTGAATATGTATTCCCCGGCATCATGATGCATGAATGAGACTGCGTATCGTATCGTTATCTAAATAACGACGGAGAAAAGGATGCTCGACCGGTAATGACACACTACTAATTGATTAATTGATTTGATTTTACTTCACTTTTCTTCCACTTTTGGCAAATCGCGAAGGTGAAGTTGAACTCTAGTTTTATCCCGATATTTTAGTCGAATTAGTCATCACGCACTGTTATTTAAAGGAAACCCTTCTTCCACAACTACATGAGTTTAAATAGAAAATAAAAGCGATAAGAAATGCAGATATCTGCTAGTAAAAGAGATCGATGTGTGCGCTTTAAAAATGTACGAGAAACTTTTTTTTCCTCCGTGATTAACACAACTCCCAACTTTTTAGTCGCTTTCCGCCATTAGGCTTAGCTTATAAAATGTCACAGGCTCAACTACAGTGATACCCATAAAAACATATGAAGATAAAATATATGGGTTTGAAAGATCGTTTATTGCTTTCAGTGAGGTGAGAGGTTGTATAGAACTTATCCCCTTTATGTTATCGCCGAAGTACGCCGTGCAATTTTATATTCTGCCGTTGTCCTAGGTCTCCTTAGCGATTTTCTTTCAATCCTTAAATTTTGTATTGCATATGGCATAGTTATAAACATAGTGAAGGACAACTTGCCTGCAAACTTAAAATAAGAGAATGCAAATAAAAGTATGCTACTACAAGCAGTGGCGTGCCCAGGAGTTTACAAAAGGAGGGGTTACGTATACTTTGTCTTGGCAGTCTGCCCTCATTTTGTCATATTTTCCTACCTTTGACATTTTTCTTTTAGGAATGCTGGGCCAAACGGGGGGTTATAACCGCCACTAATCCCCCACCCCCTTGGGCACGCCACTGACTGCAAGTTTAATTTGTGGAAGCAAACGTTATCTTTCTCCTTCCTTGATTCCTACTCTTCGCCGACCCTTCTCCAGTTCAGGACACCACATTATTTGTTTATTTACCTAGTACCTACAGTACTGTGCGCCCATTTTACACCGATTACAAAAACGAAAACAAAGGAAGTTTGGCACAAAATATTTACACGTAGATTGTTATTTTACAAACACAGACGAAGCATAAGGTGAGGTCAGGGCTCGAAATGGACCCTAGCCGACCGGAACGGCTTCCGGTTCGTGATTATCTGGAAGCGTTCAGTTCCGTCTCGTCAGTTCAGTTTCTTAGATATTTAGACATGGCTACACTTTAAGCATCGAAAACAATTGATTCACCTTGAAGGACGATAGTTTCAGAGTTAAGGATAACCATGTTCCAAAGCATTTTCTTCTTTGGTGAATAATATGAATAGCCGGTTTGAAGACTCAGGTATATTTTCGCATACAGTCCCATAAAATGCACATACATGGTATTTAGATAATTGTGAAGGTGTGTGAGATGTCAGGCAAACTTTGTAAGCGAAAGGATGTGTGCGTCAATAGTTAAAAATCTTCGCACCTACAAAGAAACTCCACAACACATTGCCACGTCACTCAAAGTTTATGTGAATTATATCAAAATTGTTCCAATATCTACAGCTGAATGTGAACGCTGGTTCAGAGATTATATCTTTCTTGGATCATAGAATAAGCTACATCGCTGTAAGTCAATTTCTATAATGTCCCTTTTTTTATCAGATATGAGCTCCAAATACGATTTTAAACCTTCGTTTTAAAAGTTATTGAAAGACAACAATGGTTATCGGGGATTACTTTAATGGGGGGTTCCCGACTTTTCTGCCTTCATTTGTTTATTTTATAAAAATATAGGGGGCTGTAGCCCATTTAGCCCCCCCCCCCTTGTGCGTACGCCAGTGGCCTGAAGTGACTACACCAAACAACAGAAAAGCTTAGTCAGACTGCAGCAGATGTTACCTTATCAAACCATCTCTCAAATCGTTAAGCCTCTTGCAACTGTTATTCGATTCGGACAAGACGGCGCCACGGAATCACGATGCGTAGCTTCCAGTGTTCTCTGCTCCACCCTTCTTTCTCCCTATTCTATCTGTCCTTATATTTTTCCCCCATGTGTTATATTATAGAATTAATAAATAGATTTGTAATTCCCATACATTTACAGCGTAATTGCCCTTACAATTTTGAGAAATCTTTACGTGATTCTGGGATTAGTCTTTCTGATTAGCCAAATTGGTTTCAAATTCACTTTATTCTCAAATGTCGGATTCAAATCACGGTTCAATGTGTCTCGCCAGGAATCGTACCTGGTACTCATTTTTTACAAGGCGTCCGCGTCCTTCCCGACTGGAATTAAGTTATATTGTAATAATACATAACAACCTTTTTAACAGACCCTCTGTTCGTATCTCTGTCTAGTTGAAAGGATTTGGTAACGTAAAGGTAACTTCCCCGTGCATACTGCACCGTGCCACATTCAGGGGAACTAGGTTAGGGTTCCACACATTCTCGATCTCGGCCATTTTGGAGGTGTTGTGATCAGCACCAGCGCCGCCTTTAACCTGTAGGTTTGCCTCCAGGTACACACTGATTTGAAGCTGGATAGCCCCCAGAGCCGCTTAATTCGGTGACAAGGCCGGAAAAAATCCTAATTTAGATCACCACACCGGGAATAGAACTCTTGTATCCCGTGTGGCAGTCAGACGCCAAACCGATTAGAGCCACTAATCAGGGTTAATTGGGACTGGATATAGAGTTGAAAATGGGGTCCGAATCACTGTACCATAGACATTCAGGGCTCAGCATAAATCGTTTAACTTGGATACGATTTCAGATATCATGGACGGAATCATTAGTGACTGGGATGGATGTCACTTCAGTTTACCTTTCTACGTATTCCTTTAGGCCATGTTTGAGGCAACAGCCGACTGGTTCCATCAGCGCTATGAGGTAGAGATAAGGGACTCGAAAAAGCCTCTGACCAGTGGCATCGATTAGGGGGTCGAGGGGTGTAGTTGCCCCCACCCACTTTTTCCAACTTTTGTCCCCGCACTATGCTAAATCTTATGTACCAAGGGAAAGTAAATTGTCCTTGCCCCCACCCCCACTTTTTACACCTTGTTCCCAAATTTTGGAACCCAATCGCCGCCACTGCCTCTGGCAGTCGATTCGGTTGGTTGAGTGGTCGACTCGCGATTTCGAAATTGTAATTTAAATTGATTGATTTAGTTTATTTTACTTCGCGTTTTGTGCCTCTTGGCTAATTTGCGAAGATGGGGATGAGTGATGAAATGATGAAATTGATGATGGACATTCACAAACAACCAAGCCCGACCGGGATTCGAACCCGGGACCCTTGGCGTCGCAGCGCGATGTGCTAACCACTCGGCCACAGGGTCGGGCAAAATTGTAGTTTAAAGGTTCGAGTCTTGATCAGGACATGTTGGTTCATTTGTGAGTGAACTTCATATAAAAATCATGCATCATTATCGACACAATTTCTTTTTAATAGGTAGAAAATAAAAATAATTAATTAGAAAATAATATTAAATATATAACACAACATTAATAAGGTGAAACCGTTAATTGAATTTGATATTCAAAAGTACGTAATAACCTACTCCTGCTGACGTCACACTTCAAATCGCCGAAACAAGTATAATGGACCCACCTGTATATTACTACCTAACGACGCGCTGGATGGAAAACAAAAGAACAGCGAGGGATCCACAAGAACACGGCAACCGAAAAGGGAGTCCAAGTATAGATTGTACTTGCGTTTTTCTATTTTGGCGACACGTGAAAGTACGGAGGATTGAACGGACATTCACAAATATCCATACCCAGGCCGGGATTCAAGCCCGGGTCCCCTGCCGTCGTAGCGCGATGTTCTAACCACTCCGCCACGGGGGAGGTGGGCTGCAACAAAATGAATATTACACGAAAGAAGTTTCAAATGTAAGTTGCAACAGCACATTAAAGAGGAAATATTTTGTAAAGTTTGAAAAATGTACAAAGTATGTTTCTAGTAAGCTAGGAAGAATAAAGGAATATGTGATATATTTTACTGTACACGAGTAACAACTGTCTGTCAGAACAAATACACTCGTATTTTACAATGAGATGCTGACGGGCAGAGATTCCAAAGAAAAATGTCACTGAATCAACACAGAGACGCAGAGGACACAGAAACAACATTGGTGCAATGTCACTACCTCATAACGTCACTCGAAGTTTCATAATCTTGTATATGAAAGGCTGAGAAGAGGTTGGTCTCAACCTTGCCTGCGCCGGCCCCGTGGCGGAGTGGTTAGCACATCGCGCTACAACGCCAGGGTTCCCGGGTTCGAATCCTGGCCTGGGCATGGATATTTGTGAGTGTTCATTCATCAATTTCATCATATCATCACTCATCCCCATCTTCGCAAATTAGCCAGAAGTGGCACAAGAAGCGAAGTAAAATAAATCAAATCATTCATTCATTCAACCTTGCCTGCTCCCTGCGGTTGCCTATCGCAAGGATGAAGTGTTTCGAGGCAACAAGGTGGTAAAAAGGGTTCTTTATTGTATCCCGCGTTTGAGACAGGGTATCGACATCCACACACGATATTTAAACGTGACTGTATGCTTGCTTTTGGCGCAGGTGGAACTCGTATTTCTCGTGCTTCACTGCAGGGACAAATCCCGAAATAAGAAAGGAGCGGAGTCCGGTAAAAAAAAGGCGCAAAAACGAAAGGCTAATTGTCTATGAACTTGGACGCAAAGAAGCACCAGCAGATTTCTTGGATGACGTGGAAGTAGAGGTCAGGTGACCAACAGTTATCGTGATTGGGTGGTTACAAAGGATGAGATTTAGAAAACGTTTTCATCTTCGCTCCACTCGCGAAACAAACATTTCTGTAAACTTCACATCAAGTTTATACTCTCTGCTTTCATTAGATATTTATTCAATTATGCACTATTCAATTAATATTGAATTTGTTTGAGATGAAAGATTCTATTGAAATTTCCATTAAGAGACACGATTTTATTCTTGTAAATTTACTGTACTGGATCTCTGAGAAATTAACACTATCAAAAGGTAAAGTGCTCCCCTGTGCTTAGCACCACGCCATGAAGGCGTATAGGGGTTGTGGGGGTAACGCCCCACACTTTCTTGATCCGGTCGTGAGTGCGGGTGATGTGATCAGCATCATGCCCCTGTCATTCGACGCTGGGTGTGCGCCAGGGCCGCTTCCAACGTTAGAAAAGTTCCCGGATTTGAACCGGCCGGGGATCGAACCCGGGATCTTGAGCATGGTAGTCAGACGCGTTACCGACTGAGCCACCGCGGCCTTCTAAAATTAACACTATCGTCATTTTAAAAAGGAATGAAATAAGTGACTTTTTCCTTCGCTCTCTTTGTTGAAATATAGTATATTCGCAAAAGCCACGTGATGCGACCTCCTCCTCCCCCAATCAAATAATTCCAACAGAGGTAAAATTTTAGTTAAGTGGGGAAGTGGTTATCACATCGCGCTGCGATGCCAAGGGTCCAGGGTTGGAATCCCACTCGGGCTTGGTTGTTTGTGAATGTCCATTCATCAATTTCATCATATCGTCACTCATCTCCATCTTTGCAAATTAGCCAAGAGGCACAAAACGCGTAGTAAAATAAACTAAATCAATCAATCAATCACATCGCGCTACGACGCCGGGGGTCTTGGGTTCTAATCCCGGCCTGGGCATGATGTTTGTGAATGTCCATTCATTAATTTCACCATGTCATCACTCATCTCCATCTTCGCAAAGTAGCCAAAAGTGGTACAAAAAGCGAAGTAAAATAAAGCAAATCAATCAATCAATCTATTGTAGTTGACTGAAGGGTATCCTAAATCTGATCACGCCCAGGGCGCAAGGATCTTAACAGCTGTATTGTGACTGACATTTCAGAACGTTGAAAAAGGTGAAAACTTAGTTTCAGCAATATTTTTTTAGGGTCGCTTCAGTAGATTATAGTGCACACTGAGTGTGCACAGAAAATATGTAGTGAGTGGCTTTGCAAAAGTTCTGCGGATACTGCCTTTGCGTAAGCATTTTCTTCCTTTCCTTAGGTGAAGACAATACAATAATAGCTTAATGTAGCTTCGAGAGGAAAGAAACACGCGATAAGAGAAGCTGCCTGTGTCGCTTGTCGTTCGCGTATTGCTCGAATTGGGCTTTTATAATCCTGTTGTCTTAGTCCGTTGTTCGCAGTGAATGTTTAGTTTTAGAGAGATTTCACACCTTGTGACAAACGACAGACGACAAGCGACACGAGTCGCTTGGAAACGAACCCCCAGTAATCAAGTGAACCTTTCCAACAGAAGCGACAGAACAAACCGCACGTGCCGCTTGAAGCTTGTGTGTCGCTCAAACTGGCCCGTTTTCTCAATACCGTCCATGGTGTCGCTTGTCGCTTACAGCTTCTGTGTGAATTCTCCATATCGCTTGTCGCCTGTCCAGCTTCTCGCTTTGTAAGGGAAATTTCACACTGAAGCGACAAACGACACGTAACAGGCGACAAGCGATTAACCACTTTTGGTTAATCGCGGCGATGAGTGATGATCACATGAAATTGATGAAAGGGCAGTCACAAAGAATATCCATGCCCACGAGTGACTCGAACTCGGGAACTTTAATGACGGGATCCAAAATCAAACACTTAACGCACTTGACAACATTGGCCATCGAGCTGGCACGAGTTTCACAAAGGGAGGAGGAAGTTAATCTTTTATTGATGGATTACGTTTTCCCACGACATTAGATTCTATCCTTTTACAATGTCTAGAAGACATATTTCAATTTTTCAAAAATAAAATATATCTGAGTTACGGTTTTCTAAACACAAATCACTTCAGGTAGAATATTTCTGCAGTTTTCCCATAGTTTGTGGACAGTGAATTACGTGGGAAATGTTGATTTGAACAGAGTGTCCACACTCATCTTGCCTACGGTCCCATCAAATTTATCATTTCATCATTCATTTTTAATGTTGCGGTTACCATAAAGACGTAGAAAGCGACGTCAAATATCAACAGCTGCATCCTACATATACTAGACATATATAAATTATTATGAACACGCCATTATAAATAACGAACATCTGTGGAAATTTGAAGGTATGAAGCATAATAAGTGTTGGTGGCGTAGCGAAATATTTCATACGTAAAATTGCATTTATTTTCCCACAAGCAACTTTAGATTTCAATGTAGCGTGATTACTTTTTGATATTTGATACTTGATGATAGTCATTTTTGCTTGATTTGTATAACGCAATTTATTGTTATTACGTGCCGTAAACTTCTTCATATTATTGCCTAGGTCTTATTCCTTGCTTTTTGCTTAATACCCTACTGTAAATGGTTGATAGAACCAAGATATGTACGATTAAGACTCGCATGCCTTGTTCACGTCAGAGCTTGTAGCTGCTCCTGGCCAATGAGAGACCGCTGTGTATCGGAATGCTCTTTCTATAATACTCTATAATCCTTGGTCACAGTATTCCAGCTCCATCTGGCAAGGCCGCGCCCAAAACTCGTTGTCTTTTGCCGAACTTTCTGTTTAAATGTGTGCATTCAAAGTAAAAATATAAAGAAACAACATACAAATATTTACGCAGGGATATTAGCATTGATACTCGTCTATGCGTATAATACATTTTCCTATATACAAGACAACAGAGAGAACAATGAATGTACCTTTGGTAATGGTCCCCACCAGGAAACTTTGGGGAAGGAAAAAACCTTGAGTTGAAGATAGCGATTTCTTTCCTTTATGACAGTGGCATAGCAGCCGCCCCCGCGATGGTGGTCTCTAAGCTCCTGAGATTTTATACAGTGTCGGTTTTTTTTTTTTTTAAAAAAAATACGAAATAGACAAAATGCACTTCAACAATGACAAAATTTGAACTCGAAATTCACTGATGTGGGCACTAAATAGAGCCGGTCTATGTTTTCTTGTCGGTGAACGCCGCTCGGGATCAAGTGATGATAAAATTTGCTTACTGCATCAAACTTAACACTCCTAAGTAACTAGCAGGTATATATTTTTTACAATTATAATTCTAATACTGCCTACGTTGTTAGGTTAGGAGGGCAAGTTTAAGGCTCTTAGGCCTTAGCAGCCAATTTTCGCGACGTGTGCACGTTGCGTTACATTATCTTCTCCCATCTCTCTTATCACTACTGTGTGCCTGTTATTTGACATTCTGATATTGTGTTCGGTTTTCTTAGAGCTTTTCTTTCAATCCTCGTTTTTTGTTGCATACAACAATGTGCATAATATTCACAATGATGGACAACTTGCCTACTGCTGCATTTGGAAACTGGAAGTAACAAAATTAAAGTAATTGAATAAATCTAATTTTGTGTTGGTATAATTGTTAGTTATTTTCGCTTGTTCATCCCTAATCTTCGGGGAGTCTTGTCCAGACTTCGAGGTGCCAAGCGTTCTTCTCACGCCTGCTTCCCTCTGAAGCTCAAATGCTATGGAAGAATAAAGCTTTGAATTCAAAGCATTTAGAAGGAAAACTTTTAATGTTAATTTTGCATTTAATTCTAATGATGTTAATACAAATAAATAAATTACATAAACGTGTGTAGAATTATTTCAGATCAACAACTTACTGCTCAGGTAAAGAGCTAAAGATTTGTTGCAAGTCCGCTTTTTAAACAGATAAACTAATCGGGACTGGATGGGATCCGGACTATGTGCCTCCACCTGACATCCAATCTGAGACCACTAGCTTACAAAGCTTGATTATATAGTGGCAGCGTTCTTAGTCCACTATTAATATATGTACAGAAAAATGTCAGCACTGGGAAAAATACTATATTACTGGATTGTAAGAAGAAGTGTAAAATAATTGTAAAATTTAAGAGAAAAAGAAGTTACGAGGATTTACGAATAATACAGCTGTCCTAAATGTTGTTAATGTTTTGTGCTTAATAGGTTAGATGAATCAGGTGAGTTAAATTGACTTGAGCTTTATTTCAAACCCACTTTATATATAAATAGGCTAGTCATTGTGGACCTACAATTTAAAGTTAAATCATAACACAATGTGTCTCCATCGAACACAGGACCCTTGATTACAAGGCAAGGACGTTCCTCCTACACCATCGGGGAGGCCCTACAGATATAACAGCCAAATTATAATTCATAACTCCAAGTTACTTAGGGACAAAAAAAATACTACACTAACACGAAAAAATACCTTACTTCACAGAATTTAATACTAGCATGTTCCTTTCTTTAACACGGAATTAGCATTAGTCGCAGCCAAAGATCTGCTGCTTATACGCTCTCCTCATAACAAACTTCAATAAAAAATTAAAACAGGAATGTTTCTCTTCGTCAAATACTGGACAGTCTGAAAAACAAAAATGCTAGATCTAGATTTTACTTCTAGTCCGTCTTTGTTTACGTGTAGAACGCAAGGGTAACGTTTCAGGGTTCGAATCCTAGAAAAGCATGCCTTTGTACTTGTCTTTTGTTGCATCATGACAAGTCACTAACAGTTCTGGGTTGTAACGATTTCATTGACTTTCAGTTGGATAATTACAACCCAGAAGAGCCAGTGACTGTACAAATGGTTTCAACGGCAGAGTTCTTCTACTGCTTGCACAAGTGAGTGTTATCTGCTGCAGTAATCTTCAAGTCGTTCCCCTTCTTCCACTCATCGGGCTGCCAGAGTAGTGCGTAAGAATTATTTTGACCGGTATCTAATTTTCGCTCCAGGCTACAAGCAAGGTCTAACAAAATAATTAGTCATGCGATATAACATGACGATTATTATTAGAGATTATTTATGAATTGATCTTTTGCAAAGTGAAATAGTTTTCCCTTTCGCTAAAGTTAACAACAATGAGTTAGCAAAGTAAAGAACTATGAATCAAAACAAAGACAATAGCTACCAGACAGCGTTTGCCTTTCTTTGACGCTTTACTTATGAAACTGGCCTGTGATCGAACATTTCGTTCCCAGTTTTTTTTTAAATTTATTATTATTTTACAAATATTTTTTTTAAATCTTGTATTTACAAGGACAAGCAAACAAACAAAAGTAAGAATGTCTTATTTCAAATTGTTAACCGCCCTGAGCCAAAGGTTGAGGGGGTTTGAAATGCAAAAGTTAACTTTCGTACTTAGTTATTGGAGAGAACGTGCATAGTATTAATATAACGAATGGTTTGTCCAATGAATGTATAATTGTATACTTGTAATTGTAATTGTGACAGACAGGCGGAGCAAAGGACGAAAATCCCGTGGATACAACAAAACCAGAACTGCATACCCAGCCCAAAACTTGACAAATTGAAATTAAAAGTGCGCAAATGTAGAAATATTATGAACCAGTTATTGGTCCACCATTTCCAGCTGAATTGTATATTTAAACATCTGTCGTAAGTGACTTATGGAAAGTTTCATCTGCACATTATTTTGCAAAACTCTACCTTTACAATTCTACTTTCCTCTCTATAGGTATATACATACCATGTTCGATATCCGGTAAAGGGACATAGTGGTTCGGATTTTATTTTAAAATTGTAGGTCCAGTCCCGTTTAACCTATCTGTGCATAAAAGTGGACTTAAAAACTTACGTAAAAAAGATCCACAGATATGCCGACCTCCGTACGGAGTGGTTAGGAGAGTTTACGACGTCAATGGTAACGACATATGTTTTCTTTGTGAGTGTTCCTGCATCAATTTCGTAATTTCATCGTATCATCACTCATCTTCATCGTTGCGATTAGCCAAAAGTGATAGCAAAGCGATGCAAAATAACAAAATCAAATCACACACAAACAACATACATACAGTGAAGAAACTTAGTAGCAGTAAAAGTTTTGCATTTCAGTTCACAATTACGTGTGTTTTACATTGAAGGCACATTAAGTAATGTTTTGCGATGGATCCAAAATATGTCTGTTACTGACAGTCAATTGTTTTTTTCCTCCCTTCCGTACAGCCTTCACCCGAGTATCGAGACGTCGCCAGTTTCCATCAATGTTTTGTCGACAAAGGCTTCAACAAC
This sequence comes from Lepisma saccharinum, assembly GCF_977018435.1. Lineage (NCBI taxonomy): Eukaryota > Metazoa > Arthropoda > Insecta > Zygentoma > Lepismatidae > Lepisma > Lepisma saccharinum. The sequence goes on along the minus strand of NC_139237.1, from coordinate 47,066,713 downwards.
GATAAATATCACATCTCTACTTTCGATGCGTAAGCTTCATGATTATACTGTTTAGTACTGAATAAAGGTGACGACCATCCGTTGAAAAATGCTGAACATTTTGGCAACGCAGAGGCAGGATTACATGGTAAAGAGCTCATTGCGTCAAGCAGGCTCTGGCAACTCCCTTACAGTTGACAATTTTGCAACAGCGCCAGTGAATTTCTCATCTTGCTCAAGCTCTAACATCAAAATCAAATTCATTATATCTACTTCTTTTAGGTGGAGTTCGACGTCTAATCATACATCGGATAATTCACTTCCTTTGCTGCTGATACGTTTTTGCCTTTCAAGTAAATGCAGGATTGATTGATTTGGTGTTTTAAGTCCACTTTATGCACAGTAAAGCAAATCGGGACTGGACCTAAAGTTTAAACCCGAAATACTGTGTGTCTCCATCCGGTATCGAACTCGGGGCCCCTTGATTACAAGGCGACCACGCTACCACTGCGCCATCGAAGAGGCCCAAGTAAATGCAGGAAAATCAGGCCTTCTGTAAGAAGCTAAGAGAATTAAAAACGTTTCTGCTCTGTCCCTCGCCCTCCTGCAAGATAGCGATAAGAAGTGCTTGCTTCTTTTTTTCTTTTCGCCGAACTACATTGAGTTAAACATGTCAAATTCAGTACAAGAAGACCTGTGACCGGTGGTTGACTGCGGACGGAGTAGATAGTCAAAATGTTACAAATGGAACATTGGACCTATCTTTCTACATTAAACTACATTACTCTTTCAATTAATATACTTTAATTTCTAACTTATCCAATTTATCTTCCAGCCGGACGCTCATTTCTTTCATGGTTCGTTTACTTTCCTCCACATTATGATACAACATGTCAAATTTTTTATTCTAATTTTGCCTATATGGTACCACATAAAAAAAACAACTACATTCTATTGCTCCCTCATAAGAAAGTTCATTGCCGCATCACTCAAGTATTTTATTCCAGCCTATTTCAGCTGCTTCGTCCTGAGAAGGAGAGATCGACGTTCGAACAATGTTTGTACCACTGACCTACTTATCGGTTGCTCGCTAATCCCTTAATCCCTTACAGCTGCAACGAAAGAGCCTGTTCACCCGATCAAACTATACAGCTTTTTCTCTTCACTTTCTTACGTCAACACAAATATTTTACACACAAATAATCCTATCTCAACTTATTATTAACATATATTCATATTTTCACTCACTGATTGACGCATAGTCGTAACGTAATTTCCTGAGAAATATGGTGCGAAAAGATGAATTCCCCCATTTATAAAAGTTCGACTCTGTTGTTGAGTGCGTTGGGTGATCGTACACTCCGGGTTCGAGTCCCGTCAGCCTGGACGAGGCTGTTTTGCGAGTCTCTCTTCATCCATTTAACATAATCAAGATTCATCGTCGTGAATTGCCAAAAATGGAAGAAAAGAGACGTAAAATAAATAATAAATATCAAATACAAATTACTTCTAAAAAACAGTGGCCTGGCCAACGACAAAGCTTCGTACTGTCCATAACTGCACAAATTAACCTAACAGTCCATAACTCCCCCCCCCCCCCCACGTCCCTTTTGAACAGGGAATCATTTCGTGGGCTTATAACTGAACAAAATATAAGACATAAAAAAGAACAAAGTAGGTTTCAGAGGTGACCAGTGGCATAGCAGCAGCTCCCTCAATGCAGGGAAGGGGGAAGCTAGGGACCTGTCTATGCAGTAAAGTACAGCTGTTCCCTGTGCATTGCGCCATTACTGAATATCACGGGAGTGTGGACTGTGGAGTTATAGGGCATAATATGATAAGATGACCTGATTACTGCAACAATTCTATGCTGTCTCTCTTCGCCCGAAAAATATACGCAGTGTTAGTGGTATAGGTGACTTCGCACACACCGCACTGCGAAAGAAGGGGGCCCAAGCCTCAAGACTACATTCCGAGATCGGAAAGTGAAAGAAAGAAAATAATTATGATGATAAATTGAATTCAAGTTTCTCCGATTTGAAACACAATTTATTAAATACTTTTTAATTTTGCTTACGTGTTATGTGTACCCATATTTCTATTATTCATTTAAATTATTAAACTAATTAGTATGTTAATATCTGCTATTTATATATCAAGTTAAAACATCATGACACTTTGCTGAATGAGTTGAAAGGCGCTAAGACTTAAAATGTGCTAAGGGGACAGAGAACAGGCGATTGCTTTACAAGCCGTTAACATGTGCTGTTCCCGAACAGCGATATCTCATTATATCTAATCATCACGATCTCTTGCACAAACACTGCGTCGTAAATGAAACAATAAAGAAAGATTCCGCCGAACTACCGTCCAATTCAAAATTATGGCTACTCGAGTTTGCTCTCGAATTAAAAATTAGCCAGTTAAGTTATTGAATTGTGAATTAAGCTATAATAACTATTTTTTTCAATTATGCCTTCAATTTCTTATCCTCGTGAGAACCAAATAAAATGCCGCTTTTTTGGTGTTTTCCAAACTACACTCTCTTTGAGATTCTGTAATTAAAAAAACTTGTGGTCCAATTGTGACGAAATTTAAATACATAGCTCTACTGGTTAATGTTTTGATTGGAGCTCAAACTCGAGTTTCCATAATGTTTAATCCGACTGTAGACAATCATTCCCTTTCAGGTCAATTGCCCTCAAATAGTAACAACACAGAGAAAACAGGAATGGCATAGTCTCCCCCCTTTCCGTACTTTCAAGCGACAACCCTGGAATCAGCCAAAAACGGCGTCACCCACTCCCTCCCCTTCCTTGACGTCCCCTAGCCCACAAGCAAGAAAAAACAGCGTCGGAGATCCAATTGCGTACATGGGTTGCGTTGAGGGTCTCAAACTATTACCAAAATTCTGGTTTGAAAGATTGCATTAATACTTGTTATACAAAGTATAGCTAAATCTAAAGAATAGACTCGATAATATGGTGTCATGGACATCGTAATTCTACCTTCAACGTTTTATCATTCCACATCATTGTCTGGATTCATCCACGAAATAGATCGGTGACGTAAAATAACCAAAATAGAAATAGCTATATAGGAAACATTTTAATTGAATAGGTCGCAAATTCTTTCAAAATGTGACGTGTAGAAATGTTTATATTACAATCGAAGCAAGCAAGAAATATTTTTTTGCAAAATTGAGGGTAAAACAGGCAATTTTGACCAAATATTTAGTCTAAAATTGCATACTACAGTAAAATGTTGTTAACCGTAAGAGGCTGCTGGTAGATCAGAATGTAATCTTGATTTATTGGGGGGAGGCAAATGGTATATCGCCAAATGCCGTGACGATATATCGCTGACACGATATATGTTCTAAAATATCGTTACTATATATTGCCCAACACTAGTAAGAACTAATAACCTGGAAGTAAAATTGAAAGTTTAATTCAAATATAAACGAAAGAAGGCAAGGAGAGGAGATTTAAAATTGTAAACAGATTTAATAAAGGATTCAAAGGTGCCTAGGTAAGCGAAGATATGTGGCCCCCGAGAAAAGTAAGTTTACACTGGATATAAAGCTTACACTGGATATAAAGCAAAGCAAACAGCCCGACTATTTATTAAAGTTCTTGAAAGAAATGGGCCAGAGGAAAAAGGCCATCCCTTTGGCTGGTCGCAAATCCGAGTTAACCAATTTTCAGGACCAAACTTGAAACCAAAGCTGAAGAAATGAAAACAGACAGTTTCTGGATCAGCGCTTCTTTCAAATATTCATTGCCGATAATTGCGAAGATGAGGGTGAATGGTAATACGATCAGATTGATGAAGTGACAATCACAAATCTATATGGACGACACAACCCAGGCACCAGACACTCGTTAGTCTGATAAATACAGTTCAGGGTCAGACTCCAAGACACACATTTTGGCGAAGTACAAGATAATTTCGACTGTATATTCTTCTTATTCAATTTATTCGACATAGCATGCAGCTTTTCTTGCATAACAATTGTGTTACTGAATTCTAATTAGATTTCTTTATGTGTAAATATTTAGCGTACTACAAACTGCACGAGAAATTACGCTACTGGTTTTATATATAGCCTCATTAATGAGTTCCTCAGCGAGGGGGGGTGGGGGGGTTGCAAAACTGATATAGCAGTCACCGTAATCAAGATGTCTCGGACTCGATTTTCAGTGGCGGCACATATAAATAGTATAAATACCGTCACAATAATAGCAATAATAACCTGTGCTAAGGTGATTATGCATACCCATAAACCACAAGGTAAAATGGTTTCTGTGAAAGGGGGAAATGAACGCATGACAATTAAGGTAACATTGTCCAGATAGGCTATTGAAACACTCCTTAACACACCCAAATAAATTAGTCTGCGCTTGCATATGTGTGTGAAGGGAAGGGATAGGGGAGCGTATAGTTTTGAATTCTATCACCCACGTGTTTAAGTGACATTTCAGAAGCTGAATATCTTTTCCCCGGCATCATGAAACATGACCTTCAGACTGCGTATCGTATCGTTAACTAAATAACGAAGAAAAGGATGGTAATTGGACATTATTGATTGTTTTGGTGTAGTTCACTTTTCTTTTCTGTCACTTTTGACTAATCGCGAATATGAGGATGAGCTCTGCATTTCTCCCTATATTTAAGTCGCAATTAGTCATCATGCACAGTTTTTTGCTCCACAACTACGTAAGTTTGAATAGAAAAGAATAGTTACAAGGAACACAGACATTTTCTAGTAAAAAAGCATGATCTCGGCGCTTTACAAAAGTAGGAAAAACATTTTTTCTTTGTAATTAACAAATCACCCAACTTTTTAACCGCTACGGCCACTAGGCCTAACCATAACAAAGCGTATCAGGTTCAACTACAGTTTCTGCCTCGATCAATACTCTCATCACGGGAATTTTAACGTCCTTTCTACAACAATTCTTTTCTCAAAAACCACGATAGTGCAGTTATGCAACGTGCGTGTATAAATTTTAGCCACAGAAGATCCTGCATGCGTAGGGGTTCGAGGAATAAAGAGTGCCTGACACATGGCAACCGTTACGGAGAAAGGGGGACGGGATGGATAAAGCCGCGTTTACACCGAATGTTCCCTGCAAACGTTATGAACTCTTTGTTACCAACACGGTTAACAACAGATGTTGTCAAAATGTTGGTAGCCATAACACTACTTTCACTTTACTTTTGTTAATAACTTTTGTTAACATTTTGGCTGCAAGATGCCGACCATGGAGGACGTTGTACTCTCTGTGGCAGCATGTGTCATTTTGTCGAAACAGATAAGACCGAAGATTCTGGGTGAGACCTTCACTGCGGACAGGAGCTAATTGTAGGGGAAGTGCCCTTTGATCTGTAGCGACTTCTAGTGGATAACAACATTTCTGTTTCCAACACGGGAAATCTGTTGAAAACATGAGATGTTGATAAGAAATTCACAAGCGTTCTTCGAAATATTAACGACATTTGCTGGTAACATGTGTGAGCAACCCCGGTGTAAACGCGGCTTAAGAGCATGGATAAATCCTGGAAAGTTTCGATACAAAGTTTGTTTTCCAACAGTTTTGTTATCCTGAATTGGTATTGAACTACAGCTAGGATCGTAGCAGTTAGTTAACACACTATTCTGTTCATCTTTTGAAACTTTTCAGGTACTACAAATCGACAATAACACTCGAAATAGACGATTACGTTACATTTACATGTAAATGTAATGTAATTGTTTGAGCAATGTTAATTTGTTCGAGCAATAAAATATAAATAAGAATTTAAGAACTAAGAATATGATTTACATTTATTGATTTTACAGTATATTGATTGATTTGGTGTTTTAAAGTCTGTTTTATGCACAGTAAAGCCAATCGAGACTCGACCTACAGTTTAAAGTGGTATCCCAACAACTATGTGCATCCACCTGGTATCGAACCCGTCGAACCTGGGACTCCTAATTTACAAGGCAACGACGCACAATATATTTCTTTCTGTACTGAAAACTTCCGTTTCACTTTACGGAAAGAATATAGAAACTTAGGAAAATATACTGGCTCTAAATTAAGAATCATAACATTGTGTAAGATGACATGAACTTTCGCTTGCTATTCATAAGTAAATATTGAACAGTATTTATTGATTTCATTAAACAAGGGAACAAATGAAAAAGTGTGAGCAAAATAATTAGTTGCAAGTCTAGATTCAATGGTGACAGTTGTTGCTTGATATGTTGAAAATCTCACCGTAACTGCCGACCTGAAGGCACCATGCAGTGCATATCAGCTCCCTCTCTCACTCTGTGTGGGAGTATGTAAATAGGAGTCCTAAACCAGCCTCAAATATGGTGTTAGAGATTTCAGAAACTGGAAAAATTCGATTGAAAATTTAAAGTTCATGGAAAACTTAAACTAATTTTACCTCGGAAAATAATAGTTGTCTCAATAATCAAATCGACTGAGGAGAAAGTATTTTAAACTTTTTGGATGTTATTGTTAGTTCATTCAAAATATCTTTCTCATGATAACCTGTACTCAGAAGAAAATTGCTACTACGAAAGAAAATTTCGTAGAACGTTTAAAAGACAGAAGGTAAAATTTTCCAAAATATTGAATTCAATAATTGTCTCTTCATTCCGTTTCCAGTCTCATAACTCTTGTTTTGATCAAATATTGCTTATTTGATATATTAGAAATGTTTATGTGCAGATCTACCTGCTAATTTTATAAATCAGCGTTTAAAATGTTTTACATTATTAATGACTAGGCTATATATCTTGCAATTTCTTGCGCAACTCACACTGTTTCACATGCAAAATTATTTTTCACTTTCAACCCCTCTAGTGCATTCCAATTTAATAATTTGATTCCACCCCCAAATAATTTGAAGCTACAGAAAGCAGTGATAATTCCTAATACTTTTGCCTTACGAATTTGAAAAAAGTGGTACAGCAGCATGCCTGTGGTTTCATTTGAGGTGGGGGGCTAAACCTAGAGCCTATTGAACGTAGAGGCAACTTTAGTAAATAAGGCACAAACGGGTTTTCCTCTCTCCTTATGTATGTGTTTGTATGTGTTACCCCAGAAAACCAGAGAAGACGTAGAGTGAGGTACCGACAGATTTTTTCTTAGTGTTTAGAACTAAGTTACAATATTTAGAACTAAATTATAATATTTAGAACTAAATCAACCTTTTTATTTGCGTATTTTATTCATTATTCATAAATTAATATTCATATATTTATAAGACACAAATTATTCATAAACCAAAAGAGTTGATATAGTTTCAAATATTACAAATTAGTTCTAAATATTATAATTTAGTTCTGAATTTTGTAACTTTCTTCTAAACACTAAAAATGAAACTGCCGGTATTTCATTCTCATTCTACCTCTACTAACCAGGTAGTACATAACAGCGGTGTTGAGAAGCACTGGCCTGGAGAAAAAGATTAAAAAAATGCTTCAATGTAAGAGAGGTGGTCAGAATTGCAACAGCGTGTTTGTGTTTACATTCTTTAATATACATATGTTTTCAGCCACTATTGGCGACGACAAAGGTGAATTATGAGTTACAGTTACAAAGGTACATTCATACCCAGGCCAGAACTTGAACATACTTGATTGATTTATTTAAATTATGGACACGTCAGCACATTGGCCATTGCATTTAGCACTCACTTGGGTTTCCAACCGAGTTCTCACTGCTTTATTTGAAAATGTTGATTTTTCTCAAAATTTCGGAGTGGTTCTAGTCCCTTCAAGCCTCCCCCTCTTCTGCCTACGCCAGTGATTACAATCGAGACAAATACTAGAACTGCTGTGGTCCGCAGGGCAAACATGTCAACACAAAGCAAAGGATTATGCTGCCTGTGTGTCTGGGCTCCAGAGCCTCGTAATTCTGCAGAATGCGGCCCAGACCTTTGGCACGTGGAATTTCTACCCTTCACGAAAGTCACACCTTACACCAGCCACAGGGAATCGAACCCGGATCCCTCGCTACGTAGGTTACCAGTATACCACTCAACACGCTCGACCACCGAGATATCTACCAATAAAAAGCACAGAAGAATGCTGCACGCTAGGTTGATGGAAATCAGATAGCCTAATTATTAAAGAATACTTTTCACTGCAAGGTGGAAGTTTAACGACTAACTGATAGAAATCATACTATACAAAAAATATTTTAGTTTGTGTATTATTTACTTCAGAAGATGTATACTTTCTTAAATATTCCCTCAAAATATTCTAAAGTTCATGAAATACTGTTGTTTTGTTAAACAAACTTTACTTCTTTCCCACCTGTGTATCTCAGATGACGTCATACGCCAGAAGAGCGAGTTTTCAGGACCGCGTTGCATTCACCTTGCGGTCTTTCCACAATGGGAGAGCGCCAGCTCTAACCCCTATACATTTGTTCGTTCGGGGATTTCCCCTATAACACGTGTCCCTTGCAATTGTTGATATTGCATGATGTACGAAACACTCCGTGGTGATGTGGTTAGCACAGCTCGCTACGGCGCCAGGTGTCTCGGGTTTAAATCCTGGTCTAGACATTGGTGTCATTTGTTATTTCATATCATCCTCATCTTCGCGATTAGCCAAAGGTGGCAGAAAAGGGAATTAAAATAAACCAAATCAATCAATCAATTATGGAGATATTTTAGAATGAGTAATCTTGAATTTCAGTCTGCCCATTATTTGTTTTGGTCAGTTTATAAATACTGTGAATCCTTCTTACAACATCGCAAGTATCATTAATGTTTTGGATTTTGCTCAAGCAAGACTCCCAAGTTGTTGTTTTTAAGTCGTCTCTCTTAACGAGGGCCCGACCCTGTGGCCGAGTGGTTAGCACATCGCACTGCGATGCCAAGGGTCCCGGGTTCGAATCCCGGTCGGGCTTGGTTGTTTGTGAATGTCCATTCATCAAATTCATCATTTCATCACTCATCCCCATCTTCGCAAATTAGCCAAGAGGCACAAAACGCGAAGAAAAATAAACTAAATCAATCAATCAATCAATCTCTTAACGAGGAACGCTAGTGGCAACCCTGCCACGCCCCTGCTAGTTATGTCAGAGCAAGCGTTTGCTGTGTTGGGTTGCATACGTACAGGATAAGCGTTTTCGAGGTAAACTTTATAGGGAAAAGTTACTGGTTTTTATGATATCTACCAGCTCCCAAGCGTTGTTGAAAGAGTTTTGCGACACCCTGTATAGTAAACGTTCATGCAACTTCCCACTCTTTAAAATTATGCACTTTTTGCTGATGGCCCGTCATCATAAATTAGTAGGTAGGAAAAGAAACGGATGACACGCTCACTCAACAACAAGCCTTGCATCAGTGGTGCTTTCAAATCTGGGCCGATTAACAATTACAAAAGTCGGAACGAGTTTACGCCATAGATTGAGCTGATGCACTCGTATCCGGACTGAGATTTTCTGTCTTCTACAGATGACTGCAGGCATAGCAGCTTCGTCGACGGACAATATTTTCCAAATAACTGCCTTAAATCAAGAAATGTTACAAAATAGTGGGACATTAAGTGAGATATAATATGTGGCTTCTTACAACTACATCCATGCAACGCTGTAATGCACTTTACTTTACCCTTGCATGTTTCACATTCATATTATTTATTAGTATTTTTTGTGTTAAGCACTCTACACCTTCCCAACGACATTGAAATCTAAAGTCTTAAAATACCACCATAAAATAGAGATTGTTCATTTTGTGATCGTAGGCTTATTGCACTTCGTCGCTGTGTATTAGTAGCGACATGTTTTGTGCTGCCATTGGTTGGAAATGTTCCGTGTATACGTCGAACCAAACTGTTTCTTTCAAGGTTAGTTGGTAAAACTACACACAATAATAAAACTAGACCGTATGATCGCAATAATCGAGACAGTTAGCTTCTTGTGCTTTTGTAGTCAGGTCAGTTCGTTCTGCCAAGACGACACCATATACTTTTTATAAGTAGTGAATTGAAAACATTTCTTGTGACTAAGAAATGTCTCCCTCTGTTGCTAATATCGGACTCTTGAGATAACAGTGCAGAATAATGGTTTGTTCGTCTCTACCTCACTTTGGTGAAGCCACTTGTTTTATTGCGACATGTTATGAGAGTTTCTTAGTCGACATACCAACAAAATGTGACGCAACATCAGTTTAGGGTTGTACAGTAACGGACACTTCTGGGTAGTAATGATTCCATTGAAAGTCAATAGTGTTGCTACAACACAGAAGTGTCCGTGACTACAATATGATTATTTACCATAATATACTTCTCCTAACTCGGCCTCGAGAACATTGGTTCATTTCTTTTTCTTAATCGAGGTTTTTTTATCCTGCGTTTGAGACTGGGTAACGACATGAAGACATAGGATATTTAAACTTCTTGACTGTATGCTTGCTTTTGGTGCAAGTGGAACTCGTTTGTTTGAGTTGGTGTTTTAAGTCCGCTTTATGCACAGTAAGGCTAATCGGGACTGGACCTACAGTTTAAAGTGGAATCCAAACAACGAAATTCCTCCACCGAGTATCGAACCCGGGACCCCCTGATTACAAGGCGACGAAGCAACCTTTACGTCATTTTTTAAGGAATACCCCTAACCAGAAGTATCCCCCGTTTTTCAGTATATTCTCAAGATTTTCATTTCTCGGTTATTCTCAATTTTAAGTTTTTCTCATTTGGACAAACACAAATACCCGTGCCTTACCCGGGACTCGAACCCGGACCCCCTGGCGTCGTAGCGCGCCGTGCTAACCAGTCCGCCACGGAGGTCGACAGGGCCATCGGGGAGGCCTTAGGTGGAACTCGTACCCCTCCTACTTGACTGCGAGCAGAACTACCGAAGTAAGAAAGGACCGGGCGTCCGTTAAAAAAGGCGCGAAAACGAAATGCTTGTGGTCTAGGTGATAGGACGCAAAGATACACCAGCAAACTTCATGGGTGACGTGGAAGTAGAGGTCAGGTGATCAACAGTTACTGTGATTGGGTGGTTGCAAGGAATGAGATTTATAAAACGTTTTATTGTTCGCTCCATTCGCGAAACAAATATTTCTGTACGCTTCGCATCAAGTTTATACGTCAATCATTCATTACGAGTATTACAATTATGCCCTATCTCAGGGGATCCCAAACTTTGTAATTTTAAAATTTTTCCGCGGCGCCCAAGTCAGAATGTAGGCATAGGCCTATCTAAAACTTGCAACGCTAAGTTACTGTTGTTAGGTTGCTTGCCTTAAGTTAAAAAATAAGCACATATTTCAAATTCAGAAACATTGTTTATGTAAAAAGGACCAAATAAGCAAATTTTTGAAACAATCATATCTAAAACCATCTGTAGACTAACAAGTAAGTGGCATTTCAGTGAAAATATCGCACCCCGGGGCACCGCGGAGCACACTTTGGGAACCACTGCCCTATTCAATTTTGAATCAGTTTGTGAAGAAAGGTTTAATTAAAATGTCGATTAAGACTCACACTATTATAAAATTGGATAGTTTTACTGTACTGGACTTCTGGTAAATTAACACTTAATTCATTTTACAAAGAAATGAAATAAGTGACTTTTTCCTTTGCTCGTTTTGTTCAAATGTACAGTCTACATGGAACAGCCATCTGAAGCACCACTCTTCTCCACAAACTTAATAACTCCAACAGAAGTAATGTTTTGTCGACTATAGTCTCCAAATTCTGTTCTCACGCAGAGAGACAAAATCGTAACAATTCTATTGCGAGTGACCCTTCACAACGATGAAGAAAGTGAGATCCTAGTTCCAGCAAATAAATTGTTAGGGCCACTTCGGTAGATTATAGTGCACGCTGAGTGTGCACAGAAAATAGAGTTTCAAATATAATGAGTGGCTTCGCAAATGATCTGCGGAGACTGTATTTGTATAAGCATTCTCTTCCTTCCATGAGGAGAATCGAATAAAACAATGGCTTGGTGTAGCTTTCAGAGGCGAGAGGCACGTGACACGCTTAACTTGCAAACGAGCATTCAGAAAGCGACAGGACAAGTTGCATGTGTCACTCTGATTAGGCAATTTTCTCAATACCGTGCTCTTGTTAGCTCATGCGCGGTGAATGTTTGAATTTAAACTAACTGTGCTAGTATCGCTTGCCGCTTGTAGCTTCTGTGTGAATTCTCCGTGTCGCTAGTCGCCTGTCACTTGTCGTCTGTCGTTTGCAGCTTTTTGGCTTTGTAAGGGAGATTTCACACGAAAGCGACAACCAACACCTGTCCCTTGGAAGCGAACCAGCAGTAATGAATTGAACCTTTCGAACAGAAGCGACACGACAAGATGCAGGTGTCGCTTGTAGCTTGCGTGTCGCTCTGATTTGCCAGTTTTGTTAATACTGTGCATCATGTCGCTTCGTACTTTTGTTCTCGTATGCGCGGTGAATGTTTTGCCTTATATTGAATTTTCTAATCTTGCTTGTTGCTTTGGTATAAAATCTCCATGTCGCCGTCTCCTGCCGTTTAAGCAGATTCCATACCGAAGCGTAACGCGACAAGCGACAAGCCTCGGTAATCAATGCTACGTTTCGAACTGATACAGCACGGTAAGCTGCAAATATTGCATGTCGCTTTTTTATCAATGTTGTGCATCGTGACGCCTCCACTTGTTGTCGTGCACGGGCGGTGAATGTTTTAGTCTACAAGCCAAAAGGGACCCGTGTCTCTTATCGATGTGGAAGCACACTGTCGCTTGTCGCCTCCGTCAGAATTCTTCCCCTGACCCCTTCAAGGAGACTTCAGATCGAAGCGACAAGTGGCAGGCGACAACCGACAGGCAACACTGGCATGGACGTCAGCAGGTTTTTTTTCCAGGGAGGGGCAAGGAAGGTATTTTTCCAGGGGGGGCAAATAAGCCACATTTTCCCCAATGTTCCCTCAAAAAACATTGTTTCCATTTGAATTTATCATGTTCGTGCATTAAAAAACACTTATTATTGTGGCTGAAATGAAATTATATGTGTGAAATATATTATTTGTTTGACTTTTCCAGGGGGGCACGGCCCCCCTTGCCCCCCTTCCGGACACCCACGAACACTGGCGACTTCAATCTAAAGCAAGAAATTCACCGTTCATGCTCGAAAAACCTAATGCATCGACCCGCAAGCGACATGTGCAGCTTGCCCTGTCGCATCAATGCGAAAGGTCGAATTGATTACTGAGGGTTCAATTCCAAGCGATACGTATCTCTTGTCGCTTGTTACATATTGCGTTTCGCTTGGTAGCGTTCCAATAAAGAGCTTCGTCTCACACAGTTGCCATGATAGGCCGCACAAGCCTGCTTTGATTTCTGAAATCTTCAAACAACACAAAAAAGTATGCAAAGTAAAAATTAGATTCAGCGATTAGGGTAAATGTAATTATTTTCTCAATTCCACAGTGGGGCAAAAACTCCTTAAGTACGCCACTGACTGCGCCGCAGTTAATCCCTTCCTTACTCCGCCGCGAGAGGAACTCTTCTTTTTTTCCCCCCTCCCCTTCCGAATGCTCTGCGCCGACGAGACAGATACATGCAAGCTACGCGCTCACAATTGACGCCGTAAAGCGCGTTTCACAACTATTGCAGAATTCGGTATGGCACGTAGCTGCTTACACACAGGAAGAAATCATGTGACCTACAAGAATTGTGATTGGTTGGACGGTTTGTGCAATATTGATCGGTACCCACAACGGATGCAATTGTATTAAAAATTACAACACGTAAATTAGACAGGTGATATTGGTACCAGGTTCCAACAAGAATAGTAACCATTTTTTCGTCAGGAAAACTGCATAAATGATAATTTTCAAAAACCACGGTGGTATTTGTAATCACATGCATGGTCTCGACATTTTAAAATGAATTTGATTATGATAATTTATCAAATTATAGTGGTTCCAACAACATATGTACACTCACTCGGGCCTTATAAGACCACGTTTACACGTATGTGTGTGTGTGTGTGTGTGTGTTTGTGTTCAAAATGTAATAAAAAACACGTTCAAATCGTGTTATTTGAGTAAATATTAGGCTAAACTTGTGAAGTAAACAGATAAAAATTGAAAACTCACACTTTGTGTGTCGAAAATGTAACTAAAAGTATTTCCTAAACAGATGGAATTGTGTTATTTGAGTAAAAATAGGTATAAACTTGTAAATAATAAGTTAAAAGTTGAAAAAATCTCTCTGTAAATGCAAAATATCATGAATAGAAGAAATTGTGTTATTTGAGTAATAGTAAGCCTAAGCTTGTGAAATAAACAGATAGAAGTTGAGAACACACACTTTGTGTGTCGAAAATGTAACTAAAAGTATTTCCTGAACAGATTGAATTGTGTTATTTTGGTAATAATAATCCTAAACTTTTAAAATAATAAGTTAAAAGTTGAAAAAAATTCTTTGCGAGTCTAAAATGTAACTAAAAGTCGTTCCTGAACATATTCAATTGTGTTATTTTGGTAAAATAATAAGTTAAACGTTCACAAGACACACTTTGTGTGTCCAAAACTTGAAAAATAAACAATTAAAAATTGAAGAACGCAGTTTGTGTGTTGAAAATATAATAAAAACTCTTGCTAGAATAGTTTAAATTGTGTTATTTGAATAAAAATAAGGATAAGCTGGGAAAATGTGTGACATAAAGTCATAGTTTGGTAAAAATAAACTCAATATTATGTTAAATAGCACACAGTAACATACATTTACTACCTAAATCAATAATCAAAAAGTCCTAGGTTCGTTACCCCGTGATAAAAGCAAATGGTGAAAACTGTAGGCCCCGTCCCTGATAGCTTTCCCTTCTTCATAGTACAGATAAAAAACCCTTACCCTTCGTTCTCCTTGTTCAAAGTAAAATTCTCGCTCCAATCTAATTGGGTATCCAAAAATATTTTTTTCTTGTGTACTGGGCAACCTTGGCCTACTTTGACAAAAACCTGTTCTGACATGCAAGCGCTCTAGCGTAAAACCTGCACTAAAGCGTCCAGTGTACTGGAGGCAAACCTGCGCGGAATATTAATTGGCGGCGGAAACCGGTTCTACAAGCGACGCATAGCTTCAAAAATTTGACCTAGATAGCTCAGTCCCTGACATCCTTTGTTGTCTGGATCAATCCCTTCCCATGCCCTGCGGCGTTGCATACCTTTCACCTGTTCTTGCGTTCTAATTAACCTTGGGAAAACCGGTTCTAATTGGTCAAGCGGGTTCTTTCTTTGTTCTGGCGTTCTGACTTCATTTGACCTTGACCGCACATCCCCCAAATTCCTTTCTCCTCTACCTGCGCGGAGTTCACAGTCTTCTGTTTCAAACCATCGTCTATGGCCTCCCCGATGGCGCAGTGGTAGCGTCGTTGCCTTGTAATCAAGGGGTCCCGGGTTCGATACCCTGTGGAGGCACATAGTGGTTCGTTCGGATCCCACTTTAAATTGTAGGTCCAGTCCCGATTAGTCTTACTGTGCATAAAGTGGACTTAAAACACCAAACCAAACCAAACCAAACCATCGTCTTTCATAACATAATAACATACATTATTACATACATAGTACACTATAGGCCTAACCATTTATTACCGTTACATATCGCGGGTTCGAGTACCGGGACCGTCTTCTTTCGTACCATTAACACCCTTCATAGCTGTTCATAAACCATAAAAACTTATTTTCAATATTATAAACATTAATATTATCGATTTATACATTACATACTTTGCAGTAATGAATATAAAACCATATGCATAGCGTTTAGTACCTCTAATTACCTTCTATATACATATTTTTCATAAAATAAATAATTATATATTCATAAAAGTTATAAACATGCAAATACATAAATGTAAAGTATTCTAATGATATGCAAATTTATTGTAAATACATACGAATGAATTCTAAATACGTGCAAATAAATTGTGAATACGTGCAAATAAATTGTGAATATTAAATAGCGACCGACTTTAACTAATTCTACATCTACTCGTGTCAAAGGAACGCTGACTGTGCGTTGCTCACTAAGACGGCAGAAACAGAGCTACGAGGAGTTTCCCGGCATATGGCGGAGCATCTCGAGGGTCGATATTCAAACACACCACAAGTAATACATAAATAGATTTACTCTTATCTGTGTTTTTTTTTCAGGATATATCGTCAAAGCTTACTGTAATTTAAATTACATGTCATTTGCTTTCTTTTTCTCAAACTAGAAGAACCTTTAGTATTTGTACTTAGTTCTCTTCGTTTTTATGAAAAAACATAAAGAAACGTGTCTTTCCCGCAGGAAATCTGCGATGAGTTACCAAGATGGTCTGTACAAATCAATCGCTCTGGATGCAAGGAAGTCACTGTCAATTACAATTACAAGGAAGGCAATGGTAAGTGATAAAATAAATATTACTGGCATCTAAATTGCCGTGTTTCTTTTGGGCTTACCACGGCTTAATCTACAGGGTTGTGGCTTCTTCTTATAATTGAAAGCAGATAGTGAGACTTTTAATAGAGACTATTAACGGATTATATTTTCTTCCTTACATATATACTACATTTAAAAACGTATGCACATATATTTTCATGCGAATCATCAATCTTGAATAAACGTTTGTATAATAATAAATGTTCATATCTATAATTTCTGCAATATTATTATACATTCAATATTTTTTCACAGTCATCATTTATTCATTCCGTTCCGCGGTTTCCTTCAATTCTGTGAAAATTCAAGATGTGTTGTATCACGATTGATGCCTTGCCCTCTTCAATCGCTAAACTGGAAACTTTCCTCTTCTTACATTTGGACTGGAATGACTTCCTTCTCCGCTGATGTTGCTTCCTTCTGGACTGGTACCTGGATGACTTCTGTCTGGAGTGGAACTGGAATGGCTTCTTCTGGACTGGACCTTCTTTTCTTCTGGACTGAGACGTCTTCCTTCTAAGCTGGAACACTTATGTTCCTATTAACTCGTTGGTCCCTCACGTCACTAATTTTCATACCTTCGTATATGCCTTTTCACTTTTTCATCAAGTTCAAGAAGGGTTACTCTGTATTCCGCTTCAGCTTTAGCTTTCAAATACACGTCGAAGTCATTAACACTAAATGCAAAGGATCTTTGCGTCGTGCTGGTTGATCTACATCCGTGCCATCTTCTTCATTTCTTTACCGATTTAAGAATTCCTTAATTTTCTTTCCAGCCTTCTTCCCTCTAATTTTGGGGCATTCGGTAACTATTGATAAACTAATAACCCAACCTTGGGGCATCGAGGTACACAGGGGGATGGTAACAGGCTGAACAGATTGTATAAATCTGTTAGGAGACCTGATTTTTACTTGTCTCTCGACTCCTTTACATTTCCTATATTCTTGAATATGAGAATCTTTCTAATTACATAAATATTTTATTAATTTATTATTTGCTTATCCTGTCCCTCTTCTTACACTATATATTATTAATCTACATATTCCTGATTTGGTTTTACTTATATGTACCATCACTTATGTGCGTTGTGTAATCTTTTCATTCTCTCCACCTGTTGCTGCCATCTATGTTTGACGTTTGTAAACTAATTACATATGTTGAGCTCTCCTGGCACGTAACAAAATATAGTAATATTTCGTAATTATAATTATATATTTCAGCCTCAAATCTAAGTCGTTACGTCCTAAATCAAGCCCTTTGGCTTTTTAGTACACACATATGAGAGATAAATGATGTTGCAGTGTCTTATAATATTATGGTGTTCCGATCACTTGGTCTCGAAAAGGCAGAGCTTTTGTTGCACACTTCTGGCATGTCATGTGTATTCTGTTTCTTTCTCCCCCTCTCCAATTTCGTAACAGAAAGTCCCCCTTGTTCTCTCAAGCGCGTGTTCAGAAACCCAGTTTCAAAGGACATGGATCGAGATACTTCAACCTCTTGTTTGGTTCTGGTGTCCTTATCGCTGGATGTTGAGAAACAATAGCTTTGGTATACAACTAAGCGCATGTGATTTGTTTTCTGTAAATGTTCTGCTTTCCTCCTCCTCCGCAATTTTATAACAGAGATATAGAGAAAGAGAGCAGAAGTAGGAAGCTTTGTTTTCTCATCAGAGTTCTGATATGTGATGAGATGGTTGTATCAACGCACTCCAACTACACACAAACTTAACAAAGGTAACGGATATGAACAAAAATATGTAGACATGAACAGAGAGAGGGTCGCCCCGTGGGAGCGGTTCTTAATCCGGACACTCTGTTTCAGGTGCACGATATAGTATGGTTACATGCTGTCATTTTCCTCGCTCTAGTTCAGCAACCCCTGGTGATAGAAGTTTGAAACTTCGACTGGAGAGGCAGGAAAGTCTGATGAGTAATGTATGGTTGCTCAAAATCCAAAATGCCTTTACACAGTCACAAACAAATAGGAGGCATTACTTTTCAGCATGCCCTCGTATATTTTAAGTAAGGTTGCAGACTATGGACTTGTTTTTCAGGGAATATCAGTCCACTATCAGTGCACGTGCTCCAGTGGCCATCTGCCCCACACTGTGGCCTGTAGGGTGTCATATTTGATCCGTTGCTTTGCAGAGGTGTGTTCGATAGCATGTTGTCCTCACGATGATGAATCAGCATAGGCACGTTTGGAGCTCCCTTCAGGGATCGAACCTGGGACCTGTCGCACCAAAGATGAGAACACTAATCATTTCCACGCTTGAGAGCACATTTGTATCTAGTGCTATCAAATACAGAGCTTTGCACACACGATTATGATTATTTTTAAGATATTAGATGTCTGTATAACATTTCCATCCAATGTCATGGTCACCATGATTCAAGTGCACAATTAGATATCAATGGTGTCTAACACTGAAGCCTTGCAATAAATGGTGCCGGGTTCGACTCTGGTATAAACTATACATGCGGGATGCTTAGCTTGATATCCATTATATAGTCTTTACTTTCTAAGCTCGCGTCGTTTTCATACCCCCTCGTCCCGACACTCATTTGCATTTAAGATCATCCATAACCTACCGACAAGAGACTATCGGAAACAAGTTTATACACTGGACGCACAAAAGCACGTAAAAAATCCCCCACTATTTCTAAATTTTCATCTAACAAATTACAAATCGAAAACTTAATGAATTTGATTGATTGATTGATTTAGTTTATTTTACTTCGCGTTTTGTGCCTCTTGGCTAATTTGCGAAGATGGAGATGAATGATTAAATGATGAAAATTATGAAAATTATGAATGGACATTCACAAACAACCAAACGCGGGACCCTTGGCGTCGCAGCGCGATATGCTAACCACTTTTTTTATTACATAATATTACCAATTATACATTGCAACTCATTGGGCAGTCAACATTAAATTAAGAAAATTAGCATACAATCTATTTCTTTTACAGTGAGATATCCAGTAGTATTCTTGATGGAGGTAATTTATAAATTGTATATTAAAATCTGGTTGCCGATATGTCGATAGGAAATAGGCATAGTGTCCTAAGAGCCATTGTAGACTTTTACGTTTTGTTTTTGGGTAATAGGCAAAAGCGGGATATAACAGAATATCTACAGACATGTTATACACTGATGTTCGACAAATAGTACTCACAAGTTTCCTTATATAGAGCCATGATGTTTGTATTATTTGGCATTCACTCAGTCTATGGACTAAACTATCAGATACATTACATCTAACACATATTGGCGTATTTACAAATTTGAGATCATAGAGCCTCTCTCCAGTGATTAATTTTTGGTGGACAATTATATACCATGCTGATCGGATTCGTGATGTAAGATGGTGAGCCTGAATATTATTTCATATTTCTCTCGAATTGATTCTGGGAATTTCCTCAATAATTTTACACTTTGGTTGTTCTAATTTACATAGTCTGCGAAATATTTCTGATGTCACTGGTATTGTTAAGATCGTAGATTGTAATAGGGAATAACTAATACCCACTATTGTTGCCTTAAAATATCATAAAGTGTCTACCAGTCTAGTAAAATCAATAGGAGCCTCTAGTGAAATATAGTTCAAAACGCTTCTCAAAACTTTACTTGTGAGGCTGAGTGGATGCTGAATCAATGTCTGCGTGTCAGCTTGAATACATAAAGGCATTTGACTTCTATATTCTCAAGATTCATTCCTCCCTCGCCAAAAGGCAAACAAAGTAACACATGTTTTACCCTCAATATCTGACCATTCCAATGAACCAATTTACTGCACAGTTTATTTATATCTAACTTCCGTAGTGGGAGGATCTTTGCCATATACCATACCTTTGACAGTGCATAGACCTGTACAGTGTCTCTCAAACGTTTTAGGACAACGACATTTTAAACTAGGCAACCCAATTTACACAAGGCGTTGGTGGGTTGCATGTAGAGATAGGCTCAATTTCAGGGTTGCCACATGCACATTAGCTATTTATAAAATACGGGAAAGAAAGATATCCAAATATTATTGCATAAAACTACAAAAAAAGTCAGTATTACATTTGTTGCAATACTCTCAGAAAAAAACAACGTCGATTTTCTAGTATTTCATTGTTGATGAGTCTACACAAAGGAAAAGTGGAGAGAGGAAACAAAAGGGAACAAAGAAGAGGAGAAAATAGAAAGCAAAAGGAGAAGATGAAAAGTAAAGAAGGGAAGAAAATAGAGGACAGAGGAAGTGGAAAGGAGAAGTAATTAGGAGAAAGGAAAAAGATGCG
This sequence comes from Lepisma saccharinum, assembly GCF_977018435.1. Lineage (NCBI taxonomy): Eukaryota > Metazoa > Arthropoda > Insecta > Zygentoma > Lepismatidae > Lepisma > Lepisma saccharinum. Next base: position 47,046,021 of record NC_139237.1, on the reverse strand, counting down.
AGGAGAGATGAGGAAAATGGAGCAAAGAGGAGAGAAGAGTGGAAGGAAAGCGAGGTCATAGAAAGGGAGGAAAGAAGTTTGGAGAGGAGAGGAGGATACGAGAAGAGGGGAATGGAGAGTAGAGTAAAAGAGAGAAAGAGAGAAGAACGAAAAGATGAGGAGAAGAATGCAGTGGAGTCGGAAATATAAGACAGGAGAGGAGATAAGAGGAGTGGATAAGAGTGGAATGGAGACAAGAGGCGAGAAAAGTAGGGAAGGCGGTATGAGATAAAAACAGAGGAGAAGGACGGGAGAGAAGAAGGAGAAGGAGAAACTAAGAACAGAAGATACTGGATACGTCTCGGCATCAAGAACTGATGCATTGACAAAATTATCGACATGAAACATTCATTAACATTTTATAATGTATTGGAGATTGTATTAGATCGGTGCAAAATTCCTTTTGGCCGAGTTCAGAGCAAGATAAAATCTTCCACATAAGATCTTTGATTTTACCTGCAATTATACCACTAAAAACATGAATGTAATTTTCATATTTATAAGAATTATCCAATTTTTCTCCTCTTCTCGGTTCGTTGAAATTTAGATTTTGTTATTTAACATTTCAAACTGAATCATTCCGTTTGATACGGCGTGGACAATGAACACAATGGGATATGTCTAAAACGTACGAAAAGTTTCTGCCACAGGAGGGGTTTCAACCTACGATCATCAGATTATGCTTAACGGTAACCACTACCCCACAAGCCCTCGCTCCTAAACACAGGTAGAAGTAGCTGACCCATGCCGAATGCAGATCCAACCCCCCTCCTACATGTCATGTGCAAATAATACTTTTTTGTAACAAAGAAAACGAAGGCAATACGACAGGGGAAAACATTTAATGTTGAATTACACATGATGGAAACTTTTCAGTCGATATTTGTGGAGGTATCTTTGCATTGAACTCGAGTGGAAAAAGGGGTAATATTATTGTGTCCTGAATTGCCACAAATATAAATGGTTATTTCATTAATATTTGTCAATGGCTTTGAAGCAGAACACAATTATCGTGAGAGTATCATAATTCAAGATCTGATACGTGAAAATATCTCTTTGATAGTGTGTCAATTTATTTATTTGTTTATTATTTATTTTAGTAAATTCCAGTTTTATTACAATCTAGCCACTATACACTATTATTACAAATAATGTTGCCATGCTCTTGTTTAATAGAAGGATAAATATTTTTAAAAAGAAAAAGAAAGAACACCTCGTATAGAGGAGCGAACCTCGGACTGCTTACAATGCTCTCAAGAACTCTAACCAATACACTACGTCCTTAATTATTCTGTCGCCTCAATATTGTAGACGTTATCCTGAAGAAAAAAAAAGTTCAATACTGTCATATTACTCTTTACTTCTATAATTACTTTATACACATGCATTTGAAATCTTACTCTGAATTTCATTCTTCGTATTAGTATATCTAAGGTTGTGAATATATTTTATTTGTAATTTTATAACTGTTACATGAACATCTACGAAATAGTTCCTTATAACTTGGTATCTGTAAAGAGATACATTCAAATGATTTTAGACCACTAGATTTTGGCAAGGGATTATGTGTGATCCGTGTCCAGTCATCATTGCTGAAACAAAGGTTTGAAAGCTCTCTGGAATTTTCATTCTGAGATAAGTTGCCTTACTTGCTACATGCATGCGAACTACACTCTGTCCCACTTATTTCTGGAGCAGGGGAACGAAACAAGTATCTGAGCAGCGATGAACACGCGAGAGGAACGGAATTGCGTGGAGGGAGGAGATCTACTGCAGTTAGCAGCCTTTCCAGCAGCGTGTACTGCCTCGCTCTGGCCATTCGAACCCCCTTACCCTCTTTCCCTTTCTCTTCCTCTATGCGCGGCTTTGCTCCAGACATGCTGGGACAGGGCACAGTTAATTGTCCTCCTCCGTGATCGTGCGGTCTAAGGCGCTGTGCTTTGGACTCCGACTGCGGGACGGCATGGGTTCGAGTCCGCCTGGGTTCAGTCTCTGGGTTCTCGGCCTGTATATAGGACCGGTGGCAACCCTCCATCGTGAGGAAATTGGGGAGCTACGAGTGAGTAGCGTAACCCGGTCTCGTAAATCTCCTATGGCGATGTACATGGGTAAACAAAAAATAGTCGATCAGACAATTCGATTATCGAAGGCGATAAAAGAACTTCCGGTTTGACCAAGTTTCCAATATAAGCTAGTGGAATACAGATTGTCTTCGAGCTTACATTGTTAAAAAGGAGCGGATTCAAAATGGATCACTTGAAATTTTTAAGTGACAGAGAATTAAAGATACCTCGAAGAAATTGACCAGTTCCCGGAGCCATTGGATGAAGATTTATGGAACGATAGAAATCTTTACTGAGACAATGTTGATCCTCTACCAATGGCTTCGTTTTTTTTTTTTTTTTTTTTTGTTTTGAGTTAATGTTTTAAGTTTACTTTGTGCACAGTAAGACTAATCGGGACTGGATCTACAGTTTAAAGTGGAATCCGAACCACTATGTGCCTCCACCGGATATCGAACCTAATGGTTTCGTTGGTATATACATTAAACAAGAAAGTTCATTCGCTTATAAATTAAGCTACAGATTTTTTATATTAAAAAAGAAGTAAATAATAATAAATTCTTAAAGGTAAAAGGAAGATTAAATACACCGATGAAAAATAAAGATATTCTACTTAGCCTAATAGTTATAAAGTGCACATTTTATTTCTCATTAATAAAACCACAGATCAATTTTTACATAAACGTGTATTTTAAGTTGGTTCTAATTTATGTTTGGCCACTTCTCATTCTTTATAATTATCATTCTGATTAATCATTAACATATATAGCTATGCCAGTTGATTTATAATTCTACGAAAACGAAAAAAAACAGGCAATTCCACACATGATACGAATATGCAGGAAGTTGGAGGATTCGGCAGGTTGAAATAAAGCTTACGGTAGAACAGCCGCAGGCTGAACCTCGCCCTTTAATAAAGGAAAATTGAATTGAAAATACTTCGAAGCCTCCCGATGGCGTAGCTGTAACGTCGCTGTCGTATAATTCAAGGTGTCTCAGGATTCGATATCTGGTGGAGGCACAATGTGGCTTAAACTCTAGGTTGAGTCCCGAATAGCCTTACTGTGCATAAAGTGTACTTAAAACAAAAAAACTGAAATGTACTCTGATTATATCAGAATGGATAATTTTTCGACATTGTGTATGTACTAGAACACAGCTCTCTTAATTGTTCTTTCTTCCACAGATAATAACATGCATGGTTAAAAACAAATTACATCTTTTAAATTTGTTATGCCAACATATTTGCGTTAGAAAATTATAATTTAAAAACACTTAAATATTTCATTGGGTTTATTTAACGGCGATGAAGTGACGTGTCTAGGGCCTACTTTCTCATGTCGTGGTTCGCAGTCTTTTCGCATTACTGCCTGAATCCACTGAGTTTTCGTATCTGGTCTGTCGAAAAAAGATTCACAGATACTTGAGAAAAATTATTCGTTCTGGACCTCATATTGCAACCAACAGTAACGCAATGATTGTCGTCTTTTCTGCAAGATATTATCCTTACATCTATATAATCCATGTTACTCTTTCAAAACCAGAAGTAGGGTCCCGACCGTTCCGAACAGGAACGAAAATGTAAACATCAGGTGAATCCATTTTTTTGTATGTATTTTTATTTAAATATTAATTTCTATGTTAGCAGTTGTTGTAGCTCCAGCAAAATCAACTAATTCTTCTTTTTCATTAGTGACCATCAACTCAATATAATCTATTCTATTATGGCACACAGGAAAATATAATGTTGGTGATGGAGTGTAGATGATGGGTTCCATAAATTCAGAGTTAGGTTTAAATGTTGCAATAATGCGAGTTTGTTTGTGAGTACCTATGCCATTTGATTTGGTGATCATACCCTCGGCCACATTACAGTGAATATTTAGAGTTTCTATGGCTAAGAATTTAGGTATATTAATAGCAGTGTGTTTGATGGCTGGTTCAAGTTTTGGGTTGTTCTCAAATCCTAATAGTTCTCCTATAGTACCCAGATCTACTGTTTCTGTAGCAGACACAATCTCTACTCTGTGAGTGACAGAATTTTGAGTTAATACTATACCTCTGGGTAACTGATCATTTAGAGTAGATAGATTATATTGCCCTGGAGTGATAACAATTTTTTGATCACCAACTGCAATTGTGTTGTTGTGGTGTGTAATATTGGGGATCAAGTACATGCCATAAAATGCTCTGAGAGCTATTGTTTTGGGATATACTATATCATCATGTAATCTGAGTTTCAATATTGAATTTTGGCTGGTGAGATGGAATACTCCCATGATGTTTCAGATACCACAGGGCCTTTTGAAAATCTTCAATTGATGGTTTATTTATTTGATACAGATATCTAAGAAAAGATAAACACAGATGTCCACAATTAACATCTTTGAAATTTTGAACACGGGCATTATTGTAATAAAGATTAGTTGATTTTAGATATTTTACTAAATTCTCAGGTGGAATACCTCCAAATGAATCAAACACAAATGCCTCATTTTTTAAATATTTAAGATAACAGATCCAGTGAGTGCCCTGATTTTTGTACTTATCCAAATTAACTATGCCACACTCTTTGTTGAGTGGTTGTTCTGGTAAAGAATCAGACATGTATACACCTCTAAAATTTTTGATGCCCAGTGGTTTGATTAAAGCTTCAATATCTTGGTTTGTAAGCGGCTCTTGTTTTTTTAAACTTATTCATAGCTTTCTTAAGACCTTTGCCTTGTTTTTCCATAGCTAGATTATGGCGCTTCAATTCATCTAATTATGCCTTATTCTTCTTGGCATCTATTACTGTTTTTGCTATGGCAGCTGATCCCCCAGCCAAGCTCCCCACAGCCCCCAAAGCTGCTAAGATGGCCGGGATACTAAATATGAAGCCCCCTGTATGCAATTTTTTTCTAGATTGCTGTAATTTTTTTAATTGGGGGGTACTAACTAATAATTTCATACCATGGCCCTTGGCAAGACAAGATTTTTTTTCTTGCTCTGCTTTTTGGTTAGAAGACTATCAATAGTTTTAAGAGATTTAAGACCTGCATAAGGTATCTGATACATAACACCTTTGGCCTTCATTCTTGGTTTATTATATACATATTCTGGGATTAACTATCTCAATTAAATTGCAGCTAATTTATTTAATCTATTACAACCCCCACCCCAGTTTTTGTTTGGTGTTCATAGCTATGGTGGTCCCCAATGCTGCTATTCTCTCACTTAAAGAAGCATCTTTGCTTACAAATCTACCAAATGCAGCCTCTTCTAATTTCTTGTCTGCAACATGTCGCCTATCAAGATCAGAATGTGTGTTGTATGCTATGTCATGGTATCTACAAGCAGCATCTAGAGGATTAACACCAGGGTCACCTCTGTTTAATCTATGGTCTAGTTTGGTGCCTGGACCACAATACTGATAGCCTGGTATGTGTAGTTCAAATGGCAGCTTGTTTATGATGTCATTAACCAGCCGCCGACCCTCAGAGATATTCAAAAATTTAGGTGGTAGAGTATTAATAATTTTTATAAGATATCCAATGCCCTTAGTGTCATTCACTATAAAATTAGACAATTTGGTGCTTATCATGTCCATAATTCCAACCTTTTCATTGTAAAAATTGTTGTTACCAGCATTTTCTTCCCCAGCTATCACCAGCAACCTATCTACAAGTTTCTTGACATCATAAACCCAGACAAATTCTTTAGGCAGGGTGTTGTATTGTTTGATTCCACTACCTGTCTTGATCTGTGACCATATGGGCTTGATTAAGTTGTTGTATTTTGCTCCACTGCTAGACTTGACTCTTTTTTGTGTGGGATCATTGTTCTGGTATAGAGCATCTGATTTTATTAATATTTCTTTGTAGTGCTCATAATCCTGATCTGTATAGGTGCCATGCCTTTTCCGAGTCATCAGTTCCCACAATCCAGGTGTTCCAGGATACTTAACAAAACCACCTCTTTCTCCAAGATGAGATTCTGAATATACAATTAGATCATCTCCCATAAATGTTACTCTAAAATTGCCAATTCTATGTATGATGCTACCATCACGCTCTGTGTCAGCATATAAACAAAAAACCTCATCTTTGTTGTCTTTAGGTGTGCTTAAATATTTCTGAGCAAGAAGACCCAATTCAATAGGATCCTGACTAGCCTCAATTCTTCGAGGAGGAACAGGACTAGGTGTATGAATACTAGAAAGTGGGGTGATTGGATAATCTAATATGTTCCTAGCAGCTACAGGTACAAGCTCTGTGATCAAATTTTGATTTTGCTCTGTAACAGTTTTGATATTTTTACCTAATTTACTAATAGCATCAATAATAGGCTGTTCTGTTTGCTTGTGTTGTTCATAGATTCCTCGGTTCTCTGGTTTCCATCCCTTAAATCTTTTTACAAGATAGTCTCTTAATTTAAGATCGTCAATGATTGGCCTTTTCATGGTTATTTATATATGTTTCAATGTCTAGAAAATTGTTGATTTTATTTCTGTATTTACCACTATTGGGTTTCCTTGTCATATCAATTGTGACAAACCCATAGCTGTCCTGGTTCCAGCACCTACTGCAAAACTTAGAAAAATTATTGTAGCTCAAATCCCCACCTACATATTCATCATGTATGTGTTTGAGTTTGGTATGATCTTGATGAAACACACATATAAAATTGCTGTTGTCTCTTATCAGCTGCTTTGGTATTTTAGAAAAAGTCTGTGCCAGGTAGAAGCAATCTATGTTTTTGTGTCGGCCCTGTGTAAAAAAATTTCTAACCTTGTTTTGATTATCCAGTATAATGTCATCAAACACAACAACAGAGTTATCAAGACAGTCATGGAGTGGCTTAACATCTGATTCAAAAGTGGCTATATCCAGTCCATCATATATCTTCATCAGCTGCTGATATTTTAATTGTTCTAAGCTCTTAGAGAAGACATACAAGTGCCTGTTTTTCCAGTCTAACCAGTTGGGTGCCAATAAAAAATTATCAATCATTAGTGTAGTTTTACCACAAGCAGATGGCCCAACAATAAGACATCTAATATTATCAGGCAGCAGCTTTCCATTTCTCTTAATCTGCTGTTCAGGATCTGGTAGTCTTTTTATAACATCCCAGGTGTTCATAGTATCACTTTGTCTGCCTCGATCCAGTTGTGTTCTGGAAGTCCTAGCCATTTCACCAGTATCTTGTTGCCTTTTCTGCGGATGATTTTTTCTATGAGATATGTGTCTCTCTGCTTAGTTTTGTTGAGTTCTTCTTCATAAAACCTGCCTTTGAGAATTTTAATAAATTGTTGGAACACCAAATTATAGAATTCTTTGCCATTATCTGTTTGTAGATAGCGCGGTGATCTTCCACTCTGATTGATGATTGTCCTGAAGGCTTCTGTAACACATGCTCCAGTCTTGGATTTGAGTGGCACAGCTCAGGCATATTTTGAAAATGTGTCTATGACAGTGAGTAGATACTTGTAGCCCTTGTTGATTTTGTCTAAGTTTTTCAGCTGTCCACTTGCCATCTCAACCAAGTCACACTGCCATAAATCATCTATGCCTTTTGTAACCACTGGCAGTCTCTTATAATTATGTCTGGCTTGTCTGTGTAATTCATCAACAATAATTTGTCTAGACATAGTATGTAAACAAGAATATTGCAACTATGGGATGTTCAGCAGCTGATACTACAGGATTTTCTAAATATAATTTGTCTCCTATTTGTATATTAAATTCAAGAGAACCATCATCTTCAGCATAAGATGTTTCTAATGTATTGGGGTCTGTAAAATCCTCTAACTCTACCCTGGTGATTTTTGCTTTGTTGTCAGCCTTTGTTATTGATAAAGTAGGCTAGTGGTGTGCCTGTATTTGTAGCCAATATTTGATCTTGATTGGTCTAAGTGTGCCTCCAACAAAAAACTGGTAATAAAATTGTGCAGGGGACAGCATATATATTTTGCCATCTGGTGTAAATGGTGAATCATATTCTTTGTTGGGGATACTTTACAATTCAAGAATTACTGTATGTTTAGGATTCTCGATTATGCCAGTTCTTTCTTTTTCTGCTGTAAGCAATCTACTCATTACAGATTCAAGGTGCTCATTGATAGTCCTAACAACATCATCGTGGCCTGGCTTGATGTTTATGTCCACAGCAAGTTTTTTGTATTGTTGGACAATCTCTTGAAGCTGTGTGGCAAAAACAGACAGAGCATTTGCTAGGTTGGATTTCATGGTCCCTAGCTGTTGCTTGATGTTGGCTACAATTTGCTGTAGATTTTCAACAACTGCCAATTTTGAATTTTGAGCAGTAAGATCATGGACTTGTCTTCTGATATCCTCAAACAAAGCATAAAGTTCATTAATATGTTGATTAGTTGGTAGAGTGGCCACTGTCTGAGTGAGTTGTTTGATCTCTGTCTGGATATTCTTGATATCTTCTGATTTCAATATGCGATTCGCAGGTCTCTTAATATTTTTAAGTTCCTGTGATGTAGGCAGATTTGATACAGTATTCTGCAAAGATTCAAGTGCCAATTTCACATCATTTAATTCAGATGCATCAGCCACACTACGCATAGCATCTTGGAGCATGGTTATGTCTGCCTGAGTAGGTGTTGATTGTTGTAAAATTTCAAGCTTTGTTTGGATATCATCGATCAAGTGATGAAAATGAGATAGCTCAGATTCAGTGTTGAGGTTTTCAAGTTTGGTGATCTGTTGCTGAACACTAACAAGAGTGTCTACAATACCAGGCAAGCCAGATTCTAGAGTTTCTTGTACATTTGTCAGATCACTTTGCACTGCTGCTATGGCACCTTCAAGGTGGGTTATGGTACTCAGAATTTTTCCAAAATCTTCATATGTTTCAAGTTGCAGCTTAATGTTGGAAACACTACGAGTTAATGCACTCAGAGCATCAGAAGATGGTAGGTTGTTCATAAAATTTTCAAGTGTCTCAATTTTTTCTTTAACCTCGACTATGGCATTGTTCAAGGGGTCCAGATTAGGTATCTGTAGTGATTGAATCTGTTCCTTTAGAGTGGAAATTACTAGATCAAAATCTTCTTGTGACTTTATGCTTTTGACAATTGTTTGGAGCTGTGTCTGGACATAATTAATCTGTTTTTCTAATTGTTGTTTCAATTGCTCAGAGTTGGTAGCCTGAATCTTTAATTTGGATTGAAGAGCTGCTACAGCTTCCTCTAAACTTTGAAAATTACCTAATTTTGCCAAGTCAGTATATTTTTGAAGCAATAATTTAAGTTCTGAGTCAATTTTAAGAAGAGGGTCCATGCACTGTGATTGTAAATTTGTAATTTCTAGTTGAAGACTGGCATTAAGTGTGGTTTGTAAAGCTTGTAAATCACTTCTTAATTTTTTAACTCTGACATCAAGCATCAGAATCTCATCACTGTGATCTTCATGTCTTGTATGGCCAAATATATCATTAGGCATTTTTGTTTTAGTGGTTATTTATTATAAAATATCTAATTCTTAATTCTATAAAAAAAGGTATAAGCTTGTCATAGGATCCCAGGACCTCAATATATAAGCAGTCACCAGCAGAAACAGTATATACAGTGCCAGAAACCATGTTTGAGTGCTTAATTCTATAAATATTTCTCCCTACTGAAATCTTGACATCACCCTCGGGAGTTGTAATAAATTGTAATTGACCACCTACAGGTAATTGGTAATAATTTAAATTATTATTAAATATGTATAATGTTTTACCTGTTTTATCATCAACATCTGTAAGTATGCTATTCAGATAAATAATTAACAAACCACTTAGTTTAGATATCATAGATTGTATATCAGAAGAGGGTGCTGGTGTTGGCAGGTCCATAATAGCCTGTTTTTTGAACCCAAATAAGTTCATTGGCATGTTTATTTATTTCAAATCATGCTCTGTAATTGGGCATTGATTGCCACTTATCAAATCACAATGACCCCATGGTAGAGTATGTATGCCACATGATAAAATACATCTCTTATCATCATGTGGGTTCAGAGCCACTTTTCTTACAACATTTGTAGTCAAAAAGTGATCCACACTCTGAATTCTGCATTCTGATGTTCTGATTAAACTCTGTGATTTGAGACAATCTTCATAATCTTCAAATTGGAGCTCTTTGTCAACAGTTACTCTACCAAAGCCCTTGGCTTTTTTGGCAACAGCACTACCACATGTTTCAAAACTGTACATCTTGGCCCTTAACCCAGCAAATCCTACAATAACATCGCCAAGTGTCTCATCTTTTAACTTGCCAGGCACCTTTTTGTTGTGGGGTTGAATTTTTGTATGTTCACTAGTATCAAAATATTTAAGCAATGCAGGCTGTGATATATCTTGATAGACATCTTCTGTCTGAATATCAAGGATAAAACTATCTGTGTCCATGTACATCAGTTTTACACAATCACCATAAAAAGGCTTGAGCACATCATAATAGAGCTTTAGCATGTGTAATCTGGCCAATTCTAATATCACAGCACCTACATAAATAGGCTTATCAAACTTAATCTTTGTTTTTTCATGTTGAAGAGTGCCACATTGTCATCATAAATTCTTCTGTAGTTGAAATTAGGCTTTGCTATTAATTTTTTGCTCTGGCTGGGGTCAGTAACTAATTTAACATCAATATGTTTTCTGACATTTTCTATGGTTTTGCCATACACTGAATTTACCATCAATTTAAACAAAGTTTTATCAAATTGGGTTACAGCAAGTGTTCGAAGCTCAATGTTTGTATCAATGTATTGCTTCAATCATCTTGAGTGCCTGAACCTTAAGACTTTGCCAACCTTGGTCACTTGAACACCATGATGCATCAGGAACTGAAGGTTTTGGTAATATATGACATAAGCCAGTTTTGGCTCTAGAGTCATCATTAGCTTCTTCTGTTTAGAGCCAGGTGAGCACTCAACCTCAGGAATTGGGGGCAGATCAGAAAATTTGTTGTGTAAATCATCAGGAATTGTCAGATCAACTTGTAAGAACATGCCATAGTTACTGTCATCAAAATCCTGAAGATCTTCAATATTGAAATCTTCAACCCACTCAAGCCCTGCATATGGCAATTTATCCATCATAGCATAACCATACAGGCTGTCGGCATCCACATAAAGTATATAATTTGATGGCAGTGCTGGATCATAATCGGGAATATATTTGTTGTTGACTCTGGCATATCTCTGAGAACATTGCACCATGCCTCCTCGTATACATTGCTCCATAAACAGATACATATCTTGATCTTGGATTAAATTCAACTGCATTTTAGTGTTTAAAAACATTGCAGACCATGCTAGGCCTGGAGCACTGTAGAAATAGAATGGATCCAGTTTATAATTTTCCATGGAAGATTTTCTAAATGCCTGAAGTATATCGGCTAATAGAGTCACATCAAGTTTTGAATAAGCCTTATGATAATCACCAAATGTCTGGCATTTTAAGTTGGTCCACATCAACTGGGCATGGTGATAATCATCATCAATGATTCCGGATGCCCTGAGTTTACTGTAGAACTCTTGTTGTGGTGGCAGAGGACACTCATCAAATTTAGAAAAATCTGTAACATAGTCATATGGATATGCACCCTTCCGCCTAATTAATTTCAGGTACTGATTTGGAAACATAGCACATGTGATTTTGAATTGGTCATCAGATAATTGACTGGCCAGTGTAGCCAGGCTAGCTGACAGAATTCTGTAGGAATCAAGAAATCTTAAGTGAATAGGAACACCATTAACTTTAATTATCTTGCTAATAGCTATATATTTCTCATCATTTTCTGCTAAAATATTTAAATTCTGCTTGTCAAACCCCTCGTACCTGATCAGATGATGAAAATCATAATTAGATGCACCATGGCAAAATATCGGGACAAATTTTGGTCTCTGGATCTTAATATTACAGCTATTACACAGGGCCATTTTGAATTTACCATCTGTATGAGAATGGTGATGCACCTTGATATTTGTATCTGAAAATTCAGAATCACATACCGGGCATTTTTCTGCATTGTTGAAATCTTCAATCTGATCCTCTGTTAAAGGCAACATAGGTTTTGATTTTAATAAGACATTAGATGCTATATAATGGCACTCATTTTCTATTCTATGTGCAAATTCTTTGATGGCATCTGGTCCCATGTATAAATATTCTTCACTAACAACACCATCCTGTACAACCACATAATAAAAACTAGAAGGTTCATGTAGCTGGTATGATGTACTTGAAGATTCATCAGGATCTGGGCTGCATAATGCAAGGGGTTTGAGGTTTGATTCAAAATCACAGACTATATATGCTGGATGTTCCAACAAGGCTTCAAATTTTTTGAATCTGGCATTTTCACTTGGACTAGGCATCACTATATGAACAGGTTTATGGTTGCCACAGTATTTTAGATGCTCAACTAACTTGTTTTTAGCAATTTCTGCATTCTGTTCACGGGCACCATTTATTATTTTTTGACCATCAAATACAGTCAAACATCTTCTACATAGCTTGAATATTGTATTGGATTTGCCTTGTTGTTTTCTGACTAACGCTTCAAGACTGTGTATCAGAGTGTAATGGTGTGTGCCATCCTTTTCAATTAAGAGCAAATCAATCGGGACAGCAGAATCATCATCAAGTGTACTGATTCTGAGAGGTTCTATAAAACAATTGCCACGACCAGTGGAACAAATAAATACATTAATAGATAATTGTCTACCATTGATATCTCTGGCCTTTTTTTCAAATTTATCAATATTCTGAACAGACATTGGATATTCTAAGCCCTGCATAGCATCATCAAAATCGTGTTCATGTTGTTTATAATAACTTATTCTCTGAGGATTCCTTAAAACTGGATACAAAGCAGCTAAAATACACCACAAAAAAACATTTCTCATCATTATTTTCTATGTTAACCACGGCTTTTTTTGTTTTTAATATTGGCAGGTAATGGCAGATATGAAGAACCTTGTAGTGGGCTGAATTCAGAAATATTAACATAGAGCTTGTGTGGAGATCCGCATAGGCTCCATCCTGACTCTTTTGCTGCAAATTCAGAGTGTGTAATATTCAATTGCTCTATCAAACTGCTTATTATTTTGTCTAAATTTGCATTTGAATATACAGCTACAGTTTCTGTTATGTGGGGCTGTGTAAATTTTGTGCCATTTGGTTTCTTATATTGTGTAAACAATTTGAGGGACAGCTTATAAGAGCCATTTTGTGCATTTAGAATAGCCTGCACATCAGAATTTATACTGTTCAAAAAATTCTTAATATCACATCTTGGCTCTGATACAAAGCAGTAATCACTAAGTTGGCCAGCAAAACTGCTATGGATGGGTGCATAGCGTGGCTGCTTTGCTGCTCTAGCATTAACAGGTGTTTCAAGTTTCCTTTTTAGACCAGATGTAGATGGCTGTGATGAAGTAGAAGGCTGTACATAACAAGTACACTTATGCCTATTGTAATATGCTTTGCTTAATATTTTATGGCATCTTGAGCACATTTTAGTAGGCTTTCTGCTTTTCTTAGGATCACAATTATGCCGGTGCCTAGCCCAATTAGAACTAGATACATTTTTATTACACTGATTGCAATATTTCAAGTTTGGCATTTTTATTGTTTATTTATATAAAATTTCTTGGTCCAAAAAAACAGAACTATGGATAGTATGCCAAAACAACTATAACAGCAGTTAGTGGCTGAGCTGATGCTTTTATACCCAGACAACAGCAATAACTAGGCTCTGGTGATCCCCAATATAGAGTAGTTTTGCTCTAGTATGCTGTTGTATAACACACTTTACCAGGTATCAAACCCGGGAGCTATCAGCTGGATATCAGCTAAATACAGTCAAAGTTGGACTTTAAATCTGCAGTGAATATTCTCAAAGTCTCACGTGTGGGGATATTATTCTGCCACATGTATTTCAATCTCACACACTCTACCAGGTATCAAACCCGGGAGCCTCTTGATTACAAGGCAATAATACCAACACTTTGCCCTCAGCGAGGCCCACACACTCTACCAGGTATCAAACCCGGGAGCTCTTGATTACAAGGAAGCAATACTAACACTTCACCATCGGGGAGGCCTCAAACCCGGGAGCCTTTGATTACAAGGCATATAAGCCATGGGGCTAGGCCCACACTCTACCGAGTATCAGACCTTGGGAACCTCTTGATTACAAGGCATATAAGCCATGGGGCTAGGCCAACACTCTACCGAGTATCAGACCCGGGAGCTATCAGCTGAATATCAGCTAATACAGTCAAAGTCCAACTTTGGATCTGCGGTGAATATTCTCAAAGTCTCACGTGTGTATATATTATTTTAGAGCATAGACTTCTGGAATTGGAGTCAGATCTGCATGATAGCATGCAAAGGGGTAATGTCCTTTTAGTAAGAATTTTCCCTATTACACAGAAATATCAATTAAAGTTTCATGCCCCCTTCCAGTGAATTGGAGTCAGTAGCGTGTGTCAGGCCTGCATGATAGCATGCAAAGGGGCAATGTTCTTTTAGTAAGAATTTTCCCTAGAATTACACAGAAATATCAATAATGCCCTTCCAGCTTATTTCTGTGTAATTATCCCATGCGTGCCAGCAAAATAGAATATGAAAATACCAAGCCTGCATAATTTATTTTCAGGCCAAGCAATGCATCAATCTTCCCGATCGAAACTGTCTGACAGACTGAAGTATTTCTGAGCTAAGTAATTACTGCCCCGGGCATGAAACTGATCAAAGATTAGGAAGGAAGCAAGTAACAGTTCAATTTGCAACCTGCTTTTATCCAAGGTAATCCTGTATTGTATTAGATCTGTAAGTTGTTAGAGGCACCTACATGAGCATTTTTGGCTTAGTTTTAAGTGTAGCCATAACAATATCAAGAAGACTATATCTTTAGCAGGCTTACAGACAACAGACTGACAGATTTAGCTTTTGCATACATGGCCAAATCAATCTGTTGAGGCTTCTTCATTCGTACACTGTGATTCTTCATTTGTACACTAGGGCTCAAGATTCTTTAGATTTAACTGTGAAGCACACTTGGTCAATTGATTCATATAGACATCTTGACATTGTTTTAAGTATCGCCAAATCAGTCTGTTTAATCATATGAGCTCTTCATTTGTACACTGTGATTCTTCATTTGTACACTAGGGCTCAAGATTCTTTAGATTTAACTGTGTAGCACACTTGGTCAATTGATTCATATAGACATCTTGACATTGTTTTAAGTATAGCCAAATCAGTCTGTTTAATCATATGAGCTCTTCCTTTGTATGATTTTTGTGCTCATCCTATAGTATTTTACACTACTCTTGCACATTGAGAGAGATCATCGACCTTCTGTGCGCGAGTCCGTATCTGCTCGAGATGCAGTTCGTGTTGGACAGTACGACGTTGACGAACGACGAGTAAGTGATGAAGTGTCCCATTCGGATAGTGCCCCTTTGAGAATGTGGAATCTTCGTTTGCCCGCATGACAGACATAAATCAGTTACCAAAAATTGACGGAAACATTGAAGCGTACTCAGCGGGAAAATATCTGACAGACCTAAACCTTAGCTTTCGCCTAATGCATGTACTTTTTGAGTGTAGAGTAGGTTTGCTGTCACGAATATTTGTGGGAACGGCTGAACATTGGCTTTCCGCGAACCGTGACCAGTTCCGAAACTATGAGGACTTTTGTGAACAGTTCAGGGCACAGTTAGCTTCCCCGGAAGCCAAACAACGACAACCTGCTGCTTTGCGACGGCGTCGTTATTCTAGGCAAACTAATTCGTCCATGGAAAGCTACGCCTGGAGTACCTACGCTGCTTTCAAGAACCTGTCTGACAGTTTACGAGAAAATGAAGTGGTGACTTTGATAATCGAACAGCTCCCTTTTCGAGTGCGACATCTGTTCCTTGCCAACGCTCCTTGGAACTTTCGTGACCTGACAACATTTCTTAAAAGTTATGAAGTGTGTGAAGAACCGATGGGTTGGCAAACGGTTGACAACACGGTTGGCGTACGACGACAGGAAGACTCTAACTTTCGTCGTACACAAAATAACCGAGCTCCACAAGTAAGGATGGTAATACAAAATAACCGTCCTAACAATCAAAACCAGAATCCATTTTATCCGTACAATACTTCTCGACGGCAGAATCAACAGAACCGGACGTCTCAACCAGATGAGCAGAGTCAGAAAGAACGAGGCAATGGACACCACCTGCTCGTCGACGACAGCGATACAGGCCGAGCTACCAACGGCCAAGATCGGACTCTCCCCGTCATAACCCCATGGTAAACGCTGAAACAAACACGGATGAGCCGCCGTTAAGTCATGAACAGCAACAGGCCATAAATGACACTCGAAACTACTACTGGAACATGAATCAGGCAGGTGGGAATTTTTTGCGGAAAACTCTCACCTTGCTTAATTGATCAGCTCCGTGTTGGGCAAGGACATCTTGAGGAGCTATCCCACGTCAGTGAATCGAGATCTTTTAGAGTGACCACGACGATTGATTTAACTGAAACCGAAAAGGCTGTGATCCGAGGTGCTGTATTTAAAATTCAAAATTTATGCATGGTAACATCGCTGGACTTCCGGTATCTTGTGTCATCGACACCGGAAGCGAGGTATCCTTGTTGAATTATGAAATTTGGGAACGTTTAGTGCAGAAATTCAGTGGTATGACACTTACAACGGAACCATAAGTTAGGCTAACATATTTTACAGGGAAGCAGCACGTACGTGTGTGTAAAGTTACAATATCATTTGATGGACAGAAAGTTCAAGTGGACATTTTTGTGATTAAAAACATTCCGGCAGATATGTTTTTAGGAGTTCCGTTCCTGCGTGAATACAAGGCTAATGTGGACTTACAAACCAATCAGCTGATACTTCGCCTCGATGATCAATCATCCTTGTCTGAGAATATAGTTTTTAACTTGGGTGCAAATGAGCAAAGGAAGGCTGTGCACCACGTTCAGTATGACAAGTGGATGGCTTGTGAGGAGGATTTGAAGTGTAAGGTCGATGAAAGTATTACTTTGAGTTTTACAGAACGAACGGAACTGTTAGATTTAATTTTAAAATATCAACCGACGTTTTCTGACAGACCAGGAACGGTCAAAGGACTGGAATGTGAAATATATTTAATTGATCAAATTCCTGTATTTCGGAAGCCTTATCCGATTCCCATCTCTAAACGAGCTGCACTCAACGAGGAATTAGAACAGTGGAAGGAATGGGGAGTTAATCAAGAAATGTTTTATTGAGCCTTTATTGTCATACGAATCACCGGTTGTGGTCTAATTTCATCATTGATATTCTTTTGGCTCCCAAACATTCGATCTCACAAGTCATCCGACCCTTGCCCGACAACTCACAAATGGATGCATTTTGACTGAAGGAAGGAATCCCACAAGTGCAAATGAACTTATAGATTCAATTGTTGTTTTGTTCTTTTCATTATTCAAAACTGTTGAACAAAATTATCCATTGTTATGTTAAATCTTAGGTTGAAATGCAAGAAAGAAAGAACTGAGAGTATAAGAAATAGATCTGTTTATTTCTCTTCGAAGCAAGAACGCGCTTTTTCTGTAAAAGCCTGTAACAATGAATGAAGCTCGCGACTGTAATTTCCTGTAAATATTTGAATGTTTCCTTTTTGTTTTGTTTTCTTTTGTGGAGAAGCATGACTGTAACAATGCTTAGATTGCTTTCTTTTTCTCATGTTCGGCGATGCTTGTCAAAGTGCCGACAACTTTTCCTTTTGTAATTGTTTTCTGTGATTGTTGAACAGCTTGTATTTACGAATCGTATATGTTTCTAATGTAAGTTAAAAAGGCAGAATATTTTGACTATCAAAGAAATACAAGAATTACGTATTGCAGGCTAAAGGTTAAGCTCTGTGCACACATGTAAATTCTTTGCAAGCTTATTTTGTAACAATGCTTTGAGTGAAACAACAAAATATGGAAACATTTTTGTGTACAAGAATGGAATAGTACACTGACTTTTGTTTGTTATCTCCATAATCTGTTTATTGTGAATACGTTGCAAAACATTTGTGTAATCAATGTTTAAGATACAGTAGAGCGTCGATTATCCGAAGTAATTGGGGGATATGGGTGTTCGGAAAACTGGTTTGTTCGGATAATCGAACTGTACATGTTTATTTGCCAAAAAGAAGTACTGTACAGTAAATTTATTCATAAAAACAGGCATCTCTTTAAGTATGTATTACAAAGTAACGTACAAAGGCAACTTTAGTAGGAATATATAGTATGTGGTACAGTTTATTAAACAAAAATATGTACATATTACATACGCATTTTGCATGAACAATACACACAGTACACAAAATTAACGTTTAAAAAAATCCTTTATTTTGGTCTGTCTAAGCAAGCCTACACGCTTACGAGCAGCTAAGTCACGTACTTTTTTCATTACAGATATCTGAAAGTGATCGAGTACACAGTTCGGTTAAGCGGTCGTTCGGTTGACCGACGTTCGGATAATCGACGCTCTACTGTACTTCCGTAATGCTACTCCCATGCTGCGTTTGGGATCGAACCAAGAACCTCTAGATTGAATTGGGTGATGTAGTTATTTCTAATTCATCTCTCAGATGGATATCACTCGCTTGGCCTAAATGTGAGAAATGCAAGAGGTTACATTTAAAGGAATGGCGATAGAAATTAATGTAGGTTAGATATGGGTTTTATACTCTCCATGACTGAACCGATATGGATTGGTTTAAAAAAGGATATTACTTGCCTTACAAATAGATGAAGATTGTTCCTACATTTGTCCTCTCAAATGTCACTTGTCTGACCTCCCTGTCAGACATAGATTCAATCACACACCATCGTCCAATAATCGTTCTCCACTTGCTTCTGTCTCACAATACGCACACCTTACTCTCTCTCGTATTCTCGCCAACTGATCACACCTCCTGACAATTCCGACAGTCATTCCATCCCCGTCTCCCAAGTCACTCACCTAACGTTTGCCTAATTGCTTATTCCGCATTCCTTTCTCTGCTTCCTGCTATGCTAAGACTTTATAAAGGGTGTTTTTTTTTAGAGGCGGAGAACTTTAAGTTAAAATAAAACACAGAAAAATTATTTCAATATCCATATAATTGGTTGTACTTTACAGATCATGTTATAGCATTAATGTTTGAATATGATTTCAGGCATGTGGCCACCGCGACTGGCGCGTACATGACGTAATCTGGAGTTAACAGGGCCATTGCGTGAAATTACTCGGTCGTCGAATGTTTCTTGCAGTAAATGAATTGTGGCATGAACTGTATGACAGGTGGCCCCGTCCTGCTGAAACCACATGTCTGCCACATGCATGTCTTGCAATTGAGGCACGAAAAAGTTAGTAATCATGTCGCTGTACCACGCATCGTTGACTGTCACTTTCTGACCAAAATCATTTTTGAAGACATACGGACCAATTATTCCACGGGCCCATAGAGCGCACCACACGGTCACCTTTTCTGGATGTAATGGTGTTTCGACAATGGCTTGTGGATTACCATCACTCCAAATGCAACAATTTTGTTTATTGCCATAACCATTATGAGCGCCGTAAATTGCACGTAATGCTCGATGAGTTTGTCGAACGGAACCATCATTTTCAAAATAAAGTTGCACAATTTGCAACCGTTGCTCCGGCGTGAGTCTATTCATGATGACTTGCCAAACCAAACTAACCTCGAAACAAGTAGGTACTGCCTTCTATGCTGTCACAGAAAACAGTGTTGCCAGTTTAAAGTTCTCCGCCTCTAAAAAAAACACCCTTTACTTCTTACCCAATACCTTGGGTACGATACGCTCCTCTACCCCCTAAATAAATCTTTTGATTTTGAAGCAAGCCTTTTACTTGAACTTCAACGAAGGATCATAGTATTCACTTTACAAAATAGCAATTAGGATTTTTATAAATTCAATGAAACTTGGACGTCACTATTTTAAAATGTCCATATATTTTATCACTTATTGATCTACTGTCTTTTGTTTTCGTTGCTATGCTCAAAATAAGTATAGAAATTTATACATCGCAATTTCACATTATCAATAATGAATTATACATCTTATTAATTCAACAACGTTTTGGAACATAACAAAATAGTAATTGATAACAACCTAAATATCATAATGCATGTTAACACAAAATTAAACAATAAATAATAAATGAAATAAATAAACATCTTTGGGTCAGTCACAATACGCACCCTTACGGGTGAACTTAGTTAAGTTCTGTAAATATCGAAAATTTTACATTTAGTTACAAACTTGTGAATATTGCATTTTAAAATTACAACATAAATTATATTTTTTCAAACAATATTAATTCAGTTAACTATGATCTCCGTGAATCAAACTTGACTGACATATTCTTCATTTTGTTTTAGTTGCATGCATTCAGTACATTAAACTAAAGTCAATATTCTTGAATGGAAACAACCATGAACATAAATTATTACATCTGAAATTGTATTTATAGCTTCTCATTGTCCGATGTACTCTCAAAATCTTCAAACCTTCTTACTTCACTTCCTCACTAAATCTTGGATAATTTCTTCAGCAATAGTAATTTATAGATGTAGCTAATACAGGACAGTCAAGAAATACTACATATGCACTTTGATCTTCTGTTCTTCAAATCTTCCAATTCACTATCTCAGTTGGAAACTCCGTAATTATTCATATATAGCTACATGATTACTTATTTCCTTGAACAAATACATCAAGTTGTCAATTGAGTAGCAAGTAATAACATAATGCTGCGACTGTTTCTTCAAATATCATACTTATTTGCGCACACATAAACTTGTTAGACGAAGATAATCATCACATCGTCAGGGCATCCATGGCCTATCATAAAAGTATTGTCTACATTTACTCATGTACTTTGTAGACACATCAATTCTCAAATAAAATAATAACCATATGTAATCTAGTGGATAAGTACATTTCTCATTCCTACTATATACAACACATTGGCATAAATCAATTATTTATATGCAGAGTATGTTATTCTCTGAACAAATTCTTAAACAATATCGCGCAGAAACAGAATGTACATTCACATTCTTACTTGCATGCAGCAACAATTCTCGTAGCAATAGAAAGAAGTTCCAACATCATAAGTTACATTGAATATGCATAGATTAAAATATTCCACCTTTCTTTGAATTAAAGTGAAAATAATTAATAAATACATTTCTTGATGTCATTTTAAGCAAAACTTTGCTCTTGCACAAAACAAAAACTTGCTTGAAGTAAATCATCCCAACCTTTTAATTTAATATCTCACTGGAACTTGCGTTAAAGGTAAAGAACCTTGTACTTGATTTATTTGCGAAGTATTTTGTTCACGATTTGCCATTCTTGTAGAATCAGAATTAGTTTGTGATACCAAACCTGCTGCTTCAGGTTGATAATTTAATGAATTTGAATTTGCGGGAAAAGTCTGATATGGCATTGTATTATTATTAGCACTGCGATTTTCATTCCTGTAATAGAATCGCGATTGATTGAGAAAATTTTCATCATTAAATTGTCCTGTAGCTGAACGATAATTATCTTGCCTGTAATTATTTCGGAATTGTCCTCCGTTTCTAGATCTCAAGCCATTATAATTGTTTCGTGCAGTAAAATTTCCATGATATCCATTATTATTAGAGGTTTGCCTAAAATTGTTGAAATATCGACCTCGAAGATTGTTTCCCTGCCGATTTTCGTAACCTTGAATATTAACAGCATTGGCTTCTACCTCAGTACTAGTAGGAGTCTGAGTACATACACTAGTTGTCTTCGAGCGTCGAACATTAACTTGTCGCACATTTAACTTACCTCTATTTTGTTCAGAGTTCTTAAAAACCTTTGGAATATTTTCACGTTCGTTGTCTTCATTAGGAAGAACAACAAGCCCCTTTCTACTAAATTTTATTACATCTATTCTTCTTAACATGCTAGTTAGTTGATCTACTGAACGAATTTCGTGACAAGTAATGTGATTGGCAATATTATCAGGTAATTGGCTAAGTATTAACTGCACAACATCTCTATCTTGAGGATTTTCAACCAAATTACAATAACTGGAGTGAGTTTTTAAAGCAAAAGTCTCTAGACTGCTATGTACACTGGGATCGTATTTGCGATTCCTCAATACGAAGAGTTGTGATTGGATAACTTCCGAAGAAGCAAACTGATTAATGAATTCTTGTACAAACTGATCATAAGAATTAAAATAATATTTATGAGTCCGAAACCAATAACCAGCTCTCCCAATGAAGCATTGTTGAATACTTTGCAGTTTCATTTCTGTTGGCACTCTTACAACATTTAATATATTATCCAGCTGCTCAATATATTCTCTCGCTGATTGTTGCTCTATCTTTCCAGAGAACTTAGGCAATTGAGATAATTCACTTAATTTTAAACGTCCACTTCTTGCATTTCCTTCTCCATTGCATGTATTTCTAGTTATAGGATGATCACTTCTTCCTCTCAAACTATTGATTGATTGATTGATTGATTTGTTGTTTTAAGTCCACTTTATGCACAGGAAGGCTAATCGGGACTGGACCTACAGTTTAAAGTGGGATCCGAACCACTGTGCCATGTGCCTCCATCCTCTCAAACTATACGGTCGATTATAGCAAATATGATTTGCTCCGTTTAACCCTGTGTTACTACAGTTATGCAATCTCGAACCATTTACAGAAGAATGAGGATCATCGTGATTGTTCGAAACTGAACATGGTACACTTGCATCACGATAGATATTACTAACACAATCATTTTGTGGGTTAGGTTCTGATATTTGTGGGTTAAAATCACACCACATACAAGGAGAATTAACGCTTTGATCCAGATGACAATGTGGATTATTATGTACATTACTAACATTGTCATTATTAGATGTAAACACAGAACTAGAAGTAGGATGTGCATTTGTACCAAAGAGTTGATAGCAAGCATCAGTGTAGTTATATTTCTCAGCATCTAACTCTCGTTTTTGGAATGAACCTTCTGTGTCGTCACATCTAAATTTCTTTACGAAAGTTTCTTCAGAGCTAGGTCTTACAGATTTATTATACTTGTGCTTCCAACGGACATGTTTACGTTCACTAGTGTTTATAATATTCTTCTTACCAGAAACTGTCCTAGAAGAATCATCTGATATGTCACTAGACGAAGAACTGAGTTCAACATCACGCTTGGATCTTCCATTGTGACATGTATTAGATTCTGTATTATCCAGAACAATTGATTTTGTTCTACTTTTACTATTTGTAACAACAGAATTACGAGCATTAGAATTAACTTATGCTGTTAAATACTTGCCATCAGATTGAAGGTTTTTGTTACCTTGTTCCATACCTTCAATTCGGGAATTAAACTGTTGGAACTTTTCTGTACAATCAGAAATATGCTTATGTACATCAGCATTAACATCGCTTTTACTTTCTAAAATAGTGACTCTAGATATAAGATCAACTATATTAGCAGAGCAGTCATTACAATTTGAATTGAGATTATCTAAACGTTGATCATAATCAAGAACGTGTTCTTTCAATGATAATTGCACATTTTCAAATTCAGATAGTTTGACATCAACATTACTACATTTATTATCTAATACAGATTCAAGACGTGTAGTTGATTGTAAACACGCCGTACTAACCGCATCTATGTTGTCCTTAAATTCAGACATTAAAATATTGAGCCGATTGTTAACATGACTAATATCATGATTAACAGCTTCAAATTTAACATCAAGCTGTGAAGATAACTGTGTATGTGTACTAGATATTTCAGCTTGTTTTAAAGATATAACGTCGAGTTTAACCTGAATATTTTCATTAGACAGATTTAATTCTGATCTACGTTCTTGGTTAGACTGTTCAAACTGAGTCCTAAGTTCTTGATTAGACTGCTTAAGTTCTTGGTTAGACTGTTCAAACTGAGTCTTAAGTTCCTGATTAGACTGTTCAAACTGAGTCTTAAGTTCCTGATTAGACTGTTCAAACTGAGTCCTAAGTTCTTGATTAGAACTTACAACAGCTAATTGTATGCTTCTAATGCTGTTTAGTATGTCATTTAAATTAGGATTTATACTTTCCAAATACACTGGCAATTGGTAAGGATCGTAACTGGAATCACATTTGTTACAACAATATTTTTCCTTAGTGGTAGTATAAATTGTCCAATGTCTGACGGAAAGCTTCAAACATGAAACATGATACCACGAATGACAATCAAAACATTGCGCATACCTCAGGTCATTATCAAGTTTATCACAACACGCCACTCCTTCAATCTTACCTGACTGTACATCACAAATGTCCCCATCGTGAGAATTACTACTATTTAAGTAGGTTCCTTCATATGCAACATTAGACTTTAGCCTAAGTGAATGTCTAGACTTAGTTTCTTTAGTTTTATCTGCCATGACTGCACAGAATAATAATAATAAACATAAATAAAATATTTAGGGTCGCCAATTTTGCCGTCGCGACATGTTCAACAAATTGCAACTCGAAGACAAAATAAAATTTTAAAAGTCTGTAACAACCATTGCGCAAACCTCAAACCACGCATCAGAAGATTGTCCTTTACTTCTTGAATCCTGGCTGTAGGCGCCAAATTATTGAAGCAAGCCTTTTACTTGAACTTCAACGAAGGATCATAGTATTCACTTTACGAAATAGCAATTAGGATTTTTATAAATTCAATGAAACTTGGACGTCACTATTTTAAAATGTCCATATATTTTATCACTTATTGATCTACTGTCTTTTGTTTTCGTTGCTATGCTCAAAATAAGTATAGAAATTTATACATCGCAATTTCACATTATCAATAATGAATTATACATCTTATTAATTCAACAACGTTTTGGAACATAACAAAATAGTAATTGATAACAACCTAAATATCATAATGCATGTTAACACAAAATTAAACAATAAATAATAAATGAAATAAATAAACATCTTTGGGTCAGTCACAATACGCACCCTTACGGGTGAACTTAGTTAAGTTCTGTAAATATCGAAAATTTTACATTTAGTTACAAACTTGTGAATATTGCATTTTAAAATTACAACATAAATTATATTTTTTCAAACAATATTAATTCAGTTAACTATGATCTCCGTGAATCAAACTTGACTGACATATTCTTCATTTTGTTTTAGTTGCATGCATTCAGTACATTAAACTAAAGTCAATATTCTTGAATGGAAACAACCATGAACATAAATTATTACATCTGAAATTGTATTTATAGCTTCTCATTGTCCGATGTACTCTCAAAATCTTCAAACCTTCTTACTTCACTTCCTCACTAAATCTTGGATAATTTCTTCAGCAATAGTAATTTATAGATGTAGCTAATACAGGACAGTCAAGAAATACTACATATGCACTTTGATCTTCTGTTCTTCAAATCTTCCAATTCACTATCTCAGTTGGAAACTCCGTAATTATTCATATATAGCTACATGATTACTTATTTCCTTGAACAAATACATCAAGTTGTCAATTGAGTAGCAAGTAATAACATAATGCTGCGACTGTTTCTTCAAATATCATACTTATTTGCGCACACATAAACTTGTTAGACGAAGATAATCATCACATCGTCAGGGCATCCATGGCCTATCATAAAAGTATTGTCTACATTTACTCATGTACTTTGTAGACACATCAATTCTCAAATAAAATAATAACCATATGTAATCTAGTGGATAAGTACATTTCTCATTCCTACTATATACAACACATTGGCATAAATCAATTATTTATATGCAGAGTATGTTATTCTCTGAACAAATTCTTAAACAATATCGCGCAGAAACAGAATGTACATTCACATTCTTACTTGCATGCAGCAACAATTCTCGTAGCAATAGAAAGAAGTTCCAACATCATAAGTTACATTGAATATGCATAGATTAAAATATTCCACCTTTCTTTGAATTAAAGTGAAAATAATTAATAAATACATTTCTTGATGTCATTTTAAGCAAAACTTTGCTCTTGCACAAAACAAAAACTTGCTTGAAGTAAATCATCCCAACCTTTTAATTTAATATCTCACTGGAACTTGCGTTAAAGGTAAAGAACCTTGTACTTGATTTATTTGCGAAGTATTTTGTTCACGATTTGCCATTCTTGTAGAATCAGAATTAGTTTGTGATACCAAACCTGCTGCTTCAGGTTGATAATTTAATGAATTTGAATTTGCGGGAAAAGTCTGATATGGCATTGTATTATTATTAGCACTGCGATTTTCATTCCTGTAATAGAATCGCGATTGATTGAGAAAATTTTCATCATTAAATTGTCCTGTAGCTGAACGATAATTATCTTGCCTGTAATTATTTCGGAATTGTCCTCCGTTTCTAGATCTCAAGCCATTATAATTGTTTCGTGCAGTAAAATTTCCATGATATCCATTATTATTAGAGGTTTGCCTAAAATTGTTGAAATATCGACCTCGAAGATTGTTTCCCTGCCGATTTTCGTAACCTTGAATATTAACAGCATTGGCTTCTACCTCAGTACTAGTAGGAGTCTGAGTACATACACTAGTTGTCTTCGAGCGTCGAACATTAACTTGTCGCACATTTAACTTACCTCTATTTTGTTCAGAGTTCTTAAAAACCTTTGGAATATTTTCACGTTCGTTGTCTTCATTAGGAAGAACAACAAGCCCCTTTCTACTAAATTTTATTACATCTATTCTTCTTAACATGCTAGTTAGTTGATCTACTGAACGAATTTCGTGACAAGTAATGTGATTGGCAATATTATCAGGTAATTGGCTAAGTATTAACTGCACAACATCTCTATCTTGAGGATTTTCAACCAAATTACAATAACTGGAGTGAGTTTTTAAAGCAAAAGTCTCTAGACTGCTATGTACACTGGGATCGTATTTGCGATTCCTCAATACGAAGAGTTGTGATTGGATAACTTCCGAAGAAGCAAACTGATTAATGAATTCTTGTACAAACTGATCATAAGAATTAAAATAATATTTATGAGTCCGAAACCAATAACCAGCTCTCCCAATGAAGCATTGTTGAATACTTTGCAGTTTCATTTCTGTTGGCACTCTTACAACATTTAATATATTATCCAGCTGCTCAATATATTCTCTCGCTGATTGTTGCTCTATCTTTCCAGAGAACTTAGGCAATTGAGATAATTCACTTAATTTTAAACGTCCACTTCTTGCATTTCCTTCTCCATTGCATGTATTTCTAGTTATAGGATGATCACTTCTTCCTCTCAAACTATTGATTGATTGATTGATTGATTTGTTGTTTTAAGTCCACTTTATGCACAGGAAGGCTAATCGGGACTGGACCTACAGTTTAAAGTGGGATCCGAACCACTGTGCCATGTGCCTCCATCCTCTCAAACTATACGGTCGATTATAGCAAATATGATTTGCTCCGTTTAACCCTGTGTTACTACAGTTATGCAATCTCGAACCATTTACAGAAGAATGAGGATCATCGTGATTGTTCGAAACTGAACATGGTACACTTGCATCACGATAGATATTACTAACACAATCATTTTGTGGGTTAGGTTCTGATATTTGTGGGTTAAAATCACACCACATACAAGGAGAATTAACGCTTTGATCCAGATGACAATGTGGATTATTATGTACATTACTAACATTGTCATTATTAGATGTAAACACAGAACTAGAAGTAGGATGTGCATTTGTACCAAAGAGTTGATAGCAAGCATCAGTGTAGTTATATTTCTCAGCATCTAACTCTCGTTTTTGGAATGAACCTTCTGTGTCGTCACATCTAAATTTCTTTACGAAAGTTTCTTCAGAGCTAGGTCTTACAGATTTATTATACTTGTGCTTCCAACGGACATGTTTACGTTCACTAGTGTTTATAATATTCTTCTTACCAGAAACTGTCCTAGAAGAATCATCTGATATGTCACTAGACGAAGAACTGAGTTCAACATCACGCTTGGATCTTCCATTGTGACATGTATTAGATTCTGTATTATCCAGAACAATTGATTTTGTTCTACTTTTACTATTTGTAACAACAGAATTACGAGCATTAGAATTAACTTATGCTGTTAAATACTTGCCATCAGATTGAAGGTTTTTGTTACCTTGTTCCATACCTTCAATTCGGGAATTAAACTGTTGGAACTTTTCTGTACAATCAGAAATATGCTTATGTACATCAGCATTAACATCGCTTTTACTTTCTAAAATAGTGACTCTAGATATAAGATCAACTATATTAGCAGAGCAGTCATTACAATTTGAATTGAGATTATCTAAACGTTGATCATAATCAAGAACGTGTTCTTTCAATGATAATTGCACATTTTCAAATTCAGATAGTTTGACATCAACATTACTACATTTATTATCTAATACAGATTCAAGACGTGTAGTTGATTGTAAACACGCCGTACTAACCGCATCTATGTTGTCCTTAAATTCAGACATTAAAATATTGAGCCGATTGTTAACATGACTAATATCATGATTAACAGCTTCAAATTTAACATCAAGCTGTGAAGATAACTGTGTATGTGTACTAGATATTTCAGCTTGTTTTAAAGATATAACGTCGAGTTTAACCTGAATATTTTCATTAGACAGATTTAATTCTGATCTACGTTCTTGGTTAGACTGTTCAAACTGAGTCCTAAGTTCTTGATTAGACTGCTTAAGTTCTTGGTTAGACTGTTCAAACTGAGTCTTAAGTTCCTGATTAGACTGTTCAAACTGAGTCTTAAGTTCCTGATTAGACTGTTCAAACTGAGTCCTAAGTTCTTGATTAGAACTTACAACAGCTAATTGTATGCTTCTAATGCTGTTTAGTATGTCATTTAAATTAGGATTTATACTTTCCAAATACACTGGCAATTGGTAAGGATCGTAACTGGAATCACATTTGTTACAACAATATTTTTCCTTAGTGGTAGTATAAATTGTCCAATGTCTGACGGAAAGCTTCAAACATGAAACATGATACCACGAATGACAATCAAAACATTGCGCATACCTCAGGTCATTATCAAGTTTATCACAACACGCCACTCCTTCAATCTTACCTGACTGTACATCACAAATGTCCCCATCGTGAGAATTACTACTATTTAAGTAGGTTCCTTCATATGCAACATTAGACTTTAGCCTAAGTGAATGTCTAGACTTAGTTTCTTTAGTTTTATCTGCCATGACTGCACAGAATAATAATAATAAACATAAATAAAATATTTAGGGTCGCCAATTTTGCCGTCGCAACATGTTCAACAAATTGCAACTCGAAGACAAAATAAAATTTTAAAAGTCTGTAACAACCATTGCGCAAACCTCAAACCACGCATCAGAAGATTGTCCTTTACTTCTTGAATCCTGGCTGTAGGCGCCAAATTATTGAAGCAAGCCTTTTACTTGAACTTCAACGAAGGATCATAGTATTCACTTTACGAAATAGCAATTAGGATTTTTATAAATTCAATGAAACTTGGACGTCACTATTTTAAAATGTCCATATATTTTATCACTTATTGATCTACTGTCTTTTGTTTTCGTTGCTATGCTCAAAATAAGTATAGAAATTTATACATCGCAATTTCACATTATCAATAATGAATTATACATCTTATTAATTCAACAACGTTTTGGAACATAACAAAATAGTAATTGATAACAACCTAAATATCATAATGCATGTTAACACAAAATTAAACAATAAATAATAAATGAAATAAATAAACATCTTTGGGTCAGTCACAATTTTCACCTAAACATGAAAGATTTAAAGTTGTATTCCATATCGATCCTTTCTATGGAGACATTTTGTTTTTACAAAATAGAGTCCCAAAATTATTGTATTAACATACCATAACCGAAAAAATGTAATTTCATTAATATAGTTCTTGAAAAAGGAAAAGGAATGTAGAGAAATAACCAATAAATAAACAAAATGAATAAACGATACTTGTCAGCATATGAAAGGTAAACACTGACATGTGAGTTTGTTATGCTGAATCATGCATACAATGATTGTGAGTCTTACGTCACACACGTCGACGTTATGATTGTCCATGCCTAAAATATGGAAACACACACGACGTGACACAATTATAAGGTCATTGTTCCATCAGTATTGACCTATTTAAAAGGTTTATGGCACAGTAACACACTAACGAGGTAGTATGTAATCAATCCTATAAACACTGACACTGCACAACACTATTAAAAGGACGTAACACCGTATTGGAAGATTTATCCATTTGATACGTTCTAAACACTGCATTTATCCAGTCCGTTATTGTTTGACCCATCAATTTCCAAAAGGTTTGATAAAACTTATTGGATATCCCATCCCAACCAGGAGCTGAAAACGATTGGCCTGCCTTAACCGCTCGAAACACTTCCTCACTTGTATATTCTTTGTTTAAGTTTTTACTTTCTTCATCTGTAAAAACCTTTGACTCGGATGCCAATGCATCCATCAAATCTCCATTATATAACGCTGGTTGGGAATATTGCTGCTCAAAATAATTATAAATGCAATTACGTATTTCAGGCCCTGAGGTGATATTCCACCCCCCCCCCCCATTATCGAATATTTCACTAATACATTGTCTTTTCGCATTTTTCCTTTCATGAATTACATGGCTGATAGAGGCAACCTCATAGTTCTGAAAATGAGGAAGTCTACTACGAATTTTAACCCCTTGACGCCTTTCTGCAGTAATTTTCAACAGTACAGCTTGTATACGTTTGACATCAGTTTACACTTTTTCCCGTCTGTTGCTTGCTGAATTTGTTTTTACATGTTTCAATGATAGTCTTTTCGTCCGATTGCTGCCTGACTCCTTCCGTATACTCCTCGGTCATTTTTGTGAGCCGGAAACCAAACGACCCGTACTACTTTGGGCACTTCCACTTTCAATATCAGTTTCCGAATCTTTTTTCTGTTCAGCTTCTTGTCGGAAGTCATTTTGATTGGTATTATTCTGCTTCCTCTCCTTCTTACTCTGTAGCACTTTATCACTCGATTCCTCTTGCATTTTAGTTATGTCTTCTTGTCGTCTTATTGGTCCACCCTTCTTCTGCTCCATAGTATCCAGGGAAATTTCTTCACTTTGTCGTGTAAGTTGAACATTTGACACAGGTTCTTTTAGTTGCTCTTGCATATTTTCTTCAGTTCCTTCCTTGGTCAAAGTCTATTGATCAATCTTGTTAACATTTTTCTCTTTCTGTATATGTATTCCTTGTTGAAGCCCTTCTGTCATTGTCAATTGCGTTGATTCTTGACTCTGTGTCGCACTATGTTAACCCACATTTGTACCTTCGTGTGTAGACGGTGCAATTGCTTCACTACAGGACCGAACTGCACGACCCATGACTTTGAACATTGTTGGCTTCCGTAAGTTTCAATTAAACCGCATGTGGTTACTGCTACCACACAATTCACATGTCGGGATTTGACCATTATATATTAGGCCGTATATTGACCTATTTTCACAAAGGAGGGAATTAGCTTTTTAATTGCCATCAAAACCTGACGCACCCCATTATACAATCTAGGCTATACCTAAATTTGTCACTCCATGTTTCTGCTATCAGTTCATCGATTGTCCCATATTCACTCAGTTTTTCACGAATTTGTCGTTCTGGCACTTCCAAAGGAAGATTAAACACTCGAACCGGCTTCACAATTCGATTCGCATCACTCAGTTTCACTTGTGTCACTGCTCCACTACTATAATAAAAATTCACTTCACCATTATTTTCTTCTAATATTTTTTCATTTTTCCAGGACGCACTAATTTAAAAAAATACACATTTAATCGTCGTGGTAATTTGTGTGGCTGCAATTTCATCAGCACTCAGTTTGAATTTATCATGAATAAATTCATGTACTTCCAAAGGACTAGGTTTCAAAGTTCCCGTTTCAAAACTGATTTGTATCGTATTTTCACGATCCATTCTATACTTTACTTTTTTCCAATTCATCACTTGCACTGTTCAACAGCACACCCTCTCTTACACGTATGTACCGATATCGCGCTGGACTTTCACTTTCCTCAAAGCACTGAGCTCGCACGGCACGACCTACCTGTTCCGCGGTGGGCGAGAGACTGTTCCACTCAGCCACACACTTAATTAATTTCTTATTGTTAGCTCAAATATAATATGACACAGAAAATACAATGATTTATTAACACTATATACAATCGCTTTTTTATACCCAAGGTTATGAAGTTAATGAGTTCATTCTGATTGTAGATTCCCGAGAAATAGTCGTGCGTCCGTCTCACCAATTTCTGCTAAAACAAGAAAATGGACATTGTTGGGACTACGGAAAAATATCTTTCTTTCCAACAAGACTTTGCATATGTTATTATTATTTATTATAATAATACATTATAAATGACGAAATGGTTAGCATAGCGCGCTACGATGCCAAAGGTCCCGGGTTTGAATCCCTGTCTAGACATGGGTTTTCTTTGTGAGATTTTAATGATTTAATAGAAAAAAATCTTATATTAGGGCCATCACTCTTATCACACTCCCCCCTCCCCACATACACTAAGGGCTCGGGTGTAAAACATGGAAAGTAACATTTTCGTCATTTTTTAGTTACAAAGAAAAATGTGCCGTCCTTCAATTTTCGAGTGAAATTGCCATGTCATACAATTTGTATTGGACTCAGTGAAGCCTTCTAAAACGCGAGCCCTTCAACTTATATATATATATACATAGTATATGTATATGTTAATATTTTAATGATTTAAAAAAAAATCTTATATTAGGGCCCTTCATATTGATCGACCTTGGTACGTTCTATATTTTCTGTGTAATATGTGCTAATTATGTAAGAAAGAAACCATGTCAATATTGCTTGTATTACTTAGATCCTCATGCAACCTGTATTATTATCATTACGATTGTTTCAGATCAGAATTTACTTTTAATTTATCATTACTGGGTTCGAATGTATTAATCCCTATTATCGTTGTTTTTCTAGATTAATATACATGGACCATGGCAACAAGAACAAGAATCCTCGCAAGACACAGAAAAATATGCACATTACAAAATAAAATCTTATTACGAGGTATTCCCTGCAGAAAGTATTCGTTCATATGACATTAAAACCAGAAATTGTGTATTTCCCAATGACAAGATATTAAACCACACTTCAATCACCAGTTTTTATGCATGTATCTTTGAATGCAAGAGAATGGCTGAAATGCATTACTGCAACTGCTCTCAACATTTGTACCCCTACTCAAGTAAGTAAATTCTTTGTGGAATTACTCCTTATTTGTAATAAATTATATACAACAAAATCATGAATTGTCCATTTTTAAACATAGAGACATAGCAAACTAGAAACATTTTAATAATTCTTTGAATAACTTTAAATTGTAACGATATAGTTCCTGCTGGAAAATTTTATTTTATTGCTTTTTAATCAGCAGTCGTATACACCTAAATTTGACTGGCCTCAGATGGATTTTAAGATGATTGAACATAATTTTTGATGAATAGATTTCTGGCGATAATAACAAGAAATATGAGACATAAATCCATATTATCAACATTGTTTTTAAACTACTATTGTAATGAGCTTCCTATGTTTAAATGTTCAATCCTTGATTTAAAATTCGAGATATTTGATTTAATAATTCGTTTAAAAATTTTACAAAGTTCGTAAAAATATATCTCATGTATTTCATTACAACCATGAAAGAATGAAGTAACAAACATATAAATAAGGAATTCATAAATGAATTAAATTATTTTGCATGAATTATTTTAAATTTGTAATCCACATTTAGTATATTTCTTAATGCCTTTTTTTAAATAATAATTATTATCATCGTACATTATGCAATATATATATTAATTAGCTACTTACGTTTCTAATATTATATGCATATCTAACATTTTAATATAAACTGAAAAGGAAACAAGTAACAGATTTAGTGTACAGAACCTGTAAATTAATAAGAAAACGGTGAAAAGGTAAGCAGAAACGTGCTTACATATTGAGGGATATTGTTAGAGCATTGTTTTATTTTTGCTTTATCATTTGAATTCGAAATCATTATCAGGGGAAGGATGGTAATCCCATTGATACGGATAATAATTTATCAATATCTTAGACTTTCTAATTTGTTCGATTGGAGGATCAGTGTTTTGACATCGTTCTCTTATGCGGGATGTTGATTCATGTAGCTGCACTACTAAACATGCCATCTTCAGATTTAGGTTTAAAAGCAGAAGTACATTTTCTTCACTGGTAATTTTTCTGAAAGTGATACACGAAAAGATTGTTTATAAGAGTTCAGAGTAATACAAAAAGTATAACCACGATGAGGAATAATAGTCACGTTCATGCTTTGTTTAGCTCCAATGTATGTAGCATTGCTATTACCTTTTGATAGCTTCAACGTACTATCGGATTAAAAATTATAGATGTGCACAGCGTCCAGCATCAGTTTCCGGGAACAACAGACATCGCTGTGTGCCGTGTTGCTACGTTCTGCGAACAGCTTAACTCTGCTGAATAAAACTATGTATAAAATGGATTTCGCAATGTGAATTGACAACGATAATTAATTTTAAAACAGATACAAAGAGCTTCAAAACTAGGCTCATATTCTACTATTTGTAGGACTACCCAATACCAAGGAAAAGTTGTTTGACAAAATTTAAAATAACGGTTTTTTGAGAAATTTTGAAAACCTGAAAATTAATAGTTGTGTTTAAAACCTATATTTTGATGTTACTCGTTTTTATGTACGTCTATTGCTTAATTTTTAATTGGAATCCAAACTCGAGTATCTATAATTTTTAATCCGATAGTAGTTTTACTACCTGAAACAATACCAGGACAATCCAAGACATCCACAACAATATTCGCTTGAACTTTCGAACCTATGAAGAAAGATGTGGTAAGTTGGGTGTGAATCCAATGCAGGAAACATGGGATAGAAAGTGTCAAAAATGCAAGTTATCTATCAGTGTGCCATGTTATAATACGACCATAGGCCACGTTGTGGGATCAATTATTTTATAGATGTGTTCCTCAATGATCGTATTGATTTTGAAAATGTCTGCATGTTGTATCGGATGAAGGGATACAACAGCGAGGTTAAGCATACGGAAATGAGAATGTCATGCTAAATGTAAGAACTGATCACGAAAGTTGAACTTGCAGATTTCCTTTACTGCAATAGCACCGTGTAAGCTAAGGCATTACATTTTTGGAGCACATAATTTTCGGGGCCAACGAACAACGCACGGCATGAAAACTAAACCATTCACAATATTACAGAAAGGTAGAGAATGTAGAAATTGTGAAAGAAAGAAGGGAGAAGATTTGCTAGGATTGTGTAAGAATCCAAGTGTATATTTTACAATGGACAATTCCATTAGCAATATAGCCGTCATTTGCTCAATACGCAACTGGCTTTGAGCCGGGCTACTTTTAACGGGACACCCATTAGTTTACACAACGAACATTGAATAATGTAAACATATTCATGGGCCATCTATTTAAGAGGAAACAGTTTCATAACAAGTTAATCCTGTTTTAAAACAACCAATCTGAATTCATCACTATTATTCCTTTTCTATTGCAGAAGAATTTCCTGATTGTGACTGGAATGGCTATAAATGCATTACAAAATACGGTGGTAAGTAAGATTCATACTAATATTATGTACTGATGGCAAGAATTGCTGTCTTACGCGGATAATATATCGCTACCATTTCCTTAATTTCGCCAAAGTATAAAACACAGGTCTGTTGACTCCTACCAGTTGGCTCTTTTCTAGAGAATATGCAAATGTTCAATTTCTGCATAGGCTTAACAATATAAACATTATTCTATAGAGAGACAATTTAATATAATAAAACTCAGGATCCGTGTGGGACTGTCATAGAGCGATGGAAATGTTTGTCAAAATGCACTGAACATTTCAATTTAAGAAGCAAAGCATTCATAATAAAATGATTAGAATATTCAATCAAGTAACTCGTTTGTGTTTTTCGTCTATCAAGATAAACCTACACTGCGATAACCCTAAAAATGTATATGTGGTTATTGTATGGTTCATCCCTATACGGTATATTGAATATAATTATTAATATTACATGGAAATATGTATATGGCATATAAGTAACACGATAACCTTGTAATCAAGGGATTCTAGATTATATTCCTTGTAGAGACATGTTGCATAGCGGCTCCACTCCAATCTTAAATTGTAGACATAATTACTGTCAGTCTAACTGAATACCAAGTGGATTTGAAATACACTTTCGCTAATTTTTACAGCACACAAATAAATGTCAGTAAAATGGCACTGTTATATTAATATATGTGCTTGAAAAATAAGAAAGTGCCCCAATGTTGTACTATTTTATAGTTCAGACTATTTATTGATACTGAGTATTTAATGAAAACTCCTAACAAGCGTTTCAAATTTTCAAAGCGCTAGTGTCGATATTCTTAGTCATTGTTAGGTTAATTGTCTTTTCGTAAATCTCGTCCTTAAGAAAAGCGCAAAAAATAACAAATCCCAGTAATGACTAAGCGCAAGTAGATTGTACCAATGTTTTTATGGATAGGCTGTTTTTTTCCTGGGTCAGGAAGTCCTATGTCCTGTTCTGATAAAAGCTTTTTATTGGCCGAGCTATGTCCAACTTCAGTATAGTGGTTTAGTACCTTTACGTCTATCTGCGTACACATGGGGTTTAGAGATTGATGGAAACACAGTGTTAAGGGAAGAGTAATTCGTTCTGAGTTGGCAGGGATGCATGTATTTATTTGTTATCATGTTTGCTCATTGCACGTAGTGCCTGAATCAATGCAGTACGAACTTTCATATGGAACGGTTCCAAGATTAAGCTACAAAATGGGAGGCCTATTTGATTTCTAAAGAGGGCAGATTGTTGCAGCGCATTTAGCTGGTGCATCATTAACGAAGAATGACACTTTATTGGTGTGGCAAGGGAGACAGTGTCGAAGATTATGGCGGCATACACAAATAGTTGCAAGGCAACATCAGCGAAGAGAAATAGTGGACGAAAGCCAAGCCTAGGGGACGTGATTGACAAACATTAAAGAGGATTGTCACAAAGAACCACCGTAGAACTACAGCGTCAAAAGTGACAGCAGGACTCAATAAACACCTGGCAGATCCTATTTTCACAAAACAGTCCGACGGGAGCATAAGAAACTCAACATGTGGGCTAAAGTTGCCATTCCCAAACCTCTGATTGCCGTCACCACCTCCAGTGCCTTGAGCACAATCGTGGACCTGTGGTGACTGAATAAAGGTAATATGATCAGATGAGTCATCTTTCTCATTCCTTCCGACAACGGACGCATGTATCTGTGTGGAATGGCTAAAGATTCTTACTTTCCGAACTGCCTCCGTCCTATTGTCAGATATGGAGGCAGAACTGTGATGCTTTAGTCGGCGATCTCCCTTTATTGTGTTGACCCCATTATTCTTCTGCAAGGTAAAATTACGACTAGTTACTACATGGACATTTTAGTCTACCACGTGCATCCTATGACACTACTGCTGTTGCCCAACAAACATGCAATCTTTCAAGATGATAATACACCTCTTTACACTGCCAGGTTTCTTTAATCTTGGTTTACAGTACATGAAGATGAACTTCAACACCTTTCCTGGACAGTGTAATCACCAGATCTCAACATTACTGAACCACTGTGGTTGGTTTTAGAGGATCAACTATAACGCAAATTTCCTCCACCCTCATTTCTTCAGCAACTGCGTGATGTACTTCTGGAAAAATGGTACAATATTCCACTGGAGACTATTTAGGGCTTGTACAGTGGGAATCATTTGTATTCCCAGACAGCGGGGAAGTTTTCCCCTCCAGGCAGGTAGGACGCTGTCGCTGGGTACGAGCCAAATAGTGTCTGCAATGAACACCTGGCGCGCTTGAAACCCCAGGTAAGCTGCAGAACCGGTTTTTGCGTGCTCACAACACTCCTCTAACAGAATTCACCGAAGAGTATATATATGGAGTAAAACACGTTTGCATGTATGTCAAGAGGAATGAAGGATTTATTACTTTCAAAGCACCTGTGATTATATGTTTTAAAATAATACGATTGTAACTCAACACTACAGTGCGGAATGTCAAGGCAAGATTGATAACGCGTCTGCCAGTAGACCAGAGGGGGGATTGTTCGTGAGTTTGAATCCTGTGAAAATGATCATTTTTATTCAATATCATCAATTTGTTTTTATGTTTAGAAAGGGAAGTTCATAGATTACACAATGCAGTATTTCAAGAAAATCACCGGGCGGCAATCTGAGGAACGCTTGTTAATTTCCATAATTTTCCCAAAGTATTTTATTATAAATAGTTAAAATACAAAGCTAGGAGAGTATACATGAAGCATATGCGCGTAATGTAACAGATCAACTTTGCCAAAAGCGAAATACTAAAGTATCTTCAGCTAATAAAATAATGATTCGTTAAAAGTTCGATTCTCCCTGGACTAGTATTTTTACGTATTAATTTTACTTTAGTGAACTATTTTCTAACATGTAACAAATGAATATGAATTACTGAAAACTGAGTTGATTTTTTAAAACAACGTATCCTCTCCAGCGTACAGACAGATGAAAGATCGTGTGCTTGTTGCTTACAGACTCTGTAAAGTTACTTCGTAAAAGTAAGCCAGTTGTAGTATTTTGCCCAAAAAGAAATAAGACAGTTAGTTACTAGTTTATGAAATTTAACTTATTTCGAGAGTTTACCGTTACTGTAAAGAATACCGACGTTATTTGTAAATAAGCTAAACCTCGAAGAGCTTGAGAGCAGCCATAATTTGAACATATTTTATCAGTTTGAATAACATCTCGATCCTTCCATTCAACACGCATCGCGGATTGGATTCAAAGTCACCAAAACAAGAAGAAGAATCAGGTTTTCAGATATCTTTAGACTAGGTCAATATTCTGTGCTAATAAAACCCACACTTCTCAAAACTGAAATGAATAGGGAAAGGGAGGAATCAAATTGAGAAATTATATCACCATTATTCGTATGTAGGTGTATATAGAATGACACGGGCGAAAATGTTAATAAAGCCACTGACTTCACTATTTCCTCCCATGCTTTTTCCCCACGCCTTGCCAGGATCTTTGTTCTTGTTATCACTTCAGTAGTCAATACACTTTAATTTAGAAAAAAGCGTCTACAGTTTCAAACTCGGCATTACTTGAGAATACTTACCCTCTCTTTCGATAATTCTCATTTAGTCTCAATCGGAAACTAACCTTAAAACGCCCTAAATGCATTATGTATTGGCGCGGTCTTTAATATGATAGTTACCACGCACATATCTCCTTGCCGAAATGAGGGGCTTGTGAGCTCCACGTAGCAGGCAGGTAGAAACTAGGGATGGTCAAACGGATACGGATCCGAAAATTCCGGATCCGGGTCTGAAAGTTTCAGATCTGGATCCGGATCCGAAAGTTCCTGATCTGGATCCGAAAATTTCGGATAAGGATCCGGGTCCGAAATATTCGGATCTGGATCTGGATCCGGATCCGAGAGTTCCGTATCTCAATCCCATTATAATATTACCACACCTTAGAAGGTATTATGATCTTCGATTACAAAGAAATTTTTCGTTAGTCCTACAAGATTTTTTTTTTCAAGTGTTGTTCCTAAAATACTTTGCTACGCATCGGCTAACACACTCGTGCACACATGTCAGAGGTGATTTTGTAAATGCCATTGAAACGAATATGTATTCATTCGAATGTATAGGAAATGAAAACACACATAAATGTGAGACATTCCATTCCAGGATGAAACCTTTAACACATATAACAAGATAGAAATGTTATACAAAAATTATACAATTGTTACAGTTCTACAAATTACGTATAATAAAACATTATAATATATACTTGTTAAATAATTACAAAGTGTAAGACTAACAAGGGAGGTTATCTAAGTATCCCCCTCCGATTTCCACGAAACTTGGCAGTACAGTGGGGCCCAAAGGAAGAATTACGTGTTTTTTTGTTTCAGCTAAAAAACGGTTTTTGGGGGGCAAAACCCCCTCAAATGTCAAGATGAGGACAAATTGAAGTGAGGATCTGACCCCTGTGTCCCCCTCCGATTTCCATTATACTTGGCAGGTGTATAGTGGGGCCCAATGGAAGAAATATGTGTTTTTTTGTTTCAGCTAAAAACAGTTTTAGGGGGCAAAACCCCCTCAAATGTCAAGATGAGGACAAATTGAAGTGAGGATCTGACCCCTGTGTCCCCTTCCGATTTCCATGATACTTGGCAGGTGTGTGTATAAACGGGCCCAAATGAAGAAACACGTGTTTTCTTTGTTTCGGCTAAAAAACTGTTTTAGGGGGCAACCCCTCAAATGTCAATATGAGGACAAATTTAAGTGGGCATTTGACTTGTGTCCCCCTCTGATTTCCATGAAACTTGGCAGGTTTATAGTGGGCCCAAAGGAAGAAATACGTGTTTTTTTTTGTTTCAGCTAAAAAAATGGTTTTACAGGGCGAAACCCACACAATTGTCAAGATGAGGACAAATTGAAGTGGGGATCTGACCCCTGTGTCCCCCTCCGATTTCCATGAAACTTGGCAGGTGTGTGTATAAACGGGCCCAAATGAAGAAATACGTGTTTTTTTTGTTTCAGCAAAAAAATTGTTCTAGGGGGCAACCTCCTCTCAAATGTCAAGATGAGGACAAATTGAAGTGGGGATCTGACCCCTGTGTTCCCCTCCGATTTCCATGAACCGTGGCAGGTGTATAGAGGGGCCCAAAGGAAGAATTACATGTTATTTTGTTTCAGCTAAAAACTGTTTTAGGGGACAAAATCCCCTCAAATGTCACGATGAGGACAAATTGACGTGAGGATCATCTGACCTGTGTGTCTGATAGGTTCGGAGTGAAGGACATGGTAATGTGGATTAATATACGTTGACAAGATAAAAACCAGACGGTTAACAATTAATATATTTAATAGAAACTGGACGTTATGTCCGAAACATTCAAATACATTGAAACCATGATATAGAAAGCATTACACAGAATACATCTGCTTATGATTTATTTTCTTCTGGCCGCGAAGACCAAGCCTTGTAGCCATGCGCTTAATACCTGGACCGTATCATCCCTCTACGTGTCGCATTAAAAAAAAAAAGAATCAGGTATGCTGATGACCGTATCGATCTGGTGGGCGGCGAATCCTGGTAGACCTTCTCGGATATGAGTGAGGTGTGCTAGGACCTGGTCCTGGGTATCCGGCTCTGCCTGGGGTAGGTTCTGGTACTGTTCCACCGGGGTTTGTTGAATTTCTATTTGGTATTGTAACTTTGAAGTCGTCGTCATCTGCAGTGTCACGTGAAACACGTCTCTTCAACCACCTGGGATGTACCACTCGTTTGATTCCATCTTCCAACATTATCTCGTAGAGGATGCTATCCCCAATTCGAGGAATGACAACTCCTGGGATGTAATTTGGAGTACCGTGCTTAGGTGATTGAACCCAAACTGCTGAGTTGATGGCGAAAGTACCGTATTTCGACGAAGAGTCGTTCCGAAACTTTGCTGACTTTCTCGGCTTGAACGGAGATTCACTCGACAGAGGCACATTGTTTGGTTCCCACCAAAATCTGGGTCGGTGTTTCAAGACCGAAAGTGCTGGTAGGCTTCCTTTTCCACCCAGTCGCGTGTTCCGAAGGATGAAAAGAAGGTTGGCGATCCCCATATCAAGTTCAAGCGTGCTCAGATTGGGTTTGTCAGTTATAAGCTTGACAAGAGCGGTTTTGACAGTACGAACCTTTCGTTCGGCTAAGCCGTTGCTAGGGCTGTGATAAGGCGGTGAAGTAACATGTTTGATGCCATTCTTAAGACAGAAGTTACGAAATTCGAGAGAAGTGAACGTTGGGCCGTTGTCGGATACGATAGTATTTGGTATCGCTAGCGTGGCGCAAGATTGCATAAGCCAGCGGATCGTTTCCTTTGTGTCCAATGTGTGTACAAGCCATACTTCTGTCCACTTGCTGAAGGCGTCTACTATCAGTAGGAACTTACGCCCTGCAAGGAAAAAGTGGTCTATATGCCATCTCTCGTTCACGTACGAAGCGAGAGGCCATGAAGAATCGGGTCCGTTGCGGACCTTAGGAGCATTAGCTCGGCATGTATTGCAGCTCGCTACAAAATCCGTAATCTCTGCTGACATGCCTGGCCACCAAAATCTGGATAGACACAACTCTTTCATACGAGTTGAACCTATGTGTCCATCGTGTAAAACTCTAAGAACTTCATTCCGTTTAACTGTGGGAATGATAAGTCTACCCGACCACTTGAGCGTTCCCTGCTCGTACGTAAGATGAGCTCTTCTTTCGAAGAAAGGTGCGAGCTTCTTCCGTTCGGTAGACGTGTCGAGTTTATCTGGCCAACCATTTACTACACAAGAGACAACTAATGAGAGCAGTGGGTCTTCTGAAGTGGCGTTCTGTATTGAGTCTCGAGAAAGAGGAGCTACAGCGTCTTCAATGGACCCGAAATATGCATGAAGTTCTTCTTCTCCAGCTGGTACTGTGTCACGTGCTTGCGTAGGCAACCTGCTTAGCATGTCAGCTACTTCTACCTTGCTGGAATGAATTATATTATATCGGTATGAAGATAAAAGTAGAGCCCATCTCATCAATCTATTAGATGAATGTTTTGAAATGGCTCGATCTGGAGAAAATATAAACTTTACAGCACGTGCGTCTGTAACAATCTCGAACTTGAATCCGAGTAAAAATTTGTGAAATCGCTTGATACCGTGAACTATGGCTAG
Organism: Lepisma saccharinum; assembly: GCF_977018435.1. Taxonomy (NCBI): domain Eukaryota; kingdom Metazoa; phylum Arthropoda; class Insecta; order Zygentoma; family Lepismatidae; genus Lepisma; species Lepisma saccharinum. The sequence goes on along the minus strand of NC_139237.1, from coordinate 47,002,958 downwards.
AGCTTCTCTCTCTACCTGGGAGTATCTCCGCTCCGTCTCACTGAAGGTGGTAGAAGAGCAGGCGATGGTCTGTAGACCGCTTTCAACTCGATGACACAATTGCGCACCACAGCCGAAAGGAGATCCATCAGTCATAAGTACAACTGGCTTTGTTGGGTCGAAAGGCACAATAGGATTTACCTGTCGAAGTTCCGCCATGATGCTGTCGAACTCGTGTTGACAGTTATCGTCCCAGTTCCAAGAGACGTTTTTCTTGAGTAAAGAAAGCAAAAAGTGAAGTTTCGAAGCTAAGTTGGGTACAAACTTTCGATGAAAGTTGATCATCCCGATGAAGGAACGTAATTGTGATTTGTCTTGAGGTGGTGGAGAATTCAGGACGGCCTCCAAGTTCTTGTCTGACGGCCGTATACCAGTGACGTCAATCTTGTATCCTAGGTACTCGATAGATGAGGTTAGGAATTGGCTTTTGCTGGCGCTCGCTTTGACGTTGTGTTTGGCCAGACGACTCAGGACATCACACGTGCGTGTGAAGCATTCTTGCAATGTTTCACCTCCGATGATGACGTCATCAAAGTAGAAAGAAACTCCGGGAATGTCATCTAGAATCTTCGCTAGGACCATTTGAAACAGATCTCCACTTATGTTTATACCAAAAGGTAGTCTGTGAGGTTTATATAATCCCCAAGGTGTGTTGACGACAGTGATGCGTTTGGCAGCTTCAGAAAGTTCCAACTGTCCGTAAGCCATTTGAAGGTCAATTACCGTAAAGTATTTACACCTGGCCAACTTAGAGAAAATATCCTCGACTCTAGCAATGGGAAACTTGACATTTTCAGTCATTTTATTCACCGTTCCTGAGAAGTCAGTGCAGTGACGAAGTGAGCCATCTTTCTTGGTAACAACGACAAGTGGTGAGGCCCAATCAGAATATTCGACCGGTTCCCATAACCCTACTTTCACTAGATTTTGATTAGAATCCTGAACACGGTCTCGAATACCGTAGGGAACTTCGTAATATCTACGAAATATCGGTGCAGAGTTGGATCTCAGTTGTATATCGACCAAATAAGGTGTAACGGGCTTGGACAAATCACCATCAAAGACTTTCTCGTATCTAGAGGAAATTTCTCGCCTTAGGTCGTCGGCACCAGCGTTAGTAATAGTACCTTGTACTGTGTTAGTTGAAAGAACACTGGCTGTAACTAATAATCGCCTCCAAGATGGTTGAATAATGTCCAACCATGTACGACCGATCAATGTATATAAAAGTTTCTCCTGGCAGAGAAAGGCAGGTAAAGTATAATCCCTATTGTCTAAGTATAGTTTGACGGATGTTTGTGCTGTAACACGTACATATCCTTCGTTTACACCTCGTAATCGTAGGCTAGAATTACATTTAACATAGCGTGGAAACAACTGATCAAAATACTTTTCGTTGAAAAGAGTAACAGCAGACCCAGTATCTACTTCATATTTAACAATACACTTATTGATTTCGAGATTTATTATGAAGCTATCCGAACTGAATTGTTGCTCCAAAATGTGTTGAGTAGACGTAACCAGTGTGGAATGATGACTGAGTGCATCAGTGTTGAGATGGTTGAAGCTGAACGTAGACAACTCATCGGATGTTGTGCTCCGTGAGGTTGAACTGGACGTTCTATTCACGGCTCTATCTTTCTGTTTCTTTCTGCATAGTATATTCCAATGGCCTTGTCGTTTGCAGTAGCTACAGGTTGCGTTTCTTGCCGGACATAGACCTTGTGGGTGATTCTTTGTGCAGTTGCCGCACTGGAAGTGTGAATTTTGCCTGGTATCTGTTGATTTTTGAGGTTGATTGCGGCTGTTCTGCTTCATTTCGCTCGAGCGTGAACTCGTTGAAGGGCCTGTGTGGCGATCTGGATTCATCCGCGTCAAATTTCTTGAGCTGGTGGCAAAAGTCACAGAATCTGCATTGTACTTATTCGAGAATAATTTAACTTTTCGTTCTAATAACTCACAATGCAAAGCAATTTCTTGACATTTAGCAAAGGAAAGATCACTTTCAGATAATAATCTTTTTCGAGTACTGTCTGATTGTACACCAACAAGAAATTGTTCAACAAGTGCCTCATCTAAATACTGCTCATACGCACATTTGGCTGCTTGTTGTTTGATTCTCAGTACGAATTGAGTAACTGATTCTCCTGGAGACTGAATACATTTTCGAAACTTGAACCTCTCTGTAAACTTGTTGGTTTTGTGCCGGAAGTGCTTAACCATTTTGTCGTGAATGACAGCATATGTTAGATTACATGGCATTTCAGGAGCCATAATATTGCGAAGTACTTGGAAAGCCTTAGGACCAATGACTGCTAATAGAACTGCTGCTTTTCTTTCATTTGCCACATTCTGGGCGAGACAGAGCTGATCAAAACGCATGAAATAACTCTCGATATCTTCATTTTCTTCAGCAAATTCGCTGAATGTAATGTAGAGAGCCATGTTATAGAAACTTCAAATTACATTAACTGATAGAAATCACTGGCACGATGTGTAACTAAAACTTGCATGTAGAAAATTAACAAACTTAAACGTTACATGTAAGACCGTCTTGTTGATTTGCTACATGAAATCTTACTTGTTATGATCCCGTGCCGATAAAGTCATAAGTCATCCTGACGATACGATTAGAATCCTTCTAATTTTCTTTTCACTGTCCACAACGCCAAGTTGATAGGTTCGGAGTGAAGGACATGGTAATGTGGATTAATATACGTTGCACAAGATAAAAACCAGACGGTTAACAATTAATATATATAATAGAAACTGGACGTTATGTCCGAAACATTCAAATACATTGAAACCATGATATAGAAAGCATTACACAGAATACATCTGCTTATGATTTATCTTCTTCTGGCCGCGAAGACCAAGCTTTGTAGCCATGCGCTTAATACCTGGACCGTATCAGTGTCCCCCTCCGATTCTCATGAAATTTGGCATGTGTATAGAGAGGCCGTATGTTTCTTCCTATGCCATATTTACGTGGTTTCTAGGTCAGATCCCCACTTCAATTTCTCCTCATCTTGACATTTGAGGAGGGGGGAGGGGAAATGAAAACACACATAAATGTGAGACATTCCATTCCAGGATGAAACCTTTAACACATATAACAAGATAGAAATCTTATACAAAAATTATGCAATTGTTCTACAGTTACAGTTTTACAAATTAAAATAAAAATTTTCTGGATCTGAATTTCGGATCCGTTAGGATCTGGATCTGGCCATCCCTACTATACACCTGCCACGTTTCATGGAAATCGGAGGGGAACACAGGGTCAGATCCCCACTTCAATTTGTCCTCATCTTGACATTTGAGAGGTGGTTACCCCCCAGAACAACTTTTTTGCCGAAACAAAAAAAAACATATTTCTTCATTTGGGCCCTGCAAGGTTCATGGAAATCGGAGGGGGAGACTTAGACCTTATGTATATTATATATGTATATTATATATTATGTATATTAGCAGGTAACAATATGTTACTTTCCAAAGAACATGTGGAATGGCAAAACGGATCCGGATCCGGATCCAAAAGTACCGGATCCGGATCCGAAAGTTCTGGATCCGGATCCGAAAGTTCTGGATTCCGATCCGAAAGTTTTGGATCCGGATCCGAAAATTCTGGATCCGGATCTGAAAATTCCGGATCCGAAAAATTTTAGGAGGATCCGGAACCAACCGGATCCGGATTTCGGATCCGCTAGGATCCGGATCTGGCCATCCCTAGTAGAAACCACCTGACTTGGCTCGTCCCCAGCGACAGCCTCGCAGACACAGCTGTCTGGAAGGAGAAGCTTCCCTCCCCGTCGTCCGGTAAGTAGAATGGTTCCCGCTGTACGACTCGATTCCACGACGAGTCGAAGCTGTCCAAAAGGATAAAAATTATCCACGCCGTATTACGAGGGTACTCTACAACTTTTTCAAGTGTTTCCATTAATCTGTCCACCTTCAGTACATATATATATATATTTACCTAAGGAAGAACACATACCACAGCTAGAATTCATATTATTTATTTTTTCAAATTATTTTACAAGACACTAAATTTTTGAGAGTCCTCTAGTCACAAATGTCCACGCTGAGTTACAAATTGTTCACTAGTAACAGTATGTCTATGAATATGTAATGTGTGTATACATTTTTTCATGACCAATCAAGACACACGTATGATTACCAAATGATAAAGTAACGAATGAGAATACTACACTGGCGCTCATTGCCACGGATTTAGGTATAAGTGATTTTTTTATGATGAGCGTGTTGGAATTGGAGAAAAAACGGATAGATAGTAGGTCAAGTGGGAAGGTATATAAAAAGGGAATGATAGAATAAAGCGGAAGGGATAGAAACAGTGTTGTAAATTGGCGGTAAAAATGGAGAATCATCCATGAAATCAAGTGTTGAAAATTGTTGTCAATAACCTCCTCGCTTTCTGAGTTAAAATTGTGTTCACTACAAGCCCTGAGAAGGTTGCCAAGGGACTACTTGCACCTTGAGATATTTGGAAAGACCACATATAATTCAAATTTTGAAATTGTAGCATGAACATAGGGGTGCCGTGCAAGATAGTAGATTAAGTGCTTATGCAAATTATCCTAGTGGAATACTTTATGACAATTCTCTTAACTAAGGGAATACATCACCCAACCTTTCCCCCACTTTAAGCACAGCTGCCTTCCTGAGAAAAAATCCTGCGCATGACCATGTTCACACATTTTGCATTTACGTCATCTACACCATGAATTAGAACATTCAGTTGGAAGTAATATGCAAATATATATGTATATTATTTACAGATTTATTGAAAAAACGGATGTTCGAGATGGGTGCTGAACTTTTTCCAGGATTCAGGTGCAATTGTTATGCAGACTGCCACCAATTAAGGTTCGAAGTTAGCAATAAATATGTGTAAGTATGAAAATATATATACAGGGTGGCTCAAAAAGTCACTTAACACCCTCGCTACATGGCCACTGCAGCGCGCAACGTGGAAATGGTGATGACCAATCGTTATCAGGCCAAGGGGGAACCACATTGACGCCACCCGCGTGGTTGGCGGACATCAAGATAGCGGGTGGCGTCAATGTGGTTCCCCCTTGGCCTGATAACGATTGGTCATCACCATTTCCACGTTGCGCGCTGCAGTGGCCATGTAGCGAGGGTGTTAAGTGACTTTTTGAGCCACCCTGTACATCCTGCACGTAGTATAAAAAAATGAAAAATGTGCCATATAACGCCAAGCTACGTTAAAATTGGCTTCAGTGCTGGTTTCAATATTTTTGAATCTTTTTTTCAGAAGATTTGCATGTAAGAATGAATAATTTCTGAATGTTATTTATATTAAACAGATATAAAGAATGGTGTTTTTACATGAGTTGTTGAATGAAGAATGATCATTAGTTTTTATTCACATAGTTTATCGCGGTAAAATTTAATTTTATGTTATACTTTTAACTTAATGTGTAATGTATACGCCAAATTTCATTGCTTTGACTTCAGTTGTGCGCTTGTGACAGCCATGCAAGTAGAGACATGTACAGTTCCGCCTACGGCAATAATGGAGGTAAAGGGAGATTATTTCCATAACATCTTTTGCTGTTATGCATTTGAAGCTTCGAAACGAGTCACAACTCTTGAAGCAGCCAATGAACTAAGCGAGCCGTTGACGTCATCTCAAACCAGAGCATATCGCTGAGCCCCTTGCTGAGGCTCTACACGCCCAGTAGGCTCGCTAGACAGACTCGCTCAGTCCGCTAGAGATGTTCCGAAAGTAATTCGACTCTAACAATATGCTGCGTTGAAATTTTGTTTTCGTTTGAATAGCTGAAGTCTATGTAATGTTACAGGAGGCCTATGGGGACTCTCTTCCACATAGCACAACTGGTTTAAAATAAAATATCTTTAGAGAGGGGAGGTAATCAATTTGAAGGGAAGGTGGGTTAGGAGCTCCGGTCAGTGTTTTTACGGAAGAAAGCATGGAAGATCTTATTGCCTACTGATGAAGAATATAATGACTAGACTTACTAACCTTGAAAAATGAATAGTATTCTACTCAAGAATAAGTCATATAAATCAATATCCAAATATATAATGTTCCGCAACACACCACCCTTAAATAGTCGCTTCTGGCAGGAAAGAAGGATAAACAACTAAATTGGCTCGTTAGTCCTGGGATCCCATCCCATCCCATTCCTCACCAGAGCGCTCGGAACCAAAGAATCAATTCACAGGTAAGAACGTTATGAATTTACAATGGATGGTGATTGCTGATACTCGCATAAATAGGCTTTATACATTTATTTACAAAACAATCAAGGATAGGATTCTCCTGTTTCATTTCTCTATTTTACATTATGTACATAGTTTCTGTAACATGAGCCCCGCGGCGGAACATCAAAATGGAAGCTAGCATCGGCGGAACCGCGACGATGATGCTTTGTAACTTACGAGGGCCGCTGAAGTCCGCAAGATACCTTACTCTGTTGGGTTGAGTTGGTGTTTCAAGTCCACTTTATGCACAGTAAGGCTAATGGGGACTGGACCTACAGGTTAAAGTGGGATCCGAACCACTATTTGCCTCCACCAATGGGCGTAGCTACGGGGTGTGCCGGGTGTGCCTAGGCACACCCTAATGGACTGCTTTATCAAAGAGAATTAAAAACAGATATTTCAATAAGAGAGAAAATAAGCGGCAGTTTGTAAGAAATTGAAAATGTCATTACTTGGTACAAACGTGTGCATTATCGCAGATGAAACGAGTGTCTGTAGTTTTTCGATTTTTTATCATTGGAGAAAGAAGATATTTACTGCATTCTACTCTGTACTGCAGCGCCTTTCTTCTATACCTGTCACAAGCTGCACGTGTGAGAGAGCTTTCTCCAAGCTTACCCAAGTTAAAACTAAATTAAGAGCAACTCAGAACAGGATAGATTGGAAGCCCTGCTCTTGCTATTTTAGGAACAGGAAAAAGCTTCGTCTATTGATGTAGATGAAGTTATTGATGGGTTTAAGAACATTGTACCTTTTGAGAGACGTCTCTTGTTATAGATGACGTGTATTTTGATGTATTTGTTATGAACATTTTGTGTGTGTGTAATTTCTATGCAATTTGATTTTTTCTACTACATATATTCAGAAATTTTCAACACTGTCATTTAGTGAATTTATATTCCTTTACAAACAGTGCAATTAAAGTGCCAAGTGATTGTGTTTGCAAAATATGCTATTAAAAAGGTACAATACCTCATTTTTTTTCTATGTGCACACCCAAATATAAAGTTCTAGCTACGCCTATGCCTCCACCGGATATCGAACCCGAGCCCGTCCTCTGTCAAAGATACCATATATATATATATATATGGTATAGGTATGTATATATTTATGTATGTATGTATATATATTAACTCTCTCGTCGAGTGGGGAGAGATGAAACTTCAAATTTTATTGGCTTTTTTGAACTCTTGAGAGCCATGGAAGAAATCCAAGAATACAGAACTGTTTACAATTTAAAATAACTAACCCTAATTAGGATGTGATTCTGGCCAGACACACACTCATTCACATACAAATAAGAAAGACGAATAAAATCAATTAGTTTTGTATAATTATACACAAAAACATACAAAGGAAATACTGTTTTTAACAATAACTTTGCACATACAACAAATCCAATGGAGCAGCAAGTTTGTGCTTTAAATCAGTGAACCGCAGTAGGGTAAGGAATAAAAATCGTTCCTCAATCTCTTATTTTCTAACTTAAGCGTCATAATAATATAAGAAGCTTGGAGGACTAAACTAGAATGAGAAATCTACATTGAATTAATTCATAGGCTCGGGAGTAAAACAAGGTAAGTTGCATTTTGGTCATGATTGAGTTTATTAAGAAAAAAACAAAGTTATTATAATCTATACTGTAGATAAATTGCTTCCATGTCATGTTTACCAATTTCAATTGAAGGATGACTCATTTTACTTCGTAACTCAATAACGACCAAAATGTCACTTACCATGTTTTACTCCCCAGCTCTTCAATCCACTGGTCAACAATAAAAGTGCTTCGGAAATAAAAGTAACCATTTCTTACTAATTTTAGGGTGCTGATAAAGATTATGATATTAGTTTTTGAAGATTGGTTCGAGTTTCGAAGAAATGCATTATCGCCGGATGTGCTTCGGCGCGCCAAATAAGGGTTCGTGACAACAGCGGCTGTCTGCGTATTTCAATAAAAATCCATTGTTTGACGGTTAGCTTTATCACTATCCTTATCACTAGCACGTGATCGCTGACCGAGAATCATCAACTACATCACGCTTCAGTTTGTATTGAAGATTTTGCCTGGGGAAACGTGTTGTTACGTGTTCCTGCGTAGTTACAATTTGAACTCCCGGACATGGTCGTGGCGAAATTTTGTGTATTTTTGTGGTGTATTTTTCTGACTAGAAACTTGTCGCGTAAGTGTGTTGTTGTGGTGATATATTGGATGAGTGTGTGATGTTATTTCTTTTTATCGTTTTATGATTGTACTGACCAGAAACATGTCGCGTAAATGTGTTAACAGTGCAGACAGTTTTTGTTATGTTTGTAGCGAAATAACATTTATCGATCAAAAAAGAAATTTCACGCCAATCATAAAGAAAGCCTACCACTTGTACTTTGGTTGTAAAGTGGGAGATATGGACAAGAAGTGGGCACCACTAATTTTGTTGTAATACGTGTTCGACAAGCTTGCGGGACTGGCTACATGGAAAAAGACCATGCACACCGTTGGCAGTTCCAATGATATGGAGAGAACCGACAGATCATACTTCAAACTGCTATTTTTGCATGCTTCCTCCAATTAAAGGCATATCCAAAAAGAAATGTGGACTATCGCTTATCCCAATATTCCTTCAGCTATTGGTCCTGTGCCACATTCTGAAGAACTACCTGTTCCACAACCTCCTGCTTCGTACTCCAGTGATTCATCCGACGAAGAGCAAGAGGCGGTCAAACTCGACGCAGGAATGCCAAATCATGTTGCAGATTCCTCTTCATCCATCGATCCTGACCTCACAGCCAACATATCATCATCTAATCGTCATCTTATCACTCAACATGAATTAAATGACCTTGTTAGGGACCTGAGGTTGTGAAAAAGTGGCGCGGAACTACTGGCATCCAGACTCAAGCAGTGGGGAGCTCTTGCTGAAGATGTTAAAGTATCCGTGTTTTGGACAGTTCAGAAACCACTAGAAGAGTATTTTTCAGTGAAAGGTGGCATAGTGTGTTATAAAAATGTGACTGGTCTTATGAGTAAACTTAATATAGAACATAATCCCAATGAATGGCGGCTGTTCATAGACGCATCAAAACTAAGTCTGAAAGCTGTGTTAGTGAACAATGGAAATGTTTTGCCATCAATCCTAATCGGTTATGCAGTGAACTTGAAGGAGACATATGCCAACATGGAAAAACTGCTGAGGGCCATAAAGTATAACGAATACAATTGGAATATTTGTGGCGACTTAAAAGTTCTAGCCATACTTCTTGGCCTGCAGCTCGGCTACACAAAATACTGCTGTTTTTTATGCGCGTGGGATAGCCGTGATAAGGCTTCCCACTACTTAAAGAAAGACTGGCCACTCTCTAAATCTTTGGAGCCAGGAACAAAGAACATTCAACATGTTCCTTTGATAGCTCCCAGCAGGGTTTTACTTCCTCCTTTACATATTAAACTAGGTTCAATCAAGAACTTCGTTAAAGGTATGAACCAAGCCAGAGATGCATTCAAGTATATTCTGCGTAAATTTCCACGAATTTGTGAAACTAAAATGAGGGAGGGAATATTTATTGGCCCTCAGACTCGAGAACTTCTCAATGATCCTGAATTTGACGCACTGTTGGAAGATAAGGAGAAGATTGCATGGGACGACTCTTTCCGAAATGTGGTGACAATTTTTTTGGGAAACGTGTGGGCTCAGAATTATATGAAACTAGTGGAGCACTTAATATCTTCCTACCAAGCAATGGAGTGTCATATGTCACTAAAACTACATATGTTACACTCCCACATAAAATTCTTACCAGGAAATTGCGGAGCAGTCAGCGATTAGCATGGGGAAGATTTCCACCAAGTTATATCTACAATGGAGAAATGATATCAGGGCCACTGGAGCAAGTCTATGCTTGCTGATTATTGTTGGGCAATCGACAGAGATGTTCCAGAACCACAATACAAGCGACAGGCAAAGAGGCGCCGTTTGTAATATCCATGTAAGTAATGATTTTATAACTTCCATTTTGTACACGTGTTAATTTCCTATTAACACCATATAACACATATTCCTTTCGATTATACTTAAACTCGAACCAATTCAGCATTTTTTTTATTATTTTCGTATTTAGCACCCTCAATTCCATAAGAAAATGTACTTTTCATTTCCGAAGCATTATTAATCAAAATTATTTTTTTAATCACTATGTGTCATACCAAAAAATCGCAAGTTCATAGAAAAAAGAAGAAACTGTAGAGGATTGGATTTGAACCTGTGACGACTCGTTTATTGTTAAAAAGGATAGTAAAATTATTAAGTTATTAAGTAGCCAATATTACACGAAAACTACTAATATTATAGAAAATACATGATAAAACAACACTTAAGTTTGTAGATTACAGCAAAAAGTAGTTTTGAGAAACTGTTGGAGCATCGAAACTCATTTTGAAAAACCTTTGCATTTGCAGGTAATGAAACTATGAGCAACAGTAAGATTGAAGGCAAGACGGGGTACATTACTTTACAATAACACATCTCTCCAAGAGGTGAAGACAACAGAAAACATTGATAAACAATATAATTTTAATGAGCCATGCATTTCTTCACATTCTACCAGGAGTACAGATATTCAAGAGGATCAAAATGAAAATGAAATATTTTAAAATGAAATTGGGAAATCGATTTTGTTCAGCAGAAATGAAGCAATATAATTTTTACATACATATAGAATTTCAGGCTAATAAAAACTCTTGATAATTGCAGGCCAGAACATTTTACATAAATAACAAGAACTTGTACATGTATCAAGGGAAAGGGATGAGTATTTTTTTTTTTTTAAAATGGAATCGTTGCAGCTAACGGGTAAATTTACTGGGTCTACTCACTATGCAGTATCATCACATGTGTAATATCACTATTCCAAGCTATCGCTTGGTTACTCCGTTTCATTGGTTATAAATTATTAACGAAATAATTGTCAGGGTAATTTAAATGGTGATTCATCATCGACATACTGCCACAAATATGTGGACAATAAAAAATGCTTATAATTACCTCAGAATAATATTATGTAGATTTTTCTGCAAACCAAAGTTTATGTTTCTATCTTTAATAGTTAGTGGGAAATATCTAGATATCAATTTTTAAGAGTGCTAACCAGAATGCACAAGATATGAGGAAGATTGACAATATTAACATATCATGTAGAAAATTCTCAGTTCCCTCAAATTCTTACTTTTAGTGCGAGTCGTTTCGGAGATAACGAAACACGGTTTTCAATTGTTTGTTTCCAGTACACAGGTCTCCTAATCAAAATAATTTAGTCGGGATATAGTAGCACCTAAGACATCATTTAGAGAAGTGTATATTTTAGGATTTACTCGTTTCAGAGAATATCTTTTCATCCATTGTTGCCTTTTGCGCCAAGATGGACGGTCTGCTCGATGTTTTTGAGGAGGAGGGGAATGAGGTATTATTTGGCAAGTTTGTCAGTACACCAGCTTTGGTTTCTATAACTGTTCTAGTTTCTCAGATACGCACACGGTCGTCATATGACGGCGGGTTATCGGCTTTCGCTTATCAATGTCCTAACACGAATATTTAATCAAGTTGCATCCAGTACTCAAAGAACATATTACTATATTCGTCACATAAGTAAAGACTGCGATTCAAGTAATGCGTACTTGTGATAGATTTTTGTCAAGTAGATAATTAAAATGAATTACTTTATTTTTGTTGTCGAAAGTACTTCGAGAAGTAAATTTTTGTAATACATTTTGTGTGTAATCGTTGTTATTTTTTTTTATTTTTTTTTTAGAAAATTAATGTTCTCAGTTTCCATATCCCTAGCGATTTATGGTGAGGAATGTGAACTACATGTGACGATTCGAAGATGGTAATTACAAGCAATTGCTTGATGTTTTCTTTAAAAATTAAAGTGACTATATCAGCACTTAAACCCCTTTCAACAAACAGAGTAATGGAATAAATCAGGGAACATATAAACTAATAATTTGTAGATTAATTTCTTCATTAAAATAGAAAGAATGATGTGAGAAATGGGAGTAGCATGTAGATTAATGTTTTCGTGCAGCTATGAGCCATTACCATGGGAAATGCAGGAAGGAATACAAACTCGGACCTACATATGCAAAGGTTCTTGTACTCAGGAAAATATGCTTTCTAGTGGTCACACAAAATGCAGTACGAACAAAACTGTTTGAGATAACTCAGACCAAAGATGGGCTCACTGTGTTGTTAGTTTCGCGCTTCCACACACAAACACACACGAATCACGACCTGGTTTAACCACTAGGGGGCAGGGGTCATAATACGCTACTGTGAGTACTCACACACTAGAAACGAACGGTACTATGGGGACTCGCATACTAGAAACAAACACAAATTCCCATGGAGAGTTGGTAAGTTTTTGTTTTTATCCACCACCAAATTGTATCTATTTTTATTTTAAAAAATTACTACTGTAAGGGTATTTAATTCACTCACCATGTAATATGTAAAAAATAGCCATAGCCTATGTTCAAATATCTTACTGGACCTATTGATGTGCTACCATAACAGCCCCGTCTAGTTGGCTGCACTTTTTGTTTCTCTCTCTACAGTCACGCGTCTAATTGGTAATGCGATGCTACACAGACTCGTCAAGTGGTGCATTTGGTGACTGCAGAGGCGTCTCGTGAACGCATGCGGTGCATGCTGCGCATGCGTCAATTGTGGGAAAAAGGACAGCTTACTCTGCGACGACATTCATGAGCATTTCTACATTCTAATTTCTTCATATAGGAGAAGTATTTATTTTACACGAGAGGGCTGAACTAAGCATATATTACATTTCTTGGATATGAAGTGACGCATACATCAAATGTGGGAAAATAATTATTACTTTCTTTCACTTCAGATCCAAGAAATGTAATAAAGGGTCTTTCATTAAGAGTGATACTTTTTAAAATTTGAAAAAAAAAATAAACCACTCAACATATCAAAGTAAATTGTGCTTTATTTTGAAGCTTAGACATTGCAGTTATGTTCTGAACAAAATATCGTTCAAATACGGCTTTGAACACACTTGACGCACACGATGACTCCACTGATCCTGATTTCAGTGGAAAAATCATATTCTCGGACGAGGCGCATTGTTCTCTTAGTGGATTCGTCAATACGCAAAATTGTCGTTATTGGAGCGAGAAGAAGCCACAAGTGGTCCATGAGGTGCCATGCATTTAGAAAAACTCACTGTGTGGTGTGGTTTACGGAGCGGCTGCGTCATTGGACCTTATTTCTCTCGAGATGATGAGAGAAGAGTTACCGTCAATGGCAACCTCTATAGATCCATGTTACGCGAATTTCTGTGGCCAGAACTTGACACCGTAGATATTGAAAACATGTGGTTCCACCAGGATGGCGCTACGTGCTACACAGCTAATGCTACGCTCGATTTGCTGAGGGAGAAGTTTGGCGACCGGATCATCTCAAGACGTGGATGTGTGAATTCGCCGCCACGGTCGTGTGATTTAACACCCATGGATTTTTTTCTTTGGGGCTACATCAAAGCCCAGGTCTATGCTGACAAGCCACGATCTTTGGAACATTGGAGGCGAACATTCGTCAGGCTATCGCAGACATAACGCCACTAATGTTGGCCAGAGTGATTAACAATTGGAGCTTCGTGTGCGTTAGTGTGTTCAAAGCCGTGGTGGACATTTGAACAATATTTTGTTCAGAACATAACTGCAATGTCTAAGCTTCAAAATAAAGCACAATTTACTTTGATACGTTAAGTACTTTATTTTTTTTTCAAATTTTAAAAAGTATCACTCTTAATGAAAGACCCTTTATATGCTTAGTTCAGCGCTCTCGTGTAAAATAAATACTTCTCCTATATGAAGATATTAGAATGTAGAAATGCTCATGAATGTCGTCGCAGAGTAAGCTGTCATTTTTCGCACAATTGACGCATGCGCAGCATGCACAGCATGCGTTCACGAGACGCCTCTGGGTGACTGCACCGTTTAAACTACGTTCTGCAAGTGTGAAGTGTGTGGTGTATGGTCACGTGGTGCGTGCTAACTATTCAAATGAACGCTTAAAGCAATAGACAGGCATGTGTTGAATTTTATGAACTTGAACATTTTATTCCTCTACTTGACTAAAAGTCATGCACCAGCGCGGTAGCGGGATGAACCTACACTTATAATAGGACAAAAAGGAGTGCAGGCAACTAAAAGGGGCCATAACGTTGCAGTTACATTCCTCGAAACTATACGAAGTAATTATTTTATCTAGCAAGGGCGAGGGCAACCACGAAGTAGACGTGGATTTATATGACATTTCGGAAATTTCATACAAGCTGGATACGCTGGTGGAATTCAAGGACATGTTTGGTAGGTATTCTTGGGTTTCTTGTATTAAACTAAAATAAATATTAACATACTAACTTCTACCACTAATCAAATTTTTGTGTCGTAAAAATGCAATGTTAAAATTTTAATAATTATCATTAGAAATGAATCAAGTATTGATTTTCTATACTCAACAAATAGATGTAATTTGCATACTAGGTTGCAAATATCAACAAAAAAGCTGGGGGTAAGAATTAAGAATGAAAGTACAAATTTAGAAAGAAAATTATCTTATTATTATTATTATTTTTTTTTGCATTCGTAATTCCGAAAGTTTATTGCCTTACTTTTCTCCCTCTTGGCCGTCCTACAAGTTACTTAAAATCAGGCTGCTCAAAAAGATCGTCTACGCGCTTCCATTCTCTATCATGACTAATACATGGTGCGTCCAGCTCACCTAAGATTTCTTGATTAAATTAATTTTTATTCTAACAACAAAAGAAAGATGGTTATGTATCATAAAGGTAAAATATTATGGCTATTTATATATAATCTATAGTCTACTGTTATATAATCTCTTTTTCCTCTCATTTCCATCTTTATATACTTTTCACCACTCATTTTAATTTCGAATCAAATTTAAATGATTACTATAGATTAAGGCTTTGGATATTTACATCATCTTTTTTCAACCTGCTTTTAATTTTCTCGCTGCTAACCTTCAAATAACATATCTCCTATCCTACATCTAAAAGTACAATATACTTATTATTCTTAACTGGATTTAAACAATTCCCAAAGTACGTCACTTCATCGAAGAAGCCTGTTGGCTGCGTTGCACCAAATAATTTTAATTTTCTTAGTATAATTTCCGTTAATAATGTCATATTCTAAGGCTAAATTACAAAGTAATGGAGATAAGACACTTCCTTATTTGGTTCCTTCATTAATTTAAAAATTTTTAGATATTGAGTTCACTCTCTGTTTCGTTAAAGCATAATCGCAATATATTAAATATGTTCTTTTAATATTACATACTGAATTAAGAAATTTATGTTTTACCATTTAACATAATCATATCTTATTTAAAGTCAACATGGTATTCTTGTTCAGATTTTCAAGTATCTGCCTGATATGAAATTCGAGATTCAGGTTCAGCATTGTGAATATCCTTTTTTATTTCTGAATTTTAGTTTGCACATATATTAACAAACATAAAAAAATGTGGTCATGAATAAAATATCACTTGGATTATCCGTCAGTACTAGGTTTTTAATACCAGGTTGAGGCACATAGTGGTTCGGATCCCACTTTAAACTGTAGGTTCAGTCCAGAGTAGTCTTATTATGCATAAAGCAGCCTTAAAACATCAACTCAATCAATCGAGTTCTGTAGCGACGTGATTATTTATTATTAAAACATTTTTACACCATCTTCTTCAGAAATTGTGCCTGGGCATGGATGTTTGTGAGTGTCAATTCATCAATTTCATCATGTCATCACTCATCCCCATCTTCGCAAATTAGCCAAAGTGGCACAAAAAGCGAAGTAAAATGATTCAAATCAAATAAAAATAAAAATCTTAAGACATTGTATGTGATAGCCGAAATACTAGCCAAACTACTATTTTAAGTGTGACGTAGTTTTGGTACTTTTGTAAATGGCTCTTCCAATCAATATCACCACAAAGTAATGATTGATTTTGAGTTTTCGTTGGAACTCCACTTTTGGGCCTTTCGATTAATAAAATAATCATGATTTTATAATTTTATGATTAACTTCTTAGCTTTTTCATTACTTTACACTGAAACCCTGCAACAATTTTATTTTTCGTCTATAACCTTAATCACTGTGAGTGGTGAAACTTACTCTATACATTGTAAGTATAAGTAACATACAATCAACTTAGAAAATAATACTTAAAAATTTAGGATTGATTCAATGTCTTTAAATATATTTGATTCGAATAAAATCATGACACTTTACCGATAGACTACAATGAGAATGGTGATATGATATATTAACATTGATATAATTGCACCATATTTACAAACTGGATAACCAAGTGAGCCTATTGATTTACATCCAAAAAGTTACTTAAAGCAAAAAGACATTACATTTTTGACATCACTTTACATTTAGACGCCCCCCGTAGCAGAGTGGTTAGAACATAGCGCTACGACACCAGGGATCCCGTGTTCGAATCCTAGCCTGGGCATGGATGTTTGTGACTGTTAATTCTTTAATTTCATCATATCATCACTCATCCTCATCTTAGCGCAAGAAGCGAAGTAAAATAAAGCAATTAAATCATTTCAATCAATCGCTTTACATTTAGTAATGCAAAGTTACTATTTGTTAGAAACATATATATATTAGTTCTAAAATTATGATTCTGAATGTATGCGAGGTATCTTGGAATATTCATTGTTTTAAATAGTTCTTCATTAAATTGAATTGAATTAATATATTTCTGAAATGAAGGTGTGGGTAGTGATGTAGTGAGTTTTATTAAACCAGATGCAGTCTCTTATTAAGGTAATGTTACTATTTGTCTAATTATACCTTAAATGTAACGTAATTTAATGACTATGCAACTTCGGTTTTAGAGCGAGTGTGGAGTGTGTTTCTTGATAGAACCATTCATGGAAAATAGGAAATTTAAAAATGTACTACCTATATATTATATTGAGCTCACCCAGCTTCAAATCAATGAGTACCTGTTGGCAATACTGGAGACTAAAGGGGGCCGGAGCGTGGTGCTAATCATATCACCTCCAAAATAGCCTAGATCGAGAAAGTGTTGGGACTCTACCCCCACATCTCCTAAATGTGCTTTAATGGCACTATGCTATATGGAAGGGGAAAGAAAATATTTTATTGTGAAGAATTTGAGATATATTTAGATCCCTCTTGTAAATGTGGAAGACCAGGAATATCATCAGTTATCGGTTGTAGAGAGTGTTTCAAAAGTCAAGCAACCCAAACTCTAAAATTTATATCATGAAAACCGTAAGAGAAATGGTTCTTTCTTACTCAACCCATAAAATCACCAGTCATATATCCATCAAATACTACACATGATCAATATTGGTCGCAAATGACAGATTGACATGGCATCAGTCATCAGACATCTAATTATGACCCTTCAAAAATTTCTTACATATTATTCTCACTCAAAAGTGCATTTCTAGAAAACTTCTAACGCTGTCTTCCGTCAGTTATTAATTTATCAAATTTTGTGTATGACGTAAACTGATATTTGTAAGCATTGGAAAATATCTCAATAGATGAGGATTTATAATGCAGAAAACCGGTGAAAATATATCTTACTGTTTTCATGACATCAAAATTTTGGTTCCGCGACTTTTGAAACACTCTGCATTTTTTCTCTCTTCGCCAAATTTGATTATTCTCTCTAATAACTTGCAAAACCATGTTTAACATAAATGTTGTTGGTTGAGTTATGTACTGTATGTGCATGATACATAAATGATAACGTTTCTGAATTTCCAATAAATAAAAACGAATCTATCTTTAGAGAACTTTTTCACGGAAATCATATTTTCATTAATGCCAGTTTAGAGATCACGTTAAATATTCCACGGTAATCATGGTTCACGATATTCAGTAAAAATAGTTGTGTTTTTCGGTGACGATTTAATTTTTCATGTTAAAGATTATTGAAAACATTGATTTTGTTCTCACCAAGCATATCGGTCTTAGGCAACCTGGGGACACATCGATTATTGTGTGGTGTGTGTACACTAACATAAGACGTTCTCCAAGAGAAACAAAAATTCAATTTACAGTATAAATGTTTGAAAGTGTTTTGTTTGTAGTTTTTAATAGTTTTTCTTCATTCTTTACAGTTATAATTGGAGGAATATTTGGATTCTTTCTTGGAGCTAGTGTGCTAAGTGTAGTGGAAGCATTTTACCTTCTCTTTTTTCGAAGGAAGTAGTAGGTTTACTACTGATATGAAATAGTGCACAGGATTGATTGCAAGTGTATTAAAGGACCTAAGGTTAAAATATGTAGATATGATATTCAGATTGTACAAATGCATTTATCCACACCCAGAGGTAATTCCAAACCCATTCAGTGAAGTATTTATTTATATTTATTTGTTTCTCTTCAAATTACTTCACCACTCCATCGTTATATTACTAATGAATCAAATAAGACACAATTAACTTAATCAAGCAACTAACGAAGAAAACGAATTGGAAAATTTGACTCTACAAAGGTAAGAGTAAAACATATATTTTGCATGTGGTTTTGACATTAAAACCAAGAATTCATGAACCATTTTTGAAGACAGTCTCTGTAGAAGCACACATAGGAAATGCACTTCAATATTCATAACAAACCACTATTTAAAAGTGGAGATATATTTTTACTTTCTATTTGCAAATAATCACCTCTTCTGTTAATGGGGTCAAAATTATTGGAATTCTAAGGAAATTTACTAAAACAAAAGTGTTTTCATTTTTAAATGAGATTTTACTGTACTCAAACTCAGTTCAAATTAAGTCTTGAGATTGAAGTTTATTTCTCCCGTAAGCTTCTAATATTTCATGGTTGTCGATTGATTGAAATACGTTTCTAGATATCGATGTCATTTGGAATGTTAGTCTTGCAAAAAGTATACGTTATGGGTAAATGGCGTGGTGAGTAGTGTAGAGAGAATTTCTGTTCGCTACAAATATAATATCCGTTTCTTGAAAAACATCAACATAAAGTATGAATCGCCATGTTTTTATCTGTGATAGCAAGTAAAACACGGTCAGATGCAACCTCTTGATTCTCAAGCATACCATCCAGAAATTTCGTGGGCAATGAAAGTAAGCATAGGCGTAGCTAGAATTTTATATTTGGGTGTGCACAAAGAAAAAAATGAGGTCTTGTACCTTTTTAGTAGCATATTTTGCAACACAATCACTTGGCTATATATAACTGCATTGATGTTTGTAAAGGAATATAAATTCACTAAATGACAAGTGTTGAAAATTTCTGAATATATGTAGTAGAAAAAATCAAATTGCATAGAAATTACACACACACAAAATGTTCATAAATGCAAACAAATACATCAAAATACACGTCATCTATAACAAAAGACGTCTGGCAAAATGTACAATGTTCTTAAACTCATCAATAACTTCATTTACATCAATAGACTAAGATTTTTCCTGTTCCACAAACAGCAAGAGCAGGGCTTCCAATCTATCCTGCTTCTGAGTTGCTCTTAATTTAGTTTTAACTTGGGTGAGCTTGGAGAAAGCTCTCACATAGAAGAAAGGCGCTGTAGTACAGAGTAGAATGCAGTAAATATCTTCTTTCTCCAATGACATCAAAAAATCGAAAATCTATAGACACCCGTTTCATCAGCGATAATGCACACGTTTGTACCAAGTAATGACATTTTCATCTTGTTACAAACTGCCGCTTATTTTCTCTCTTATTGAAATATCTGTCTTTAATTCTCTTTGATAAAGCAGCCCATTAGGGTGTGCCTAGGCACACCCGGCACACCCCGTAGCCTATGAAAGTAAGTGATGAATTACTTCCAGATGTACGGGTTATGGTGATGTCGACATCACCAGCTTTAGGAGATTTCTTGTTATAGCAGTAATAAACAGCGAAGGGGTTGCAAAAGGAAGAACACAACAGAAGAAGAATCTACAAAATATAAACCCGACTTTATAACGTATTAAATGTTTGTTTCCATCCGAATAGACAACATGTCTAGATTGGTTTTCTGTCTTAGCCGCAATCTCAATTAATCTTCCACATAATAGTAAATAAAACCACACGTCCGCAGATTACCCAAAGACACGAAAAGGAAGTGCAATCTGGGTAAGTCACATATTACTGCTACAAAAATAGAAGTACCAGCAACAGAAACACAAGGCTATCCCTGTAACAATGTTGCATGAAATGACGTTCAGTAATTACTACAGCAATACGCGAGAATCGTTCTTTTAGAATTATTGGAATATTGGTAGTCATGGTGTGGTGTGCTTTGGTTGCTTCTTGGAAACTCTAAAGAAACAACGAACTCGCACAAGTACCTATATAAAATTAATTTTATCGTATTTTTATTGCAGTGTGAATGGAAAACATTGAGAGTGTGTAAGTGTTGTTTCATCAGATCGTTGGGTAAAATTGCAAAGTTTTTTTTTTATTTGTCTTTCCAAATGAATAAGTAGTACGCCTGGAACACCAATAGCTGTTTCGCTGAAACTTGAACCTTCAACCTGGAACTCAACCTGGAAGAAGGGTTACTGTTCAATAAACATATAAAAAATGTCTCATCCAAAGGAGAGGCGTTCATGAACAAAATTGCTACAATCGCCTCCAACAATTACAGATTACATCCCTCAATTATCACAATTTATCTCGCGTCGATATACGATTCAAACGTTACATATAGCACATCCACGTAGGCCGCATCTCTGCATAAATCAGCATATGTCCAAAAACTGAGGTCATCACAAAGGAAGGTTATTCTTAGGTTAGCGGGAGCCTTCAAGACTACCTCGACGGGGGCCTTACGGCTACAGCCGGATTGCGCACACTTTTCCGGTTTGATCAGTGGTATCTGATAAGCCGTTGACAAGCTGTCACAATGTACAGGATTGCGCACAAAAAATCAGGCGATGTTGTCAGATGTAAAATGTTCTCAAGCCGTTCTCACTTCTGTTGTGTTTGTTTGTGTGTGTGTGTGGACTTACACGTGTTTTTGCTGTTAGGGTAGCATTAGATAGGCATAAAGGATGAACCTGATTGGTGGACTAGAATGTAATGGTCGGTGTATCTCCGTATTTATACCGAAGGTCACGAGCTTCGATTGACAGAAGTGCTTGTTGTGCAGTCATTACCCTAACCTAACCTAACCTAACCTCACCTAACCTAACTTTTGAGTTTGAGTAAATTGGTATGAAAATTGTATCTTGAAAACATCAATAGTAACTTACTGTATTATGTAAATTGGTATGAAAATTGTATCTTCACTTGCTACATTTACTGGTAAAATTATATTTTTTTATTTAATCCTTAAGAGTTTTAATATTTTATTTCTAATTTCTCTTCTCTTCTTGTCTAAAGAAGAAAACAGTTTTGCGCACAAACTTTAAAGCTATCAAAGTGGCAACGTTGGATCAAAGATTGTGCGCAAAACAGGTCAGTGAGATTTGTGGGCAATTCTGGATCTAAAGTGTGCGCAATTCGGTTGCGGCGGGCCTTACTGGTTATAGCGGGCGTTCTGCCAGTTGATCATCAGGCGCAATGTCGTATTACTTCAAGAAAGGCAACGAAAGGGAAATTACCGAGCAAATGGGGAACTTCTTTCCCACCTTCCAGGAGATCAAGCAGAGAATAAATCAGGATTGGCAAAGTGAGTGGGATGCTTTAGAAAAGGGCAGGATATTACATCAGTTCATTCCCTGTACACAAGAGCAAGTATTAGGAAACGGAACAACACCCTCGAAAGTACTGTTACATCTCTCAACCGGTCACGGCCCCTACGTGACCTACCTCATGATAATAGGAAAACGCGACAACGACCTTTGCAGGACATGCAAGACTGAAAGGGACACCCCGGAACACAAAGTGTTTTTCTGTTTGTCTTCTGAAGAAAAGATCACACTGTCCAGAAGAAAGTTACCGAACACAAACATTTTTGAATTAATACGTAGTGACCAATTACAGAATTTGAATGAATTAGCAAATATAGTGCCCGAAACCGAATTACGGATCTTCAAAAAGGAACGAAACATTCCACTAACCTTCGAGAGCCTAGAAGAAGTGCCAGGCTGAGGAACCAAGCCCCCACCGGGAACCACCTCCAGAGGACGCCAGGCGGAAGAGGAGGAGGAAGTGCCCGAAAGGTTGTCCTGATGCCGGAACTTTATCGTCTCCAGCGACGGTAGCAAGCAGCGACGAGAAGAAGAAAATGAAATAATAATTGGAAAATAATAATTAAAAACTAAGATAAATCTGGATGTAACAAGCACATCAATATTTCGAGTCGCTTGGGATAAACACACATACGAAATAAAACACACAAAATAATAAAACATTAAGTGACCCTCAACATAAAACATTTATTTAATTTTATCGTTTTTCAGAAACATAACTCCTGAGGAAACAAAATTGCGGCAGAAGGGGCACCAACAAGAAACATAAATAATAAAAAAATCCCTAGATAAACACCTCTGGACACCAGCGGACCTTCTCTGGAGACTAAAATTTAACCAAAATAAACTTAATTAGAACAAAGAAGAAATAATTCCTAAAATATATAATATCTACCATAATCATGATGTATTTATTTCCCAGTTTTAATTAACCTTCTATACAATATTAACCTTTTTATTTAATCTACACTATGTAAATATCTCACTTTTAAGGTTTTAACCTATATTAACCCTTTAATAACCTTTTAATTATAATTATATTTTCATGTTTATGCTAGTACAGTCACGTACACTGCCGGTCTGTAACGATTCCATTTAAAGTCAATGTATTCATTACAAGCCGGCAGTGTCCGTGACTGTACTATATCATCTATTTCTCTCTCACACAAATAACTAACAAATAATAATTAATTATACTCACTACCCGCTTATCATAGTCTTATACTAAGACACCATACAACATAAAATCATATCCAATTTATCTATAGATACATTTCTCAGTAATACATTAATAAACCTTTTCCACCATCCCTCAGTCATTTCATATCTTTCCCACTATAATCTCGAGGCTGCTTTGGTATGTGCGGGCGTTGCAACTTGGACTGAAGTCGTCTTCGTGACGCGGACCTTGTAATAAGGTGCGTGTCCTCGACACGCAACACTGCATGTGTCAGCGGTGAGGCTTTTTTTCCCCACAAGGAGTAAAAGAAACACATTGAAGAAAAAAAAAAACACTACGAACCAGAAATGAAAATACTTGGCCTATTTCAAGTTCTGAACCCAGAGCGAGTACAGAACGTCCGGACATACCAAATCGCATCCCAACCTACCTAACCTTTCCACAACACTTCATACCCTATTCGCCACGCCCCATACGTAATCTAAACCACTGCTTTTGACCCCAGAATTGTATATCAAAAATGGATAACTCGATAATAAATTATCATTAAATTCAAATAGACGTATAATTACTACACTATAAATATTCTTATTTACTATTATACTATTATGTCGATATAATATATTAAGACTAATAAATTCACGCACAAGGCCTGTTCTAGGCACCAGAATGGGTCCACACTTTGAACTATTTGTATCACCTATATATTGTGTATTATATATGTTCTATTTTGTTTGTACATTACATGTATATTATGATTGATAAATAATTAAATATGAAAATAAAAGGCGGGGACCAGGACTTAAGCGCACACCCTCGAATGTATGCGCGAGGAGGCGGGCTTACTTGGGGGGTTCCCCCTTTTATTATTCTTTGTAGTGTGAATGGAAAACATTGACAGTGTGTAAGTGTTGTTTCATCAAATCGTTGGGTAAAATTGCAAAGTTTTTTCATTTGTCTATTGCAAATAAATAATAGTACGCTTGGAACACCAATAGCTGTTTCCCTGAGACTTGAACCTTCAGCACATAGAATATGAGGTGTCCGGCTTCGATACCCGGTGGAGGCACAAGTGGTTCGGATCCCACTTTAACTGTAGGTCCATTCCTGTGCATAAAGTGGACATAAACACCAACTCAATCAATCAAACGAAGAATATGAGGCGAGAGACTCGTGTAGGCAAGAGATAAATCACCTTTTTTGATCATCCCCTGAGTATTAAATTCATAATGTAGATGGAACAACTTTCAAAAGTTGCATGTAGGTGATATTGACTTGATCAAATATGTTCTATTTACACAAGAAATAAAGTTTCACCCGTATCTCGACGAGTTTTGAAATAGCCGAAATTGGGTGGAGCCATACGTGTGGCTTACTGCAAATGAAAATATGTGGAATGGTGTACAGTTTTTACCATACACACCTGAGGTGGAAACAATCTGCACGATAGAACACTGCTTATCAGTTTCAGCATGCTACGACATGATATTAACAATCTTCACTTTTATTCTAAAAAGGAATGCGCAGGATCAGTTCTAATTTATAATGAACATAAATCTGATCTATTATACTTGCTTCCCTCATCATTCCTACGTTTCAAGAACGTTTCAGTCTACAAATTATAGTGTAGATGTCTATGCATATCTTAGAGACATTGATGCGGATATCTAGTAATTATCCATTAAAGTTATTTTCCTTGAAACTTTTGCACAAAAATAAAAAATTGTATCTTGTTACATACATTTTGTTCAAACTAGTAGATCATTTTTAAAAAAGAAATAACATATACATTTATTTTGTCACCTTTTCGACAATTTTGTGTGGATTATCTTTCAACAATGAATGAAACAATATAGGTTATATCACAGGGCGTTAAGTTCATACTGCAAATTCAGCATTAAGTGTGCCGGCCCCCGTGGCGGAGTGGTTAGAACATCGGGTTACGACGCCAGGGGTCCCGGGTTCGAATCCTGGGCTGGGCATGGATGTTTATGAATGTTCATCAATTTCATCATATCATCACTCATTCTCATCTTCGCAAATTAGCCAAAAGTGGCACAACAAGCGAAATAAAATAAAGCAAGTCAATCATTCAATCAGTACTGAATGTAAATGGTATGTTTATCTCCGAAGGGCATCCCTTCCCAAATACAGTTTGATGAAATAGATTTATGTACAATCGTAATGACAGAAAGACATTAGGGCATTTTTCATGTAAATTCTGTAAATGTACAGGCTATAATACAATATGATAGGTTGTGTTATATAGAAACATAGATTTCATGGAAACCAAAAATTTGAGTAGAATGTTGATAAAATTGAAGATTATCCTTCTCCTGTAAAATCAACTTTTTGGACTTTTACCTTTCTCGCCAATGACAGATTTTCAACAATATCGTGAGTTGAAATATGAAAAATTTGTATTTCGCTGTGGTTGAATAGTCGTAGGCAGAATAAATGAGATTTGTAATATTTCCCACTTATGTGTAGAAATAAACATTTACTTCATAATTAATAAAATACATACTTCAGACGTTACTTTTCAATTTTGTGGTACTTATTGAATTATACACTATATAAATTACATATGTAAAGAACATTTCTAGGTATTTTTGCGTCTTTTTACATAATCACAGTAAGAAATTCCATGAAAATGTTCTTGCTGAATATGTATAACGAAGTAGGTATTCAATAATAACAAATTTATGCGAAGTATGAGATAAGTAAATAAGTTTCCTGTCAATTTAAGCATTAATTATATATTTTTAATTTCATATTTATATTTTGAAATATGGAATGTGGCTGACATATTTACAAGCTGTTCGAGAAAAAACATTTTAGCAAAAAATGCAATTTTCCAGCAGACTTTTAATGTTCATTCTTTTAATAGCAAACAATACAGACATGATATGCAGGTTGGACCATCACTGTTTAGAATCTATGCATATAAATGACATTAGTTCACTCTTCCAAATTCACTCCCCAAACTTATTCAGTGTGACTTAGATGAAACCTGAGAGAAAATCATACTTTGTGACTTTCCCTAACAACCTAGATTTCAAGATTGAAAACTTCTTACAGTATGTTCTTCCACTTGTTTGTTTGTTGTCCGGTTCTCGTCAGCAATTCCAGTGACTAATTCCCTTTCACTGAGATGCCTGCCATTTCTGAAACATCTATAGGACAGCAAATCTCCACATACGTGAAAATTTGAAAACTTTATTAGTGCTTTATTATTTCATTCAATCAACATATTTAGGGATCGGTTGGGTGATGATGGAATACTAGTGTGGGCAGACATCAAGTTAAATGGACGTACAGAGACGAGGAACTCCAACAACATGTGAAACTTTTCAGAGTCGCAGTCGACGCAGATTTAAACTTCTAAGAATATAATGCATGTGCGCATCGAGCCAAATAGTTCGATGACTTTCTTGAAGATGAAGAAATCACCGCATGGACTGGCCACCGAGGTCTCCAGGAAAAAATACTGGAGACGAGTTGCAGCCCTCCAGTCTCAACCAAAGACATTTCCAGAGCTCCGCACTGCTCTTCGTGGGGAATGGAACCAGGTGTCCGTAGAGCTCTTGAACCACCGTTTACGTCGTTGCAAGGCTATGTATCTGTTGGGGATGATCACGCCCCATACAAACCTCTTTTTCTTGTTAAGGAAGCAATCTCAAATTTTCTTATTTTTGGACTTTTTGTCTTCACACTAAAAACAATTGTTAATTCATGTAACGTTTTGATAAATTTTTACTATGTTTTGTGAAATTCTGACACTTCATCAATAACACATTTTCTCATATCTTCGTCATACTGAACAAATCAGTTATTGTTTCCGTACATCAGCCTCTGCCTTAACACATGACAATTGGTAAACACATTCCACTCAACGCAAAAGAGTAGCACTTATGCATGCCACTCAGTCACGTTAGGTTCCGTAGTTCGTATAAGAGGATTCGTTTTCCTATCACTCATTTACGAGCATATTACAAATACATGGCTTGGTAGAATGATTAATGGCTGTTGTAAGTTCCTTGTAGTCAAATAGTCTCCGGTTTTATACCAATACCTCTTCGATCACATATTATATATTTTGTGTTGTTGTGGTAAAAAACATATAAAAAATATTTTGCAATAGCGCGTAACGTCAGGAGCAACCCTTCTCAAGATAACTCTGATTGGTTGACGAGACGCCGTGCACGTGCAACTGTAAAGCTTCCTTTGTCTAATGTGAACCATGAGAAGAGAGAGAGAGAATTGCCTGAGCAATCGGTCTTCTGTTTTTCACTTAAATATAACTAAAATTAACTCATTGTTATATCGTTATTTGTGAAATTTTTAATTCATTACGCTTGAAGGCTGGAGATGGAGGCGAGGTCCACATATTTCTGGAGTAGGGTTTCAGCATCAATTCAACACAAAGGTCACTAATTACGATTGAAGATTGGCTAATTCTCCTGGAGTTGAGGGCGCTCTGTAATATTTGCAGGGAATATCTGATGGTAAGAGACCTGTAGGAAGGCCAATACGAAAATGGAGGGATAACTTGAGATTGGCCTAAAGGAAATCAATAAGGATGGAAAATATTGAATTGATCTTGCAGAGGATAAGGACAGATAGAAGGGTTGTGTTGCTGTAGCCATAAACCTTTGGGTTTAAGAATGTTAGAGAGAGGGGAGGATTTTTTGATTAGGAGATAGGTACACATCGTGTTCATATCGCACACGACAGCCATGCAGTCAATTAGAAACCGTAACACGCACTGAGACGAGGAGAAATGCTGCAATAGAAAGCAACAAAATTTCTCTTCTCTGCTTCTCTTGAAATCAAATGCGTACAGTTTATAGTTTCAATAGGTGCTGATATGATGTCACCTAAGCTTCAGCACACTTGAAAAGAATTGGTAACTTCGTTTCTTTTTATTGCCAGTAGGCAATTCTAAAGTACATTCTAAAGTACTATTGGAGGCAATGTTTTAGCTTTTGCATCAATTTTTAAAATCTAGGTAAACATTTTAGATAAAAGGTTTCTCCCCATGTAATGTGAAGATTGTGAAATATCCATATGCGCTGATACACCCATTGATTTATATTGATTTATTCTTTCAAACAAGTCAGATCTTCCTGCTTATCTTGAATTGTGCAGAAATATTCTTGTTAGAAAAAATTGTTAGAGCATCTTCGAATCGGTATCACCAGGTGGTGAGCAGTTCTTCGTGTCCCTGTTTGGGGGAATAGATTGAGACAGCATTGCAAAACTTTGTTACACAATCTCTATATAGAGAGTGTTATTTTAATGGCGCCCACGGACCACATATTGGTATAGAGGACATCAAAACGAACAACTTCTCTCAGTTACATTTCTCTTCTTGGTGCGTCGATTCGACGCTACAGCCGTTCAAAAAAGACCGTTTTGCAGCCTGGATGCTGGCAACGTAACACAACATTTGATCGTATCAGTGACGTCATATCCTGCGGCAAAACAGCGCACGGCAGGGTTGCAAGGTATACGCAAATTTTGTGAAAAATGACAAACTACCAACCACATTATTGGCTGTAAAACGAAGCTAGAAACCCGTCCAGTAGACCGAACATCATAACCTACCAGCCAGAAGATCAGCAGTCATCTCAGGGGAAAGGGGAAGTGAACCAGCGATATGGGAAATCGTAAAAACGTATTCAAAATTAAGTGTCAATATGAAAGTTTGTCTCAGCCTACATTAATATCAACAATATTAAATTTTATTGGACTTACAGCTTACATGTGGCTGTTTTCGCCCAGCTACATGTCAAATATTTGGAAATCTTGTTGCGAGGTTGATATCTACAGGTTTGTGTCCAGATGCCTTGTGGTACTTTTGTGCTGATAACAGAAGTATCAGAGGTTCACGTTGTTACATTACGGCTAAAACACCTACAACCACAGTAACAATCTAATTATGAATCAGTAGCGAATATACTCTGTTCACAGTTGCAAAACCATTATATCTGTATCCAGTACATACAGGGTGATTCTAAAGGTATAGTACAAACGAAAACCACAGATACCTCCCATGAAATAGAGACGAAAGTTCCCCTTCCACTTTGCCGAGAGATGCCTCCGTGAGGAGCTAGACAACGCCGAAAACGTGTGAAAATGAACTTCACACCTCTGTACAGCCAGTACCAGTGAAGATAGAAAGGCGGAACAAACGAAGTCACAAGGAACACCAAAGTCGCCCATCCGAAAAACACTAGGCGGCAGCTGCGCAACGCATGCGCATGGGGTTCCACAAAGGAAATAGGAGTGTCCCGCAAGACAAGTGAAGGGAAAGGGTAGCGATCAACAACGGTAGGGAGAAAAGAACCTATGAAGCATGAAGTAACAATTGCACAGCGGGAAACAAACACCATGACTGAAGCAGTGCAGTCGAGAAAAGTAGTGCGGGGTTGCAGAACCACGGGAGGATGTAAAAACACACCGAGAATGCAAGCAAAGTGGTCCGTGACACTCGACAGGCAACAGACGCGTACATGGTTCCGGGCAAAAATGGCGGCGCTGGCGGTGCAGCGCAAGGGGAGTCCCCAAAACACAGTGGGGTGACACCGCAGCAAGAACAAAGCACGGTGCAACAAAAGAGAAAGAGGACCGGACGGGGAATGGTGCCTGCCAAGGAGACAACAAATGCGGGACGAGGGATTTCCCGTAGCAGCACCGAGGGGATGTCACACAGAGGTCGTGCGCCAGCAGGACAAACACAGCAACTATGGGCACAGGAGGTTATTGCTAATGAAAGGTGCACGTACAGATAGGACCACGTACCCCGTACTGACGTTGTAACAATCGTCGTGATGGGGCCCAATCAGTCTCTTAGAAATGAAGCCGGAGGCACATCGCTGGGTGGGAGCGGGCGAAAGGCTGCTGGAGTGTCGTACGGACCTCACCACTCCGTACGGTGGACGACACTAATGGACGAGGTCGGAATGTTTCCATCCCGATCACCAGGTCCACCGTTCCCAGACCTGACTCGGCTGCTTGCTTCCGAGCGCAACCCCAGCCGAACAACTCGAGTCCCTCCTCGGCCGCAGCCTTCCGCTCCGAAACCAAGCGTGGCCTCACACCACCGCAGCCGCACACTGCCGCGTGGGTGTGAGGCCGGGCCGAGCAAGGCTGGACAGATAAACTGCGTGGGACAATCGTGTAATGAAGCTACGTGGGGGTATGCACGTCTGTTCAACTGCTGGGTTACCCCACATTGGTGTACACAAACACCACACGATCGTACGTAGTGCTCCCCGTCGGCTCGAGCAAGACGGACGAAGTACGTGTTGTGGGTGAATGGGGCAAGAATAAAGGACGCTACATGTGTTCCACGATGACAAGGCCCCAGAGTACATGGCCCCACCTGACGGCAGTGGTCAGGTAGTGAAGAGCACAGGCACGGGTGGCTCAGGAACGTCACCTGATTGTACCACAGCGCCGTGCGGACGTGTGGGCTGATTGGAAGTGCAGCGTCAGGGAGCGTGTCAGTGAAAGAGCCGGTGCGGTGGTGGTGTGCTTGACGTACGACAATTGAGTACGTTGTTTCGAAGCCGTTGTAACCAGTGTGTGTGTGTGTGTGTGTGTGTGCCACCTGTGCACTGCAGTACACTATTCCATAATTGGCACTATCCTCACCGTACCATGGAACGCTACACATTTGTAGAACTTAGGGACGTGCATTTTGTCTACGGCCTTGCAGATGGCAATGGCCGAGCAGCTGCACGCCTTTATCGCGGACGGTATCCGGAGAGGCGACAACCCGAAAGCAGGTTGTTTTCGAACGTGCACCGTACCCTTGGTGAATCGGGTGTGTTACGTGCAGGCCATCATGTCGGTCACCCAAGACATGTGCGCACCGCGGCGGTCGAGGAGGACGTACTTGCTCGCGTGGACGACACACCGTCCACTAGCACCCGTAGCATTGCACGTGCTGTGGGAGTATCACAGTCGACAGTGTGGCGTGTCCTTCATGATGATCTGCTGTATCCCTATCATCCACAGCGAGTCCACGCGTTGCAGGCTGGGGATTACCCACGACGTGTGGAATTCTGTCAACGACTGTTGCAGTTTTGTACCGACGATTCCCGTTTTTTGCGCCATGTGCTTTTCACGGACGAGGCAACATTCACCCGTGAGGGCATCTTCAATTGCCGAAACAGCCATGTGTGGGATTATGAAAATCCACATGCAGCAGTCGAGGTGCACCATCAGACCCAGTTTGCAGTGAATATCTGGGCAGGTATCATCGATGAACAGATTATCGGTCCATACCTGCTGCCACCACGTTTAAAAGGCCGCCTCTATCGCACCTTTCTTGCATCAGTCCTTCCAGAGCTGCTAGAAGATGTACCCCTCAACGTGCGACATCGTATGTGGTTTCAATTGGATGGAGCGCCTGCACATTTTGATGGCACAGTGTGAACCCTTTTGCACCATACCTACCCACAGCGCTGGATCGGCAGAGAGTGCCCCGTCCCCTGGCCCGCCCGTTCGCCTGATCTCACACCAATGGATTTC
Source organism: Lepisma saccharinum (assembly GCF_977018435.1). Lineage (NCBI taxonomy): Eukaryota > Metazoa > Arthropoda > Insecta > Zygentoma > Lepismatidae > Lepisma > Lepisma saccharinum. The sequence continues at coordinate 46,971,154 of NC_139237.1, read as the reverse complement.
TTCTTGTGGGGCCATGTGAAAACACTCGTCTACGAGACCCCGGTGCCTGACAAGGAAACATTGGTAGCGCGGATACTTGCAGCATCGGCCGAGGTGTGTACCATACCAGGGATTTTTGAAAGGGTTCACCAGAATTTCCTGCGACGCTGCAATGCCTGCATTGAATGTGGTGGTCGTCAATTTGAGCAACTTTTGTAACAACGTCAGTCCGGGGTACGACTACGTACTATTCCTATCTGTAAGTGCACCTTTGCGTGGCAATAAACCTCCTGGGCCCGTAGTTGCTGTTTTTGTCCTGCTGGCGCACGACCTCTGTGTGACATCCCCTCGGTGCTGCTACGGGGAATCCCTCGTCCCGCATTTGTTGTCTCCTTGACAGGTACCATTCCCCGTCCGGTCCTCTTTCTCTTTTGTTGAACCGTGCTTTGTTCTTGCTGCGGTGTCTCCCCACTGTGTTTGGGGACTCCCCACGCGCTGCATGTGTTTGTTTCCCGCTGTGCAATTGTTACTTCATGCTTCATAGGTTCTTTTCTCCCTACCGTTGTCGATCGCTACCCTTTCCCTTCACTTGTCTTGCGGGACACTCCTATTTCCTTTGTGGAACCCCATGCGCATGCGTTGCGCAGCTGCCGCCTAGTGTTTTTCGGATGGGCGACTTTGGTGTTCCTTGTGACTTCGTTTGTTCCGCCTTTCTATCTTCACTGGTACTGGCTGTACAGAGGTGTGAAGTTCATTTTCACACGTTTTCGGCGTTGTCTAGCTCCTCACGGAGGCATCTCTCGGCAAAGTGGAAGGGGAACTTTCGTCTCTATTTCATGGGAGGTATCTGTGGTTTTCGTTTGTACTATACCTTTAGAATCACCCTGTAGATAAACACAGTCCTCGGAGAGCTTGTATTACTACTACTTATATCCCTGTATTTTCAACCATTTCGGTTACTTGCCTCATAATGCCCTGAATATACATTGTATTATGTGTTGCTTACCTTTGGAATATTGAGTTCTTTCATTCCTATTTTACCATCTGTTCAGTGTGTCACAGACAATGATTATCAGAAGGATGAAGTGGATAGACTAAATTGAAGATGCCAACTTGGTAACTAGATTTGCAAATATTCGACATGTATAGTGAGACAAAATTCGATATGACCACTTCCACTTCATTTCTATTTTCATTCTACCATTTTTCGTATCGTTTGTTTACTTCCTGTTAGGTTACAGCACGTGTTCTCTCGTTTTGTTTTACGGTACATAATGTGGCTAAATGTAGCTACGTTATTTTTCACAGAATATGTGTGTTCCTGGCAACCCTGGAACGCCTCACTTCTAGACGGGCTATGACGTCACAAATGCAATAAAATGTTGTGTGTGGTTGCCAGCATTCAGGCGGCAAACTGGCCTTTTTGAACGACTGTAGCGCCGAAATGATGCACCAACGAGAAAAATGTTACTGAGAAACGTTCTTTGTTTTGATGTCCTCTATACGTTTCCGTGGTCCGTGGGAGCCATTAAAATGACACCCTGTATATAAAAATGGATGTATCGTGCGTCCATTTCGATCTTCAGCCGAGAGATCGGGAGAAGCGTGGCGGGCGGCGCTGACGGAGATGCCGACATTTGTGTCCTGTAATGACCGCTTATTTTTATGGACATATGCATACATTCATATAAATATTGCAAAACGAGCGCTAACCTGTGTTATAATTCATCATCTGTAATTCATCCAAGTTCTGCCCTTATATACACAAAAAAATTCGCTTTAGAATCGATGTTAAGAGCCACAGATAATGAAACATTTTAATCATAGTTTTGACCAGTAACGTCCTGCTTAAGTTTATATCCTTGAAAGAGTTTTGTGTCGATCGTTTGGAGGTTTCGAATGTGCAACACTGTATCAATATTACGCTGCAGACAAAACCGTTAAAAGTCAATGGTTTTCGTGAGCTTCCTTGCAATCCGAAATCTCCGAGCTCGAGTTTTTTGTTCCTTCGTGACTAGATGAAGACAGAGCTGTGAATATAGTGGCGAGCTGATGTAAACCAAGAGCGTGTTAATTTCGTACTGTGCGCAAGAGTGATATTCTTGGTTACTTGCCGTTACTTGTTTGTGTTATTGCAGTGTGTGTGTGTGTTGTGTCAGTGAGACTATTGGAATGCCAGCCGCAAGGTTCACGTTAGAACAAAGAATTGTTATGTATGACACTTACGTGAAAACAGACTCGTGTCGAGACGTGTGTAGGCAATTTGTACAGAAATTCCTAGGCGTTTCACCTCCACATAGAGATACGGTTAGACATCTTGTCCTTAAATTACGATAAACTGGATCATTAAATTTTAAAACACCTAAGCAAAAGCGACGGATTCTAACCTAAGCAAATCTCGATGAAATTGATGCAGAGTTAGAACGTTCTCCAAACAAACCTCTACGCCGTGAGATGGACGTGTCAAAATCATCAGCACATACAGCTACTAAGCTACTAAAATTAAAACCATACCCTTATAACACAGGTTAGTGCTCATATTGCAATATTTATATGAATGTATGCATATGTCCATAAAAATAAGCGGGCATTACAGGCTGCAAATGTCGGCATCTCCGTCAGATTCGCCCGCCACGCTTCTCCCGATCTCTCGGCTGAAGATCGAAATGAACGCACGGTATGTGTGTACGAGTATATACTATGTGTGTTTGTTCAAGCATAACTCTGAACGCCTTGAGCGATTTCAACCGAACTTTGAACACGTATCACTTGCAATCTCGAAAGAAATTCTGTGATGGTAAGACACCCCTGGTACACGTAGGGAGGGGGTGACATGTAAAAATAATTGAAAACCATCGATATTAGTGGTGAATCCACAGTTTTTGGGGTCTATAAGATGAATGGGGCACTCCCAATGCCGTTCAACTCCAAGACTCAAATGAAACCCCTAGGAGTAGGGGTGGGAAGGTGGTGACATGTAAAACGACCGACAATAGTGTAGAATCAATAGCTTTCTGGATCGCTAAGATGAATAGTTACACTCCCAATGCCGTTCAACTCCAAGACACTCCTGGAACCCCTGCGGGTGGGGGTTACAAGGGGGTGACATATAAAACGACCGATATTAGTGTGGAATCCACAAATTTCGGAGTCGTTAAGATGAATAGTGACTCTCCCAATGCCGTTCAATTCCAAGACACTCCTGGAACCCCTAGGGGAGGGGATGGGAAGTGGGTGATATGTAAAAAATAATCAAAAACGACAGATATTAGAGTGGAATCCATAGTTTTTGTTTTCGATAAGATGAATGGTGACACTCCCAATGCCGTTCAATTTATTTATGCTTGCTCTTGGAGGTGGAACTAAAAATGTTTTTCATAAATTTTTGTTACAATTATATTATAGTGAATTTTAAAATATATTACTTTATGATTTGTATACTGTACTTATACTTTTAAATACCTGTAAATGAAATTAGTTACATTTTACGCTATAGTTAGAATTCATTAAAAACCCGGGCAACGCCGGGTAATCAGCTACTGTATAATAATTCCAACGTTGACAAGACGAATATCAGAGCAGGAACGCAATGGATGTGCAAGTGTCTTACAGTCAGTGGATGTGACATCATTCGAATGTCGCATGTTTGTCGCAATCACCATTTCATTACAATAACATTACAGTCATCGTTGTACCAAAGTTAACCCTAACGTAACGTAAAATAACCAAAGGGAATTATTTTAATCAGTGATGAAATATTTTACAAAGTTATCAAAATCGTAGAAATGGGTCTTTTCCTTTTTGTCTTAAAGCTTCAAACGTATCAAACATTGTCATATTAAATTTCATCTGTACTTAAAATAATAATGTGAAATACAACACTAGTAAACAAATGACGCATATTATCATAGTGAAGAAGAAATATCGTTTTGGAAAGGAAAATATTCATAACCTAAACAAAAATGTGTAAATTATGTTCCTCTGCCATGTGCAGCAGTAAATTATGTACGTACATACATAAAATATATAATTTTGCGATACAAAGCAAAGTAATATTTTCATAACTTTATTGAAATTTACCATTTCAATTTACAATAAAACTACTTTTTTTCATTTGCAATCATACTTTTTTGAAATTACAATTATTTTCGAAATCAAGACATAAATTCATAATTTTGAAGAAAATTAATATGGAATATCGTTTCCTAAATTCTGAAAGAGCCGGACATACTCCTCTTCATGCCGGGAACCTACAAAGTACAATGCAAATCAATTTAACAAGACAGATTTTAATGATACTACAAAGAAGAAAAATACCAGACATGCCCTATTGATTGAAACATAGATTATTTTTGTTGCAGTTGTCACTGCTAAAACATGCTTATTTTTCAAGATGATTGTTCTTACAGCACGAAATAAATAAGATTCTTTCAAGTTCAATTGATTATGTAGTTTCATTAGTAAATCATTTCATAATTTGTAGAGGACAATTTTATAATTATGTGACAAATGGTTTATTTATTAAATTATATATTACAACCCTGGAGGTAAAGATAGCCGGGATCGGGTGCTGATCACATCACCTCCACCTGGTCGAGTTCAAGAATGTGTGGGACCATACCCCCAAACTACTTATTTGCCTTTATAGTACAGTACAATGGAATGACACGCATCCAAATATGTACACATATATATGTACAGGAGATCCAAAATCCAACTGACAATTTCCAATTGTTGTTTTAGCGATCATAAAAAAACCTTAAGCGTTGCTATAAAGGATGAAAAATATTAGATTTTAAATTTTTGCTCGTGTCTCTACATCGCTCCCTCACATCATTTGAACAGCTTTTCAAACATGAAAAAAAAGTTCGGTTGTCTTTGTGCACTGTCGCACAATATACTAATAACAATAATGATAACAACATTAAATTATGTATTGGTGTGGTTTAAGCATTATGAGGGTAGTCAGAATAGGTGATCGTCCCATATTGGTTTCATTCGCAATATTAGTTAAATCTTAACGTTCGTTGTCCCTTCTGAACATGAATACTTTTATTTTTATTTTTTAAACTTGATTGAATTATGTTGTTTGACGTAGCTTTCCTTCCACGTTTGGCTAATCGCAACGAGTAAATGTGAAAGTTTCCATTCAAGTTTTCCGCAATTCGTTTTCTTGTAGAACATGTCCAGTATCTTGCACCTGCATATAGCTTGTTTCATGATCTCGAAAACATTCGATATCGTGTTCTTATCAGTTGTCCTTTACAAGATACACAATGAAATCGAAAATTCTAATGTTTACATTCATTTTCTGATTTCGCTTCTTTGTTAAATTAATTCGTCTCTGTGTTTTCACGCTCATTGACTATTTGATGTTCGCTTCTAAGTGGATATCTCGCAACCAAAGTTCGAGTGACATATTGGGAGATTCACTTTGCGTATGTCCTTACGGAGTCCGAGTGGAGCCTTCATTTTTCAATATCGTGCTTTCATGAATTCTACCTAATCGCTATTTCATTCCTGTCGTTGTGATTAACTTACTGTTACTGAGAATAGAAGTACATTCAAAAGATAAATTATAGATTTAAGTGGAATTCTAAGCTATAAAATGGCCTCCCCGATGGCGCAGTCGTAGCGTCGTCGCCTTGTAATCAATGGGTCGCGGTGGAACCACATACATGTGGAGAACGGCTCCATTCAATTCTAAGACTTTCTCCCACACCTTAGATTCTTGAGCTCTATCTGTAGTAATTACTTAACTAATTAATTTACTTACCTAACCGCACACCATGAATTTGCATTTTAGTTTCTCACAACAATCCGTATTGGAAGTGCACTGAAATTCGAGAGAAAAGTATATTAATTACAATTTATCTTTGTTGAATGTTAATACTAAGCGAAATACATTTCCAAATAATATTAATCTTTATAATTATTAGACTTATTGCACTCCTTTGGGAGCATAAATTTTCTGGACTGAGATGATAAAACATTTAATCTTCTTATGAAATATTGCTCGTAACAGCGAGGGGATAAACAAAGCTCCGAAATAGTTGAAAATACGTTAATTAATAGAGCAACCAATTATGTTCAATATTTTTGTTCAATATTTGTGTAAACGTATATTAGACAAACAACCTAATTAAAAATGCTAAATCTTAATTGCTCAAATAATTGCTGTTGTCTTTTTACAATATGCACAATTTTGAAAAATTACATCATAAGTTCTCTATAATAATTTCAAATTATCAGCAATTTATAGAAATGCCTACAAGCTAGCCATTTGCGAATTCCTCTGAAATAAATTTAGACAATGTAGATGTTTGGTAAGTCCGGGGATAGAAGACAAATTTTAAATGTCCTAAAATATGAAAGGTGTTTAAAAAAAAGTCTAATAAATTCAAAATGAGACGAATTAATAGAACTGAATTTTCTACATGTTACTTCGAGATGCATTTAATTTGGACAAAATGGACACCTCAGATTCGGAGGATATAAATGTTTATTTATTATAAATTTAACGTGACATAAAAGTTCCCGATTATATTATACGGTATATGTAGGTCTCAATCGTTAGGTGATAGTTAATTCCATTTCCTCTATATTGTTCCCTTCTTCCTCTTCCCCTTGTAATCTCTCCTATGTACACGCCTCAGCAACCCACAAACCACCGCTGCATATATGTAGATACTATTTTGCATATATAATTTGAACATAATACATAAAATGAACCCCCTTTCTCTGTGAGTGGAAAAGAGAAGAGAGAGAAAGAGAGAGAGAGAGAGAGTAGTGAAAAGATATATAATTACACTGAAACAAACACACACCCATCAAGCACTAATTATAAAATAAATACTGATATAACAATTATAACACATCAGTTAATTCGAGTACTTACAAATTCCATTTCTTGGCTACATCCCTTTGCCATAGAGGACACTATGGCGCAGAGAACAAATATGAGCAATATGATATATGCCTGCATTTTTGCTTCTTCGATTCAGGTTTTCTTCAATTGCTTAAAAACACTAAGTTGCTGACCAAGGCAATTTATTATTAAGACAAAAACACTTAACAGGTAACGTTTCGACCCTGTATCAGGGTCTTCCTCAGACGAAGAACTAAACTAAAATGATGAAATATACTACACACAGAAAGATTACATACACATAGCAGGGTCACTAGCCACACAACAACAAATCAAGTTGACAGTCCTTATCTAGGAAGATTTCTCCAAAGGAATTAAACATATCTCCTCCTGACAGTTGTTGACTAATTGGTCTACTAAACTGACAGGTGATTGACAGGTCAAGATTAGCAAGAATCTAGAACCACCTGCTTACCACTCCTTATCTTCCTAGATAAGGACTGTCAACTTGATTTGTTGTTGTGTGGCTAGTGACCCTGCTATGTCTATGTAATCTTTCTGTGTGTAGTATATTTCATCATTTAATTTAGTTCTTCGTCTGAGGAAGACCCTGATACAGGATCGAAACGTTACCTGCTAAGTGTTTTTATCTTAATAATAAATTGCCTTGGTCACCAACAACTTAGTGTTTTTAAATATGGAAACAAGGCTTAATTATATTTCAATTGCTTCTTTCGTATATATATATATTTCGCCAGATTATGTGCTTTCAGTTAAACAAAGTATGCAAGAACATTTCAAATCTTGTATCATTTGTCGTTCTCATAAGAACATCTGTCCCTTTTGAATTCAGACAACTACTGTCACACAGTTTCGTTAGAATATTGTACATCTTTCATTTCGATTTCATGAGATGTCTCGCACACCTGTTGCTTCATTACGTCATATGTTGGATCTGCACAATCTCCTGCGATTTCAGTCATAATGTTACATACAGTGATACTCTGTTATATGAGTACACACAATGGAACACACAAACACCACCCAACACACACACACACACATACGTGTAAACGTGGTCTTATAAGGCCCGAGTGAGTGTACACATGTTGTTGGAACCACTATAATTTGATAAATTAGCATAATCAAATTCATTTTAAAATGTTTAGACCATGCATGTGATTACAAATACCACCGTCGTTTTTGAAAATTTTCATTTATGCATTTTTCCTCACGAAAAAATGGTTACTATTCTTGTTGGAACCTGGTGCCAATATCACCTGTCTAATTTACGTGTTGTAATTTTAATACAATTGCATCCGTTGTGGGTACCAATCAATATTGCACAAAACGTCCAACCAATCACAATTCTTGTAGGTCAAATGATTTCTTCCTGTGTGTAAGCAGCTACGTGCCATACCGAATTGGGCAAATAGTTGTGAAATGCGCTTTACAGCGTCAATTGAGAGCGCGTAGCTTGCACGTATCTGTCTCTGCGCAGAGCATTAGGAAGGGGAGGGGGAAAAGAAGAGTTCCTCTCGCGGCTGAGTTGAAGAAGGGATTAATTAACTGCTGCGCAGTCAGTGGAGTACTTAAGGAGTTTTTGCCCCACTGTGGAATTGAGAAAATAATCACATTTACCCTAATCGTTGACTCTTAATTTTTACTTTACATACTTGTTTGTGTTGTTTGAAGATTTCAGAAATCAAAGCAGGCTTGTGCGACCTATCATGCCGCAACGGTGTGAAACGAAGCTCTTTATTGGCACGCTACCAAGCGAAATGCAATACGTAACAAGCAACAAGAGATACGTATCGCTTGGAAGTGAACCCTCAGTAATTAATTCGACCTTTCCCATTGATGCGACAGGGCAAGCTGCATATGTCGCTTGCGGGTCGATGCATTAGGTTTTTCGTGCATGAGCGGTGAATTTCTTGCTTTAGATTGAAGTCGCCAGTGTTCATGGGCGTCCGGAAGGGGGGCCAAGGGGGGACGTGTCCCCTCTGGAAAATGAAAGTCAACCAAAAATTATATATTTCACACATATGATTTCATTTCAGCCTCAATAAAATGTGTTAATTAATGCACGAACATGATAAATTCAAATTTAAGCAATGTTTTTTGAGGGAACATTGGGGAAATTGTGGCTTATTTGCCCCCTGGAAAAAAACCTTCCTTGCCCCTCCCTGGAAAAAATCCTGCTGACGTCCATGCCAGTGTTGCCTGTCGATTGTCGCCTGCCACTTGTCGCTTCGATCTGAAGTCTCCTTGAAGGGGCCAGGGGAAGAGTTCTGACGGAGGCGACAAGCGACAGTGTGCTTCCACATCGACTAGAGACACGGGTTCCTTTTGTCTTGTAGACTAAAACATTCACCGCACCGCCCGTGCACAAGAAGTGGAGGCGTCACTATGGACAACATTGATAAAATAGCCAGTTTGAGTGACACAACCAAGCGACATGCAATATTTGCAGCTTACCGTGCTGTATCAGTTCCAAACGTTGCATTGATTACCGAGGCGAGGCTTGTCGCATGTCGCGTTACGCTTCGGTCTGGAATCTGCTTAAACGGCAGGCGACTAGCGACATGGAGATTTTATACCAAAGCGACAAGCGACATTAGACCATTCAATATAAGGCAAAACATTGACCGCGCATGCGCGAACAAAAGTACGAAGCGGCATGATGCACGGTATTAATAAAATTGGCAATCAGAGACACACAAGCTTCAAGCGACACCTGCATCTTGTCGTGTCGCTTTGTTCGAAAGGTTCAATTCATTACTGCGAGTTCGCTTCCAAGGGACACGTGTTGGTTGTCGCTTTCGTGTGAAATCTCCCTTACAAAGCCAAAAATCTGCAAACGAAAGACGACAAGTGACAGGCGACAAGCGACAGGGAGAATTCACACAGAAGCTGCAAGCGACACTAGCACAGTTAGTTTAAATTCAAACATTCACAGAGCATGAGCTAACAAGATCACGAGGTGACAAGATGAATGGTATTGAGAAAACGGTCTAATCAGAGCAACACGTGCAGCTTGTCCAGTCGCTTTGATACGAAAGGTTGCTTTTATTTCTGAATACTTGTTTCCAAGTTAAGCGTGTCGCGTGCCGCTTGTTTTATTGAATTCTTCTCAGGAAAGGAAGAGGATGCTTTTACAAATAGAGTTTCCCGCATAATTGTAATAATGAATGATTGACGTATAAACTTGATGTGAAGTGTGTTTGTTTCGCGAATGGAGCGAACAATAAAACGTTTTATAAGTCTCATTCCTTGCAACCAAACAATCACAGTAACTGTTCATCCCCTGACCTCTACTTCCACGTCACCCATGAAGTCTGTTGGTGCTTCTTTGCACCTGGACCACAAGCATTTCGTTCTCGCGCCTTTTTTTACCGGACACCCGGTCCTTTCTTACTTCGGTAGTTCTTCTCGCAGTGAAGTGGGAGGGGTAAGAGTTCCACTTAAAGCCTCCCCGATGGAGCTGTCGACCTCCGTGGAGGAGTGGTTAGCACAGCGCGCTACGACGCCACAGGTTCCGGGTTCGAGTCCAGGGTAAGGCATAGGTATTTGTGTTTGTCCAAATGAGAAAAACTTAAAATTGAGATTAACCGAGAAATGAAAATCTTGAGAAAAAAGTGAATAACTTCCGCTTAGGGGTATTCCTTTAAACAAAATGGCGTAGTAGTAGCTTCGTCGCCTTGTAATCAAGGGATACCGGTCCGATACCCGGTGGAGGTACTTAGTGGTTAGGATTCCACTTCAAACTGTAGGTCCAGTTCCGATCAGCCTTACTGTGCATAAAGTGGACTTAAAACACCAACTCAAACAAACGAGTTCCACCTGCACCAAAAGCAAACATACAGTCAATAAGTTTAAATATCGTATGTCTTCATGTCGATAAAAATAACCCTTTTTACCACCTTGCTAACACCTCGATATCACAAACACTTCACCCTTGCAATACGCAACCACGATTAAGAAAGATAAATGAACCAACGTTCTCGAGGCAGATTTGGGAGAAGTACATTATTCGTAAATAAGCATATCGTACAGTCACGGACACTTCTGTGTTGTAGCAACATTATTGACGTTCAATGGGACCATTACTACCACGACTGTACAACCCTAAACTGGTGTTGCTTTATATTTTCTTGCAATGTCGGCTGTAATAACTCTCATAACATGTCCCAATAAAACAAGTGCTACACCAAAGTGAGGTAGAGGCGAACACACTATTAATTTGCACTGCTATCTCAAGAATCCGATATTAGCAACAGAGGGAGACATTTCTTAATCACAAGAAATGCTTTCAATTCACTACTTATAAAAAGTAGATGGTGTCGTCTTGGCAGAACAAACTGACTCGACTACAAAAGCACAAGAAGCTAAATGTCTCGATTATTGCGATCATAGGGTCTAGTTTTATTATTGTATGTAGTTTTGTCAACTAACCTTGAAAGAAACAGTTTGCATGGACGTACACACGAAACATTTCCAACCATTGACAGCACAAAACATGTCGCTACTAATACACAGAGACGTAGTGCAACAAGCCTGCAAGCACAAAATGAAGAATCTCTATTTTATGGTGGTATTTTAAGACTTTAGATTTCAATGTCGTTGGAGGGAAAATGGATTGTGCACTTAAGCATATGCCGTGTTTCAGGATATCTTTTACGCGAAATGAAGCATTACAGCCGTAATCCATCGTTAACAAAAATAAATTGCATCAGGTTTCCTCACTTTGTCCTACATTGCTCAAATCTTTGTAACATTTAATTACATCGATGAAACTTTTATTTCTGTTATTTATTTTTGTAAATAAGCATTCAAACCAGAGACCTAAACGAATACGTACATGTGGGCATGTTAGAGATTCATCCTATAAAAAAATATTCTTTGTAATATAGGAGTTAGTTAATTAACGGGAACAGTTTCCTTTCTCTTCGTCGGATACGGTGCACAGTTCACTTTTCCCTTCAACGGTTTCTCATGAGCAGACCTGTCATAACAAACTGCAAATGGCTAAATACTGATTCGAAGTATTGAATTAATTAATAATAAAATCCTAGGTAGGTTACCCCGTGATAGTCAGACACTATAGCACATTCATTATTGCACTTCAGAAATTGCATTATAATATTAATTGTCAGAAAGGTGTGGAATATTTATTTATGATATGAATGTGAATCATGTAAAGGTAAAATAAAATTTATTAAATCGTTGCACGAATGTAGCTGTTAGAGCCCACACTTCCTATCTTACATAATGTCCACTATTTTGGACAATTACTTGATTTAGGAATATTTGAAAAATACTGGCCAACGACGAAGCTGCTATGCCTGCAAGTCGTTTGTAGATACCACAGAAAATCTCAGTCCAGATACGAGTGCATAAGCTTAATCTATGGCGTAAACTTGATCTGACTTTTGTAATTGTTATTAGGCCCAGATTTGAAAGCACCACTGATGCAAGGCCTCTTGTTGAGTGAGCGTGTCCGTTTCTGTTCCTCAAATCCTAACTTATGTTGGTGGAATCTCACCTCACGTAAAAGTGTATCATTTTAAAGAGTGGGACGTTGCATGAACGTTTACTAGTAGTGTCACAAATATGCCTTCTAGCACAACCCTGATTTCTTGACCCCACGACCACCAAAACCTCAAAAACTCACTTTCTCTCCACGTTCCGCGCCTCATTTATTGCGCTGACGATGTTTCACAGCGCAGAAAAGCAGTGATGAGTGAAATGCACTCTCTCATCCTCTCATCCTTCAAGGATGAATGCACCTTATCGTAATTTTCCAAGTCCGGGACCAATGTTTATATATCGTGACCTTTGTAAACCTCTCGGGGGAACGATGTGCCACACACGCGCGCGCGTGCCTCTTATTATTTCTGTATTGTGACGCAAACAAACAAATAATAATTGTTGTTTTTTAGGATTCCTGGCCCCTATAACCTCGCCAGGGTGCGTGGTGCCCAACCAAAAAAGTAAAGGTTCTAACGGATGCGGTTATAGATAACCACACCTCTATAGAGTTTCACGTGTTTTTGTTTTTTTTTCTATCAAACTTCCATGAAACTCTACAGAGGACCTCCGTAATGCATGCAACGTGTACTAACGACTCTAGTGTTATTTTGATGTTGTAATTTTTTGGATATAGAGTTTTTATTGTGAGATAGATAAAAAAATTATGTTTATTATAATATTTTCTTGATGAAGATGGAGAATATGTGTGTGTTACAAATAAAGTTGCATGCTTTTTTTTCTAGTGTGTGTGTATGTGTATGTGTTTTTGATGTTCGACAGCATCTGAAACGATAAAAAAAGAAAGAATTGTATTGTTAATTTTCTCATGTAAAAAAAACAACAACAAATTTTGTGCAAATTCTGATTGTCTCGTGCTATAGTGCAAAAACTGATGAAAAAAAAAGATATTGTAACTGATAACTGATGAAATTGACATTGTAACTGATCTGAACTAGTGAAATTCGTATTGTGCCATTGTAACTGATTGTGCTAGTACAAAAATTCCTTATTGTAACTGATTGTGCAAGAAAAGATGTTAAACCTGTTAAAACTGCTCCGTGACCCTCTCGTTCTTCACGTCGTGGACGAAGGACTTCTCTGCGACCAGGATGACACTGCATAGAGTATCCTCGGGCAACGGACTGTTGAACTCGCAGACGACCTTGATGTTGGTGCGATCATTGACCACCACCTGCTTCCGTTTCGTGGTATTGATGACGGACATGGGTCTGTGGGTTTTGAATTCGCTGGGCATGTAGTACATGTCCACGCTTCCCTCGGTCACGCGTTTGTAAGCCGTGTAAGCTTCGTAAAGTTTGAGGTAATCGTCTTTGGTCATGTCGAGGTTGTAATTCTCGCGCGGGAACACTTCGTTCCTGCCATTCTTGAGATAAACGTTCTTGATCTTGCAGTCGTCGAATTTGCTGGAATCTTTCTCCTGATTCTTATCGCGTTCGGTCTGAAAGAGCACAATGACGAAATCTGGCATGTCGAACTGTATGTTGTTGAACTGAGTCGTCACGTCGAATTCCATGTGACTTCCGGACGCTAACTTCTGCACGCACTGGTAACCGTGAAAGTGAATCGACACCTGCGGATTTTCAAGATCTCCGCTTTGTACTTGAGGGCGTAGTTCGTTTCGTATTCCACCACCGGCATTCTCAACTCCATGCTCCGGATGACGCACTTGGCTGCTTCGGGTAAAGTGTTGGGCAGCGGCGTGGTGCCGTCCGGACCCAAAGTAGCGTATCGCATCAGTGCGTCGTTGTCGTTGGCCGCTCTTCGAAACGTGATCCTCAGTCCTCCCTTCCACATGATCTCCTTGTAGTCCGAGAAGAATCCCGGCAGCAGACGCATGGGAAAGAGCACCGTGTGACTTGTCGTCGATATTTTGGTCCCCGCTTGGAATCCTCCCGCCTGATAGTATGCTGCGTCCGTTTTGGATAATTTCAATGTTCCCACTGCCGTCGACGTGATGCCTGGATAATCGATTCTGTCGATGACGGTACCGTGTTTCCTCACCTCCACCTGCGAGAACAGGTGAGGCACGAAGTTGTCCACGAGTATTAAATTTGCTGCTGCTGGCGGAAACGCTTCTCCGCTTTCCTTCTTCACCACGTCGAATTGAAGGTAGAGGTCCGCTCTGTGAGGATGAACGAACCCGTCCCCTACGTCCACGTCGTATTCGATCTCCCGGTTCGCTTCGTTCAAATTGGCGAACGTGCGGCGGTTGGGAGGGAAAGATTGCAATTCGTAACTTTCGATTTTTTCCATGATGTATGGTTATTTATTATACGTTGATCTCCACGACGGCCGTGGTCGTTGCACCTGCGAAATCCACCACCTCTCCTTTCTCGTTCGTCACCACCAACTCTATGTCGTCTATGCGGTTGCGACATACTGGAAAATAGATCGGCGAAGAGGGCGTGTAGATGATAGGTTCCATGAATTCGGAACTTGGTTTGAACGTGGCTATGATTCCCGTCTGCTTGTGACTTCCCAGCAACCCCCCGTCCGAAGATTTCGTGATCATGCCTTCCGCCACGTTGCAGTGAACGTTCAAAGTTTCGATGGCCAAGAATTTAGGAATGTTGGTTGCTACGTGCTTGATGCGAGCTTACAGTTTTGTATCGTTCTCGAAACCTAAAAGTTCTCCATTGGTGCCCAGGTCCACGGTCTCCGTAGCCGACACGATTTCCACTCTGTGCGTGACCGAATTTTGAGAAAGGTACGTGCCTTTGGGTAATTGAGCTTGCAAAGTAGAAAGATTGTATTGACCTGGCGTGACGACTATATGTTCGCTTCCGACGCTAATTTTGTTGTTGTGCTGCGTGACGTTAGGTATGAGGTACATGCTGTAGAATGCACGCAGAGCTATGGATTTAGGATAGACGATGTCGTTGTGCAGCGTGAGTTTCAAGATCGAAGATTCGCTCGTGAGATGGAACACGCCCATCGTGATGCTGTTTCAGGTTCCACAATGCTTTCTGGAAATCTTCGATCGTAGGCTTATTTATTTTAGAGAGAAACGCGAGCATGGAGAGGCAGAGATGACCGCAGTTCACGTCTCCGAAATTTTGAATTCGTTCGTCGTTGTAGTATATAGAGGTTTTGTTCGTTTTCAGATAATGAACTAAATTTGTAGGTGGAACACCTCCGAAAGAATCGAAAACGAATGCTTTATTGTCGTTTTTGTGGTAACATATCCAATGCGTGCCTGGATTTTCTTGACCGTCCAAGTTGACTACGCCACATTCTCTTCTTTTAACGGTTGAAGGTAACGAGTCGGACATGAAAACTCCTCTGAAGTGTTTGATTCGTAATGGTTCGATCAGAGATTCAATGTCTCGGTTGGTGAGTGCTGCTGTTTCTTTTTTTTAAACTTCCTCAAGACGCCCTTCCCCCCTTTCTTCTCCATGGCCAGATTGTGACGTTTCTGTTCTTCCAATTCCGCCTTGTGCTTTTTCGAGTCGATGACGGTTTTCGCGATGGCGGCGCTTCCGCCGGCCAAACTTCCAACGACCCCCAATGCTGCCAGGATGGCCGGGATGCTGAATATGAAACCTCCGATCTTTTGCTGTTTCCGCGAACGCTGTAATCTTCTCAATTGAGGT
Organism: Lepisma saccharinum; assembly: GCF_977018435.1. NCBI lineage: Eukaryota > Metazoa > Arthropoda > Insecta > Zygentoma > Lepismatidae > Lepisma > Lepisma saccharinum. The sequence continues at coordinate 46,955,161 of NC_139237.1, read as the reverse complement.
GTGCTGAGAAGTAATTTCATTCCGTGTCCTTTGGTCAAGCAAGAACGTTTCTTCTCGCGTTGTTTCTTGGTGAGTAACCCATCGAGGGCACCTAGATTTTTAAGATTCGAATATGGTATCTGGTACACGACACCCTTGGGCTTCATGTTGATGCTCTATATGTTATTTTTTTTACGATATGTTATTTATATATATAAATGTTCTGAGATTTTTTTGTTTCCCTCTCTCGTGTAATTTTTTTTACAGTATGTTATTTATATATATGTTCTGAGATTTTTTTTTGTTTCGTGTAATTTTTTTTTCAAGGGATGTTATTTTATATATACTCCGCGCAGCCCCGTTACACAAATTCTATTACGTGCTTCGTTTTCTTACCAAGAAGTTCCTTTGTCCCCTTGTACACGATTTGAGTTTTGTTCTCGATTAAAATAGCTAGCTTCTCGTCGGATAACATGTTAGCGTATCGATCTGGTAAAAATAGACTGTATTGTCTGTTGAGCAACAGACGTACCTTGGGACCATACTGGGTAGAAACAATTGAACCGGAAGTTATCGTGTAAGGTTTGTCGACTTCCAATTCCTGAATTTTTACATACTCGACTGACAAATTTAGCATTTGTTTTAATGCTTGGAGATCACTCATTTTTTTCAGTCATATCGAAGAGAAATTTCAGAGTGTTAGAGAAATTTAATTTTTATTCTCCTTGTGTGTTATTTATATATACTTTTTTTCACGAGATTTGTATCGAAGATTTTTTTGTGTGTGTTAGAGAAAGAAAGTCCGTGCTTCGGAAAACGCGAAGATGTGCGTGATGATTTCTTCGGTCTCCTGTTTAGACTTGCGCCAATCATCCGTGTATCGTCTTCTTCCCTGCCTCGCCTCGTGCAATTCATCCAATCTATCGTTTAATTTTTCCCCTGCGGCCGAAAGAAGAGTGTCGAGATCACCGCACATCATGCCACTGATCTCCCGAAGACGGTCCTTGACAGCCATTTCACAAGGGATGCGAAAATCCGGCGTTGATCTCGCTATGATTAAAAGTTTATTAACATCTCCGTTTACTGCATGTTGGAATATTTTACATAGCAGTTCGTGCGGCAAATCAGTTATACAAGACAAGTAGTGGGCTTGGTGCTATAACCAGCTCAAGAAAGGAAGAGCCCCCCTCCAGCAGATTTGCTTACACTTAAACCTAGCTCAACATGCCCATATGAGCTTTTTGCTCAAGTGTGGAACCCCCTCTAATCCAAGATTTCTGTAAAAATGCCCTCGGGAATTTCTCAGAAAGGAAGAGCCTCTCCCAAGCAGATTTGTTTACACTTAAATTTAGCTCAACATGAGCATTGCTCTAGTGTGGAACCCCCTCTAATCCAAGAATTTTGCTCAGAAAGGAAGAGCTTTTTGCCTATACTTACAAAAATTGCATTAGCCAGATTTTTGTCCATAAACTTGTCAACACCAGAAATTAAGCCAATACACACACACATACATACCTATATACACACATATTTACTTCCAATTTAAGTTTAATTGGACCCCTGCCACTCTCACAACACTGACTGATGCAATGCTCGGGAATTTCTGTAACTAGCGGCGCTGGGGAGAACATGTAAAACAAAAATCAATACCAGTGCCAGTACTTACAGAAATTCCCGAGCATTGCATCAGTCAGTGTTGTGAGAGTGGCAGGGGAGAACAGATGTGTTGTTAACAGTGCTCCTCATACTTACAGACCTGTTTGGTTTAAATATTCATATTGAACAATATAAAATCTGATATTTGTTGTAATCCACTCTTATTTAGGGTCAGGCTTATACTTGCCCCAGCTTGTTTTACAAAAATCAATACATAACAAGGTCATTGCTATTCGAGATATGCATGTTCGTGCAGGTATTTGCGGAAGGTCAGTGTGAATGAATATTTTTCCACTTGTGGGCTATTGGCCTTACAACCTGTCATAAGATAAGCATAGAGATTGGATTTAAAACCCAGGAAATTTTATATAAATACCAAATACACATACACACACACACACATACACACATACACACACACACACAAAGCACAGTGCTGAACCCAACTGATCCAGCATAGAGTTTTGAATTGAAACCCGGGAAATATATATAATAAACCAACAACAAAAATGCCGAATCAAAAATATTGTGACCAATGCAATAAGAATATATTTAGCTCTAATTGGGCTAGACACCAAAAGATTTGTAACCCAGGCAAATGCAGAGCTCCCACAAAAATTTGCCCTAAATGCCATAGAAAATATAACATGCAATACTTCACATATACACATAAGGATACTTGTTCTGTACAGTCATCAACATTGCCCCCACAAGCATCTACATCTGGTCTCAAAAGAAAGCATGAAGCACCTCTTAATGCCAGAGCAGCAAAGCACCCACGCTATGAACCTATCCATAGCAGTTTTAATGCCCAACTTAGGGATTACCGGTTTGTATCAGAGCCAAGATGTGGTATTAAGAATTTTTTGAACAATATAAAACCTGATCTGCAGGCAATTCTAAATGCACAAAATGGCTCTTATAAGCTGTCTCTCAAATTGTATACACAATATAAGAAGCCAAATGGCACAAAATTTACACAGCCCCACATAACAGAAACTGTACCTGTATATTCAAATGCAAATTTGGACAGAATAATAAGCAGGTTGATAGATCAATTGAATATTGAACACTCTGAATTTGCGGCAAAAGAGTCTGGATGGAGCCTATGCGGCTCTTCACATAAGTTATATGTTAATATTTCTGAATTCAGCCCATTACAAGGATCTACATATCTGCCATTACCTGATAATATTAAAAACAAACAAGCCGTGGTTAATATTGAAAATAATGATGAGAAATGCTTTTTGTGGTGTATTTTAGCTGCTTTGTATCCAGTTTCAAGAAATTCTCAGAGAATAAGTTATTACAAACAACATGAACATGATTTTGACGATGCAATGGAGGGTTTAGAATATCCAATGTCTGTTCAGAATATTGATAAATTTGAAAAAAAAGGCCAGGCATATCAATGGCAAACAATTATCTATTAATGTATTTATTTGCTCCACTGGCAATTGCTTGATAGCACCTCTCAGAATCAGTGATGATGAATCTGGTATTCCAATTGATTTGCTCTTAATTGAAGGGGATGGCACAAATCATTACACTCTGATACATAATCTTGAAGCTTTAGTCAGAACACAACTAGACAAATCTAATAGAATATTCAAATTGTGCAGAAGATGTTTAACTGTATTTGATGGTAGAAAAATGGTGAATGGGGTTCGGGAAGTGAGTGCAAAAATTGCCAAAAACAAGTTAATTGAGCATCTGAAATACTGTGGCAACCATAAACCTGTTCATATGGTGATGCCTAATCCAAGTGAAAAAGCAAAATTCAAAAAGTTTGAAGCCTTGTTGGAACACCCAGCATATATTGTCTATGATTTTGAATCGAACCTCAAATCTCTTGCATCCTGCAATCCAGATCCTGAAGAATCCTCAATTACACCATACCAGCTACATGAGCCTTCCAGCTTTTGTTATGTGGTTGTACAGGATGGTGTTGTTAGTAAAGAATATTCATACATGGGGCCAGATGCCATGAAAATATTTGCACATAAAATAGAAAATGAGTGCCGTGACATAGCATCTAATATTTTATTAAAATCAAAACCCATGTTGCCTTTAACAGAGAAACAGATTGAAGATTTCAACAATGCAGAAAAATGCCCGGTATGTGATTCTGAATTTTCAGATACAAATATCAAGGTGCATCACCATTCTCATACAGATGGTAAATTCTTAATGGCCCTGTGTAATAGCTGTAATATTAAGATCAAGAGACCAAAATTTGTCCCCATATTTTGCCATGGAGCATCCAATTATGATTTCCATCATCTAATCAGGTACGAGGGGTTTGAGAAGCAGAATTTAAATATTTTAGCTGAAAATGATGAAAAATATATATCTATTAGCAAAACAATTAAAGTTAATGGAGTTCCTATTCACTTAAGATTTCTTGATTCCTACAGAATTCTGTCTGCTAGCCTGGCTACACTGACCACTCAATTATCTGATGATCAATTCAAAATCACACGTGCCTTGTTTCCAAATCAGGACCTGAAATTAATTAGGCGGAAGGGTGTATATCCATATGATTATGTTACAGATTTTTCTAAATTTGATGAGTGTTCCCTGCCTCCACAACATGAGTTTTACAGCAAAATCAGAGGATCTGGAATCACTGATGAGGATTATCACCATGCCCAGTTGATGTGGAACAATTTAAAATGCCAGACATTTGGTGATTATCACATGGCATATTTGAAACTTGATGTGACCCTCTTAGCAGATATATTGCAGGCATTCAGAAAATCTTCCATGCAAAATTATGGACTGGACCCAGTGTATTTTTTCAGTGCCCCGGGCCTAGCATGGGATGCAATGTTTTTAAACACCAAAAAGCAATTGGATCTGATCCAAGATCAAGATATGTATTTGTTTATGGAGCAAGGTATAAGAGGGGGGATGGTGCAATGTTCTCAGAGATATGCCAGAGCAAATAACAAATATATGCCTGATTATAATCCAGAATTGCCATCAAATTATATAGCGTATGTGGATGCAAATAGTCTCTATGGTCATGCCATGATGCAAAAACTGCCATACGCAGGGCTTGAATGGGTCGAAGATTTCAATATTGAGGATCTTCAGAACTATGATGACAGAGAACATGGCCTGTTCTTAGAGGTTGATCTGATATTTCCTCATCATTTACATAAGAAATTGTCAGATCTGCCCCCAATTCCTGAGGTTCAGTGCTCACCTGGCTCTAAACAGAAGAAGCTCATGATGACACTGGAGTCAAAACAGGGATATGTCATATATTACAAGAACCTCCAGTTCCTGATGAAACATGGTTTTCAAGTGACCAAACTTGGCAAAGTTTTGAGATTCAGGCACTCAGAATGGTTGAAACCATATATTAATACAAACACGGAGCTTCGAACATCTGCAAAGAGCCAATTTGATAAGACCTTGTTTAAATTGATGGTAAATTCTGTATATGGCAAAACAATTGAAAATGTCAGAAAACATACCGATGTTAAAATAATTACTGACCCCAGTCTGAGCAAAAAATTGGTTGCAAAGCCTAATTTCAATTACAGAAGAATTTATGATGAAAATATGGCACTTTTCAACATGAAAAAAACAAAGATTAAGTTTGATAAACCTATTTATGTAGGGGCTGCAATATTGGAATTGTCCAAATTACATATGTTAATATTGTATTATGATGTGTTCAAACCTTTTTATGGTGATAGAGTAAAACTGATATACATGGACACGGATAGTTTTATTCTTGATATTAAAACAGAAGATGTTTATCAAGATATGGCCCAGCCTGAATTGTTCAAATACTTTGATACCAGTGAATTGCCAGACCATTTGAATATTCAACCCCACAACAAAAAAGTGCCCGGCAAGTTAAAAGATGAGACACTTGGTGATGTTATTGTGGAATTTACTGGGTTAAGTGCCAAGATGTACAGTTTTAAAACATGTAGTGGTGTTGCTGCTAAAAAGGCCAAGGGTATTGGCAAAGTAGCTGTGGAAAAAGAGCTTAAATTTGAAGATTATAAAAATTGCATCAAATCCCAGAGCTTAATCAAAACATCAGAATCCAGAATTCAGAGTGTGGATCACTTATTGACTAGCAATGTTGTAAGAAAAGTGGCTCTGGACCCACATGATGATAAGAGATGCATTTTATCATGTGGCATACATACTTTACCATGGGGGCATTGTGATTTGAAAAATGGCAATCAATGCCCAATTACAGAGCATGATTTGAAATAAATAAACATGCCTATGAACTTATTTGGGTTCAAAAAACGGGCTGTTATGGAGCTGCCAACACCACAACCCTCTCCTGATATGCTGTCTAAACTGAGTGGCTTGTTAATTATTCATCTGAACAGCATACTTACAGATATTGATGATGAAACAGGCAAAATATTGTACATATTTAACAATAATTTAAATTATTACCAATTACCTGTAGGTGGGCAATTGCAATTTATTACAACCCCTGAGGGTGATGTTAAAATTTCAGTAGGGAGAAATATTTATAGAATTAAGCACTCAAACATGATTTCTGGCACTGTTTATACTGTTTCTGCTGGTGACTGCTTATATATTGAGGTCCCGGGATCTTATGACAAGCTTATACCCTTTTTTATAGAATTAAGAATTAAATATTTAATAATAAATAACTACTAAACAAAATGCCTAATGATATATTTGGCCATACAAGACATGAAGATCACAGTGATGAGATTCTGATGCTTGATGTCAGAGTCAAGAAATTAAGAAGTGATTTACAAGCTTTACAAACCACACTCAATGCCAGTCTTCAATTAGAAATTACAAATTTACAATCACAATGCATGGACCCTCTTCTTAAAATTGATTCTGAACTCAAATTGCTGCTTCAGAAATATACTGACCTGGCAACATTAGATAATTTTCAAAGTTTAGAAGAAGCTGTTGCAGCTCTTCAAGCCAAATTTAAGACCCAGGCTAACAACTCTGAGCAATTGAAACAACAATTAGAAGAGCAGATAAATAATGTCCAGACACAGCTCCAAACAATTGTCAAAAGCATAAAATCACAAGAAGATTTTGATCTTGTGATTTCCACTCTAAAAGAACAGATTCAGTCACTCCAAATACCTAATCTGGATCCTCTGAACAATGCCATAGCCGAGGTTAAAGAAAAAATTGAGACACTTGAAAATTTTATGAACAATTTGCCATCTTCTGATGCTTTAAATGCAATAACTCGGAGTGTTGCAAATATTAAGCTGCAACTTGAAACATATGAAGATTTTGGAAAAATTCAAAGTTCCATAACCCATCTTGAAGGTACAATAGCAGCAGTGCAAAGTGATTTGGCAAATGTACTAGAATCCCGATTGCCCGGTATTGTAGATACCCTTGTCAGTGTCCAGCAACAAATCACAAAGCTTGAAAACCTCAACACTGAATCTGAACTATCTCATTTTCATCACTTGATAGATGATATCCAAACAAAACTTGAAATTTTACAACAATCAACACCCTCTCAGGCAGATATAGCCCTGCTCCAAAATGCTATGCAAAATGTGGCCGATGCATCTGAATTAAACAATGTAAAATTGGCACTTGAATCTTTGCAAAATACAGTATCAAATCTGCCCACATCACAGGAACTTAAAAATATTAAGAGAGCAGTGAATAGGATATTGAAATCAGAAGATATCAAGAATATCCAAGCAGAGATCAAACAACTCACACAGACAGTGGCCACTCTTCCAACCAATCAACATATTAATGAATTGCATGCCCTGTTTGAGGATATCAGAAGACAGGTCCATGATCTTACAGCTCAAAATTCAAAATTGGCAGTTGTTGAAAATTTGCAACAAATTGTAGCTAATATCAAGCAACAGCTAGGAACCATGGAATCCAATCAAGCAAATGCTCTGTCTGTTTTTGCCACCCAGCTTCAAGAAATTGTGCAACAATACAAGAGACTTGCTGTGCACATAAAAATCAAGCCAGGCCATGATGATGTTGTTAGAACTATCAATGAGCACCTTGAATCTGTAACAAGTTGATTGCTCACAGCAGAAAAAGAAATAACAGGCATAATCGAGAATCCAAAACATACAGTAATTCTTGAATTGTACAGCATCCCCAACAAAGAATATGATTCTCCATTTACACCAGGTGGGAAAATATATATGCTGTCCCCTGCACAATTTTATTACCAATTTTTTGTTGGGGGCACATTGAGACCAATCAAGATCAAATATTGGCTTCAGCCACAGGCACACCACTACCCCACCTTATCAATAACAAATGCTGATAACAAAGTGAAAATCACCAATGTAGAATTAGAGGATTTTACAGATCCCAATACATTAGAAACAGCCTATACTGAAGATGATGGCACTTTGGAATTTAAAATACAGATAGGGGACAAATTATATTTAGAAAATCCTGCAGTATCAGCTGCTGAACACCCTATAGTTGCAATATTCTTGTTTACATATTATGTCTAGAAAAATTATTGTTGATGAATTACACAGACAGGCCAGACATAATTTTAAGAGACTCCCAGTAGTCACAAAGGGCATAGATGATTTATGGCAAAGCGACTTGATTGAGTTGTCAAGTGGACAGTTGAAAAACTTAGACAAAATCAACAAGGGCTACAAGTATCTACTCACTGTAATAGACACATTTTCAAAATTTGCCTGGGCTGTGCCACTCAAATCCAAGACTGGAAAATGTGTTACAGAAGCTTTTAGAACAATCATCAATCAGAGTGGAAGATCCCCGCGCTATTTGCAAACAGATAATGGCAAAGAATTTTATAATTCAGTGTTTCAACAATTTATTAAAAGCCAGGCAATACAACATTATTCGAGTTACAGTGACCTCAACGCCTCAATTGTAGAGAGATTCAACAGAACCTTAAAAAATCTTATGTATAAACAATTTACACTTCAGGGTAATTATAAATGGATTAATATTCTTCCAGAACTTCTACAAAAATATAACAATTCTGTCCATTCCACAATCAACATGAAACCCTCTGAAGTAACTTCATCTGATGAGAAAAAATTGATCAGCACTGTCTATTATCCTAGATACCAGCCAACAACAAGAAAGGCAAAATACAAGATTGGGGATCAAGTAAGAATCAGCAAATATAAGCACTTATTCAAGAGAGGCTTTACAAGAAACTGGAGCACTGAATTATTTACAGTGGTTCAAGTTAAACCCGGGACCCTTAACACTTATATAATAAAGAACCACCGAGGAGAAATTCTCAAAGGCAGGTTCTATGAACAAGAGCTCAGCAAAACTAAACAGCCTGACACATATCTCATAGAAAAAATTATCCGCAGAAAAGGCAAAAAGTTACTTGTCAAATGGCTAGGACTTCCAGAACACAGCTGGATCGATGCAAACAAAATAATAATATGAGCACCTGGGATGTTATAAAAAGGCTGCCAGAACCTGAACAACAGAATAAGAGAAATGGCAACTTGCTGCCTGATAATATTAGGTGTCTTATTGTTGGGCCATCTGCTTGTGGTAAAACTACACTAATGGTTGATAATTTTTTATTGGCACCCAACTGGTTAGACTGGAAAAACAGGCACTTGTATATCTTCTCTAAGAGCTTGGAACAATTAAAATATCAGCAGCTGATGAAGCTTTATGATGGATTGGATATTGCCACTTTTGAACCAGATGTTAAGCCACTTGATGAATGTCTCGATAATTCTGTTGTTGTGTTTGATGACATTATATTGGATAATCAAAACAAAGTTAGAAATTTCTTTACACAGGGCCGGCACAAAAACATTGATTGCTTCTACCTGGCACAGACTTTTTCTAAAATACCCAAGCAGCTGATCCGAGACAACAGCAATTTTATATGTGTATTTCATCAAGACCATACCAACCTCAAACACATACATGAAGAATATGTAGGTGGGGACCTGAGCTACAATGATTTTTCCAAGATTTGCAGCAAGTGCTGGAGCCAGGACAGTTATGGGTTTGTCACAATTGATATGACAAGAACACCTAATAGTGGCAAATACAGAAATAAAATCAACAATTTTCTAGACATTGAAACATATATAAATAAACATGAAAAGGCCAATCATTGATGATCTTAAGTTAAGAGATTATCTTGTAAAAAGATTTAAGGGATGGAAATCAGAGAACCGTGGAATTTATGAAAAACACAAACAAACAGAACAGCCTGTAATTGATGCTATTAATAATTTAGGTAAGAATATCAAAACTGTTACAGAGCAAAATCAAAATTTGCTCACAGAGCTTGTACCTGTAGCTGCTAGGAACATATTAGATTATCCATTCACCCCACTTTCCAGTATTCATACACCTAGTCCTCCTAGAAGAATTGAGGCTAGTCAGGATCCTATTGAATTGGGTCTTCTTGCTCAAAAATATTTAACCACACCTAAAGACAATAAAGATGAGGTTTTTGGCTTATATGCTGACACAGAGCTTGATGGGAGCATCATACATAGAATTGGCAATTTCAGAGTAACATTTATGGGAGATGATATAATTGTATATTCAGAATCTCGACTTGGAGAAAAAGGTGCTTTTGTTAAGTACACCGGAACACCTGGATTGTGGGAATTGATGACTAGGAAAAGGCCTGGCAGCTATACAGATCAAGATTATGAGGATTACAAAGAAATATTAATAAAATCAGATGCTCTATACCAGAACAATGATCCCACACAAAAAAGAGTCAAGTCGAGCAGTGGGGCAAAATACAACAATTTAATCAAGCCCATATGGTCACAGATCAAGACTGGAAGTGGAATCAAACAATACAACACCCTGCCTAAAGAATTTGTCTGGGTTGATGATGTCAGGAAACTTGTAGATAGGTTATTGGTGATAGCTGGGGAGGAAAATGCTGGGAACCACAATTTTTACAATGAAAAGGTTGGAATTATGGACATAATAAGCACAAAATTGTCTAATTTTATAGTGAATGACACTAAGGGGATTGGATATCTCATAAAAATTATTAATACTCTACCACCTAAATTTTGGAATATTTCTGAGGGTCGGGGCCTTGTTAATGACATTATAAACAAGCTGCCATTTGAACTACATATTCCAGGCTATCAGTATTGTGGTCCAGGCACAAAATTGGATCATAGATTAAACAGAGGTGATCCTGGTGTTAATCCCCTAGATGCTGCTTGTAGAGACCATGATATTGCATACAACACACATTCTGATCTTGACAAGAGACATGTTGCAGACAAGAAATTAGAAGAGGCTGCATTTGGCAGATTTGTAAGCAAAGATGCATCTTTAAGTGAAAAAATAGCAGCATTGGGGACCACCATAGCTATGAGCACCAAACAAAAATTGGGGTGGGGGCTGTGAATATGTATATAATAAACCTACAATGAAGGCCAAGGGTGTTATGTATCAAATACCTTATGCAGGTCTCAAATCTCTTAAAACTATTGACAGTCTTTTGACCAAAAAGCAGCGCAAGAAAAAAAATTCTTGTCTTGCCAAGGGTCATGGTATGAAATTGTTGCTTAGCACCCCCCAATTAAAAAAATTACAGCAATCAAGAAAAAAATCACATGTGGGGGGATTTATATTTACCATCCCTGCCATCTTAGCTGCTCTCGGGGCTGTGGGGAGCTTGGCTGGGGGTTCAGCTGCCATAGCAAAAACAGTAATAGATGCCAAGAAAAATAGGGCAGAATTAGATGAGCAGAAGCGCCATAACCTGGCAATGGAGAAAAAAGGCAAAGGTGTTAAGAGAGCCATGAATAAGTTTAAAAAAAACAAGAGCCGCTTACAAACCAAGATATTGAAGCTTTAATCAAGCCATTGGGCATCAAACATTTTAGAGGTGTGTACATGTCTGATTCTTTACCAGAACAACCACTCAACAAAGAGTGTGGCATTGTTAATTTGGATAAGTACAAAAATCAGGGCACTCACTGGATCTGTTATCTTAAATATTTAAAAGATGAGGCATTTGTGTTTGATTCATTTGGAGGTGCTCCACCTGAAAATTTAATAAAATATCTAAATTCAGCTAATCTTTATTACAATAATGCCCGTGTTCAAAACTTCAAAGATGTTAATTGCGGACATTTGTGTTTATCTGTTCTTAGATATATGTCTCAAATAAATAAACCATCAATTGAAGATTTTCAAAAAGCCTTGTGGTATCTGAAACATCATGGGGGTATTCCATCTCACCAGCCAAAATTCAATATTGAAACTCAAATTACATGATGACATTGTGTATCCCAAAACAATAGCTCTCAGAGCATTTTATGGCATGTACCTGATCCCTAATATTACACACCACAACAACAAAATTGCAGTAGGGGATGAAAAAATTGTCATCACTCCAGGGCAGTATAATCTATCCACTCTAAATGCTCAATTACCCAGAGGTGTAGTGTTAAGTCAAAATTCTGTCACTCACAGAGTAGAGATTGTATCTGCTACAGAAACAGTGGATCTGGGTACTATAGGAGAGCTGTTGGGCTTTGAGAACAACACAAAACTTGAACCAGGCATCAAACACACTGCTATGAACATACCTAAATTCTTGGCCATAGAAACTCTGAATATTCACTGTAATGTGGCTGAGGGTATGATCACCAAATCAAATGGCATAGGCACTCACAAACAAACAGGCATCATTGCAACATTCAAACCTAATTCTGAATTTATGGAGCCCATCATCTACAATCCATCCCCAACATTATATTTTCCTGTGTGCCATAATAGAATAGATTATATTGAATTGATGGTCACTAATGAAAAAGAAGAATTAGTTGATTTTGCTGGAGCCACAACAACTGCAATCATAGAGATTAATATTTAAATAAAAATACATACAATGGAAAATATTGAGAGTTATGAGCTACAATCATTCCCTCCAAACAGGAGGACATTTGCAAATTTAAATCAACCCAACACAGAGATTGAGGTTGATCTTGATGTAGGGGATGGATTTATACACCCCCACAGAGCAGATCTATACATCAAATTTGATGTTGTAAAGCTCGATGGAACAGATTATCCGGCAAATTCAAATATAAGACTTGTAGATAATTTTGTGCCCCATCTATTCTCTGAAATTGAGATCAGAAAGCATGGCGTTGTTATAAACAGAATAGATTATCCCGGCATTACCTCCACAGCTTTGGCCACACTAAAATTATCTAAAACCGAGGCTTCTTACTACAAAATAGGAGGATTCGAGGCTGGTGATAAGATATTATCTAAGAACCACACAGTGCTGTTCCCCATGCGCCTTTTGCCAGGATTCTTCTCAGATTACAAAGAAATTATGTGGAAGGGTGGGTTAAGAATTACATTTAGAAGAGCTGCAAATGATAACAATGCTTTGATGAGGTACAGTGCAATAAACCCTACAGGACAAGCTCTGCCTGATACCCTACCAGATGCAGGCAAATGCATTATTCAGACTATGGAGTTAAGAATCCCTGTTGTTGAATACGAGGCCAGTTATGCTCTTAAATACAAAGCAGATATAATAAAAAATCCACAGATTCCTCTACAATTTTATACATATCAATGCGTACAGAAGCCTGCATCTGGTACCTATTATGAGTTTGATGCTACAAATTCATTCTCCAGTATTCAATATGACATGCCTGATTTTGTAGTGGTACTGTTTCAGACTGGAAGACACAACAATCAGGAAAAAAATTCAAGTAAATTTGATAGCTGCAACATCAAGAACATATATCTTAAAAATGGCAGAAATGAGGTATTTCCTAGAGAGAATTACAATTTAGACATGTCCAAGGATGATTTCCTCAAATTATATGAGGCATTTACATCCTTCAAAAGAGTCACTACAGGCAATACTGACATGTATTACACACCTGATGAATTCAAAGCACAGAGACCCATGTTTGTAATCAATGCTTCAAAAAGAAAACAAGTTGTGGTGAATGACAGAACAAATATTAAAATTATCTGTGAATTCCATGAGGCTTTACCTGATGACACCATATGTAGTGTTATTCTCATAGGTGAAAAATCATATGTTTATGATGTAAGAAATGAGAGAGTCACGGAGCAATTCTAGAAGAATTGCATTGTTTTAATATTGGATATGCAAGTTGAGGCTGAGTTCCAATTAAACTTAAATTGGAAGTAAATATGTGTGTATATAGGTATGTATGTGTGTGTGTATTGGCTTAATTTCTGGTGTTGACAAGTTTATGGACAAAAATCTGGCTAATGCAATTTTTGTAAGTATAGGCAAAAAGCTCTTCCTTTCTGAGCAAAATTCTTGGATTAGAGGGGGTTCCACACTAGAGCAATGCTCATGTTGAGCTAAATTTAAGTGTAAACAAATCTGCTTGGGAGAGGCTCTTCCTTTCTGAGAAATTCCCGAGGGCATTTTTACAGAAATCTTGGATTAGAGGGGGTTCCACACTTGAGCAAAAAGCTCATATGGGCATGTTGAGCTAGGTTTAAGTGTAAGCAAATCTGCTGGAGGGGGGCTCTTCCTTTCTTGAGCTGGTTATAGCACCAAGCCCACTACTAAGACATGTTGTTTTTTTACTGTATGTTATTTATTTATACACCCCACCCAAATTTTTGTTTCGTGTTCATGGCCATGGTGGTGCCCAGTGCTGCAACTCGTTCACCCAGCGAAGCGTCTCTGCTGACGAATCTTTCGAAAGCGGCATGTTCCAATTTCTTGTCTGCTTCGTGACGTGCATCCAGATCCGTCTGCGTGGTGTTGTAGGCGATGTCGTGATCTTTGCATGCGGCGTCCAACGGATTCACACCCTTGTCTCCTCTCTCCAATCTTTTCTCGAGTTTGGTACCCGGTCCGCAGTACTGGTAGCCAGGTAAATGCATCTCGAAAGGTAACTTGTTGATGATGTCGTTCACGAGTCCCTTTCCTTCGGCCACGTTCCAGAATCTCGGAGGCAGCGTGTTGATGATTTTGATCAGGTAACCTATGCCCTTGTCGTCGTTCACGATGAAGTTGGAAATTTCGTGCTGATCATGTCCACGATGCCAACCTTCTCGTTGTAGAAATTACGATTACCTGCATTCTCTTCGCCGGCTATCACCAACAATCGGTCCACGAGCTTCCTCACGTCGTCCACCCAAACGAATTCTTTGGGTAACCTGTTGTAGCGTTTGACGCCGCTGCCTGTTTTGACCTGGTTCCAAATCGGTTTGATGAGATTTCTGTACTTCTCGCCGCTACTCGATTTCACCCTATTCTGCGAGGCGTCGTTGTTTTGGTACAAGGCATCCGTCATGATTAGAATTTCCTTGTAACTCTGGTAATCTTCGTCGGTGTAATCTTTCGGCTGCTTTTTGGCAACGAGTTCCCACAGTCCCACCGTACCCGGATACCTGGTCCAACTATCCTTCTCTCCTAAATTAACTTTAATGTCGTTGCCTTCGAAGGTCACCTTCGATTTTCCAATCTTCCACACCACACCGCCTTTGTTGGTTTCCATGCTGGGATACAATCCGAACACTTCATCCTTGTCGAACTTCCCCGTGCTCAGGTAGTCTCGTGCCAAAGGTCCCAACTCGATCTTATGCGAAGACGACGACGTGCTACCTATGGCTCGACGTCGTGGTACGTTCTTCAGTTCGAACGGCGTCGAAGGAATGCTCGAAATGGGCGTGGGTACAGCTTAACTTTTAGCTGCCAGTGGTACGAGTTCGTTGATCAAATTTTTATTTTGTTCCGTGACGCTTTTAATTTCTTTACCTAGACCGCTGATGGCATCGATCACAGGTTGATCTTGACGTTTCTTCTCTTCGTAGGATCCGCGATTCTCGGATTTCCAACCTTTGAAGCGCTTCACGAGGTATTCTCGCAACTTGAGATTTTCGTCTTCTTGAAATTGACGTTTTGACATTTTTCTATATACTTTGAAACGTTTCTGAAACGTCGAATTCTCAGCCTATACGTTCGGTTCTCGTAGTTTTCTGCTGTCACCCGCTTGAGACTATCCACTTTTTCTAACACTCACTTTTTGTTGTAATGGTTATTTTATATATGCTTGTCAGACGTTTGAAAAAAAAGAACGTTTTTTCAAATTTTATTTTTTAGATTCTCACGACCTTTGATTTTTTTTGGATTTTTTCTTCTTGTTGCAAATCTGAAATTGTCCTCTTGTTAGCCTTTGAGACGTCTAGATAAACGTTTATTTTATTCCTATATTTTCCATGGTTTGCTTTTCGAGTCATGTCAATGGTCACGAATCCGAAATCACCTTGGTTCCAACAGTGTGAGCAGAATTTAGAAAATAGATTGTAATTCATTTCAGCCCCCACGTAATCATCGTGTGCGTGTTTTAAATTGGTGTGGTCTTGTCGAAACAAACATATGAAGTTAGCATTGTCGCGTAGCAGTTGTTTCGGAACCTTGGAAAAAGTTTGTGCCAGGTAGAAACAATCCCATCCTTTGTGACGTCCTCGAGTGAAAAAATTACGAATCTCGTTTTGATTTTCCAAGATCATGTCGTCGAAGACCACAACGGAATTCTCGAGACAATCGTCCAGTGGAATGATTTCAGATGTGAAAGTTGCAATGCCCAGTCCCTCGTACAGTTTCATAAGTTGCTGGTATTTCGCTTGTTCGAGACTTTTCGAAAATATGTAGAGGTGTCTGTTTTCCCAGTCTAACCAATTGGGTGCGAGGATAAAACTATCAATGAGCAGTGTCGTCTTTCCGCACCCCGAAGGTCCTACGATTAGACATCGTATGCTGTCGGGGAGCAATTCGCCGTTCCTTTTCTTCGTTTGACTTTCCGAATCAGGTAAACGTTTCACGACATTCCACGTACTCATAGAATCACTTCGTTTGAATCGATCCAACTTGTTTCCGGAAGTCCCAGCCATTTCACCAAAAGTTTGTCACCTTTCCTACGCAATACTTTCTCGATGAGGTACGTGTCGGGGTATTTAGTTTTAGAGAGTTCCTCCTCGTAGAAGCGCCCCAATAAAATTTCACCGCCACTGTCCTTTATTATATACGTGTGACGGTTCCCGGGTAAAACTCGAACCACGGTAAAAAGTACCGTGCTCCAGTTTCGTGTGAAACCCCTGTCGAACGTTCGCTTGAATTTACTGATCCTCACCTGGTCTCCAATTTTGTATTTAGCTTTTTTTGTCGTGGGTGTGTACTTTGGACAGTAAACGCTAGGAATTAATCGCTGCTCGTCAGACTTGGTAACGTCAGCTGGTTTCATGCCTATCGTTCTGTGCACCGTGTGATTATAGTCGTTAACGAGTTCCGGAAGAATGGTGACCCACTTGTAGCTTCCCTGATGCGTGAAGCGTGACCACATGCGCGATTTCAGAGTGCGATTAAATCTTTCCACGATGCTGGCCTTGACGTCACTGAAGGTCGAGTAATGTTGAACGTCGTGTTTCCGAATAAACTTTTGGAATACGGCATTGTAAAATTCCTTCCCCTTGTCCGTGTGCAGAAACCGAGGTCGTCTGCCGCCGCTTTCGCGAAAAATTGTCTTGAATGCTTCCGTGACGCACGTTCCTGTTTTCGCCTTCAAAGGTAGAGCCCATGCGAATTTCGAAAATGTGTCTATGACGGTGAGGAGCTACTTGTTGTCCTTGTTCAATTTATGTACATTTTTTAACTTGCCGCTGCTCATCTCGACGAGGTCGCTTTCCCAGAGGTCGTCGATGCCCTTGGTTACCACCGCCAAACGTTCTTAGTTGCGGCGTGCAGGTTTATGCAATTCTTCGACGATGGCTTGCCTAGACATTTTTTTTAGAGATTACGTTTGAAGAGAAGCACCAGCGTGATGGGATTCAAAGAGGGTGGCACCTCGCTCGTGTTTTGAATGATCAGCTTATCGCCGTCACTCACGTCGAAAACGGTAAGATCTTCGTCTTCGTGTATTTCATATATGTTGCGCGTTTCGTTCCAACGTGCCAGAGGAATGTTTCCTGCTTTCTGGACACCACGATTCGATATCAAAGTCATGGTGGGAACGCTAGCTTTTCTGCCGTGAGACCAGTACGAAAATTCGTTTATCTGAATCGTGCCATCGAGGAGAAACTTGTAGTACGGATGATAAGGATGTAACATGTACAGTTTGTTACCTTCGACGAACGTGGAGATTCTCTGTTGATTGGGTACGCTGTTGATTTCGATGGCTTGCAAGGTGAACAATTTGGTTAATTTAGTGTCGACGCCGAACAGATTACTGTGAACGTGTCCGAGTTTATTTTCGATGGGCAGCAAATGCTCGACTATGGTATCCGTTACGGCAGAAAATGACGGTTTGATTTTCACTTCCACGTTCAACTGCTTGTAGATTTCGTTGAGTTCTTGCAACTTGGCACCGAAAGAGGCCAGCGTCGATTCCTGCGAGGATTCCAGCACTCCAACTTGATCTCTGATGTTGACGACAATGTTCTGAAGGTTCTCGACTTGATTCAATTTCGAGCTTTTCTCGGTAAGATCGTTCACGATGCTTCGCATCTCTGTATACTGCGCGTGAAGGTCGGCGACGCTCTGCGAAGTGGGCAGCGTCGACACCAGCGAAGCAAGTTCGTCTCGAATCTGTTCCACGTTCGCCGTTTCCGTTTCTAGTCGTTTCAGCATTCGAGATATGTTCCTTTTCAAAGCGTGTAATTCTTTGGAGGTGGGGAGATTGGCCACCCTACTCTCGAGATCGCTCAATGAACTTTTGACGTCGCTCGAATCGGATAGTGCCGTCACCGCTGTTTTCAATTTTTCCAAATCTTCGCTCGAAGGCACGCTCGTCCGTAACGATTCCAAGTCACCCTGTATGTTGTCGAGTACGTGATGAAAATGAGCGAGATTGGATTCGACGTTCAAATTTTCTAAATATTCGATCTTCTGCTGAACCGTGCTTAACGTGTCCTGAATGCTCGTCAACGCGTTCGCTTGAACGTGAATATTTTTAATTTCTTCGTTGATCAACTCCAGAGACGCCTGAAGCGTTTGAATGTGTTCGAAATCTTGATAAGCCTCCAATTGAATTTTTATGTTCGCGACGCTTTTACCGATGACCTGCAGTTCGTCTGACGATGGTAGGTTTGTCATTGTATCTTCCAAAGTCTGTATCTTGGATTTAATTTCTTCCAACGTGCTGGTGAATTCTTCTTGTACTTTGGAAACGACGACATGCAAGCGTTCTACATCAATATCATTCACGACGGTTTGAAGTTCAGAGAAATTCTTTTCGATTGCGGAAGTTCGTTCTTCGATTTCGAGTTTCAATTTTTCCAAATCTTCATTTTTCGATTGAAATTGCTGTAATTTGGCCAAATCATTTTGAAGCGAATCCACGCTCAACTGTATATTTTGAACGTTGTCGTAAGAAGGTACGTCGACATAATTTTTTATGAGCGTTTTCAGTTCGGAATCGATTTTCAGAATGGGGTCGAGACATTGCGTTTGGAGCGTAGCGATTTCCGACTCTAAACTTTTGTTTAAGGTCTCCTGCAAAGCGATCAAATCGCTCCTCAACTTCTTAACACGAATATCCAACATGAGAATCTCTTCTGCGTGGTCTACACGCTTGGTGTTGCTGAAAATGTCGTTAGGCATTTTGGTTAACGGTTATTTATTATAGGATAGACGATTCGTAATTCTACGAAGAGAGGAATGAGTTTGTCGTAATCTCCGAGGAGTTCCATGTAAAGATAATCTCCTGCAGACACATCGTACGCCATGTTAGAAAGTACCTTGTCGTGTTTCATTCGAAAAATGTTCTTGCCGGTAGAAATTTTGATTTCGCCTGCGTTCTCCGGATTCACGGTGATTTGAAGTTTCCCACCGATCGGAATTTCGTAAAAATGTAAATTGTTATTGAAGACTTAAAACATCTTGCCCACATCGTCATTCAATTTCGTCCAAATACTGTTGAGGTGTACAATTAATAGACCATTGAGTTTAGATAACACGGAAGGTAAGAGGTTATTGGAATTTGGTGGTGCAGTGTCCATGATGGTCTGTTTCCGGAAACCAAAAAGATTCATTGTCCTTGTTAGTTATTTAAATTTCAAGACAAGATTTTCCTCTGCGGCGATGCAATTCAAAAGGCTCGAACATGTAATTATGTCATTAAATCACGATGAAGAAGAAAAAAGTAAGAGTTGAATTTAATGAGCCTCGTTTAGAGCGGGCTTAACGACATAATAACAACTTTCAACTTTTCATCGCCCGAGGGCCCCTCTTTTCCTCCGTATGTTTTTGAAGAATGGCAAAAGACACAGCGGACTTCATGGCTATGGGGTTACAGTTAACACACGTCACATTTATCGCTTCCATTGCAGTGGCCCCACTCTTTCGTGTGGATTTGACAATCGAGAACACGTAACTTGTTGTCTCTGGCATCCAATGCGACCTTGGTTACGCGCGTCGTATATAGTTCGTGTAATTTATTCGCAATGCGATGATCTGTGCTGAGTTTTCTTTTACCTTGAAACAGGCATTATTTGTAGTCTTTCATGCTAAATTTGCTGGTACTTATTTTTCCTACCCCTTTCGCTTTCTTGATCTCTTTTTCTTCTGCAATCTTGACGCAGTACATTTTGGCACGAAGCCCCGCAAATTCGCTGATGTAATTACCAGCCGCTTCGTCTTTGAACTTTCCTATGGTCATTTTATTTTCTGTCGAATGCAAGTGATGGCCTGATGGTAAGTTGCTAAAATAAAAAAGAAGCTTCATCTTAGTCAGATCATTTTCGAGGCTTGGTGTTTGGATTAGAAAAATGAAGCTATCCGTGTCAATGTAACATATTTGGATGTTATCTCCATAAAAAGGTTGAAACTGATCGTAGTACGATTGGTACATGTGCAATTTAGAGAGTTCAAGGACTGTGGCACCTATGGCAATCGGCTTGTTTAGCATCACTTGCTTCTTGTTCTTCTCGACGAATACCAGATTCTCGTCGAAAATGGTGAAGTTTTTGAAGTAGGGGGACGCGACAATTTTCTCGAATTTCTTTTCGTCCGTGACCAACGTTGCGTCGATGTAATTACGCACGTTCTATATCGTCTTGCATTAGATGGCGTTATTGAATAGTTTGTACAGATCCTTGTCTGCAGGCGATGTCGATTGCGCTCTGCGTTGCGTGTTCTCGGCTATGTAGGGTTCGAGCCACTTGCTCTGTCGGAACTTCAATCCTCTATGTACTTTCTTCAGCTGCAAACCGTGACTCACGTAAAATTGGAGGAGTCGGTAGTGCAGAACGTAATTCCGCTTGTTCTCCATGCTTAGTATTAGTTTTGGCTCCGATCCTCCAGGTGGCTTCTCTTTGGTGGGGGCCAGGGCCAATCCGTGATGTTTCTCGTGAAGCGTTTCGGGATAATCGAGATCCACTTCCAAGAAACAGCCCCATTCGTTATTTTCGCTCCAGTTGAGAAAATCCTCGCAGGAGAGTTCCTCTTCGGTCATCCACGCGTAGTCGCTGATGGGAAGACACTGGGACATGGAGTGGCCATACAAGTTGTTGACATCCCAGTAGACGATGTAGGTGTTGGGCTTCGATGCATCGTAACCAGGCGTATGAGGATTATTTGCCTGTGCATGGCGTCGAGGACATTGGACGATGCCACCGCGTATCGCACTCTCCATGAAGACATACTGTTCCTTCTCTGCGATGAGCTCCAGTTCCACGTTGGTGTATTTCATCATCGATTCCCAAGTCAATCCCGGCGTCGTGAAGAAATACGCAGGATCCAACTTGTAGATCGAGATGCATCTCTTGCGAAACGATTCGAAAATGTCCATGAGAAGTGTCACGTCTAATTTAAGATACAGATCGTGATAATCACGAAAAGTTTGGCAATTGAAGGCCGTCCACACACTACGAGCGTGTTCGTAGTCCTCTTCGGAACAGACGTCCTCCGTGAGATGAGAATAAAATGCCTCCCGGGGTGGAAGTTCCGTCTCGTCAAATTTGTCGAAATCGTTGACGTACTCGTAGGGGTAGACGCCCTTGCGACGCAACAGATTCAAATTCTCATCTCTCCCCGAAAAACATTTTTGCTTGGTGGCCACAAGATCTTCGTCGCCAAGTTGAGCTGCAAGGGTGGCCAGGCTGGAGGACAGGAAATTGTAAGAGTCCAGGATTCTAACTTCCACACTTCCTCCTTCTTCGAGAGGGATCCACACTCTCACTGCAATATACTTCTCGCTCGTTCTCGGAATGATCCTGATTCGGGTCGTAATATTGTAGAGCTCTTTGACGAACAGATGCGTATCGTATTTTTCCGTGTAATGCAGAAACACGGCAACGAAATGCGACTCCTTAATTTTAAGATTGCAGGAATTACAGATCGTGCTCAGGAATAATCCATTCTGGTGGTCATGGTGTACGACCTTGTGATTTTCGGGGGTGAAAGCCTGGTTACACTCCGCGCATCTTGTCGCCGTGTCATGTCTCCGCTGTTGTTCCGTCGTGAGAGCAGGTGGAGAAACGTAAGAGCCTTTCAGGCTGGGTGCAAGTTCTCTTGCGCATTCCGCTATCTTCTTAACAAAATGTTTTGCCGCATCGGGTCCGCAATACAAGATGACATCATTTAATTTTTCTCCGTAAATGGAGAAACTGCAAGGCTCGTGGTGAAAAATTTGGATTGTGCTTGAGGTAGAGGGATCAGGGTCGCAAGACGTCATGGGAACTTGGAAGCTTTCAAAGTCGGCATAAAGGACGACGGGATGGTGGAGAAGAGCCTGGTGTTTGTGAAATTTCATCTTGGTTCCGGGTTCCGGCATGACATCTTCGGGTTCTGCATTCACGGAGCCAAAACACTTGTGCTGGTCTCTCATCTTCTTTCACACGCGAAAAATTCTCAAGCATCGATCGCAAATTTCGATCTTATCGTGATCCTTGGTGATCTGTCTTCCTACTAATCGTGAGAAATTCCGTATCAAACTGTAACGGCCATCTACAAGCAAGAGTCGAATTACATTATTCTGGCTTCTCGCAGGTCTTAACACACGAATATTGCCGGAATCGTCAACCCCAAACACAGAAATATCGATATCTTCTCCTTTTTCCTCTCTATAGTTTTTTTCAAATTGATTGATCTTATTCAGGGGCACAGGATAGGAAATTCCTCTCATCATATTCTCGTATCTCCCCTCATATCCTCTGTTATTGGACAGACGTTGGGGGTTATTATTAGCTGGGTGTAATGCGGCGATGACAGACCATAGGAAACTCTTCGCATCATTACTTTCTATGTTCAACACGGCTTTTTTTTTTAATGTCTCGTGCAACATTTTTTTGTTTTTGATCGCTGCGTAACGGTTTGAAATTGCAGACTCGAAGTTCTAACATGTGGCTGCGACCGCAAAGACTCCATCCACTTCCGCGACCTTCAAAGTCTTCTTGTTTTTGTGTCAGGTGCTCAAATAGCCGTGTCACTATCTCGTCAAGATCCTCGTGATTGCCCTCATGTAAGCCTTCACACCCTACGTAAAAGCTGAAAGTGCTTGTCTTGGACGAGACAACTTTCTCATACAGCAGGGTCAAGACGAGATGAATTTTAATTGCAACATTAACGAGGCAATCCCGTAATTGTTGGACTACCAGAGATTTCACATTGTCGAGGAAGGTGCTCGAGTCACATTTTTCATCACCTCCAGATTTATACATCATGATGCGTGCACTTTTATTCAAAGCACCGCCTTCATGCGCATCAATGCGAGATTTCTTTGCCGGAGGGACGACATCATGTTCCGGTAGACGACATTTTTTCAAATGCCTAGCAATATTAGGTTTCGAAATTAATTTTCCACAGTTGCGACATGCCACTTTCCCGCAAAGACCGGAGGGACCTGCTTGCGGTTCCATATTTCTCTGTTATTTATATATACAGAGACATTTTTGGGGGGGTTGTGGTGGTGGTAGGGGAAAGCGCACTGAAACAGAAGGAAAAAAAAGTTGAAAAATGCTAGACATTTTTTTCCTTCCATATATATATATATATATTAGATGCGAACAGTATGTATGTATGTGTGTGTGTGTGTGTGTGTGTGTGTGTGTGTGTGTGTGTGTGTGCACTGTTGTAGGAGGTAAAAAAATATGCGACATGTAAGTGTGTGTCAATTTTTATGACTCCTCTGAATATGTGTGTGTCAGACGCAAAACAAAATATAAGTATATCATGAAAAAATAAAAACTTACCTTTCAAGAGAGATAGAGAGACTTCAAAAAAATAAAACTTGTAGCTCACTAAAAAAACTTCCACGATGATATGTATGTATGTATACTGCCAGACAAACAAATTAAAGAATACTGAACTGCCACGATTGACGTTCACCTTTCAAGAGAGATAGAGAGACTTCAAAATAAAACTTGTAGCTCACTAAAACTTCCACGATGATATGTATGTATACTGCCAGACAAACAAATTAAAGAATACTGAACTGCCACGATTGACGTTCACTATGATAATGATGTACAAAAGAAGAAACTGGTACGTTATATAGGAACCCCCCCACCCCACGCGACCCCCCCCCCCTTTGGTGAAAACACAATGAGCGCTATAGTCAATGTCCTAGAAAATAAAACCCCCGTTGACCGATTCACTCATACGTGTTGCCCTGGTACAA
Organism: Lepisma saccharinum; assembly: GCF_977018435.1. Classification (NCBI taxonomy): domain Eukaryota; kingdom Metazoa; phylum Arthropoda; class Insecta; order Zygentoma; family Lepismatidae; genus Lepisma; species Lepisma saccharinum. The sequence goes on along the minus strand of NC_139237.1, from coordinate 46,930,904 downwards.
ACGAACAATGCTATACTTTTTTTTCAACAAAAGACTTTTCGATGCGCACAATATCCTGTGGGGGATAAATAGCAATGAACGGGCGTTGACAGTTCCACCCATGCATGTTGTCGATCATTTCCTCGGCCTCTTCCACGCCCCGTCAGGGTGTGGTGTGTGAAACGGGCGACCCCCAGCTCTGCGAGAACCAGCACAAAACTCAACTATGCCTGAAACGAAACGGTGGACGTTTCGTTTCGTGCTTGTAATTCCATAAAAATAATATGCGAAAAGATTGAAAAATTCCACGTGCAACAATGCAGCTTTTTTGTTGGTCGAGCATAATGTGGATAGATAAATTTCCAAAGCGGAAGATGCTGCTGTGCTCGCTTCCACCGCATCCGCTTCTGATTCGATTGTTATCGGGGATGTGGTGGATTCTTCATTCATGACCGTGGAGGCGGAAAAAAAATAGATCCGCTTAGGGTGGAAGCGGATGCAAGCTGAATGGGTTCGGGGAGTTGTCGTTGTTTGTTGCGGCGGCGGGGTTTCCGAGGTGGGGTCGTCCGCTGCGGAAGCGGGTAGCATGGGCAGTACGGTGATTATTTCTTGCGCCCTCGAAAAAATAACGTTGTTTCCCAATCGAGCACACGCGCTTGCAAGAAAAGACAAAAAACTTGCGAGCGAAATTTGCGAAATCGTTCCAATATGCGGGCGCGGAGCAGAAAAAGCAAGTGATGTGTTTCGAAGCCACGACGAACGTTGGATTTCCGCACCACCACCACCACCTGCACATGTCGCCGCCTCTAAAATTGCGTCGTTGTACGATGTTAGTTTCGGAAACGCTTGCAATATACTTTGCACGTTGCGCGAAAACAACAATTCCATCTCGGACGAAATAATTGTTTCTTGCCGTGCAAGCTCCGGAATGGTTAACGTTTGGGGTGATGCTCTCATCGAATCGAAAATCGATTTCAATTTTTCCGCACCACACTCTCGAATGACATTCGATAATTTCGAACGTTTTTTTTGCAGAAATTTTTTTGGATTGGTTTGAAAAAGCGTTTGGTCCGTAATAAAAATATTACATTGAGCGATGAAACACAATTTCTCCACGGGAACCGAAAAAGATTCAGTTCTACCGAGCGTCGCTATCCACGCAAACATCAGAAATTGCACGAATGCTTTTGGGGGGCTTCGCATAGGATTATTAATTTATTTTTCATGGAATAATCTACGTAAGATTCCAGCATCGAGAACGAACAACGTTGATTGAATTTTTGGCAACATTCGCAATACAAATCTAAACTCGTGATTATTTCGCCACCACGCACCCTGGCGAGGTTATAGGGGCCAGGAATCCTAAAAAACAACAATTATTATTTGTTTGTTTGCGTCACAATACAGAAATAATAAGAGGCACGCGCGCGCGTGTGTGGCACATCGTTCCCCCGAGAGGTTTACAAAGGTCACGATATATAAACATTGGTCCCGGACTTGGAAAATTACGATAAGGTGCATTCATCCTTGAAGGATGAGAGGATGAGAGAGTGCATTTCACTCATCACTGCTTTTCTGCGCTGTGAAACATCGTCAGCGCAATAAATGAGGCGCGGAACGTGGAGAGAAAGTGAGTTTTTGAGGTTTTGGTGGTCGTGGGGTCAAGAAATCAGGGTTGTGCTAGAAGGCATATTTGTGACACTACTTTTACTATACCGTAGCTAAGAAATGCTGATTAAAATGACAGAAATATATTAATGTTGCAACAAAGTTATCGTTGAGAAATCACATCTTGTAACTTGGATAACTAGAAAAGTATTAAAAGAAAGTTTGAACATTGTAATTTTTGAATTCATTGAAACGTGATGAAAAATGTGAGAAGATTTTTATTAGATTCTTGTGTTTACAGTCAAAAATACAATTAACACCTGTTATTGTAAAATATTCTGGCTGCGAATATGAGAGTTGTAGAAAGGTTCCCAATATAGCTATTTCGTTCTTTGATTTATTGGGCTGCTTTAAAATAGAATTCGCGAAGGCAACGAGAGCAAGTGAAATATTCATTCGAGAATTAGACTGCAACAATCACTAGCAGAGTTGTCTGTTTCCATTCGAATCGTGCCCGCGACAAAAGCAAGTTCCGAGCGACCCAGCTGACCGCTGGTGCCAAAGTGTCGGGAATCTTCTCAAGCAGACCTTCAGTGAGCACACAGGCAATGAATTCGTTTTCTAACTGACACGTATACATACAAGACCAAGGACGTGACCGGGGATGGAGGATTGGGACAAAATATACTTTGTTCAATTTGGACCAAATTTTCTGTTTTTACCATATATTTAGTAACAATTGATTTGCTCGCTCACACTCTAAACATTTGTTTCTATGACCCGAAACTCAAGGTTATGCTTATTACTTCAAAATTGCTATTACAAAATTGTTAATTTGACTTCACGTAATGGAAGTTTTCAGTTTTCAATGTAACGCAGGTGCTCTGCATAGCCATGGAGTCCAACAGCCTTTTGAAGACCAAAGCCTATCAATGGGTTCTTCGTTGAGCTCATTGAGTCCCATCGCAGCTGTTATCAGACTTTCTCAATAGCTGCCAGATCGTTCTTATTAAGTTTTCCGAACTATATTCATTCTTTTGAGTCATCACCCAAATTTTGGAGCTCAGACCAGAGTTCGAACCCGGGACCGCGGATAATAAGCGGGAGACATTTCATGGTAAGAGTATGATAATTGCAATGGAATGAGAGCCCCGAAGCTAGATATTTTGGCGTCCTAGTAGTAGGGTGACCATAATATTTTGGCCCAAAAACGGGACATTCCAAGATCAGTTTACCTCCTCCCCTCCTGAAAAATCAGTTAGGCCTAATTATAAAATTATTGTTATAATTATATTATCGTTATTATTATTTGAAATATGAACTGTCGTTTTTATAATCTCGGGGTGACTTACACGGTATTTCTGGTTCCTTCTTATCAACCTTTGATGTTAGCCCTACGATAAAGTTGAGGAATGCAAGAAGTATTTATCAGAACAATCAATCTTCTTGAGAGCAGCTATCTTTTTTCATAAACCGTTTATAAATCTCCTTGAAAACCTTACCCCACACATCTGAAGCGAGATTTGCCATTTGAGTTTCTGGTTTGTGCCTTGTACCAAGTCCCTATTGAAACTGCATGTACGCTTCTTGGGCATGCTTATGCACTGCTCTACAAATAACGGAACGCACGCAAAACAATACAACTTTTTTTTAGCATGAAATGTCTCAACTTTATACTTGGTTTTCAAACTAAGACCTACACTTTTATAAAACGGGACAAATAGAGTTTTTAAATAATATCGAAGGGAAGACCGGGACACGCCTTTCAAACGGGGCGTACGGTCTGCCTATATAAATGACAACATCACTAAGGACCTAATGAGTGAACTGTTGAAAACAAGAGCGTGTCAAACAGCACGGTGCATTAAAATCGAGAGGTTAGGTTACGATGAAATGTTTCACGCAGAATGAAGCAACAACTGTCTACAATTTATCACCACCGAAACTTAAATCTTGATGGTTATTTATATCTCGAGGGTAGCAGCTTCGATGACGTCAGTGTTCATTTAATGACGAGTAGATAAATGGTTACTACGAAGTCAACGGTTGTGAACTCGATTTACTTGTCGCCCGGTGTCCAATGTTCCGAATTCTGGACTGGGCATGGATGTGAGTGTCACGTCATCAACTTCATCCTCATCGTCGGTATTAGTCAAAAGTGGCAGAAAAGTGAAGTAAAATAATAAAAATGAATAAAAGTTGAGTCAGGTCTAACGACCTGAGAGTTTCTGTGTGTGTTGAATCCATGCATCATTGAACTCCTCCTTTAAGAGGCAGATCTTCAAAGTAATCAACTAGGATCTTTCAAAAGTTCAATACCTGCTCAGGATAAGAAGACCGTTCTAAATCATACTTTGGATGGAAAGCCACAGCAGTAACAATCCTTCTCATAGGCGTGCGCACGGAGTGCAAGGGAGACATTTCAATATGTGTGTATTGTCCATCATCAGAAAAAATCACATAAGCACAAGAAGACCAATACAATTCACTAAAGCAAAAAAAAAAAAAAAAAAAAAAAATGAAGAAAACAATTTCGTGGTTGGTCGACACGTGAGCGTCAAGTTAACATAGACAATGTGTTTACAGGATAACGGCACAGCTCCTAATGACGAAAGGAAATGCTCCACCCCAGTGGCGGCGATTGGGTTCCAAAACCGGGGGGGCAAAGACAATATTTCCCTTTGAAGATAAGGTTTAGCACAGTGCAAGCGCAAAAGTGACGAAAAACAGGGGGCAAGTGGCCCCCCTAATCGCCACCACTGCTCCACCATATTATGACCCCCCTCCGGCCCGTGACCAAACACAAGACTTTCGAATTTTACAACAGATATATAAGCACATAAATTTCAATGTTAGAGCAACGCTAACAAGTAGACCAACGCCAGGTTAACAAACATGAAGCAATTTTTAATATTTTGGTGGCTCCGTCACTCGGCCCTTACATACGCGGACTATGCATTCGGTGATTTATTTACATACGAAATGTAATATTTTCAAACTTGTTTCGTTCTTGATAAGTCGGCCCCCGTGGTGGAGTGGTTAGCACATCACGCTACGACACCAGGGGCCCCGGGTTCAATCCCGGCCTTGGCCTGGATGTTTGTGAGTGTCCATTCATCAATTTCATCATATCATCACTCAATCCCATCTTCGCAAATTAGCAAAAAGTGGCACAAGAAGCGAATTAGAATAAAGCTAATAAATCAATCAATCGTTCCTTATAATTCGACATTGATTTCAGCAATATCAATTTCCAACGATGTGGTTTGTCCTGCAATTATCAGGCAAGTTATATTCACGAAATCTATTGTTTCGAGATGTTACAGTCACCTAATGCTTCCAAATTAGTTTGTGTGAGATAATTTCTCCCCCAATTTATGTTATTAAAGCTTTTACATGCCTGTGATTTGGCATAAGCAAGTGGACAAACTTAAAAAAAACTACGATAAAAACTCACATTTTAAAATTAATATACGATAGGTAAAATGGCTTTTTCTAGCCTCGTTGTAACACTGTATGGCATAACCAAATACTTTTGATTGTGAACTCTAATAATGTCTTCAGTAATGTTTGAACTTTGTTCGGCAACACGTAACGAAGTGTTTTTCGCAAGGTTTTTTTAGTAAGGCCGTATAAACAGCATTTGGATAAATTTTCAGAAAAATGATAAAAAGCATCTGTCTGTACTATATGTCATTCGTTTTTCTCTATATTTGCTCTGAAAGACCTCCAGGGACTGCACCTGCACCCTGGCGCTGACTCTAACTGACAGTCATCTTGAAACGTGCATAGGGGCAATGCGTTTTCAAGCCGTTTATATTGATGGTGCACTGGTAATGCTGTCACCTTTTTATCAAGTGTGCCGAATTCATGTCCGGTGGAGGCATTAGATTAGATTAGATTTGAACGAATTCTCTTCATTCTCGGGACTTAAATCAACTCGTTAATTATTTCCATCAGTATTCACCCACCATTCACTTACTCTGTACGCATTTCTGTGCGGAATTTACTTCCAATTCCAAGTTTCCCTTTAGTGCACCGCCCTGCGTAACGAAGTGGGTAGCACGCCACGAGTTCTTAGTTCGATTCCCGACCTGGAAATTGGGGTTCTTTGTGAGAGTCTCTTCTTCAATTTCATCACTCATTATTTTATTAGCCAGAAGTAGCAGATAAGCGTAGTAAAATAAACTCAATCAATCATTGAATCAAACTTTTCAAGAGCCTCTAATCAGGTAGTTCTCAACCTTTTTCAGTTCGGGACCCACCCTGAAGAATATTACACTTCACGGGACCCACAAGTATGGGTGCTGGCAGAATTACTTGATGGGGTGTGCACCCAGTTTATAATAGTACGTGTTTTTGCTAACATCGAGTAATTTCGAAGCCCTCTTTTACGCTTGCTTAAACAAATTTCACATACTTCATTCTAGAAAAGTGCCATACATATATAATTTTAAAAGCTGAAATTGAGAGATGCCGGTGAAAAGCAATGGTAGGGTGAGCATAACAGAAAAGTAGAGCTTAGACTACGAACAACACGGGTTGAATTTAAAATATTGAAACAATATATACTAGTATTTTAAATGTAATGGTTTTGTAAGACAGTAAGTTAATTCTCATGCCCAACTTCGGGACCCAGCTGTGGGTCGCGCCCCATAGGTTGAGAAAAGATGCGATCCAATGCCTTATTCCCCCTAGCATTTGAGTCGGACAGAAACAAGTTTGGGAACAATGCTTCTGCAAGCTGTGTCAGTGTATGGCGCCTCGAAGTCTGGAGAAGGGTCGGCGAAGGGTAGGAATCAAGGAAGGAAAAAGATAACGTTTGCTTCCACAAATTAAACTTGCAATAGCATAATTTTACTTGGATTCTCTTATTTTAAGTTTGCAGCTGCAGCAGCAGGCAAGTTGTCCATCACTATGTTTATAACTATGCCATATGCAATACAAAATTTGAGGATTGAAAGAAAATCGCTAAGGAGACCGAGGACAACGGTAGAATATAAAATAACATGGCGTACTTCGCGACAACATAAAGGGCATAAGGTGTATACAACCTCTCGCCTCACAGAAAGCAAGTTCAAGAGAAGTACAATCAATAAACGATTTTTCAAACCCATATATTTTATCTTCGTATGGTTTTTATGGGTATGTCCAATGATACTTTGTCCCTAAAATACACACCCTTCTGTCTCCTTATCTTTCCTGTTGTATTTTCTGGTACAATGGAAATATTACGGGCGGTTTCCTTAACTTCATATTTAGCATGGACCCTGCAGTACGTGCTCAAGACACTCGATCCAAATAATGTTTGCGATTAACTGAAAGTAAGCGAATGAAATATATCTAATCAAACCGATCAATATAAGCAATTTTATTGTCATACGTACATTCACTAAAGTTCCAACCAGCCACGTTGATACCATATCAAAACTTACCTTGCAACCTCCCACTGTTAGCCAGAGGTAAGCGGGTTCAACGCTGGTTAGGCACAGACGACTCATTGTGTTTGTGCGATTTTCACGCCATTACTTCATCATTCTACGGTGAAAAGCAACGTAAAATATCCAAAATGGGACACAGAAATAGACGAAACTCCCCATTAAGCGTAAAATAGCCTATGCAATTTAAATTTAGTCATGGGCGGATTAACTGGGAAATGAGATACTTTCGCCTGAAACGTCTCAAAATGTTATTATAAATTGGTGGCCGAGTGACATTAAGAAAATATCCGCTCTTGTACCTCCATCGGAGTAGAGGTCGGTGATCCTCTATGACTAGGGAACAACATTCTTCTATATAGTTCACTTTGTTCACAGATATGTTGATCGAGACTGGATCACGAGGAGAGGGGGGTGCTGGCATGCCTACAATATCTTGTTTACAAATTTTTAACTGTAAATATTTTAATGAAATGAAAAAAAATACACTGTTCTCTAGAGCTGTTCCCTACCAATGTTTCTAAATTTCTTTTGTTCATAAAATAATTTAATGTATGCATGGAAGGGAAATTCACTTAGTAGGCCTAGCAGTAACGCATATTTTCCTTGAAACTTTTGCACAAAAATAAAAAAATGTATCTTGTTACATACATTTTGTTCAAACTAGTAGATCATCTTTAAAAAAGAAATAACATATATATTTAATATTTGGCCGATAGGCATGCTTTGAAGAAAACATATTGAACATTCATGGGAACTCATTGTATTAGGTTGGAAGTATGCAGTAGATATATTTTGAGTTTCCATTTTATGTTTTTCTGTATACCAGCGGTTTCTGTTGGTTAGGCCCTCAATTAATTTTAAAATACAATGTTTAGTATGTTAAATATAAAAGTAAATAATTGTGTCGTAGTAAGACGTCATAATTTGGTTAACGCAATTTTGTAATCTGTTCCTGTGGCTATTGACTAACCTTAAAATTTTCAGTTCCGGTTGCTTGGTAATGTGACTTATTGAATTGATGGTTGACGCAAGTTGATTTAAAATGTATGTTTTTGTTGGTGTAATCAAGAAGAGATTGTTAAAATTAATGTAACTTTATCTAGAACTATAATTTTATTTGTGAGTGCAGATTGTGTGGAATTAATTTCAGATAAATTTATATGGAGTCCTGAGTGTGAGTTGAAGAAACTTTTTATGAAAACGCTAAGGTACATACCACGTCTGAGGTGGCCTCATAGTAGGATGGAACGTCTTGTGTTCTCCACTAAGGATTATTAGTAAGTAACGGCTGTTCGTAAACTCCAGCCAACTCAGCGCAGATCTTACGAGTGGATTACGCAGACGTCACACGAAACGTCATGTTGACGTCACTAGCCAAGCTGTTCCACGCTGCAGTTTACAAACAGCATGGATTATGGCGTGGTGGATCGTCTCGTCTGCTTGACTCTTGAGCATGTTTAAAAGCAGTTGACTTTCTTTGGAAGTAGTATTAGTTGTAAATGGCACTAAATCTCACTTCTATATAAAGCTCGGCTACATTAATATAAATTAATAGAATCTTTTGAGAAGATTTAGAAATTGACACAAAAAATAACCGAAAAAAAGTGATCATACGTATGCCTACATATCAAAAATAATTATTTTGTAGTATTTTATTGGTTGGTGAATTTAGTTTAGTATACCGTGTGTTAACACCAACTTATAACGTTGAATTATGGTAAATTAAATGGTTTCAAAAATATTTATTTCATTACAGTTCAGATCAAAATCTACTTTTCATTGTTTTATACTCTTTTCTCTTCGGATACCAGTTTTTGCATATTTTTCCCATACATCTACGGAAAGAATGATAAGATAATATTAACTACATCTTTTCCTTCAGCTGCCTTTCTGACTTACGAAGGCATCAAATAAATGATTGCCGGCCATTGAAAGCTGTCGCGTCGTGCTTTCTGCTAGTTTTCGTCTGCAGTCAGTCAACTCAGTCGCATCGAGAACGGCTTACAAACCTTACGAGCCAAGTAAGCCGGATACGTCACCGTGACGTCACGGAACCGGAAGTGGGAGGCGGAGGCGGAGCTAGCCGTACTTGAATTGAGTTTACGTACAGATGTAGCCGGCTTCGTCTGACTTGGCTGGAGTTTACGAACAGCCGTGTATATTTAGTGATAAAGACCTGACACGTAATATGTTTCGTGCTGTGTATTTGGACACTCGAACGTGGAATTCCTGAATGTTTGAGTTGTAACAGATTTTGCTATTGGCAGTATGCATAATTAATTGAAAGCTTTAGACAAGCGGTAGAGAGAATGGAAATTTCATAATAAGTTACGTGTTGAGCTTCTGATAAGTTGAGTGCTGAAAGAACAAAATGAAGCTAGGAAATAATTTAAAGCAGAATCCTTTCTAGAAGGACGATTGGAAGACATTTTGAAACAGATTGCTGGTATACAGGGTAGCTAAAAAAAGCGTCACACTGTAAATTGTTTGCGACAACCATTCATTATGCCCAGCTCTTCGTGGATGTATCCGATTAAAATCGTGTGAAATGACATACGAACTTCTCTCCCTAGACATCACTTTGATCTCGATGCATTACCGATGCGCTAAAAACAATTTTAAGGCATTTTTCTAACACCTCGAAAAGGAGTAAATTGGTACAAGAATTCAGTCATAACATTTTACTGGTTCAAGATACGTCGAAAAATCCTTCCCCATTGTATTTCTCGTGAAATTCTAGCCTGATTTGAAATATCATATCACTCCCTTCCCATTTAAAATTCTGAAGTTGAATTCAAGATGGCGGACATCAAGATGGCCGCCGACAACACGGGTAGCGTCAATGTGGTTCCCCTTGGCTTGATAACGATTGGTCATCACCATTTCCATGTTGCGCGCTACAGTGGCCTTGTACCGGGGTTGTTAAGTGACTTTTTGAGCCACCCTGTATTATTGTCGTCGCGAAAGAAATTCAGTAACCTTACAGAAGCAGCCTTTTGTTGGGCTTGCAATATGTTTCTTTCATGTGAGCTTTGGAAACTAAAGATTCTTTTGATTGATTGAGTTGGTGTTTTAAGTCCACTTTATGCACAGTGAGGCTAATCGGGGATGGACCTACAGTTTAAAGTGGGATCCGAACCACTATGAGCCTCCACCGAGTATCGTACCCGGGACCCCATGATTACAAGGCGAGGAACTAAAGATTCACTTACACGACAGTATTATCTTGTAATTAATATTCTTTTTAGAACTTGAAAATTTCCATGCACCATTATATTTTTTATAAATCTTGGGAGATGTACAGTGGGATCCATGACCATTACCGTGCAAATTGTCCATCACCATGTTCGTGCACTTTATTCGACCCAGTAAGAGCTTAAAGTATTAAAAGAAAAATCAAAACAAGCTGTTGACACTTCTGCAGCAGCATACACAAAAATCCATCACCTAACAACACATAGAATGCACGAAAATAATTAATGAAAATAGTCATGGACATTTTGCACGGTAATACTCATGGATCCCACAGTACAACCACTTTGTTTGGTAGATGTATCATTTGGAGAACTACAATCCTCATATAAGGAGTACAACTTTCAGCTCGTGCAAGGAATATTAACTTAGTTTCAAAGTACCATACAGGGTGCGACAGGAACAATTAGACGATTTAAATTTGGCGCTATACCAACATCTTTGCAGGTAGCGTGGAGAAACAGAAATCCCTATGTAGAGCTGTTTAAAGCCTTTAGTCGTCATGCAGCGGTGATCGGTAGAGCATCGAGCGCTTGCTGTGGAGACGTTCTTTAGAAACATTGACAGTGCTACTGTATCGAAGCGTGTTTTTCGACGACATTTTCACATCGGAAGAATGGAAAGATTCTGACATGATAAACAATATTGAATTGGGTCACAATTTTAAACCTCATGTGAGATGTTTCGAACGGTTCTAGGGGTTAAGTGTAAGGCTATTAAATAGAGACGAGCAGAACGCAAAGGACTATGCTGAAATTCTTCTGCAACTCGACAAACACTTTACGTTTTCGTACAGTTCGAGGGCGACCAGCAAGCCTGTTGCTGGTAATTAATGCAGTAGTCTTAAATTGTGTAACCCAATTTAATATTGTTTGGCGTCTCGGAATCTTTCCATTCCTTGCGATGTCAAAATGTCGTCGAAAAACCCGCTGCCTTACAGTAGCGGAGTCATTGTTTCTGATAAACGTTTTCAAAGCAAGATCTCGATATTCTTCCGACCAACGTTGGAGGCTCTGAACCGCTCTACTCTGGATGGTGGCAAATTTAAATTGTCTATTTGTTTCTGCCACTATAACGTTAATAGTTCTTTGATCATAACATGTTTTATAATAATTATGCCTTAGGTGAATTCATTTTAATACATTAAGAAATTTAAAATCTAGAAGCTACTCGCAATTTTATAGTACTTGTGAAATGGATATTCCTTGAAATCTTGCTCGATGTATATAATCTCATTGCAGAAGGGCAAACATCCACATTCCTCTTCATTAAATCCAGGGATTGCTTCTGAACTACTCTCTTCTAATGGAACTGGGGAAGAAAAAAAATATCACCATTGCACTACAGGTTTAGTATTTAATAATTCATAGATTCCCTATCATCCCAGTATTCTCACGGTTAAACTTATTAAAAATTTACTATAATTGTCCTACTAGAATACAATAAATGAAAAACCATAAACGCTATGTAGGTAAAAAACTTGAAATTGAAAGAATTAAGCTTCAGAATGTTGTTTTTGTATCAAAACCCTCAAAGTAATAAAACTGTAAAATGCTGCTACCGGTTATTTGCAACAGTTACAGATTTCTAAGAATCAATCGTAGTGTAATATTTACATATAAAATTAAAATATCGTGTAGAGCCTAATTTGGAGCTATAAATTCAAGGATATACAAATCGGGGTACAACAGCAGGCAAGTTTAGCAAAAACATGAAATTTTCCAGCAGACTTCTTTATGTTCATTCTTTTAATAGCAAACATTACAGACATGATATGCATCTTGTAGAATCACTGTTTAGAATCTCTGCATATAAATGACATTAGTTCACTCTTCCAAATTCACTCCCCACACTTATTCAGTGTGACTTAGATGAAACCTGAGAGAAAATCATACTTTGTGACTTTCCCTAACAACCTAGATTTCAAGATTGAAAACTTCTTACAGTATGTTCTTCCACTTGTTTCTTTGTTGTCCGGTTCTCGTCAGCAATTCCAGTGACTAATTCCCTTTCACTGAGATGCCTGCCATTTCTGGTACATCTATAGGACAACAAATCTCCACATACGAGCAAATTTGAAGATTTTATTAGTGCTATATTATTTCATTCAATCAACATATTTAGGGATCGGTTGGGTGATGATGGAATACTAGTGTGGGCAGACATCACGTTATATGGGCGTACAGGGACGAGGAAATCCAACATTTGAAACTTTTCAGAGTCGCAGTCGACACAGATTTAAACTTCTAAGATGATAATGCATGTGCGCATCGAGCCAAATAGTTCGATGAATCTCTTGAAGATGAAGAAATCACCGCATGGACAGGCCAGCAAGGGCTCCAGGAGAAAAAAATACTGGAGACGAGTTGACGCCCTCCAGCCTCCAACAAAGACATTTCCAGAGCTTCGCACTGCTCTTGGTGGGAAATGGAACTAGATGTCCGTAGAGCTCTTGAACCACCGTTTACGTCGTTGCAAGGCTGTGTATCTGTTGGGGATGATCACGCCCCATACAAACCTCTTTTTCTCGTTAAGGAAGCAATCTCAAATTTTCTTATTTTTCGACTTTTTGTCTTCACACTAAAAACAATTGTTAATTCATGTAAAGTATTGATAAATTTTTACTATATTTTGTGCAATTCTGACACTTCATCAATAACACATTTTCTCATATCTTCGTCATGCTTAACTTTTGGACACTACTGTACAAATCAGTTATTGTTTCCGCACATCAGCCTCTGCCTTAACAGATGACAATTGGTAAACACATTCCACTCAACGCAAAAGAGTAGCACTTATGCATGGCACTCAGTCACGTTAGGTTCCGTAGTTCGTATAAGAGGATTCGTTTTCCTATCACTCATTTACGAGCATATTACAAATACATGGCTTGGTAGAATGATTAATGGCTCTAATAAGTTCCTTGTAGTCAAATAGTCTCCGGTTTTATACCAATACCTCTTCGATCACATTTTATATCTTTTGTGTTGTTGTGGTAAAAAAACATATAAAAAATACTTTGCAACCCGTCTCAAGATAACTCTGATTGGTTGACGAAGCACCGTGCACCTGCAACTGAGATACTTCCTTTGTCTAATGGCAACCATGACAGATAGAGAGAGAATTGCCTGAACAATCGGTCTTCTGTTTTTCACTTAAATATAACTAAAATTAACTCATTGTTATATCGTTATTTGTGAAATTTTTAATTCATTAGGCTTGAAGGCTGGAGATGGAGGCGAGGTCGACATATTTCTGGAGTAGGGTTTCAGCATCAATTCAACACAAAGGTCACTAATTACGATTGAAGATTGGCTAATTCTACTGGAGTTGAGGGCGCTCTGTAATATTTGCAGATGATACCTGATCGTAAGTGACCTGTAGGGAGGCCAAGAAGAAAATGGAGGGATAACTTTGAGATGAACCTAAAGGAAATCGATAAGAATGGAAAATATTGAATTGATCTTGCACAGGATCAGGACAGATGGAAGGTTTGTGTTGCTGTAGCAATAAACCTGTGCGTTTAAGAATGCTAGAGATAGAGAGAGGGAAAGGATTTTTTGATTAGGAGATATGTACACATCGTGTTCATACCGCACACGACACGCAAGACAAAGGTTAATATGCCAAATATTTAACAAGAAGACATCCATGCAGTCAATTAAAACCCGTAACACGCACTGAGAGGATGAGAAATGCAGCAATAGAAAGTAACAAAATTTCTCTTTTCTGCTTCTCTTGAAATCAAATGGTGTAATTCCCACTAAATGGAAACGCGCGAAACCGAAGCGGGAATTTCCGTGTCAGAAGTCTGCAGGCTATCTTAAAGGTTATCACCTGGAAGGGGACACGATTTCCGTGGAAAGAGAGTTGAGGGAGGTGGAATCTCCCAATGCATGTGGTACACATACAGGAGGAAGAGGACGTAGACCTGAGAGCGTAGACGAGATTCGCATCCTTCATAAATAACCGAGACTGTCAATATGTACGCAGATCCCACCACCCACCCACCTAGTCACCTACATATGTCTTCAAGACACATTGTAATATTCGGGTGGTTAACATTACCATTTTTTAAATGAAATACAAGTAGCTAATGCTATTAAACAACTTGTTTCCAGATATTATTTAAAATTACAATAAAATTAAAAAGTAAACAAGTTTTGTAAGTCGATAAATAATAAGTTATAATAGGTTTTCTATGGTAATCACATTTTTTTATTGAGAGCAAGGCCTGATCGTCAACAAAGGCTTTTCCGGTGCTCATATGCACTGGTGCCTCGCCCAGTGCGAGATGTAAATATCTGCGCTGCACTTGTTGCACAATTTGCTTTCCGGCATGGTATGATCGATTATACGTAAATGATTTTTGGTGGGTTGTAATTATTGTCGAACTGGAGTTCAACACTTGCACCCATACTGTAAATTTATATACTTATGTATTTATTTAAGTATAGGATGATACTGCTGACAAAGGGTATAACATTAACATCATGAAGTTCTGAAACTTGTGATGGTACATAAACGTGCACCAGTGGACTAAGCCTTGGACCATATAGCTGCATTGCACTCTGATACGTAACGTATGTGGAACAAATCCTTCGGAAGGCAACAAGGACAAAAGAATGCGTACAGTTTATAGTTTCAATAGGTGGCTTCAGCTTCAGCTTCAGCATACTTGAAAGGAATTGTTAACTTTGTTTCCTTTTATTGCCAAAGTAGCTCATTTTACAGTACATTCTAAAGTACTCTTGGAGGCAATATTTTAGCATTTGCATCAATTTTTAAAATCTTGGTAAACATTTTACATAAAAGGTTTCTCCCCATGTAATGTGAAGATTGTAAAATATCCATATGTGCTGATACACCCATTGATTTATATTGATTTATTTTTTCAAACAAGTCAGATCTTCTCGCTTATCTTGAATTGTGCAGAAATATTCTTGTTAGAAGATGCATCTCCGAATCGGTATCACCAGGTGGTGAACAGTTCTTCGTGTCCCTGTTTGGAGGAATTGAGACAGCATTGCTCAACTTCGTTACATAATCTCTATCTAGAGGATGTCATTTTAATAGCGCCCAAGGACCACAGATTCGTATAGAGGACATCAAAACAAACAACTTTTCTCAGTAACATTTTTCTTCTTGGTGCGTCGATTCGATGCTACAGCCGTTCAAAAAAGACCGTCTTGCAGCCTGGATGCTGGCAACCTAACACAACATTTGATCGTATCTGTGACGTCATATCCTGCGGCAAAACAGCGCACGGCAGGGTTGCAAGGTATACACAAATTTTGTGAAAAATGACAAACTACCAACCACATTATTAGCTGTAAAACGAAACGAGAAAGCCGTCCAGTAGACCGAACATCATAGCCTACCAGCCAGGATATCAGCAGTCATCTCAGGGTAAGGGGGAAGTGAAAAAACGATATGAGAAATGGTAAAAACGTATTCAAAATTAAGTGTCAAAATGAAAGTTTTTCTCAGCCTACATTAATATCAACAATATTAAATTTTATTGGACTTACAGCTTACATGTGGCTGTTTACGCCCAGCTACATGTCAAATATTTGCAAATCTTGTTGCGAGGTTGATATCTACAGGTTTGTATCCAGATGCGTTGTGGTACTTTTGTGCTGATAACGGAAGTATCAGAGGTTCACGTTGTTACATTACGGCTAAAACACGTACAGCCACAGTAACAATCTAATTATGAATCAGTAGCGAATATACTCTGTTCACAGTTGCAAACCATTACATGTGTATCCGGTACATAGATAAACATAGTCCTCGGAGAGCTTGTATTACTACTACTTATAACCCTGTATTTTCAACCATTTTTGTTACTTGCCTCATAATGCCCTGAATATGCATTATATTATGTGTTGCTTACCTTTGGAATTTTGAGTTCTTTCATTTCTATTTTACCATCTGTTCAGTGTGTCACAGACAATGATTATCTGAAGGAAGAAGCGGATAGACTAAATTGAAGATGCCAACTTGGTAACTAGATTTGCAAATATTCGACATGTATAGTGAGACAAAATTCGATATGATCACTTCCACTTCAATTCTATTTTCATTCTACCATTTTTCGTATCGTTTGTTTACTTCCTGTTAGGTTACAGAACGTGTTTTCTCGTTTTGTTTTAAGGCACATAATGTGGCTGATTGTAGCTCCGTTATTTTTCGCGGAATATGTGTGTTCCTGGCAACCCTGGAACGCCTCATTTCTCGACGGGCTATGACGTCACAAATGCAATCAAATGTTGAGTGTGGTTGCCAGCATTCATGCGGCAAAACGGGAATTTTTGAACGACTGTAGCGCCGAAATGATGCACCAACGAGAAAAATGTTACTGAGAAACGTTCTTTGTTTTGATGTCCTCTATACGTTTCCGTGGTCCGTGGGAGCCATTAAAATGACACCCTGAATATAAATATGGATGTATGTGAGTATATGCTGTGTGTGTTTGTTCCAGCATAACTCTTGAACACCTGGAGCGATTTCAACCGAACTTTGAACACGTATCACTTGCAATCTCGAAAGAAATACTGTGATGGTAAGACACCCCCTGGCACACCTAGGGAGGGGGTGTGAGGGGGTGACATGTAAAAAAAATCGAAAACGACCGATATTAATGTGGAATCCATAGTTTTTGGTGTCGATAAGGTGAATAGTGACACTCCCAATGCCATTGAATTTATTTGTTCATGGATATGGAACTAAAAATGTTGTTCATAAATTTTTGTTACAATTATATTATAGTGAATTTTAAAATATATTACTTTATGATTTGTATACTGTACTTATATTTTTAAATACCTGTAAATTTAATTAGTTACATTTTAAGCTATAGTTAGAATTCATTAAAAACCCGGGCATCGCCGAGTAATCAGCTTGTGTATAATAATTGCAACGATGACAAGACGAATATCAGAGCAGGAACGCAATGGAGG
Source organism: Lepisma saccharinum (assembly GCF_977018435.1). NCBI lineage: Eukaryota > Metazoa > Arthropoda > Insecta > Zygentoma > Lepismatidae > Lepisma > Lepisma saccharinum. The sequence goes on along the minus strand of NC_139237.1, from coordinate 46,913,662 downwards.
TGCAAGTATCTTACAGTCAGTGGATGTGACATCATTCGAATGTCGCATGTTTGTCGCAATCACCATTTCACTACTATAAAATTACAGTCATCGTTGTACCAAACGTAACGTAAAATAACCAAAGAGAAATATTTTTATCAGTGATGAAATGTTTCACAAAGTTATCAGAATCGTAGATATGCAGCATTCTCCTTTTTGTTTTAAAGCTTCAAATGTATCAAATATTGTCATATTAAATTTTATTTGTACTTAAAATAATATTCTAAAATACAACACTAGTAAAAAAAGACGCATTTTATGATAATGAAGAGGCAATATCGTTTTGGAAAGTAAAATATTCATAATCTAAAAAAAAAGTGTAAATTATGTTCCTCTGCCATGTGCAGCAGTAAATTATGTACGTACATACATAAAATATATAATTTTGCGATACAAAGCAAAGTAATATTTTTATAACTTTATTGAAATTTACCATTTCAATTTACAATAAAACTACTTTTTTCATTTGAAACCATGCTTTTTTGAAATTACAATTATTTTCGACATCAAGATATAAATTCAAAATTTTGAAGAAAATTAATAATGAATATAGTTTCCTAAATTCTGAAAAAGCCGGCCATACTCCTCTTCATGCTGGGAACCTACAAAGTAAAATGCAAATTAATTTAACAAGACAAATTTTAACGATACTACAAAGAAGAAAAATATCAGATTTGCGCTATTGATTGAAACATGGATTATTTTTGTTGCAGTTGTCACTGCAAAAACATGCTTATTTTTGAAGATAGTTGTACTTACAGCAGGAAATAAATAAGATTCTTTCAAGTTCAATTGATTATGTGGTTTCATTTGTAAGTGATTTCATAATTTGTAGAGGACAATTTTATAATTATGTGACAAATAGTTTATTTTTCAAATTATATATTACAACCCTGAAGGTAAAGATAGCCGGGATCGGGTGCTGATCACATCACCTCCACCTGGTCGAGATTACGAATGTATGGGACCATACCCCCCAACTATTTATTTGCCTTTATAGTACAGTACAATGCAATGCGAAGGGGAAATGTTTACCTTTGCACACACACACACACACGCATCCAAATATGTGACAATTTCCAATTGTTGTTATACCGATCATAAATAAAGCTTAAGTGCTGCTTTAAAGGATAAAAAATATTAGATTTTAAATTCTTGCTCTTGTCTCTACATTGCTCCCTCACATCATTTGCACAGCTTTTCCAACAAGAAAAACGGAGTTTGGTTGTCTTTGTTCAGTGGCACACAATATGCTAATAACAATAATGATAACAACATTAAATTATGTATTGCTGTGGTTTATGCATTATTAGAGTAGTCAGAAAAGGTGATCGTCCCATATTTGTTTCATTCGCAACATTAGTTAAGTCTTACGTTCGTTGTCCTTCTGAACATGAATACTTTTTAATTTTTTTTTAAACTTGATTGAATTATGTTATTTTACGTCGTTTTTCTTCCACTTTTGGCTAATCGCAACGAGTAAATGTGAAAGTTTCCATTCAAGTTTTCCGAAATTCGTTCTCTTGGAGAACATGTCCAGTACCCTGCAGCTGCATATAGCTTGTTTCATGGTCTCGAAATTATTCGATATCGTGTTCTTATCAGTTGTCCTTTACAAGATACACAATGAAATCGAAAATTCTAATGTGGACATTCATTTTCTGATTTCGCTTTTTTGATAAATTAATTCGTCTCTGTGTTTCAACGCTCATTGACTTTTTGATGTACACTTCTAAGTAGATATCTCGCAACCAAAGTTTCTAGTGACATATTGGGAGATTCACTTTGCGTATGTCCTTACGGAGTCCCAGTGGGGCCTTCATTTTTCAATATAGCGCTTTCATGAATTCTACCTAATCGCTATTTCATTCCTGTCGTTGCTATTGACTTACTGTTACTGAGAATAGTAGTACATTCAAAAGATAAATTATAGATTTAAGTGGAATTCTAAGCTATAAAATGGCCTCCCCGATGGCGCAGTCGTAGCGTCGCCGCGTTGTAGTCAATGGGTAGCGGTGGAACCACATATAGGTGGAGAACGGCTCCAATCAATTCTAAGACTTTCTCCCACAGCTTAGATTCTTGAGCTCTATCTGTAGTAATTACTTAACTAATTAATTAACTTACCTAACCGCACACCATGAATTTGCATTTTAGTTTCTTACAACAATCCGTATTGGAAGTGCACTGAAATTCGAGAGAAAGGTATATTAATTACAATTTATCCTTGTTGAATGTTAATACTAAGCGAAATACATTTCCAAATAATATTAATCTTTATAATTATTAGACTTGTTGCACTTCTTTGGGAGCGTAAATTTTCTCGACTGAGATGATAAAACATTTAATCTGCTTATGAAATATTACTCGTGACAGCGAGGAGATACACAAAGCTCCGAGATAGTTGAAAATACATTAATTAATAGATCAACCAATTTTGTTCAATATTTTTGTTCAATATTTGTGTAAACGTATATTAGACAAACAACCTAATTAAAAATGCTAAATCTTAATTGCTCAAATAATTGGTGTTGTTCTTTTACAATATGCACAATTTTGAAGAAAGACGTCATAAGTTTTCTATAATAATTTCAAATTATCAGCAATTTATAGAAATGCCTACAAGTTAGCGATTTGCGAATTCCTCTGAAATAAATTTAGACAATGTAGATATTTGGTAAGTCCGGGGATAGAAGACAAATCTTAAATGTCCTAAAATATGAAAGGTGTTTAAAAAAAGTCTAATACATTCAAAATGAGACGAATTAATAGAACTGAATTTTCTACATGTTACTGCGAGATGCATTTAATTTGGGCAAAATGGACACCTCAGATTCGGAGGGTATAATGGTTTATTTATTATACATTTAACGTGACATAAAAGTTCCCGATTATATTATACCGTATATGTAGATGTCAATCGTTAGTTGATGGTTAATGATTGCTCAAAGTTCGATATCTCAGAAAATTAAAATATAATGTCAAATTTATTCTAAGATATTTTCTGATTGAGCTGACAACTTATCTGCTCATGTGAACGATAATACTATTCCATATTTGTGAATTTCTCGAAAATTAATGATGATATAAAGTGACAATTTCGTGAAATGACAGGGCCAGATGACCCACTACAATGAACCTAGTATCTAAAGCTCATATAAATACATAAATGTTGAAAGGCCAATCGTCACATTCATCATAATAATTTATGAAACTAAGTTACTTTGAGAAAATTACCTGCATTGATAATTTGTTTCATCTAATTACACACAATCCCAAGTTCTAACTCCTGCAAATTCACGAATGTTAAGTGAATACGTTCATAACCACTTGATTTCTGTAGAGTTACACAATCCTAACTTCGGTAACTTACTTCTCGTAGAGGATATCCACACCAGGTTTTCTCTTCTATGAAGCCTAATACACTGATCATTAATTTTAGGGATATTATTCGACATTTTTACAGGATCAATTCGCAATCTCGTGATTGGCACAATGCTTATCTGGAGTTTGCCACCATGCAGTATTTGTTTGGTTTGGAATAGGTGAATTTATGGACGAAGTGAAAAACTGATAGTTTAGTGCCCTAAAATCTTGGTTGGAAAGGCTATCAATCCACAATTTGTTATTACATTCAGAGCCATGTTGCAAAACAGAAAATGAATTCTATGCTAATAAAAATTCACCTGTAACTCAAAGAACTTGAATTAAAGTCCATTCGTCCTACTGGAAGCTACAACTTGGAAAGTTACGTCGCGTTGAGGATTGAGCAAACTTCTACTATGCACAACGGTTCATCTTTTACGTATTATACCTTTAATATAGTGAAATGCATAGTTATACTATTATGTTCTTAAAGCTTAAGCACCACGTTAAAAGAAATCTTTAAATTATTTGGGAAAATTTTAATCAGGAATTTTCTTTGATAAATCTACGATGTTTAAAAAATTCATGGATCCATTTTCTTGCATGAATTAAGTCATGGAACCTGAGAACATAACATTCTGACTTGGTTCCTGCATTTTAATTCATCTTTTTGGAAACATGTAATTTTCCCTTGTTTTTCTCATTTCTTGCTGGAAAAATAATTACATAAATTTTATTCCTGTTATTCATTATCAAAATCATAAACTTAATTTCTAATTCGAATTTAATCTTCTCATTTCAGGTAATCCCTGTATACATACCAGCACAACATTTATCTCTTTCCATTTCCTCTATACTGTTCCCTTCTTCCTCTTCCCCTTGTAATCTCTCCTATCTACACGCCTCAGCAACCCACAAACCACCCCTGCACATAAGTAGATACTATTTTGCTGATATAATTTGAACATAATACATAAAATGAACCCCTTTTCTCTGTGAGTGGAAAACAGAAGAGAGAGAAAGAGAGAGTAGTGAATAGATATATAATTATACTGAAACAAACAAACACATCAAGCACTAATTATAAAATAAATACTGATATAACAATTATAACACATCAGTTAATTCGAGTACTTACAAATCCCATGTCATTGCTACAGCTCTTTGCCATAGAGGACACTATGGAGCAGAGAAGAAATATGAGCAATATGATATATGCCTGCATTGTTGCTTCTTCGATTCAGGTTTTCTTCAATTCCTTCTTTCGTATATATATATTTCGCCAGATTATGTGCTTTCAATTAAACAAAGTATGCAAGAACATTTCAAATCTTGCATCATTTGTCGTTCTCATAAGAACATCTGTCCCTTTTGAATTCAGACAACTACTGTCACACAGTTTCGTTACAATATTGTACATCTTTCATTTCGATTTCATGAGATGTCTCGCACACCTGTTGCTTCATTACGTCATATGTTGGATCTGCACAATTTCCTGCGATTTCAGTCATAATGTTACATACAGTGATACTCAATTATACGAGTACACACAATGGAACACACAAACACCACCCAAACACATAGGATATATCTATATATATATGTATATCTATATATATATATATATATATATATATATATATATATATATATATTAGGGTTATGACAAAAAAACATTTTGCAAAATTTTGTATCTCCTGTGGTCCCAAATGATGAACTTTTGTGACCTGATTACTAAAAATTCATAATTGCAGGTGGTTCTAAAAAAAACTTCCCGCACCAAGCCATTTCAGTTTCAGTGTGTGTCACGAGAACTGTATGTACGGTGCTGTATCCTGTAGCTACTAAAAAAGTAGATCCTTATGATATCGCTCACGATAAAACTAATAAAATGTTTGAGAGTTTTAGTAAAACATTATTTAAAATGATACGTGTATTTGTGTCTGTATGTAGTTACAGATTATGCTAATTACACAGTGTGTGTAACTGTTGGTGTGGTTCAATCAACGGGGATTCTTCGGAAAGAGCTTCACAATAAATTTAATATTTTCATAACCCTACATTATCAATGACAACAATTTTTGGGGCTCTTTCGAAAAATACCACAAACATCATTTGAAAAGGGAATGTGATAATTAGTAAATTAATGTAGTAATTATTAAATGATTATTTATTAAGTGACTAATTGTGTATAGCTATTTTTTCTATTTTCAGGTTTGGTAGTTCAATATTAGTATTATAATGGCATATTATAAATCAAGTGAAACGATTAAGAAAAATGCGGAATCGTGGACACAGAAAGTAGCTATTGACGCAACAAAAAGACGAGATGTACCTATAATTGAAACACTTAGTTCTTTTACTCGACTTCCGAGAAAGAAAAACATTATTGGTCGCTATCATACACTTTTGGAAACATGAAAAAGCTAAGAATGAAAGAATGGCTATGATAACTGGTAAGCTTATTGTTCTATGGGAAAAAATTAGCTTTTCAATTTTATCGAAACAAACAATTATGTCAAAAGTAGTTAAATTGATTGAAGAGAACGATAAAAATAGAAAGAGGAAAAAGGATTCAATTCAAGTTGAAATAGAAAATATATTTGACATAACGAAAACAGACGGAAATTGGCTGTGCCAACAACTATAAAGAACTATACAAGTTACAAGTTACAAGTTAAATTACAAGGTAAAATTGGATATGTAACAAGCACAGTTGCTCCACAATCGTCCACCCATTCCTCTAAGCGAGTTTCGAAAATCGGCTTCACAATCTGAACCAAACGCTGTCTTTGCCACTGATGTAGATGACACATCAACAGCAGAAGTAAGTAGTGATGAAATATTTTCTGACACAGCATCTGTATCAGAAGAAAGTGAAAATGAAAATGACAAAAGAAAACGAGTCGTGCGTTTTTCAACATCACATGCAGCTAAGTTGGTGACAAAAAACCTCTTTCAAGTAATAGAGCTGCTGTAGTGTGCTTCAGCCTGGCCGAATATGGAATCAGTGTTCCAACACCATCACAGTCAGGTGTTTGGCAAGCTGTTACAGGGGCTATCCACGAGTAAACAAAAACATATCGAACGGCACAATCGATTGTCGAACTGTAGAACAACAACTTCCGGTTCACGGCGGCCGGGTAATTCAAGCGCGTACTTGTGGCATTTCTTCTCGTTTTGTATACCGGATGAAATGGATCATATAAAAGCACTTGACGACGAGGAGAATAAGAGATATCAGGGCAAAGTAGAGGCCTTTGCATATCAATTGGATGAGCAACTAGGAAGTAATACGGCATTATTCCAGGATGAGATCCATTTGCTGATCGTCGTTTCATTGGCGATATTTGTAGCCTACATATTAAATAGAAAGTAATTTTTCCTACAGAGCGAGAGCGCTTAAATGCATACATTTATGTTTTAAGTGAAAAAGTGCGAGATGTACGGATATATAAAAAACGGAAAAAGGAGCTTCTTTTCTTCTTTCTTCAGTCAGGACGAGTCAGAGGGATGCGATAATGCACACTTGCTGATTTCGTTCTCGTTTGAACGCAGAAATACAAAACGCTCATTGTTATTTTAAGTCAATTTTCTGCTATTTGTGTTAAACATGACGATGAAGATGAATAATAAACTGGAAAAATTAATGATGGGACAAACACAATGACACACCATTGCCTCACCATGGTGTTCAAACCTAGGACCTCTTCTCCATCAATGTTGATTTGATTGATTGAGTTGGTGTTTTAAGTCCACTTTGTGCACAGTAAGGCTAATTGGGACTGGACCTACAGTTTAAATTGGGATCCGAACCACAATATGCCTCCACCGGGAATCGAACCCGGAACCCCTTGATTACAAGGCGACGAGGCTACCACTGCGCCATCGGGGAGGCACTCTATCTATCAATGTTGAAAAGATTTCCATTGCAAAAGACGAAAATTAATAATAGTACCCGCACTTAATTTTCTGGCTACACAAAAAATATTTCCTCTGGTTACACACACACAAAAAAATCTGGTTACACAAAAATTTAATACAGTTCGTGTGTACTTCAAGAACTTAACGTGTAACCTATCTGGCCATGACCGAGCATCTTTTGAAAGGAAAAGTAATATTTTTGCTCATATCACTAAAACAGGGAGAAAATCGAGATTTGAATGATTTCTCTTCTACTTTTAATGAAGTGCAAGTGGTGCGGGACGCAAAATTTTTGGTTGGGAAGGAAACAGGACGGGGTATTTTTAAAGTCCTGACGTTCAAAACGGGAAAAATAATGTTATTTCCCGACTAAATTGGGAGATTATAGGAGCGGAAAATATTCAACATTACCCAATACAAAAAATAATAATAATAATTATACACACAATTTCACCCTCGGGTGATGATTTATTTTGCATTTCTGGAATAAAAACTGCTATTTCAATAAATTTCGGACATTTAGTACAAAAAAAAATGCAGGGAATAAACTACTTTTAAACTATCATTTTTTTCCGAAGTCTGGATCGGAATGTGTCATTTTTTTCGTTCCGTTGTCATTACTGCGCAGTCTACTCCTGCTAATGGTCCTCCAATTTTCACGCCTGACAGCTTCAATGCAATAATTTGGCCACTAGATCTCGAGAAAATGGATGAAGAGAGATCCATGAAAGATTATTTAGCCCTGATCGTAGTTTACATCCTCCTTGTACACACTCATTCGTTCCTTTCATACATGACACAATCTCAGCTCCCTTTAGCGGCATGTTGTGAGCCTACGAACCGGAAGTTGTTGTGCTACAAGTATGGCGTCCGCTCGAAGGCACTTCCTTCCGGTGGATAGCCCCTATAAGAAGTGGCGAAGATGCGAAGCGTAAAAAAATCTATTTTGCAAGAAGATAAACATTTCTGCCTTCATTTTGACGGTAAGCGAATTGCAAATCATGAGTATCAAGTGGCAATCTGGAAGAGTTCACTTAGAGAATTGAAATTAGGTATAGTAAAATGTGAAAGCGGATCATCACAGGATATTTTTAATGCACTGCAAAGTTTGCTGAATGAATTTGATGCATGGAAGAACTTCAAAATGATCATATGTGACACAACAGCGGTAAATACTGGACGAGTGAATGGAATTGTTCAAAAATTAAAACGTGAAATGATCACAAGAGGATTTGATCAACCAAAGTAAATTGGCTGCCAGCATCATATTCTTATTAGAATCGTAAAGCATGTGTAAGACTTCTTTAATCTGATTTCTTCTACCAAACCAACTCTCAACATGAATTCGTGGACGAAATGATAAAACAATACGATATCTTGCAGCAGTCCTACAAGTCAGAAAGTGAAATGATAACTGTTCAAAATCCAGTTTGGCGAGATGATTTTAGATTTCTGTATGAGTTATGTAGAGCATTCCGTTTCCTTAAAGAAACTGGTGCATACCCAGTAATTAAACGGAGAAAATTACCGTCTCTTCACAATGCCAGATGGAATTCACGTGCTATATATGCTCTTATTTCGTACTTCCTCATTCCTAAATGGAGAATATCACTGGAAATACCGTGCGCTTTCATCTCAAATACATGGCAGGAAGCCTGGTTTTCGAACCAAATGTTCAACGCAGAGATTCACCAGAAACTGATGGATGGAATTTCCGAATTAAATTGCTCTATAGCCATGAAGTGCTTGGTAACTTACGGGAATGTTCAAAGATCCGTTGTAGATATACCACGGACGAATATTTGTGCCGAACGAGGGGTGAAATGAATGGAAGAACTGTACCAGAATTGCAAAACAGATAAATATTTGAATCTAAAGCTTATTTCAACTAATACATTTTGACTGTGCTGAATGTACTTAAGTTTGAGAATTTTCATTGTCATTGGTGCGGAACATTTTTTATGATTGAACGAAATAATTGCCATTTTCTGATTCTGTATTAAAAAGTTCATTGATTTCTACTACAGGCTAATTTTTTTTGTCATAACCCTAATATATATATATATATATATATATATATATATATATATATATATATATATATATATATATATATATATATATATATATATATATGTGTGTGTGTGTGTGTGTGTGTGTGTTTGTGTGTGTGTGTGTGTGTGAGGGGGGTGTATGTGTGTCCTTATATGTACTTACATTTTATTAGGTCAAATATTTTTACAAGAAAATTGAGAATTTTCCCGTTAATAGTGGATGATGTAATTGTAAGGAAGATAATGATCATATATTTCCCCAATAGACTCATCGCTAATAGAATAAGGAGAAATGAAATTTTTAACGAAACGTACTAACACGGTAATCTCGACTAGGTAGAGGAGGGAAGAGTTTATTTATGACATTAAACATCGCATATTGAAAATACAGAGTGCCCCAAAATAGTGTTTACACTCTTTGAATGTTAATAACAGAGAAACTATTACATACATCTTGACTGGACTTCTTATTGTATTTGAAGCTACAATATCTACATTGAGTGTGTGTGTGAGCGTGTGTAGGCATTGTGTTGTTTTTCGTTCCATTGCAGCACGGACAAATGTAATTCAATTGCCTGTGTACAGACCACCAGGCGGTAGGCATTAATGTGCCCAAAGTGTCAGAGGTAAGCATTTTTTTCTTTTCAGCAATGTAAGAAGTGTCAAGTAACCTCCCAGATGTCACAATTTAACACAATTAGATTTCTAAACTCTGGAAAACTGAAGAACGATGTGTACGTCACAAAGCCATGGTCACTGGATGACATGAAACATGTGATTGACACTACCTTTGCTTCCCTTCCTGTGGAAACCATATCTGCTGTTTGTTGATTTGTCGATCTGTTCCATACCATTGCAGATAAAGTATGAAGGTAGTGCCATTTCACGGCGGCTCTGCCCTTTGCGCCGCCGCTACTTAAGACTACACGAAATGTTTCTATTTAATTTCAGAAATAATCTAGATAACCCGTAATTTAGATAACCTTAAGAAATTCCGAAATTTGTAACCTTTGATTTATTGAAGAATTGTTCTCTGCTATCACTGACGGCAGCTATCAATTTATATCACCATTATCATCAACAACGTTTTCGTTTGTCATATTTGTGAACAAATTATAACCTATGGGATACTCACCACAGATGTTGGATATACAGGGGAAATTGTGTACGTAATTTTTACAGGGTTAATTAGAGGTACAAAAATTATAAAAATCGCCCATAGGATTACGACAGATCCCTGAAGAACTAATAATTGCAAAATTTCTTTACACAGGGTACGTGACAGAATTTTTCATCGTTCTTATTGGTTCTTGGACTAGTAATCAAAAGATTGTCCGATTCTAGGTCAATATAATTTAATACCACAATGCCCATTTTAACAAAATGTTGCAAATGTATATTTTAAACAAAGAACTTTAAATGCTTTGTACATAATACGAGTGCAGTAGAAATGGAAAGGGCGAATAAACAGAATTATGAATAGATAATATTATGCAGGATATGTTTTCATAGTTCATGTAACGCATTAATTTTTTGGTGATGATATTTTATTATATGAATATTATATTCTTCGCAGTAATAAAAGTATGCCATATGCTTTGGTTGCATTGACGATGTATTGACTATTTGTTTGGTAAAAATGACATTTTCATGGTTCAGTTAAACACCAGGAACATTCTGTTGATGTCTGAATATGCACAGAATCAATTCCTAGTTTACTAGGAAGAAAAAAAATCAGAGATGGCTAGTTACCTTACAACAAATTGGGGAATGTATTATACAATACTCTTGTAAATCCTAGAGCGTATGATAAAGGCACAGAGAGAGCATAATAACAGGCGTCATTGTGCTATTAGTGCGTTAATCTCAACAATATTATAATGTATGATTTTCATATGAAAACATGTTTTGAACCTTCACGTCTCCATTGCAAATATTACAATACACTTTTATGGTAAAATATGAAGGGAAAATCTAACAACGTAGATTGGACTAAGGATTTTATTCTTTCATTTCAATCAATTACATTAACCACTACACCTTGGCTACACTCTTAACTGGAACACCTTTTTGTACTATTCCGTATATTTATGCATGAATATATAATTCCAACACAAACGTAATTTCTTCTATATGCAACGATTCTTAACCAAAAGAAAAAATGAACAGGCAGCACGACGAATGTGACCTTTCCTCTATCATCATCAAAATATTTAATCATTTGTCAAATTTTCCTTCACAGAACGTGGGATATGCTGTGTGCTTCAGTTTTTCTTTCTCTTTTGCTCTTCCCTGTATACCGCTCTCTGACAAACTGAATGAAGAAAGAAGTAAATTGATTAGAAGAAGGAACAAATCACCAATGAGAAAATATGCAATTAACATTATAAATATATATTTAAAGAATTTCAGCTTCATTAGTCTTTAAAAATATTTTGTAATCTGCGATATAACATGAACTATACGTATTTTGAACGTACAGAATTTTCTTAATGCTCTGTTTCATTTTATAAATATTCATTGTGTACAGGCAACTCTGAAATTGCGCCTATCTCCAAACGCAATCAACCAATGCCTTGTGTAAGTTAGGTTATCTAGTATCAAATGTCATTGTCTAAACATTTGGTGAACGCTGTGCGCTGTACATTTATCTTCTCAGACATATATGTTTTGCATAGTTAGAATGTTAACTCACTTAGATCTTTTCGATTGCCCCTTCTGTTTCGTGTGTAGGTACATATGGGAAAACTTCTTGTGGTCTTAACGTGTGCCAGACGTACTTTCTTATGTTTTCCACATTTCTTGAGATCCTTGTTTGAAGTTGTCTCGACACTCAAACTAAACACTGCTGGTGTAGAAAATGCTGGAGCACATCATTTGTGTGTCACGCGGATTGTGAGTGAAGGTCAGTGAACAAAGAATATTCTTCCAACTGAGATACATTTTCGAATGCAACGAACATTTTTTATTGTAATACGGCAATATAGTTGTTCTGATTTTTCTGAGAAACTTTTAGGCAATGAAAGAAAGGAATTCAATTTGTTCTTAAACTACATATATACTTCAGCATTTTCCCTCAGACGTTTGTACGTATTACAAATACAAAAATTTTAATGATGTATATCAGTCGTGGTTTTTACAACATAAAACAAGTTGATGGTGAGACAGACAGAATCACCTTATCATTGACAGATGCAATATGAATTGCCTTCCCTTCTGCATCACTTGCTGCAGTGAAAGCCATATGTTGAAAGAACGTATCTTAAATCGTCTACTAACGTATCTTAAATCTGCCCTCGCATGTTCGTGCTTGTGAACGTGTTTCCTTCGTGTCGGCTTCGCAAGGATTTTCTCATCAGACGAGAAGGAATCTGAAGACGACATGTCGGAATCAGAACCAAAGATTATATTAATTTTTTCTTGCTGATTGCGTTCTTTAGCGATGACTCGACGCTTCTCCACGCGTCTCAGCCAGCTAATAAGGTCTTCCAAACTTGCGAATTCCTTTTCGGCGGCTTCCAGGTATTTATCCTGGAGGCCACTTATCATGGAATACATGAGAGTATCCTCTCGAATGCTAGGAACACGTTTCCTGACCAGAGCGGATTTGCTCGTTACGTAATTCATCACCGTTTCATCCTTCCTTTGGATCCTAGAACGGATCCTGTCCTCGGATAACCTGAGGTCACCTGAGGTCGGGAACGAGTCTTTTAATTTGTCCTTGAGATCGTGTTAGGACAACGTAGCAAAGTTCGGGGAAAGCTTTATGCCAGAAAACCCATTCCAGGGCGATTCCCTTCAACGCTAACGCCAGAGCCGATTTCTTTCGCTCTTCGTTCCACCCGTGAAATTCCGCCAGGTTGTCGAACTTCAACAAGAACTGACGGACACTGTCTCGTTTTCCTCCCGAAAATGCGGGCGTTTTAAAGGATGCGGTATTCGACATGTTTACCTCAAGGTCGCACGAATTTACTTGATGCCGTAAGGACTCTTCGGGGTGGTTTGGACAGTGCGGATCAGCTAATGCATCGTTCGAGTGCCCTGTATGTGCCTACTTAAAGATCTGGTAATGGCTCGCCGATTGGTGTGGGGGATTGGGGTAGACGAGACAGCTAATGAATGAAGTTCATCGAGGGTGCGATCAAGTTCATCTTCGAGTTCATTGAGCCTATCCATTGAACACTCATTGCTTGGCAAATGGAAATAGACATGACAATTGGAGGAGGGGGGGGGGTTGATGCCAAAAGAGAGAAAAATATAGGTTTAAAAACCGGGAAGCCAAGCCTCCACGACTTAAATCGTCTACTTTACCATATTGATAGAGCACTTATTTCGGGAGAAATGAGATAAGGTCAGATGATGTTTTACCGTTTACTGAGCTAACAAAATGAGAGTAGGAGGAGAAGGGTAGGTGGCTGAGGGATGCGCCAGCATTTACCTCTGCTTCCTGGCGGCGGCACTGGCTGCTACTATCAATGATTCACTAAATGATTACAACTGAAATAAGGCCTGGTGACAGGGCACCTTTTGCTTAAATAGTAGACAGTTCCGCTGTACTTTCAACCTTCATTTCCTGTGGAATTCTCTTCTGCAAGTTGGAGCATTCCAGGAGACGGAGGAAACCGGACGAGAAGTACACTAGGAAGCAAACGTTCTACACCCGCATCCCCAGCCATCTACAGTATTTCTACCACTACACAGTTGCTTCATTCATTTTTAATTATCCTGTGCTGGTATGAAATGTAGGTGTTGTATTGATTTTGCATCGTAAGGACAATATTTGAAGCCACTCTACTGATCAATATTTTAGTCGAAGTTGCTTCTGCGGTGAGTGATCCATGCATTGGTATGAACAGGATTTTTTCGGAGGAGAATAAATTGTAAAGGTATTCTTCTCACGGTTTCTATGAACAACTTATCGTGAACAGCTATGTGACATTCCTACTATCGGTAATTGACAAGAAATGAAGGAAGTAAAACTTGTTTATTGTCGCGAAAAACACCATGGCATTATGCAACAAGAATAATGTACTCATGGTTGAAATCCCGGAGTTCTTTTTCGGACATGCAGTATTTCTTAATTTTCATTTTTAACCTTAGTTTTAAAGACAAAAATGGTAATCGGGATCTTTTTAATGGAAGTTTGCACTTACCACTTGTATTTTTCTGCTTTCATTACTGCTTTTATTTGAAACCTGTATTTTCACAAATTTTGGGAATGGGCTGTAGCCCCATCAGCTCGCCTCGTGCGTACGTCAGTAAATCGATGGTTTTTCAGTCACCTGAAATTTTCATATAACGTGTTTTCCATCTTGATGAGAGTTGACTCGTATCTCTTAAATGGCATACCAAATCAATTTTCCGATATATTTATGTGATTTTCAATATTATTTAAACTATTCTTTATTGGACTACGTTAGAACTTTATGATATGCGACTTAACAGAATCTTTATTTCATAATATGTAAAAATCAGTAATTAACTTCATATAATTTTGTTGAGTTATATTTCAAGAAAATGCCACAAAAACACACACACACACAGATACACACTGCATTTATGAAAGCTCCGCTAGTCTCAGTGACGTAATGCTCCGATGTTAGACACTCAAAGAGAAATAATCACAGTGGAACTCATATTTGTAATCATATGACAGTTCTTCACTGAGTCTTTCTGAAAGTAAATCTTACGCAAAAGATATTCACTCCGTAAGACCTTGCACACGTAATCTAAGCACACAATTTACATACATGAGGAAGCTGTGGAATGATTGTACTCCTATTTTCACTGTCAACAATAAAATATCGGGTGACAAGAAATAACCCGTACTAATGTTTGTGATCATAAAGTTATTAAACCGAAACAATTGAGCAAAACAACACTGAAGAACAATGACATGGGACCTTAGGAACAAGATGTTCAGCCGGTTTCAAAGTGGCCTCCCTGGGCGGCGATACAGAGGTCCAAACGGGCTTTGAAATTTTGGGCAATGGGCCGCAGGTCCTCGGGCGACAATCGGTTCCACTCATGACGCAGCGATTGCTTCAGCGACTCCAAACTGTGGTGGCATTTAGCACATACCCTGGCCTCCAAAATCGACCACAGACTGTAGTCCATTGGGTTGAGGTCCGGCGAGTAGGGCGGCCATTCCGTCGATGCGATGAAGTCCGGAAATGGGTTCTGCACCACGCTTGCGTCATTTTCGCCCTGTGGGCCGGAGCGGATACTTGCTGGAATGTCCATTGTGTATCGCCAAAGTGCTGCTGGGCCCACGGAAGGACAACGTTCTCGAGAATGTTGCGGCGGTACACTTCTTGGTTGCTTTTGACCCCTTGATCCACGAAAACCAGGGTCGTCTTGCCGCTTGCGCAAATTCCGCCCCACACCATGACCGACTGCGGATTTTGGCGGTGTTTGATGATGGCTGAGGTACCGGGAGCCTCTGCAGACCAGGTCCTGTTGGTTTGGTGGTTTGTGCGCCTGCTCCACGGTGAACAGCTTCTCCTCTGTGAAGAGAATGCGTTCCCATTGCTGACCTGCGGCCCGGCGCTTCAGAGGGCGGCATCTTTTGAGTCGCAGGCGCTTGATTTCGTCCGTGTGAAGCTGAAGTTTTTGGAGCTTGTACGCCTTGAGGTTGAGGTTCTTTTTCGCCATTTGCCGCACCGATTCGCGGTTGATCCCGATCTCACGGGCGACTTTTCTCATGGAGACCCTCGGATTTCGCTGAACTCGCTTTTTGATGATCTTGCGGTTCTGGGACGTGTTGATGGTAGGCTTTCTTCCTCTTCTGGGACGGTCGCCTTCATGGCCGAGCTCCTTGAATCGCCGAACTGCATCTGAGACTGTCATTTTTGGAACACCCAGCAAACGAACAATTTTACATTGACGCTTTCCCTGACGCCACAGTTAAAAAATTGCACTGCGTTTGGTTGACAGTCTGAAACACAAAGACTGTAATCGTTATGAAGCCGAAACAACAAGTACAGTTACAAAAGACTATGGAGAATCCAATAACACAACAATTATTTGGCTACAGTACACTACATTCTTGGCAGGATACGCCAAACATTGTACGGGTTATTTCTTGTCACCCTGTATAACATGTGTATAAAATGAGGGTCTTCATGATTACAGTATGGCTCACCATATTCTTGAAACGAATTCCTCTGGCAGACGACGTACACTCGTCACAATCTAGATTACAAAAAGAAACATTTTTCCACTACGCGAGCGTCTGCCACAGCACATGTTAGAACTTTGTCAATCGTTAAACACATATCCCAGGAATGTTCTACGTTCAATACGGAAGAGTGACAATCACATTTTGTAAAAGACACGTTATTCGACATATATGGCAAGGTAAATTGTCCTTGCAACAGTTATAAGAACACGGCACACACGGCTTCACGGAAAGTGTAATGCTACAGTTATCACCCAGTAACTATAGATCCAATTCCGATTTAACTTTGTGCGATGTAAGGGTTGAGCCAATTACGTAGAAAACCCAGTTGTCAACCCAATTGTCAATTGTCAATTTCACGAAGTACACCTTGGACAGCATTTTGCAAACTAACGAGGCTCTGGCGTCTGGACCTTCTGCCAATTATTTTACTTTCCTTAGGACTGTGTGCGTGTTATCTTATGTTTTGTACATGTTCATGCTTAGTGTCCCTTTACAGCACCATCTTTTAATTGAAGTCAGAATATTTTAGTCTCCGACATTACAGTTGTGTTATTAAGAAAACGTAAGGGGCTAGACCCCGTATAAGTTTAGTGGTGCAAAATAGCCTAAGTACTAACGCACCCAAAATTTTAAGATCAATCAATCAATTCATTAACCTCTGTGCGTATAGTGTAGGCTTAAAACAACGTTAGACAAACGTTGAGTAAAAGAAACGAATCGTGTAATTTCATTACCACCCCTCACCTTGATATTTGTCTATATTTTATACGAATACTTCTTGTAGGCCAACGAGGCTGTGGCGCCGGGATCCATGGCTAGGATAATCCTCATGGGAGTTTTGTTTAACTGTGTTTGTTCTTGTTCGTTTTGAGTGCCCTTTATAGCCTCAGCTTTTAATAGGTAAGAAAATGTTATCGTCGGAGAAAGTAAAGTTTTTTTTGTTATATAATGATTGAATGAATTAGTTTTAAAAATGAATAAGGAAGTTTCTAACGAACATATTTTATTTTCTTCTTAGGGATTTGTCCAAAATTTCGTTTTAGTTAAGGGGCCTATACCCATATTGAGTGATGGGCAAGAAATATCCTATGTGTTGTTATGGCCACATTATCAAAAAAGGACCAATCTCTTCGATTACATATTTCACCAAAGTTTTATACTATTATTTGCAGTACATTATTTCAAAGAACTCTCTTGAAGTTTTAAAATAATGTTCCTTTCTCTATATGCTCATCCATCCATCAATGTTTATCACAGCGCGCTACGATGCCAAGTCTCCCCGGTTCGAATCCCGTCGTGGGTAACGGGGTTATTTGTGAGTGTTCGTTCATCAATTTCATCATATCATCACTCATCCCCATCGTCGCGATTAGCCAAAAGTGGCAGCAAAATCGAAGTAACAGGCAATTATCATCAGATGAACAAGTAGACTAACCTGCATGTATTAACCTGGCAACGAAATTTATTAAGTGATAATTATTATCACTTCTCAAAAATTGATAGGAACAGATTAATTAAAGTAGGAAATATTTGGAAAAATAATGATGTGGGTTTTGAAGTTTAAGTTATAAGTGAGTACACGTGGAATATACATTTGAAGAAACATTTTCGCCTCCCACGAATTGTGATTTTCAGAGTCTTTTGCTTGCACAGAAGGAGTGTAGGCTAAATCCTATACAGACTTGGAGGTACGTAAGAATATTCGTAGGTTTTACATTTAAAAGAAAGTAATCAACAGTTTTCATGATGGCGCAAAAATTATTTCCTATCGGGGCAACAAATTCAAATTTTATTCGGATTTGGCTAGAGTATATTTCAGTACATTAAGAAACGAAATTTAATATTCGAGCTATAAATTTAAAATATCATTTCTGTAATAAGCTGCATGACCGAAATTGGAGATCAGTCACAAATATTGTGACCACAATATTTGTATCAAATTGAGAAATGAATGATCTGGTATTGGAATCGATGAATATTTGTCATCAAGTTTCACACTAATGGAAGAAAAATCGATGCAGAAATCTTGTGAAATTACAAAAATTTACTAACTTTTCCAATATTGTAAAGAAATCTTGAGAGTTTCAGAAAGAAAACTAGCATCAATTTGGTCATTAGTTCCACTAAGATGCGGTACAAATCGTACATTGAAATAAAGTGAGTGTTTCAGAAGTGTGGGGAGAGAACAAGTGGAAGCCATCAATTATTTCTGTGATCATGATAACTGCAGTAAATGTATAGTTTTCGAACTGACGTTCATTTCATGTCAAAGTACCTCAAGTAATTGGCCTTTTATTGAATTGACGGAAACTTATAAAAATTTGTGTTTAAGGGAGAATTCACACCTAAGAGACACGCGACACGCGACTTGGATTGGATAGCGAACTCTTATAATCACACACATATATTGGAACCAATAAAATCAAGTTAAAGTGCACCCAGTACGAAGCGTAGGAACTCCTGCTCCATTTCAGTAAAAATAACGAATGCCAAGAAAGAGGAATAATTAAAAATACAACCCTTTTTGCCCTTGTGATTGAACAAACTATTGCGTGGTAAAGGAGATTCCTTTACTTGGGAAATCGTTACATAAGAATCGTCGAAAGCTAGAAAACCGTTGGTTTAATTACGTCCGTTAATGCACTATTCGCATGCCGCATCTCACGTTTTGCCCTCTTTAAGTAATATTCCCCATAACCTTACACAGTAGCGTCAAAAGCCATGCAGGAATGAATATATATTTATATCTACATGTTGTTTGATTTGATTTGATTTAGTTTATTTTACTTCGCGTTTTGTGCCTCTTGGCTAATTTGCGAAGATGGGTATGAGTGATGAAATGATGAAATTGATGATGAATGGACATTCACAAACAACCAAGCCCGACCGGGATTCGAACCCGGGACCCTTGGCGTCGCAGCGCGATGTGCTAACCACTCGGCCACAGGGTCGGGCCTACATGTTGTTGTTAGGAATTCACTGTTATAAAAGAATACCCAGTAGATTGCTATTAGCACTGTTTAGTGCCGTTGTTGATATGTACGTTTATGGGTATGCATGTTTATAATGGAGCTTACGTGTTGCACTTGTTTCAGAAAACAGTTCCTTTTAAAAGGGTTTAAGTGTTAGCTTAAAAATCTTAAACGTTCCTTTGTTGTTGTTGAGAAATCAAGTTAAACTAAAATTGTTGGAATAAAAGGAAAGCAGGACGTTAAAATTGAATGTTTCTTGTTTGATTGATTGTTTCTGACCCGTTAGGTTTAAATCCCGTACACTTAACGGATATGCTATGTTTTGAGTAAGAATGGGAACATTGTCTTTTTATGATAACTAATGTCTCCCGCCCCTTTTCTTGAATGTGTCGAAATTGAATGGTAAATCTGGTAAACGCCACATTTGACTCCCTTTTTATGACTCGTTAACTGACAATTAACATGAGATTGGTTTATTAGGTTGTGGTACGTATTAATTACGAGTGAGTGTTTTCCTTGCATTACAGTAATCTCTTGTAACAATGAGTATTCTATTTGCAGCGTAATTAAGTAAAGAAGAAACAGGAACGGAATCTTTTCATGATTTTCGACCGTTCCGCGGATTCCAGTATTCAGTGGAACCTGACGTTGCCTTTCTGTTGACTTGTTCGATTACTGAGAACACATTTATCCAGCAGAAACGTTGCGTCAGATATTGCTTGTGACCCTTGCATGGGAATAGGTACTAACGAGGGTAAATTTACCACGCGCTTCCATTAAGATCTATAACATCGTACCGGGTTAGTTGGTACCTACCTACGCAAGTGTCACAAATGAAAAAAGTATTTTGTGTGTATGCGTACAATTTAATACAGAAGCGTGTGTGGGTGTGCGAAGTGGATTCGTTATATACAGGATTAGAATTAGTCTAATTACAGATATTGCATGATTTGGACTTCTCTCCGATTGGTGAATTGCTCCATGGAACGGTGTGAATACCGCAGTTCAAAACTTTTCTCTTGTCGTCCTCAGCATCCAACGCCACTTTGTTCAGTTTCACGGTCTTCACATCATGGTCAATGCTCTGGAACCTCCTCTCTTCCCGCAGGATGGGGAGTTTCTTCTTCAGGCATTCGATGTAATCCTCGACGTTTAACTTCCCCTGAACAGTGATTTTCCCAACTCCCTTGGATTTCTTGATGGTGGCGACGGTCGTTCTGATACAATACGATTTAGCCCTGAGTCCCACGAACTCTCTGATAATCTCACCGTTCATTTCGTCCTTCATCAATCCGGGAACTTTCTTGTTTCTTGGCAAAATGTTGTAGGGTTGCGGCTGTGGATAGCCCGAAGTGTGGAAATGTTCCTTCAATTCGGTTACCATGCTCTTGTACGGATCTTCCTTCATCACATAAACGAAACTGTCCGTATCCATGTAAGCGATCTGGATTTGATTTTTGTATCGTGGCTTCATGATATTGTAGTGGAACTCGTACATTTGCAGTTTCGACAGTTCGAGAATTGCAGCCCCCACGTACGTCGGTTTGTTGAACGTAATGCAGGATTTGTCAAGATGAAGCAACGTCAGGTTTTCGGTGAAAATTTTCCTGCTCTTGAAGCGTGGATTGGCAACCCACTTCCTGCATTTTTTTTCGTCCGAAACTATCTTGACGTCCTTGTATTTCCTTACATTCTCCATTGTTTCTCCGTAGATGGCGTTGTTCTTCAGTTTATACATATCCTTATCCAGGTCAGATGTCACCACCTGCCGCTTCTGGGTGTTCATGTTGATGAGCCATTTGCCCTGCGCGAATTTCAAAACTCTGTGCACTTTAGTTAAAACAAGGCCCTGCTGGAGATAGAATTTCAGCAGTTTGCAGTGCACTACGTAATGATCCTTCCTCTCCAACGTCAGAAGCAGTTTTGGTTGATTGGAGCGAGGAGGACATTTTAGCTCAGGCGCCAGAGGAAAATCCGAATGGAGCTGGTGCAATTCTGAAGGATACTCCAAGTCTACCTCCACGAAATATCCTGTCGATCCTTCGAAATTATCCTCTTGAAGCAGATGTTTCAGTCCTTCTTCGGTGATGTCCGACCACTCGAAATTAGACTGTGGCAGCTTCTGCGTCATCGCATAACCATACAGGTTGTTGGCGTCCAAGTATATTATGTAGCTGGACTCCTCATTGGGATCGTACTCGTCTCCCATGTACTCGTTGTTGTTTGCTTTCGCATGTCTTAAACAACATTGCACGATACCGCCCCTGATACATTTCTCGATGAAAAGCTGCATGTCGCATTGATCTTCCCGCGAAAAGTTGCAATCGGATGCTACTGTAATACAACATGGCATTCCAGGTGAATCCCGGAAGACTCACGAAGTGCGCAGGGTCGACTTTGTAATCACGAATAGCGGTTTGACGAAACGCTTGTGCACGTCGAATAGGAGAAGCACGTCCAGCTTCAAATATCGATCGTGGAAATCACCCAGCGAGCAGCACTGAGGATCACTTTCAAGAGAGCGTCCAACGACAACAACTTGTTTCTGCGATGGAAATCCCCGACGGCTGGGGGCGCCGTGGACGATGCGAGCCTCCCGTCCGAGGGTAAGTGCATGATAAAATCCATGGAACTTCGCATGCCGATCATCGAATACGAAGCTAACCATGCCACGAAGATCAAAGCAGGAATCCTGAAGAACCCTAACATCCTGCTCGAGTTTCAGATGTACCAATTCTTGCAGAGGACGGTGTCCGGGCGATACTTCGAGTTCGACGTGACGACACAGTTCAACAGCATCCAGTACGACATGCCCGACTTCGTGGTGGTCGTGTTTCAAACCGGTCGCGACGGCAGTCAGAATGCAGATTCGAGTGTGTTCGACTACTGGAAAATTAGGAACATTTACCTTAAGAACGGGCGTAACGAGATTTTCCACAGAGAGAACTACAACCTCGGGGAAGATGATTACCTGAAGCTGTACGAAGCTTACACAGCGTTCAAGAGGGTCACCATGGAAGGATCTACCGACATGTACTACACGCCAGCGGAGTTTATCCAGAAACGTCCGATGTACGTGATCAACACATCGCAACGCAAGCAGGTGGTGATCAGCGACCGTACGAGCATCAAGGTTGTCTTGGATTTCAAGAGGCGATCCCAGACAATACAGTATGCAGCGTGGTCCTGATTGCAAGGAAAAAGTTTGTTTACGATGTAAAGAACGAGAGAATCATTGAAAAGTTTTGATATTTTTTATTGAAATGAAATAAATACAAATTTGTTACAAACCCCAACCGAGTTTTCTTTTCGTGTGCATTGCCATTGACGTTTCCAGAGCGGCCAGTCTTTCACCCATGCCGGCGTCTCTGCTGACCACACTCGGGAAAGCCCGGTGTTCCAACTGAATGTCGGCATCGTGCCTTGCTGCGAGATCCCTGTTGTCCCGGTACACAATATCATGGTCTTTGCAGGCAGCGTCCAAGGGATTAACCCCCGGATCACCGCGATCCAGTCGCGCGTCCAATTTGGTGCCGGGACCGCAGTATTGGTAGCCCGGAATATGCATCTCGAAAGGCAATTTGTTGATGATTCGTTGAAGAGTCCCTTCCCTTCCGCCAGCTTCCAGAATCGCGGGGGCAAGATGTTGATGATGTTGATCAGATACCCGATGCCTTTCGGTTCGTTGACGATGAAGCGGCTTAGTTTGGAAACGATCATGTCCACGATGCCAACCTTTTCGTTGTGAAAGTTTCGGTTTCCGGCCCTTTCTTCTCCGGCGATGACCAGCAGCCGGTCCACGAGTTTACGAACGTCGTCCAGCCACACGAATTCCACCTGCAAATTGGAGTAGCGCTTGATACCGCTGCCGGTAGGCAGGCGAGTGGCGCCAGGTTGCTGCTTGATTTCGTTCCAAAACGGTTTGATGATGTTCCTGTACTTCTCGCTGCTACTCGACTTGACCCTGTTCTGAGATGGGTCGTTGTTCTGATACAAAGCATCGGTCATCTTGAGAATTTCCTTGTAATTGTCGTAATCCTCTTCGGAATACACGTAGGCGTGGGGGGGTTTCTAGTGATCAGTTCCCATAGTCCCGGCGTGCCTGCGTACTTCTTGAAGAAACCTCTGCGTCCCGCTCGGCTCTCGTTGTAGATGATGATATCGTCCTTGTCAAACGTGACGTGCCAACTGCCTATCTTCCACACGACGCTCCCGGAAGGGTCGGGTGATGGATATAAACCGAAAATATACAGCGTAAACGGCTACGCAGAGTTGGCAACGCTGACAGTGAGATTAACGTACACCGTGAACGACCTTAAAATATACAGTGTAAACGGCTACGCAGAGTTGGCAACGCTGACAGTTACCTGCGTTAGGTTTGGAAAAACCGTGAAAGGGGGTTGTTATTTTGGGCTGTTCGCGTTTGAAAAAATTCCAGCGTTTCTCGCTTTTGGGCTGTTTGCGTTTGAAAAAAATTTCAACGTTTTTGGGATTCGCCCGGGTGAGTCAGCTTCGGCATTTTCCCACTACTCAGCACTTCCCACAAAATCTTCTCTTCGTCTGGTTCAGGTTATCGGCCGCGCCGAAACTCACTGCAGGTAGCTAGGACTTTCTGGGTTAATTACTTTATGGTTCAGCTTGGACATAGGCTTTTCAAATTTCAAGATACAAAATTCTACTGTTTGTCCCTCTTCTGGCGGGAGATGAATGACAAACATGTCGCGGTTCCTTCAGGTTACCACAATCAACCCTTGTGCTCATAACCTGCAAAGAAGGGAAAGACAATAATAATAATTTGTAATGTACCCACTTTATATCCTTCTTCTTCTTTTTGCCCTACTGTGTTGATTGGTCGACAATTGATGACTGTCAGCTACTTCGAAGAAGAGTTTGATCCGAGAAGTGGTTCCATAGTTAGCTTCTGTTAACGTGAGATTCCGATAGGATCACGGAGTGCTTGAGATCTCAATGTCATGCATTGCGAGTGAAATTTCGATTGATTTGGTTCATTTTACTTTGCTCTTCTGCCACATTTGGCTAATTGCGAAGATGGGGATGAGTGATGATATGAATTAATTGATCAATGGACACTCACAAACACCCATGCTCAGTCCGGAATTCGAACTCGGCACACCTGGCATCATCACTCCGCCACGGGGGTAGGCGAAGTGAAATTTGGAGTGTGAAGTAGGATCGACTGATCGACCAAATGTCCAACACATTGACTTTCTAAATTGATGTCCCACTGCCACACAGGAGACCTGGTTTGACTCCCAGAGCAGTTGATCTCACATGTGATGAAGGATAAGTCACATTTCAATTAAGGAAGGAAACAAGGTATGTAGTCAACTTTATATAGTAGTGTGCATGCTCTAGAAATAATATATTTCAAAATTCTACATATTTTGTGATTTTTCTTCATTTAGCCTTCACCTGGGTGGTCAAAGGTCCATCTACCCACAACTTCTATGGGTTTTATTGGGTTCCGTTGCATGACCGGAACCTTTCTTCTCGCACAATTTAAATTCGGTCCTAGTAGTGTATTGTTCCATTAAGAAAAGGTTACTGGATTGTATTTAAATTGATCCGGAAAATTTTCCTGCACCGAATTTTAATTGAACCTACTAAAAAGGTTCTTGGACAGTGTTTAAATTCAGCCGCAAAAACTTGGACAGTATTTAAATTTTACAGAAAAAGGAGTTCCTGCACCGTATTTAAATTCATACGGAAAAAAGGTTCTTGGGCCTAATTGAGGCCTAGAACCCATTTACACTTGCTGATTTTCTCTTCCGGATGTGAAATGAATTTATTTACAATACCTGGACCATTAACAACCCTGGAATTGTTAAAGATTAGGGAACGCATACATTCTAATTTGATCTATAGGATTCCGTTATAGAACCGGAACCTTTTCTCTCGCAGAATCTAAATTCGTACCAAGTTGCGAATTGTTTCATTCCAATACGGAACTTTGAACCTATTTAAACTGATCCGGAATAAAATGTTCGTTGACCGTATTTAAATTCTTCAGGAAATAAGTTTCCTGGACAGAAATTAAATTCAACTGGAAAAAAATTCATGGACCGAATTAGAAACGTTACAGA
Organism: Lepisma saccharinum; assembly: GCF_977018435.1. NCBI lineage: Eukaryota > Metazoa > Arthropoda > Insecta > Zygentoma > Lepismatidae > Lepisma > Lepisma saccharinum. Next base: position 46,888,020 of record NC_139237.1, on the reverse strand, counting down.
TGAAGAGGTTATTTACGGTCCAGAACCCATTTACGCTTGCTGATTTTCTCTCCTGGATGGGAATTGAATGTATTTAAAATTCCTGGACCTTTAACAACTTTGGCCTCCACCCGCAGATGCAGACGAAGTATCTGCTGCTTAGACGGGAAGGTTGACTGGACATACAAATAGAATTAATCCGAAGTTATATAACAAATAATAGTTACTTACATAATAATATCATGAAATATGGAGAGCCAGATTACTTATCAAACATTTTCTGTTATTTGTCTATCCCAGGGGTTTCCAACTGGCGGCCCGCTATGCCTTTTTTTGCGGCCCGCAAAGCCAGTTTGCAAAATACATTAATTTTATGTATTTTTATTAAAATACGTTATATTTTTACTGAAGGAACGGAAGCTCTGTGAAGAAAGACAATATCACATGTAGAATTGATTTTGCAGTCAATAATCATCATCAGAAGAATTTAAAGTGATGTAATATTCTCTTCACTCCCTGCATTCCACTCCTTCGCTATGCGGAATGAACTCGCTCGCTTCCCACCTCTTCGCTATGCGGAATGAACTCGTCCGCTTCCGCGAAGGCTGCACCTCTGGCTTCTCTCTTTGTCTTTAGAAACAAACTGCAGAGCGGAGCTATAGATATCTGTTTTACTATGCAACGAAGTAATCAAGAGATTTTAAGTGTTCTAACTCGGATTGTACTGTGACTGATTGTTAAAGTTTGTGCAAATATCGAAATGAGCCATATGAAATGACCAGCATCCAGCTATTTAGCAAATCTCTTGGAGTTAACATCGAAGAACAAGAAGCTTCTCTCCAATTTGAATTGTGTGATTTGCAAGGCGGTGTGTTCCTTCAAAGTAGGCAAGAAAAGGGGCCAGAGTTTTTCAAATACCTTTCAAAGGAAAGTTTTCCAAACCATCGTAGTTTTGGGCAAAGACTGACATCGATGTTAGGCAGCACACACACGTGTGAAAGTGTTTCGTCTTCAATGAAGTTCATCAAGAACCGCTACAGAAGCCAACTGGCAGATTCTTCACTGCTTCACCTTCCGAGACTTTCAAATACAGAAACTGAAGTGGACATTCGAACTTTAATAAATGAAGCAGATCGGCCTCAATTTTCACATTGAACACTTACTATGAAGGATTCTTATTTGAATGGTGTGTTTTTAATTTCTTTCAATTCATCCATAAGTATTGGGTTTTTTGTGAAATAAATTGTAATTATAAAATTTTGATTTGTAAATCCATTGTTTTTATTGCCTAATTTAAGAAATTTAGGTCATGCGAAAGTACTACATTTTCAGTTCAGTACTTACAATTTTTGTAATTTTTAATCCCCCTCCCCCCAAAAAAAATGCGGCCCGCCAATCAAATGCTGGATATAATTTTGGCCCACGGACCTTTTGAAGTTGGAAACCACTGGTCTATCCTAGTGGGAGCGAAAATCTTTTGCCCTTGGTGGTGAACTCGGTTCCTGCAAATTCAAGACGGCATTTTCTAATTTTCATTTCTATTTGGGCCGACGGCTCCGTGGTAGAGTGGTTAGCAGGTTACGCTACGAAGCAGAATGTCCCATGTTCGAATCCTGGCCTGAGAATATGTCTTCTTTGTGATGGTCCTGTCATGAAGTTAATCTTAACTCATTCTCATCTTCACGATTAGCCAAAAAGTGTCAGAAAAGTGAAGTAAAATGAACGAAGTCAATCAATAATTTTTATTTCGTTATTTTACGCCGCTTTTCTACCTCTTGGGTTAAATGCGACGATGAGATTGAATGATGATCCGAAGGAATAGCGATGCGAGACATGATGCAACCACACCTGTCCAAAGTCCGAACCTTGGACGTCTGGTTTCGTAGTGCGTCACGCTCATGCTTCGGGAGTGGAATTCTTTGAATGAAAAACTTTAAAAGTAGGGTGAAAGAAAACAACATTGTACTGTGCAAAAAAGCCATGTTTAGGTCCTCTAAAGAAAACTACAGTTATTCAGTAAAATTAATTTTGAAAGACAAAGCCTGCGAAGTGTTTTTCCATTCGGTGACGCGTGGTCATCACATCGAGTCCCATCTAGCTTTGAGAGTGTCATTCGCTTACATTTTGATTTCAAGTACTAGCTTCCCAATTGTCCTCACGATGTTAGGCCATCACAGAAATTTGGGAGTTTCTACAGGGATTTAACCTTGAAAGACTAGAGCGCAATAATTTGAGCGCGTGCGAATTTTGTTGTTTCTATTGCCATCATATATTCAGTTTTGCAAGCGCAAAGAAGATTACTTTTAAGAAGTTAGATGTATGCATAAAATTTCACATATATAGTCATCATTCTTCAATGTGTACAGTACGACGACACAAACGACTCGTGCATTTCCCATAGAATAGTGGTTACGGGTGTCGTCTTGCACTAAAGGCCGCCGGATTCGATTCTGGTATAAACAATATATGTCGGATGCCTCTCTTGAACTCATTACACAAACATTTTATTTTCGCACCGTTGTCATACTTGTGCACCTGATTCCAGCAACTTTTTATAACTAAAGTGACGGGAGAGGGTTTTCTCTACTTCTCAATTTTCTTCGAGCAAATTTACAAATATAAGGAGTAAGGACTAATGACATTGTTCTTGGTGTCTCAACAATCTGACATAAGAGAAAATATATGGATTTTTAAAGACTGTCTAGATGCCATTAATTTAATAAGTTCATTATGCATTTAGAATCCAGAATAATGGCCGTCGATTTCGCGAGTCTATATCCGTAAATTTTTGGGGGCTACAGGAGAAAATAATGTTCTCTTCCAATAAGATTATATATATATACATATATATATATATATATATATATATATATACATACATACATACATACATACTATACATATACTTATGTAGGCTTATATGGTATGTTAATAGTTTGTTAGTTTTTAATGGTTTGATAGAAAATATTATTAAGTTTTGAGCCCCCCCGAACTGATCAACCTAGCTACGTCCCTGTATTTTAGCAAAAACCATGCAATTTTCCAGCAGACTTTTTTATGTTCATTCTTTTAATAGCAAACATTACAGACATGATGTACAGGTTGGACCTTCACTGTTTAGAATCTCTGCATATAAATGACATTAGTTCACTCTTCCAAATTCACTCCCCACACTTATTCAGTGTGACTTAGATGAAACCTGAGAGAAAATCATACTTTGTGACTTTCCCTAACAACCTAGATTTCAAGATTGAAAACTTCTTACAGTATGTTCTTCCGCCTGTTTCTTTCTTGTCCGGTTCTCGTCAGCAATTCCAGTGACTAATTCCCTTTCACTGAGATGCCTGCCATTTCTGATACATCTATAGGACAACAAATCTCCACATACGAGCAAATTTGAAGACTTTATTAGTGCTATATTATTTCATTCAATCAACATATTTAGGGATCGGTTGGGTGATGATGGAATACTAGTGTGGGCAGACATCAAGTTAAATGAACGTACAGAGACGAGGAACTCAAACAATATATGAAACTTTTTAGAGTCGCAGTCGACGCAGATTTAAACTTCTAAGATGATAATACATGTATGCATCGAGCCAAACAGTTCGATGACTTTCTTGAAGATGAAGAAATCACCGCATGGACTGGCCACCGAGGTCTCCAGGAAAAAATACTGGAGACGAGTTGCAGCCCTCCGGTCTACACCAAAGACATTTCCAGAGCTCCGCACTGCTCTTCGTGGGGAATGGAACCAGGTGTCCGTAGAGCTCTTGAACCGCCCTTTACGTCGTTGCAAGGCTGTGTATCGGTTGGGGATGATCACGCCCCATACAAACCTCTTTTTCTTGTTAAGGAAGCAATCTCAAATTTTCTTATTTTTGGACTTTTTGTCTTCACACTAAAAACAATTGTTAATTCATGTAACGTTTTGATAAATTTTTACTATGTTTTGTGCAATTCTGACACTTCATCAATAACACATTTTCTCATATATTCGTCATACTGTACAAATCAGTTATTGTTTCCGTACATCAGCCTCTGCCTTAACACATGCGACAGTTGGTAAACACATTCCACGCAACGCAAAAGAGTGGCACTTATGCATACCACTCAGTCACGTTAGGTTCCGTAGTTCGTATAAGAGGATTGGTTTCCCTATCACTCATTTACGAGCATCTTACAAATACATGGCTTGGTAGAATGATTAATGGCTGTTGTAAGTTCCTTGTAGTCAAATAGTCTCCGGTATTATACCAATACCTCTTCGATCACATTTTATATATTTTGTGTTGTTGTGGTAAAAAACATATAAAAATATTTTGCAATAGTGCGTAACGTCAGGAGCAACCCGTCTCAAGATAACTCTGATTGGTTGACGAGACGCCGTGCACGTGCAACTCTGAAACTTCCTTTGTCTAATGGCAACTATGAGAGAGAGAGATAATTGCCTGAGCAATCGGTCTTCTGTTTTTCACTAAAGTATAACTAAAATTAACTCATTGTTATATCGTTATTTGTGAAATTTTTAATTCATTAGGCTTGAAGGCTGGAGATGGAGGCGAGGTCGACATATTTCTGGAGTAGGGTTTCAGCATCAATTCAACACAAAGGTCACTAATTACGATTGAAGATTGGCTAATTCTGCTGGAGTTGAGGGCGCTCTGTAATATTTGCAGGGGATATCTGATGGTAATAGACCTGTAGGAAGGCCAATACGAAAATGGAGGGATAACTTGAGATTGACCTAAAGGAAATCAATAAGGATGGAAAATATTGAATTGATCTTGCAGAGGATAAGGACAGATAGAAGGCTTGTGTTGCTGTAGCCATAAACCTTTGGGTTTAATAATGGTAGAGAGAGGTGGAGGATTTTTTGATTAGGAGATATGTACACATCGTGTTCATACCGCACACGACAACCATGGAGTCAATTAGAAACCGTAACACGCACTGAGACGAGGAGAAATGCTGCAATAGAAAGCAACAAAATTTCTCTTCTCTGCTTCTCTTGAAATGAAATGCGTACAGTTTATAGTTTCAATAGGTGGCTGATATGATGTCACCTCAGCTTCAGCACACTTGAAAAGAATTGTTAACTTTGTTTCCTTTTATTGCCAAAGTAGCTCATTTTACGGTACATTCTAAAGTACACTTGGAGGCAATATTTTAGGTTTTGCATCAATTTTTAAAATCTTGGTAAACATTTTAGATAAAAGGTTTCTCCCCATGTAATATAAAGATTGTAAAATATCCATATGCGCTGATACTCCCATTGATTTATATTGATTTATCTTTCAAACAAGTCAGATCTTCCTGCGTATCTTGAATTGTGCAGAAATATTCTTGTTAGAAGACCTTGTTAGAGCATCTCCGAATCGGTGTCACCAGGTGGTGAACAGTTCTTCGTGTCCCTGTTTAGAGAAACAGATTGAGACAGCATTGCTCAACTTCGTTACACAATCTCTACATAGAGGGTGTTATTTTAATGTCGCCAACGGACCACAGATTTGTATAGAGAACATCAAAACAAACAACTTTTTTCAGTAACATTTGTCTTCTTGGTGCGTCGATTCGACGCTACAGCCGTTCAAAAAAGACCGTTTTGCAGCCTGGATGCTGGCAACCTAACACAACATTTGATCGTATCTGTGACGTCATATCATGCGGCAAAATAGCTCACGGCAGGGTTGAAAGGTATACACAAATTTTGTGAAAAATGACAAACTACCAACCACATTATTGGCTGTAAAACGAAGCTAGAAACCCGTCCAATAGACCGAACATCATAACCTACCAGCCAGAAGATCAGCAGTCATCTCAGGGGAAAGGGGAAGTGAACCAACGATATGGGAAATGGTAAAAACGTATTCAAAATTAAGTGTCAATATGAAAGTTTGTCTTAGCCTACATTAATATCAACAATATTAAATTTTATTTTACTTACAGCTTACATGTGGCTGTTTACGCCCAGCTACATGTCAAATATTTGCAAATCTCGTTGCGAAGTTGATATCTACAGGTTTGTGTCCAGATGCCTTGTGGTACTTTTGTGCTGATAACAGAAGTATCAGAGGTTCACGTTGTTACATTACGTCTATAACACGTACAGCCACAGTAACAATCTAATTATGAATCAGTAGCGAATATACTGTGTTCACATTTGCAAACCATTACATGTGTATCCGGTACATAGATAAACACAGTCGTCGGAGAGCTTGTATTACTACTACTTATATCTCTGTATTTTCAACCATTTTTGTTACTTGCTCATAATTCCCTGAATATACATTGTATTATGTGTTGCTTACCTTTGGAATTTTGAGTTCTTTCATTTCTATTTTACCATCTGTTCAGTGTGTCACGGACAATGATTATCAGAAGGACTAAGTGGATAGACTAAAGTGAAGATGCCAACTAGGTAACTAGATTTGCAAATATTCGACATGTATACTGAGACAAAATTCTATATGACCACTTCCACTTCAATTCTATTTTCATTCTACCATTTTTCGTATCGTTTGTTTACTTCCTGTTAGGTTACAGAACGTGTTCTCTCGTTTTGTTTTACGGTACATAATGTGGGTGATTGTAGCTACGTTATTTTTCACAGAATATGTGTGTTCCTGGCAACCCTGGAACGCCTCCCTTCTCGACGCGCTATGACGTCACAAATGCAATCAAATGTTGTGTGTGGTTGCCAGCATTCATGCGGCAAAACGGGCCTTTTTGAATGACTGTAGCGCCGAAATGATGCACCAACGAGAAAAATATTACTGAGAAACGTTCTTTGTTTTGATGTCCTTTATACGTTTCAGTGGTCCGTGGGCGCCATTAAAATGACACCCTGTATATAAAAATGGATGTATGTGAGTATATACTATTATACTATGTGTGTTTGTTCCAGCATAACTCTGAACGCCTGGAGCGATTTCAAGCGAACACGAATCACTTGCAATCTCGAAAGAAATTCTGTGATGGTAAGACACCCCTGGCACACCTTGGGAGGGGGTGTGAGGGGGTGACATTTAAAAATAATAATAGTAAACGATCGATATTAGTGGTGAATCCACAGTTTTTGGGGTCGATAAGATGAATAAGGGTACTTCCAATGCCGTTCAACTCCAATACACAAATGACACCCTTAGGAGTAGGGAGGGAAGGGGGGTAAAACGACCGACAATAGTGTAGAATCCACAGTTTTCGGAGTCGTTAAGATGAATAGTGACTCTCCCAATGCTTTCAATTCCAAGACACCCCTGGTGCCCCTAGGGGTGGGGATGGGAAGTAGGTGACATGTAAAAAATAATCGAAAACGACCGATATTGGTGTGGAATCCATAGATTTTGGTGTCGATAAGGTGAATAGTGACACTCCCAATGTCGTTCAATTGATTTATTTTTGTTCTTGGAGGTGGAACTAAAAATGTTGTTCATAAATTTTTGTTACAATTATATTATAATGAATTTTAAAATATATTACTTTACGTATACTGTACTTATACTTTTAAATACCTGTAAATGAAATTAGTTACATTTTAAGCTATAGTTAGAATTCATTAAAAACCCGGGCAACGCCGGGTAATTAGCTAGTGTATAATAATTTCAACGATGACAAGACGAATATCAGAGCAGGAACGCAATGGATGTGCAAGTGTCTTACAGTCAGTGGATGTGACATCATTCGAATGTTGCATGTTTGTCGCAATCACCAATTCATTACAATAACATTACAGTCATCGTTGTACCAAAGTTAACCCAAACGTAACGTAAAATAACCAAAGGGAAATATTTTAATCAGTGATGAAATATTTCACAAAGTTATCAAAATCGTAGATATGGGTCTTTTAATTTTTGTTTTAAAGCTTCAAACGTATCTAATATTGTCATATTAAATAACATTTGTACTTAAAATAATAATCTGAAATACAGCACTAGTAAACAAATGACGCATTTTATCATAATGACGAAGAAATATCGTTTTGGAAAGGAAAATATTCATAATCTAAAAAAAAATGTGTAAATTATGTTCCTCTGCCATGTGCAGCAGTAAATTATGTACGTACATACATAAAATATATAATTTTGCAATACAAAGCAAAGTAATATTTTCATAACTTTATTGAATTTTATCATTTCAATTTACAATCAAACTACATTTTTTTTCATTTGCAATCATGCTTTCTTGAAATTACAATTATTTTCGACATCAAGATATAAATTCAAAATTTTGAAGAAAATAAATAAGGAATATCGATTCCTAAATTCTGAAAAAGCCGGCCGTACTCCTCTTCATGCTGGGAACCTACAAAGTACAATGCAAATTAATTTTAGAAGACAAATTTTAACGATACTACAAAGAAGAAGAATATCAGACTTGCGCTATTGATTGAAACATGGATTATTTTTGTTGCAGTTGTCACTGCAAAAACATGCTTATTTTTTAAGATGATTGTTCTTACAGCAGGAAATAAATAAGATTCTTTCAAGTTTAATTGATTATGTGGTTTCATTAGTAAGTCATTTCATAATTTGTAGAGGATAATTTTATAATTATTTGACAAATGGTTTATTTTTCAAATTATATATTACAACCCTTGAGGAAAAGGTAGCCGGGATCGGGTGCTGATCACATCACCTCCAGCTGGTCGAGATCTACCCAAACTACTTATTTGCCTTTATAGTACAGTACAATGCAATGCAAAGGGAAAATATTTACCTTTGCACACACACACACACACACACACACACACACACACACACACACACACACACACGCACCCACACACACGTGTAAACGTGGTCTTATAAGGCCCGAGTGAGTGTACATATGTTGTTGGAACCACTATAATTTGATAAATTAGCAAAATCAAATTCATTTTAAAATGTCGAGACCATGCATGTGATTACAAATACCACCGTGGTTTTTGAAAATTATCATTTATGCAGTTTTCCTGACGAAAAAATGGTTACTATTCTTGCTGGAACCTGGTACCAATATCACCTGTCTAATTTACGTGTTGTAATTTTAATACAATTGCATCCGTTGTGGGTACCAATCAATATTGCAAAACCGGTCCAACCAATCACAATTCTTGTAGGTCACATGATTTCTTCCTGTGTGTAAGCAGCTACGTGCCATACCGAATTGAGCAAGAAGTTGTGAAACGCGCTTTACAGCGTCAATTGAGAGCGCGTAGCTTGTCTGTCTCGGCGCAGAGCATTCGGAAGGGGAGGGGGAAAAAAAAGAAGAGTTCCTCTCGCGGCGGAGTTAGGAAGGGATTAACTGCGGCGCAGTCTGTGGCGTACTTAAGGAGTTTATGCCCCACTGTAGAATTGAGAAAATAATCACATTTACCCTAATCGCTGACTCTTAATTTTTACTTTGCATACTTTTATGTGTTGTTTGAAGATTTCAGAAATCAAAGCAGGCTTGTGTGGCCTATCATGCCGCAACTGTGTGAAACGAAGCTCTTTATTAGAACGCTACCAAGCGAAACGCAATATGTAACAAGCGACAAGAGATACGTATCGCTTGGAATTGAACCCTCAGTAATCAATTCGACCTTTCGCATTTATGCGACAGGGCAAGCTGCACATGTCGCTTTCGGCTCGGTGCATTAGGTTTTTCGCGCATGAGCGGTGAATTTCTTGCTTTAGATCGAAGTCGCCAGTGTTCATGGGAGTCCGTAAGGGGGGGCAAGGGGGACCCGTGCCCCCTTTTGGAAAATGAAAGTCAACCAAAAATGATATATTTCACACATATAATTCCATTTCAGCCACAATAATATGTGTTAATTAATGCACGAACATGATAAATTCAAATGTAAGCAATGTTTTTTTGAAGGAACATTGGGTAAAATGTGGCTTATTTGCTCCCCCTGGAAAAAAAATACCTTCCTTGCCCTTCCCTGGAAAAAAACCCTGCTGACGTCCATGCCAGTGTTGTCTGTCGATTGTCGCCTGCCACTTGTCGCTTCGATCTGAAGTCTCCTTGAAGGGGTCAGGGGAAGAATTCTGACGGAGGCGACAAGCGACAGTGTGCTTCCACATCGACAAGAGACACGGGTCCCTTTTGTCTTGTAGACTAAAACATTCACCGCCCGTGCACGACAAGTGGAGGCATCACGATGCACAACATTGATAAAGTAGCCAGTTTGAGTGACACAACCAAGCGACATGCAATATTTGCAGCTTACCGTGCTGCATCATTCGAAACGTTGCAATGATTACCGAGGCTTGTCGCTTGTCGCGTTACGCTTCGGTCTGGAATCTGCTTAAACGGCATAAACGGCAGGCGACTAGCGACATGGAGATTTTATACCAAAGCGACAAGCGACATTAGACCATTCAATATAAGGCATAGCATTCACCGCGCATGCGCGAACAAAAGTACGAAGCGACATGATGCACGGTATTAACAAAACTGGCCACGCAAGCTACAAGCCACACCTGCATCTTGTCGTGTCGCTTCTGTTCGAAAGGTTCAATTCATTACTGCTGGTTCGCTTCCAAGGGACATGTGTTGGTTGGCGCTTTCGTGTGTAATCTCCCTTACAAGGCAAGAAAGCTGCAAACGACAGACGACAAGTGACAGGCGACAAGCGACACGGAGAATTCACACAGAAGCTGCAAGCGGCAAGCGACACTAGCACAGTTAGTCTAAATCCAAACATTCACCGCGCATGAGCTAACAAGAGCACTAGGTGACAGGATGCACGGTATTGAGAAAACGGCCTAATCAGAGCTACACGTGCAGCTTGACTTGTCTTGATACGAAAGGTTGCATTTATTTCTGAATGCTGGTTTGCAAGTTAAGCGTGTCACGTGCCGCTCCCCTCTGAAAGCTACACCAAGCCATTGTTTTATTGAATTCTCCTGAGGAAAGGAAGAGAATACTTATACAAATACAGTCTCCGTACATCATTTGCGAAGCCACTCATTATATTTGAAACTCTACTTTATGTGCACACTCAGCGTGCACTATAATCAACTGAAGCGGCCCTAACAAATTATTCGCTGGAACTAGGATCTCACTTTCCTCATCGTTGTGAAGGGTCACTCGCAATAGAATTGTTACGATTTTATCTCTCTGGTTGAGAACAGAATTTGGAGACTATAGTCGACAAAAAAGTTATTTCTCTTGGAGTTATTAGATTGGGGGAGGAGGGTGGTGCTTCAGATGGCTGTTCCATGTAGACTGTACATTTGAACAAAAGGAGCAAAGGAAAAGTAACTTATTTAATTTCTTTGTAAAATGAATTAAGTGTTAATTTACCAGAAGTCCAGTACAGCACAACTATCCAAGTTTATAATGGTGTGAGTCTTAATGGACATTTTAATTAAACCTTTCTTAACAAACTGATTCAATATTGAATAGGGTAGTGGTTCCCTAAGGGTGCGCCGCGGCGCCCTGGGGTGCCGCGAAATGTTCCGGAATTTTAACTGAAATGCCACTTACTTGTTAGTCTACACAGGGTTTTAGATATGATTGTTCCAAACATGTGCTTATTTAGTACTTTTTACATAAACAATGTTTCTGAATTTGAAATATGTGCTTATTTTTTAACATAAGGCAAGCAACCTAACAACACTAACTTAGCGTTGCAAGTTTTAGATAGGCCTATGCCTATATTCTGACTTGGGCACCGCGGAAAACTTTTGAAACTACAAAGTTTGGGATCCCCTGAAATAGGGCATAATTGTAATAATAAATGATTGACGTATAAACTTGATGTGAATCGTAGAGAAATGTTTGTTTCGCGAATGGAGCGAACAAGAAAATGTTTTATAAATCTCATTCCTTGCAACCACCCAATCACAGTAACTGTTGATCACCTGACCTCTACTTCCACGTCACCCATGAAGCCTGCTGGTGCTTCTTTGCGTCCTAGCACCTGGATCACAAGCATTTCGTTTTCGCGCCTTTTTTACCGGACGCCCGGTCCTTTCTTATTTCGGTAGTTCTTCTCGCAGTCAAGTAGGAGGGGTACGAGTTCCGCTTAAAGCCTCCCCGATGGCCCTGTCGACCTCCGTGACGGTGTGGTTATCACAGAGCGCTACGACGTCAGGGGTTCCGGGTGCGAGTCCCGGTTAAGGCACGGGTATTTGTTTGTCCAAATGAGAAAAACTGAAAATTGAGAATAACCGAGAAATGAAAATCTTGATAATATAGTGAAAAACGGGGGATACTTCCGGTTAGGGGTATTCCTTAAAAAAAATGGCGTATTGGTTGCTTCGTCGCCTTGTAATCAAAGGGTCCCGGGTTCGATACCGGTGGAGGCACTTTGTGGTTTGGATTCCACTTTAAACTGTAGATCCATTCCCAATAAGCCTTACTGTGCATAAAGCGGACTTAACCAAGCACAATATGTACTATTTTGCGAATGTGGGAGTTGTTGAAAGGTTCCCAATATAGCTATTTTGTTCTTTGATTATTGGGCTGGTTTAAATAGAATTAGTGAAGGCAACGAGAGCAAGTGAAATATTCATTCGAGAATTAGACTGCAAGAATCACTAGCAGAGTTGTCTGTTTCCATCCGAATCGTGGCGCGCCAAAAGCAAGTTCCGAGCGACCCAGCTGGCCGCTGGCGCCAAAGTGTCTGGAATCGTCTCAAGCAGACCGACCTGCAGTGAACACACAGGCAATGAATTCGGTTTCTGGTGAAGTGACACTTATATATATACAAGACCAGGAACGTGACCGGGGATGGAGGGTTGGGACAAGATATACTTTGTTAAATTTGGACCAAGTTATCTGTTTTTACCATGTATTTAGTAACTCTATAGTCCAACAGCCTTTTGAAGACCAGAGCTTATCAAATGGGTTCTTCGTTGATCGCATTCAGTCCCATCGACGCTGTTATCAGACTTTCTCAATAGGAGCCAGATCGTCCTTATTAAAAAAAAAAGTGAAGGGAAAGTGCTCCCCTGTGCAATGCACCACGCCATGAAGGCGTATAGGGAGCGTGGGGTTAGGGCCTCACACTTTCTTGATTACGGCCGAAGGTAGGGGTGACGTGATCAACACCACGTCCCTTGCCGCCTTTACCCCCAGAGTTTCCTCCAGGTACCCACTTTATACGACGATGGGTGGACGCCGGAGCTGCCTGAACAGGTGGAAAAATTTCCGGTTCTCCCCCGCCTGGAGAACCTTATTAAGTCTTTGAATTATATTAATTGTGTTGCGTCATCACCCAAATTTTGGAGCTCTCATCTAAGTTCGAACCCGGGACCGCAGATAATACGCAGGAGACCTTTTCATGGTAAGAGTATGATAATTACAATGGAATGAGAAGCCAGGAGCTAGATATTTGGCACCCTAGTAGTAGGGTGCCCATAATATTTTGACCCCAAAACGGGACATCCCAAGGAGATCAGTGTACCTCCTCCCCTCCTGAAAAATCAGTTAGGCCTAATTATAAATTTATTGTTATAATTAAAGTATTATTATTATTTTATTATTTGAAATATGATCTCTCGTTGTCAAAAGCTATTATTTATTATAATCTCGGTGTGACTTACACAGTATTTCTGGTTCCTTCTGATCAACCTTTGATGTTAGCCCTACGCAGAAGTTGGGGAGTGCCAGAAGTATGTATCAGAACAATCAATCTTCTTGAGAGCGGCTTTATTTTTCACCAACCGTTTGTAAATCTCCTCAAAAACCTTACCCCACACATCTGACGCGTGATTTCCCACTTCAGTTTGTGGTTTGTCCCAAGTTCATATTGAAACTGCATATACGTTTCTTGGGCATGCTTATGCACTCTCTACAAATAACGGAACACACGCAAAACAATACAACTTTTTTTTTTAGCATGAAATGTCTCAACTTTATACTTGGTTTTCAAGCTAACCCCTAGGCTTTTCTAAAACGGTACAAATAGTGTTTTTAAATAATATCGAAGGGACGACCGGGACACGCCTCTCAAACGGGACTGTCTCGTCACCCTATATAAATGACAACATAACTAAGGACCTAATGAGTGAACTGTTAGAAGGCTCTCCAATATCAGCGTTTCCACTTCCATGTAACACGCCTCAGAAACTACGTTCTTGAAGGACATTGATGCTAAGTCCATAGTTAGTACATATTCTGCTAGGTTGTTAGTTATTCTGCGATTTGTCCATTAAGTACCGACGCTCCTCCACAGCCAGTTCTTACTGTTGCCTTAAAACTATAGTAGCTATTATTTTCTTCCTCTGTAACTGAATCATCACGTTATTGTATTTACGGCTGGAACAGAAGGGGGAGGTCTAAATCACTCGCTCGCTCCTTCTGAATTCCAGAGATTTCAAACCATCAACATGCGCATGTAATTTGATATGATCGAACAGTGGCGTGAAGAAGAAGGGTGGCCAATATTCCGACTGTGCTGCAGCGTTTCTATGTGGAAAGACTCGCGCACTTTTGGCGTGGCCATTGGCCACGACTTGTACGCTCGCATGCTTGACCTTCGGCCACGTTGTGGGCCCAATCATGTTATAGCTGGGGTTCCTCAGTGATCTTAATGATTTTGAAGATGCGTGCATGTTGTATTGGATGAAGGGAAACAAGTGTATAAGTTCGCTTGCGTGTGTATATGCTCTAATATTTTACAAATATTTAACACATATTATTGTCTAGTTTCATTATAATAAACTGGGTACATATGGTCCGTTTCAAAATATTTAGATATTTCATATAAACGAATTAAATAGCGACATGTCTCGTGCGCTCGCCGACGTGGCTCCCTTATTTGAAAAGTTCTGAACATAAAGTTATGTGTGTTCGGCCTCTTGTTTACTTTCTTAATAATAAGCTGGGTAAGTAAAAACAGTTTCAAGATAGTTAGTTGGATGTTTTCCGTAAACGGATTCAATAGGGACACTAAATTGGAAAAGCAATATTTACGTATTTTGTGATTTTCACAAATTAAAACGTAATTGAAAAATAATTGTTTTCCGTCATTCCCCTCGAATTCCTCTGTAATAAATTATGAGGCTCATATTTTGAAATTCGAACAGTCTAGCATAATTCACTTAGTAGTTTCTGGGGTGAAAATGAAGTTCCCTAGCAACGTCTGTTGCCATGGTCAACAACAAGCAAGTTAAGCTCTGATATCATAGTAAAAAGCCTGGAATATGAGCAACTTCAAAAGAATTCCATTTCAACAACAACACAACTAAACACCTGGCTAAACAACAACAAGCTTTCCCTGAATGTTAATAAAACAGTTCTAATAAATTTTAACCCAGCAAAATAAATAAAAAACTTAAGAAGTCGTCAAAGAATGCAATGCAATAAAATTCTTAGGAGTATTGACAGACACAAACCTGTCTTGGGACATGCAAATTACTAATTTAACTCAAAAGTTAAGCAGGCTCTGCTACATGATGAGAATTTTGAGAAATGTTTTAACTTTGAATGTTTTAAGAACAGTATATTTTTGGACAGATTCAAACTGTGCTTACATATGGTATCTCTTTCTGGGGCAGCTCACCCAAAATGCAGAAAATTTTTATTTGGCAAAAACGCAAAACGCAAAACGCAAAAGTCAACATCTTCTAAAGTCCAAAATTTAGCACTAAAATATTTCTCTAGAGGATGGTTTACTTTAGTTAGTCGTTAAAGTCACACCTTGGAGTAAAAAGTATTCTTTGACAATTAGGCTATTATCAGTCCTTCTGATTTTTATCAGCCTGGCGTGTAGCATTTTTCATTGCATTGTATGGGTCATAAGTAGATAGCTCGGTGGTCGAGCGTGTTCAGTGGTATACTGGCGACCTAGGTGCCAATGGATCCGGGTTTGATTCCCTGTGTGAGGTGTAAGGCGTGACGTTTGTGAAGAGTACGAATTCCACGCAGTAAAACCCTGGACCGCATTCTGCAGAATAATGAGGATCTGGAGCCCAGATGCACGGACAGTATAATCCTCTGCGGTTGCGTGTTGGCGCCCTGCATGCTAAGTTGCCCTTCGCAACATCTGTTTTTAACTAGGGTGTACAGACTTGAGTCTTCAGACGACGGCAGTTCTAGTATTTGCCTCGACTGTACGTAATCACTGCCGTAGGCCGAGGGGGGATGGTTGAAGGGGCTACGGTCCACTCCGAAATTTTAAGAAAACCAACATTTTCAAATGAAGGCAGTGAAGAACTGGGAAATTGGGGACCAGAGTGAGTGTTAAATGTGCTGACGTGTCCATAATTTAAATAAATCAATCAAGTATTTTTAAGTTCCGGCCTGCATGAGTCTACCTTTGTAAGTGTAACTCTCAATTCATCTTCGTCGTCGCCAATAGTGGCTGAAAAGCGATGTAAATATTAATGAATGCAAACATAAATTCTAGCTCTACGCTGTAGCAATTCTGACCACCTCTCGTACATAAATCAATTTTGTATACTTTTTCTCCTTGTCGATGCTTCTCAACAATATCTGGTTAGTAAAGGTAGAATGAGAATGAGAGAAAGGGAGATGTTTCCAGCTTTGGCTGCAAATCGCTTCTCCCATCTGGCTAGAACTCGAGAAAAACCAAACTGTTAAAATTCCAATTTGGAGGCATTACGGGAAATATAACTTTCATTATTGTAGTGGTTGTTTCTACATATTTTATTTTTTGAGTACACATTCGAGGGTGGTCAGGTACCATTGGCGCCCCCCGTGCTCAAGACTATGCCCTCACATATCAATTTTCATTTGCTTCATCTGTAGAAGAAAGTATTGACGGTAACCAAAATTAGCGATGTTGTTTGAAAGTGTGTTAATATCGGGTGTGTTGTAGAAGAAAAGAAAGCATTATTTACACTGTTACTCTTCCTTGCACTCGTATTGTGTTTCGATTGTTAACTGGGACCTCCCCGTTGGTGTAGTGGTAACGTCGTCGCCTTGTAATCAAGGGGTCCCAGGTTCGATAGCGGATGAAGGCATAGGAATATAGTGTTTCGGGTTCCACCTTCAACTGTAGGTCTAGTCCCAATTAGCCACACTGTGCATAAAGTGTACTTAAAACACAAAGTCAATCAATGAATCGTTTGTTTACTGAACGGTGCTATTCGAATATGAGCAAAGCGCTTTCGTTACTTACGAAAAATACTTCTACTTTAACAGAATTATAATCGAACCTTTTTATATCTTTCAGCTATGATTGCTTGGAAAAGTTAAAGGACGTTAGTATTGTAAAATCTCGGTGGACTCATTATCTTAGCACCAAAAATTCTGGGTTGGAATTCCTATGTCAGTTTCGTATCTCTAATGAGGCAAATAGGAAATAATTTGGAAATATGCTCTGCCCCAGGTTTCTCTGCAGCGGCCGAACGAAAGCAAGTCTCTGCGCAATCAGTCAATATGGAGGACTGACTAATGAACGCGTGCGAGGGAACGGGATTGTGGTAAAGGTGAACAACGACCACCCTTTCCAGCAGCGCTCCGCTTACTCACTCTTCCCCTTTCTTGCGCAGCCTTGCTCCATAGATACCCGGGGCAGAGTATAGAGAGAATTGGAAGAGACAGCAAACGTGCCATTTTGGTGGCAGAAGTCCTCACTGCATCTACGCACAGTATCGGCAGTTTTAAAAAACACAATGGCATCTATTTGCGTTGGTAATACATCAAAAGGTGAAGAAAAGCAAATGCTGTTATTCACTTTGTTGATGTCTGGTTAAGTATTTTCCTATCTCGTTGTTGTTAACTTTATCGAAAGAATTTTTTTTTTTACTCTGCAAAAGATAAATCGTAATTTTGTTACGCCTTGCATGTATCCTGCAGATAAATATTGACAACAGTAAAAACGCAACAAAACCAGTGTAACAAAGGACTTTGGCCACGTGTGTAGAAATGAACGTTCCTTTCAACGAAACTCGCACGACTCCACCGCTATCTTTTACTGGCGCCTAAGAGTCTGGACTCTGGAGTTGTTTCGCCCAGACATGTGTGCTGGATCTGCTGTGAGAGCTCGAGTTTCGGGTTCACTTCCAAGTGAACGAGAGTAATGTATACACCCAAGTATCAGTGGCGTGTGCAGGGGGATAGTTATAGTTGGGAACGCAATACCCCCAATTGATTCAAGTTCGCTGCACAATTAACGTGAACTGCAAAGAAAGATGGGGAAATAGTATTACTGCTGTCCGCTATCGCAAGTCACGTAGTGGTAACGGTATCACATGTGACGATGCGGCGGTCTGGCGTTCGATCCCCATTAGAGCCTCAGTGGTTCAATTTCCACTGGATGATATTCATTGCGCGAAATCACACCCACCGTCATGGCCACGATTTCGGCAAACGTTTCGGGGTGTTTTTTTAACACACTTGATAGGCATTGCGCCTACAGTATTTGTGGCAGTGACTGAAGGTACGCATATAACGATTACATTCTAAATGCAGTTCTTCTTCATTTTGTTTTAGTCTCGTAAAGATTAACAGACTATCTAAAAAGATGTGTAAGGCCTCACACACTCTTCGATCACGGCCAATTTGGAGGTGATGTGATCAGCACTACGTTCCTGTCGCCTTTACACCCCAGAGTTTTACCTCTAGTTACCCACCATTTATTTGAGGCTGGATGAGCTCCAGTCGCTTTACGCGGGGACAACGGCGGAAACATTTCGACCTTAGATCATCCAAGGGACTCCCGTGTGGCAGACAGGTGCCCTACTGACTAGATTACATTATATTGTGCATAACCATTATTTATTTGGAATCAGCCCCTCCCCCGCGCCTTAATTAAAATGATATATTGTTAGCACTAGCTTACCCGGGGGGGGGGATTCCAGGCCAACCAAATTCTCAACTGTGGACATTTGTATTTAAAAAATGAAAATAAATTGAAATACGTTGCAATGGTCCCTACCAATATTTCAGAATTACTTTTGCTCATACAATGATGAAATTAACGTACATAGGAGGAAAATTCACGCTGTGGGCCTATCAGTATGTTCCGCCATGAAACTTGTGCCTGTAACAGTGTACAATTGGTTGATAATTATGGTAATTAATGTAGCTATTATAATTACTTGAGAACAGCACATACGAAAACAAGAAATACCATTGATTCAACATTAACATGTAATTTTGAGGTCTAGTGAATGATAAAATGTGTGTGACACTCGTGTAATAATTGGTTCACATGATGGTCATTTTGCAATTATTATATTTGTTATATAAGTTATATGAACAACAAAAGAAGAAATGATTCATTAAAAAATTGTTCCATGAATTTTAATTTTAATGTTAAAAAGGAAACAAATTTCTGGGCCTCTGAGGCCCCCTCAGGTATGTTAATTTCTTGTACGCCAGGGGAAGCTAGGGATAAGAAAAAACAAACTTATTCCAGTCTTAACTGTAGTTCTTTTGTAAAACAATGGTTTTATGCTTGCAATCATGTATTATATGGTATTGCTGCAAGGGTTCTTCGCTTTGGTCAGATTCCCATTCATTCAACAATTTGGCTGCCACCTTTCCTCTTCTGTCTTTTACTCCTGAGCTAGAATAAAATTCAAATGTAGTCGAAAAAAGGTATAGGCTAGGTGATGTAATTTGAAACTCTTTCATCTTCGATTCCTACAGATCATAAAATTGTAAAGTCACGACTTCAATAACACAAATAATTTTCGTCGGAATAACAGTTTTAAGTAAGTTATAAAAATGGCTACAAATTGGCCGTGCTTCAACTCTAGATATTAGAGAACCAAGTTATATCATTTGAGCAGGTAAAAATACAAAATACGTATGTTGATAGGATATACGTATTGTAGAACAAAGTGAAAACTATAAAAACCATTGAAATTGAAATAAATCTACATTTCTCAAGTAAGCATAAAGGAAAGGAAAAGTAACGCACAATTCTTGCAGTAATGATAAAATATTACTAATAGCGAGAGCTTAACCGTGAAACGATTGCCCCGCCATCGATATGGAGACAGATGGGGACGAGGAATACAATTCGACAAAGACTGCTAGGCCTCTATTTTGACGTGAACCAAGCTTCGTAAGTTCTTTTTAACAAACATTGTTTGAATGTGCGCGAGCTACACCTCCGCAGTTCTATTCACTGGGAATGACCTACTAAAAGCGCGAATTTTCATGAAAGGCTAGGATGTGAGTCAATGTGTAAAGAACCCCGTCTCCTCGGATTAAAAGCGCGGAGTTAGAGTAGAACCCAGAGCCCCCTGGTAGCAGCAGATTTTTTGGCGGATGGAGTGGGGGAGGGTTGCACGTAATATTTCGTTTATGCTGTAGGAAAGTTCAAGTCCGTGCTTCTCAAGTAAGACATGGATGCCGAAATATTGAGGACAGCGACAGAGTGCTGAAAACAACTTTTACCACCCTCTTTTTTAATTTTTTTTTACTAGCGTTTTGGATAAGATTGATTGATTAATTTTTTGTTTCAAGTCCACTTTATGCACAGGAAGGCTAATCGTGTTTTGGATAAAAGTATTTACATTTTGAAGACATAGTTTCCCTTCCCTTGTAGGAATAATGCGGTGAATTCAGCAGTCCTACATAAAAGTAAAACATTTTACCAGTAGTCTTTAGGTGAGCCTACCTACAAAGATTTAATTTTCCATAATTGTAATTGCTAGTCAGTTAACAAAGCATACACCCTTAATCCACCATCGTGGAATTAACATTTATTTTCGCATGCATTTCTCAAAGTTCGACTACAGAAACACAATTAATTGACTTGGTGTTTTAAGTCCACTTTATTCACAGTCAGATTAATCGGGACTGGACCTACAGTTTAAATTGGGATCCGAACCACTAGTGCCTCCACCGGGTATCGAACACGAGACCCCTTGATTATACAGAAACACAATGACCGAAAATATGGGAATAAATAATATCACCCATGAAACAGCAAAATCAAGTTAAGGTTTTGCAACTGATGTGGTGAACGCTCCGTGCAGACTTGAAGACGCCAATGCAACAGTCTCTTTTCATCTTCCCAGTTATATCGTTTACGTCTCGGAAATCACTCCCGCAAGCCGGCTCTGTGGCTGAATTGTTAGCGTAGCGTGCCACAAAACACACGGTGTCCTAGGTTCGCATCTCGGTTAAAAAACCTGGACATGAAGTTGTGTTTGTTCCAACAGTCTGTTTCATCATTCATCCTAGCCTTCACATTATATGCGACATTTGCATGAAGACACAACATTTGCTGCTGTTATCTACTTATTGATTTGATTAGTTTACATCTCGCTTCTGTCTCTTTTGGTCACGCGAAGATTAGGGTGAAATTGAAGCCAGGCAATGACGAACACGCATGAGCGGTTAGCAACACACAGACTGAGTGTGAGTCTAGACGCCAAAGCCCCGTTTGTGTGCAAAATGCACACTCTGTACTAATAGCACTTGTGTAGTTTAAAATATCGATACATCTGATTAAAAATATTCATTAAACTTCGTTGTCCTTTAAAACTGCCACTTTCAATATATATTTCGCCATATAACACAAATACCGCAAACGCACTAAAGGAAAACAATAGCCACAATGGACGCGAACCAAGAAACAAGGATGTTGATTTCAGCCTTCAATATCTCTCCACTTGACTTTTAATTGTTGGCATTCAAAATGTTTACATTCTTATTTCGAGGAACAATTGTTTATATTCGAGCAATAAAATTGTACATATTGTTTGTATCACGTGACCTTTGAAAATATGGTCATGATGTAAGAACTTATTTAAGCGCTAGATACTCCTTCGTTCATGAAATTAGCAAGAAAAAGGATTTGACATGTTCTATTCTGCTATTATAACAACGTTAAGAAATTTTAATAGTCCATGGTCTTTTTCGCTTCTGCTCCTTCAGCTTCTCATTTTTGTGCGGCCCTAGGTATTCTAGTACCAACCCCCCGCCCCCCTTCCTTGAGTCCTTCGTGTCGTACCTAAAAGAGACGTTGTCATTTAGGCGCTTGAAGGAAAGTCATCCCTTACACCCCGCTCCTGTTTGTGGGTAATATTCCCACCCTTTCAGTGGCGTGCCTATAAATGTAGTAAAGGGATGTGAGCATAAGGAGATTATGAGTTATTTCTTACCACTCCTGGATCATGCAATTTTTTCCTAAATTTGACGTTTTCTTAAAAGGAAAGTTGCTCTAAAACCCCTTGTACGAGTAGATAGGCAGCTGTTCCATAACTTTCCAGCTGGCATATCATAACCAAGTGACAGAATTCGGCTCTGTTTAGCGTGAAACACAATACAAGCTGACGTAGTGGTTAGGATAACAGACTGATTCTTCAATATTTTCCCGCTCATCTTATCAATTAATCATCTATATAACAGTCACGATGAATAAACTCCGTGGCGAAACTGCCCTTGAATAACAAACGCCTGTTGATTGGTTGACACGTGATCAGAACATCGAATCGCATTGCCGCTGTTATCTGGTTTTCTCGATCGGATCCCACTAATTCACGTAGCTTCCCACCTGGCTTCAAGAGCCAGAAATGTTCGAGCTCCCACCGGTAAATAAATCTGTTATCACGCTAACTTGATTTCTTAGTTTACTTTATGCTAAGATGGGCTCATCAAGACTGGACCTACAGTTTAAAGTTGTATCCGAACCACTGTGTGTCTCCCCCGGGTATCGAACCCGGATCTCCTTGATTACAGGCCGAAGAAATTACCACAACTACATAGGGCTGGCCGTATATGTTAGGCAATAACCGTTCGACTGCTTCAAAGCACTTTGAAAATCGTGGGTTGAGTACGGAAATAATATTGGTAAAGCAAACACAGTTACAGTAATCTTTGCGGTAATGAATTACCAGTAAATCTTTTGAACAAACCAAAGAAAAGTTTCGCAAAGATACTCCGTAACACCGTCTTTCAGCCCTGGAAGATGGGTCAAACGTTCCTTTTGTAGCATTTTGACTATCTATTCCGTCCGCACCACCGGACACAGGTCTTCTTGTACTGCATGTACAATGTAGTTTGGCGAAAGGGGAAAAAAAAGCACGCAGTTCTTATCGCTTTCTTGCAGGAAGGGAAAGTGACAGAGCAGAAACGTTTTTCATCCTCTTAGCTTCTTAGTTCTTACACAAGGCATGATTTTTCCTGCATTTACTTGGGTCTCCCCGATGGCGCAGTTGTAGCGTCGTCGCCTTGTAATGAGAGGTCCCGGGTTCGATACCCGGTGGAGGCACACAGTGGTTTGGATCCCACTTTAAACTGTAGGTCCAGTCCCGATTAGCAGAAAGTGCTATTCAAACACCAAATCCAAATCAATAAATCCTGCATTTACTTGAAAGGTGAAAACGTATCAGCATCAAAGGACGGAATTAGCCGAAGAATGATTGAAAGTCGAACTTCAGCTAAGAAAAATAGAGAGAATGAATTTGATGTTTAAGCTTGACCAAGATGAGAAAAATCCACTGGCCCTGTTATTTAATTTTCAACAGTAAGGGAGCGGTCGGAGAGTAGTGACGCAATGAGCTCTTTACCATGTGATCCTGCCCCTGCGTTGCCAAAATGTTCAGCATTCTTCAACAGATGGTCGTCACCTTTATTCAGTGCTAAGCATTATCATTATGAACGTCACACATCGAAAGTCGAGATGTAATATTTATCGTTGTTGAAGCTTTTGATAACGAAGGAGTGAAGGAAACTGGCAACACGGCGGTACTCGGGTAAATGCGGAAGAGAGAGGAGAAAACAAATGACTGCCAGTGACGGATCTACATATTTTGGGCCCATGGCAAGCATCACTTAAGGCCCCTTCAATGTAAAATACAGAAGTATGTGAAAGGAAATGTCAAAATCTTTGCTGCTATTCCGTTTCTTCAATGTATGTATATATTGTTCGTGCGTGCGGGCCCATGGAAAAATTTGATTTTGTTATTTAGCGTCGCCTACAGAGTGTGTCTAATCGCGACGATGAGGATGAGTGATGATAGGATGAAATTACGGAATGGATGCAGCAACACTCGCAAAGAACAGCCATGCCCAGCAGAGATGCGAACCCGTTACCACTGGCGTCGTAAACTCTGTGCTAACCACTTCGTACGGAGGTCGGTATATCTCTGGATTTTTTACGGATAGTTTTAAGTCCATTTTTATGCACAGGTAGGCTAAATGGGACTGGACCTAACGTTTTAAAATGAGATCCGAACCACTATGTGCCTCCACCGGGTATCGAACAAGGTATACCTCTGAAGAGGAAGGTGGAATTGGAAAGGTAGAGTTTTGCAAAATTATGGACAGATGAAACTTTTGATAAGTAACTTATGAGAGATGTCTAAAGATAAAACTCAGCTGGGAATGATGGACCAATAACTGTTTCTTAATATATTTCATTCTACATTTGCTCGTTATTACTTTTAATATGTCAAGCTTTGGGCTGGGTATGCAGTAGTGTTTAGGTAAGCAAATCATGTTTTGATGGTTCCCAATGTAAATAGTAATTTCGTTCTATCCATGGGATTTTCGTCCCTTGCTCCGCCTGTCTGTCACAATTACAAGTATTATATATTCATTGGACAAACCATTCGTAATGTTAATACTATGAAGGTTCTCTCCAAGAACCAAGTACGAAGGTTAACTTTTGCATTCCGAACTCAGTCTCCCTTTGTCTCGGGGGATTAACAATTTCAAATAAGGTATTCTTACTTTTCTTTGATTGTCGTTGTAAATACAAGATTTAGAAAAATAATACAATAATAATATTACATTTAGAAAAACTGGGAATGAAACGTTCGACCACAGGTGAGTTTCCTAAGTAAACTGTCACAGAAAAACCAACGCTGTTATTCATTACGTTAATTCATAGTTCATAACTTTGATATCCCGTTGTTGTTAGATATTGGGAAAGAGAAAAGTATTTCACTCCGCAAAAGGGCAATCATAATTAATCTCTAATAATAATCGTCATGTTATATGTGGCATTAGGTATAATTTTGTTACACCTTGTTACCCGACCCTGTGGCCTAGTGGTTAGCACATCGCGCTGCGACGCCAAGGGTCCCGGGTTGGAATCCCGGTCGGGTTTGGTTGTTTGTAAATGTCCATTCATCAATTTCATCATTTCATCACTCATCCCCATCTTCGCAAATTAGCCAAGAGGCACAAAACGCGAAGTAAAATAAACTAAATCAATCAATCATGTTACACCTTGCTTGTAGCCCGCAGCGAAAATTAGATACCAGTCAAAATAATTCTTACGCACTACTCTCGCAGCCAAACAAGTGGGAGAAGCGGAACGACTGTAGATTACGGCAGCAGATAACACCCACTTGCGCAAGCAGTAGAAAAACACTGCCGTTGAAATATCGAATTGGGACGTTAGTACAGTCACTGACACTGCTGGTTTGTAATTGTCGAATTGAAAGTCAATGAAATCGTTACAACCCAGAACTGTTCGTGACTGTACAGCTGTCATGATGCAAGAAAGACAAGTACAAAGCATGCTTTTCTGGGATTCGAAACCTGAAACGTTACCCTTGCGCGCTGCACGTAAATAAAGACGGACTGGAAGTAGAATTTAGATCTGACATTTATGTTAATCAGGTTCACCAGAATATGACGAAGAGAAACACTCGTGTTTTAATTCTTAGTTGAAGTTTGTTGTGAAGGAGAGAGAGTATAAGCAACATATCTTTGGTCTTTGGAAACACTCATGTAGTCTGCAGGTCATGCTAATTTCGTGTTAAAGAAAGGAACATACTAGTATTACATTTTCGGGTTAGTGTACTATTTTTTTTATTTGTCCCTAAGTAATTTGGAGTTCTCGATTATAATTTGGCTGGTGTGTCTTTAGAGGCTCTCCCCGATGGTGTAGTGGCAACTTCGTTGTCTTGTAATAAAGATGTCCTGTGTTCGATGGAGACACATAGTGTTATGATTCAACTTTAAACTGTAGGTCCACCATGACTAGCCTATTTCTACACAAAGTTGATTTATAATAAAAGCTCAAGTCAATTTAAATCACCTGGTTCGTCTAACCTATTATGCACAAAACATCAACAAAACATAGGACAGCTCTATTATTCAGAAATCCTGGTAACGACGAATTGTCCATCGCCAGAGGTGGCAAGGGGGCACTTCCTCCCTTTTTTTGCAACTTTTATGCTAAACCTTATATACAAAGGGAAACTAAACTGTCCTTGCCACCTTCCCCCCAGTTTTGGCATCTTCCCCCCCCCCCCCCGTTTTGGCACCTTGCACAGCAGTTTTGGCACCTTGCACCCCAGTTTTGGCGCCCAATTGCCGCCACTATCCATCACCATTTTCATTCAGTCTGTATTACACAGTGTGATAATAAATATTTGAAATAATGACATCAATAAGCAGAGGCCATTGCCCGCTTCGAACTAACGTAGTTTACTCCTAAAAACAACATAGGATGTACAATAGAATGAAAATGTAATGAAAATAGCGTTGGGCAATTTTCCTACCATTATCTTTGCCGTTGACTGTGCCTTGGAAGTGTCAATCCCAGAATAAAATGCGTAGGACAGCCAGTTATGGATTTTAGATACCAGGTTTCGGTGTATCGAAATACAGGTCACATCGAAGATGCAGAACATATTTGTTTGATGCCAATACTTGGGGGTCTGCTATATTGATATTTCCAGCAGCCGTAATAAGTATCACGTTTCTTACAAGTTGTATTTATATTGCAATCAGACAACGTCCTGCATTTCTGCACTTCTGTGGGTCCAGTTCCGATTAGCTTATCTATGCATAAAGTGGCCTTAAAATACAAACTCAAAACTAAAAATATATGGGGGGTGAACGTGCGTTCGTTTTTTTTTTTACTAAATTGGGAATCAACGCAAAAGGGATAAGCTTTATGAAAATAATGCAACTTTAGACAAATTAAGTATTACTTCTATTTATACTAAGTAATTTTATGGCACTTTTGTTTGTATTGGGTTAACCGTGACGATCTTATATACTTCTAAACTGTGAATAATGTGAGTAATGTTTTACTAATATATTAGTTTAAGCGTATCCTTCTCTCACTGACATTCGCCAGAATGCAGAGTCAAACAGCTAAACCATAGGAAGGGGGAAAGGGGCGTGACTTTTCGTGATAGGCAAACGACGGGTCAATTTTCCATTTCGGCTAATTATATCACACATAATACGTAACGTCGTTAACTTGTAATGAAAGGGTTCGATACTCGGTCGAGGCGTAGTCATTTCCCACTTTAAACTGTGGCCCAATCCAAATTAGCCTTTTTGTGGTACTTAAAAAGTGGAATTAAAACAAATTCAACAAGAACCACCACATAATATTGTTTGTTACCGAGACACTTTTAACTGATTGTTGAAAATTTTCCCGTTTTTCTTACTTGATTTGGTTATGCATAGCTCAGGGCACGGTCTCTCATAATGCACCACCTCCGACATTTCGGTAGAAGTTCTTCAACTGAATGAAAAAAGATCCCTAATCGAGTACTTACCTGCACCACTGCAAATCGGTGGTTCGTCTGGTTTGTCATCCATGGCGGTCATTTTCAATATAGACCCTACTTTCACTCGAGATAGCAGAAGCACCACACGAAAGAACAGAATGACACAGGACGATGGCCACAGTAAAGAAAACACGTGTCCGCAGCAGCCACGCTACGCTACCAAATAGCACCCTCTTCCTCACCCTATTCGCAATGTTACATACGCTCTATATTTCGGAGTTACTGATCACATGCCGGATATGCCCAAGTTTTGGTTGGTGAATTTACTTATAATAATATACCTTACGGCCATTGATCATTGCCTAACTTTATAAGGTAATGTGTTGATTACTGAAAAGTTTCACACACGCATAATCGTACCGAGTTAGCTGGTTCCACTGATGCATGTAAAATTCTGGAATTTAGAACACTTTTGGGCAGCGTAGACGAGTTCTTTCCAACACCCTTGCCGAGGACAAACGCGGGCCTGGAATCGCTTTTTATTTAGCGTGAAGGGGGACGGACAGTGACCATGTAAGAACTGCATAAAGCATGACGTCCACTGACACGCGGAGAAACTCAGCAAATGAACACGACAGACCCGTTTCCGGCGTCTCAGTGGGCGATAATCTGTAAGATAACCTGCCAAAAATTTCGTGCTTCGGTTTCGCGCGTTTCACTGTAGTGGGCGTTACACCATTTGATTTAAGTAGAAGCAGACAGCAGATCTGTTGCCGGAAATTTCCATGTTTCGCCGCGTCTCAGTGGGCGTCAAGCTTCAGTCTCTTCCTTGTAACGCGATCAGCTAACCCGCGTGGCTGAGCGAGCCGGTTTATGTTTGCAGGCAATACCACTGCAAATAGGAGAACTGAAAGGTCTGCACATGTAAATATGTTGTAGAAATTAATTCCATTCTAAGGTGTTAAATGCATTGAAAGACATGAACTTAAGATACAAAAATGTTAAAAAAAAAAAAAAAACGCAAGTTGTGCTTGCTCCGTTTCCTTTACCGCACGCTTCTGAAAAAAAGGGGGGGTGTTTTCCCAGTGCGTCTCGGTCATCAGCTGTGGCTCTTTCTACGCAACTCAATCGCCCTTCTGCTAGCTCGCTGCCTGTTGGGGCAAAGAATATATACAAACCATAATAATATTAATAGTGATAATAATAAAATCGTCTTTACTAGAGCGGGCGCTTTTCATCCGTTTCTAGCCCGACCCTGTGGCCGAGTGGTTAGCATATCGCGCTGCGACGCCAAGGGTCCCGGGTTCGAATCCCGGTCGGGCTTGGTTGTTTGTGAATGTCCATTCATCAATTTCATCATTTCATCACTCATCCCCATCTTCGCAAATTAGCCAAGAGGCACAAAACGCGAAGTAAAATAAACTAAATCAACTCAAATCAAATCATCCGTTTCTATCATAAATATAACAATGAGTCGAAGTGGTTGGTAGATGAGAGCAAATAAATTCAGACGCGCACAAATATTCTCGTAGGGCCTAACGTTAGTGCCTCTACTCTTCAACCTTACAAGATATAAATGAATGTCACCAATAAAGAGAGTACTTTATGTTGGTTACCGAAGATACCGAAAATGTCGGTTCTCAGTATATCGATATTTAGAGGTCATATTTTCGAGTACAGATAACGGATATCGATGGTTTCAGCAACCGGCCTCCGTGTCGGAGTGGCTAGCACAGCGCGCTACGAAGCCAGGGGTCCCTGGTTCGAATCCTGGCCAGGGCATGGGTGTTTGTGCGAGTCTCTTCATCAATTTCATTAGGCCATATCATCACTCATCGATGGCGCAGTGGTAGCGTCTTCGCCTTGTAATCAAGGGGTCCTGGGTTCAATACCCGGTGGAGGCACATAGTGGTTCGGATCCCACTTTAAACTGTAGGTCCAGTCCCGATTACCCTTACTGTGCATAAAGTGGACTTAAAACACAAAATCAATCAATCACTCATCCTCAACTTTACAATTAAGAGGCAGAAAATCGAAGTAAAATAAACCAAATTAATCAATAGTTTCAGCAGCACTAAATATACCCCGATTATGCAACCATTTCAGGATATTTTTGTTTAATTTTGCCTGCTTTACGGTGCATTATATACACCAGCAAGTTAACCTCAAGGAAATGAAGTAATTAGGTCACGAAGCGGATTACATAAAAAGTAACTCCATCGTAGATTCCAGCCGAGGCTACTCCCTTAATATCGTGCCACAGTAACCATCAGCCATGGAATCACTTCTTGGTGAACAAGGGTAATTACATTAACATATTATTATTAATAATATTAAATAGAATAGGATTATACACAGTGGCGGCGATTATGGGGGCGTGGGGGTAGTTGTCTCCTCCCAAAAAGCCCCCCGCAACTGCGTCCTCTAACGAAATTTCCTGACACTCCACTCATCTCCACTTCAAAATCAATGGAATAAAGAAATGAGTATGTTAAGAATTAATGACCACAATTAGAGGCAAACCAGAAGAGTGATCATGTGAGAAGTCGACCCAATCCTTGAAATAATTTGATTTCGATCAGTCAAGTATGAGTTTTTAAACATTTAACAACGTTTTAGATGAAAATCTTTTTATTACATGAATGTGTGCGTTTCGTTGGTTCTCTTCCTACCGCGCCCATTTGCCATTCCTTTCTCTCCAACGTAAAGTTTGGGGGAGATTCTAACCCGAGGCCACGTGATCAACAGCTTGACATGCTTTGCCCAGATGTCAGCTCGTTTTGCCCCGTCGCACGGTAAAACTAAAAAGGAGCTCCTCTCCTATCAGGAGAAAGAAAACCTCGCAAAGTGACACCCCGCAGACTTCCTGACGTGAGGTGATGATCATTACTAGGGCGAAAAGGGGCTAAAACATCACCCTAGTTGTTGCAATCAATGGCAGAACTGCGATCCAGTCCCATGTCTTCATCTTTGCTTATGGGCGCGAGAAATCCCCCCTTCCTTTCCCTCCTGCAGCCTGAGAATTCTCATTTCAAGTGCTGGAGAGTAAACTTATACCTTGCAAGTGTCAGTCTTAGAATATTACGAGTACAGAGTGAGTTTTAGATACCCTGGTTCAATATCTCGAACTACCGGTTACATCGAAATTGCAGAAAGTACCGGAAAATAACGAAGGTACCGTTTCGATATATCGATATTTCGTTGTTGCCAATACCTGAGATTCCTGTATTTTCAAGTAACGGTAAATCAATAACTCCACCGTCTTTAGAAAGTATCACGTTTCTTATCATTCATATTTATTTTCTAATCACACACTTTTACATATGTATACATGTGGAGTCTGTGTGCCTGTGCATTGCTTCTTTCGGAAGAAAGTATTCAGGTACTGTTTCTAAATTCGTAAGCAACACAAAAGGAAAATCCAAAGTTAATAAACAACTATTTATACTCGGTTATTTACAGCGCGTTCAATTTAAAATTGTACCGCAGTCCGCCTATTTACGAATACCTAACGCAATGCATTTATATGTTTGTAATGGTAACACGACGGCTGCATAGTCACGTAGCTTGGTGTGGAACGAAGAGGCAAGGAAATGGAAAAGGAAATTAATACTTACTCTCATGATGCTTTTCCGGGCTTATCTTCCTGTTTTGTTAATCGCGACGATTTTACATTTAGGTACTCCAAATTAATAATTTTGTATATTCACACGTCAACCTGCCATTATCCTTCACAGTTATGTTTTTACTTTATCAGTGACTCACTGGCAATTGCCATAATACATAGTCGAACATCTAAGCAAAAAAAGGGCGAAAGAAAATATTATCGCACTGCATCTCGGTTCTATTTAGGGGTGAAACCGTTGCACATTACTCTATCGCGTCTGAACTGAATCTCCTACCTGCCCCAAAGGAACGATTGATTGATTATATTGCTTTACTTTACTTCTCTTTTTGTGCCACTTTTGGCTAATTTGCGAAGATGAGGATGAGTCATGATATGATGAAATTGATGAATAGACACTCACAAACATCGATGCCCAGGCCAAGATTCGAACCCGGGACCCCTAGCGTCGTAGCGCGATGTGCTAACCACTCTGCCTTCTTGTGCCGGCCCAAAGGAACGAGTAGAAGTGGTTAGTTATCTAATTAACTTACATATGTTTGTTGGACGAATAAACTGGTCGCTGCAGATAATGGACATTGCTTTGCGTTGATTAAAAAGAGTCTCAAAATATTTTATCATATATACTTGCTTCAAATTAGCAATCTCGTTACATAATTTTGTACAACCTTCATGCTTTTCGCGTCTTTAAATATGTTGGCTAAAGAAGAGTAGTTGGATAGCCTCAGGCTGAATTTTGTTAAAGAAAAGACGAATTGATCTAAAGTTAAAATATTTTCTGATCATTTTATAAATGTATTTAACAGTTCTGCTGTACACTCAGCGGCGAAAGAAACAGTAGGCGAATTGTCCACCCCATTTTCATTCAGTCTGTATTACACATTGTGATGATACTGAATCTAAATAATGACGTCAATATGAAGAGGGCAATGCCTGCTTCGAACCAACACAGGATGTAGAATAAAAAGTAATGAAGATAGCAATGGACAATTTGCCTACCATTTCTTTGCCGTTGACTGTACAAAGTAAAACGAAAACACTCCTTGGTGGGTTCCTTTATTTTCCACAGTGGTCTTTCAGAACACCACAAGCGATAGCTAATGCTGTGCAACTTGCTTCTTGACCTCCCTTGCTGGCAGCGTCAGCTGAGTAAAGAATGGCGCCAGGAAGTCTCATCCCCCGGTCGGAAAAGCTACAGACGCAAAATTGCGTTTGCATTCGCTGCTAGTCACTACGTACTTCGTTTTTCCCATCGTTGGTAATATCTGTCTATCAAACTTTGCCCATCATCCACTTAAGAAGGATATAATTGAAGTCAATACATGCGAACTACAAAGCAAAACGAATGAGTGGGGTGGGGGAGGGGGTCAATGTTGTTTCATCGTTTACTTATTATACGTGTCAAAGCAAAACTTTGGTCAAACCACGCTTATCTGTGGTTTAACTTTGTTTTGAGTCCACGTTTTGCATGATAGGCTAATCGGGAAGGACCTACAGTTTAAAGTGGGATTCGAGCCTCTGATCAATCTGCCCCAAACAGGCATGAAAGTTCGATCTCGAAACCTCTTCATTACAAAGCGACAGCGTTGGGCATGAACAATCAGGGAGGCCCTTATCTTTGAAACGGAAGGCAGAATATGGGTGTAACATCATCATACCGACTCTTCTTCGTTGCCTTGTAATCAAGGGGTCCCGGGTTCGATGCCCGGTGGAGACACATAGTGGTTCGGATCCCACCTTAAACTGTAGGTCCAGTTCTGATTAGCCTTACTGTGCATAAAGGGAACTTAAAACACCAACTCAATCAATCAATACTGACTGTTCTTCTTTTTGCTTCGTGTACATGGTGTGAAATCACT
Organism: Lepisma saccharinum; assembly: GCF_977018435.1. Classification (NCBI taxonomy): domain Eukaryota; kingdom Metazoa; phylum Arthropoda; class Insecta; order Zygentoma; family Lepismatidae; genus Lepisma; species Lepisma saccharinum. The sequence continues at coordinate 46,855,222 of NC_139237.1, read as the reverse complement.
GGTTGAGGTTTACAAAGATCTTAATCTACACGTACGTGCGCACTAATATGTATACGTATTTTAAATACAACATTACTAATTACTAAATCACTAAATATTTAAAAATAACATTATTAAATAAATTTAAACAATTATCTTTTTACATTTATAAATATCAGATTTGCATCAAGTAGCAAACTGATTTCTTTACTAAGTGGTTAAAGATGTCAATTAACTTCAAAATTGTTGATGTACAATGAAACCGATGAAGGGACACTCACAAATACCCATGCCCAGGCCGGGATTCGAACCCGGAACCTCAGGCGTCGTAGCACGCTATGCTAACCACTCCTCCACGGATGTCGGCGTAACACTTGAAACATTGTGTTTAGTTTTTCTATTAATATAAATCAATTAGGTTTCATTCTTATATTTATTGTCCTTTCTTGTTTCACATTAATTGTGAATACGTTGCTATTGCTGTAGATCTGTTAATGATCTTTTGAAAGATAGATTGTTGGGGAAATACCCCCATTGCACCTTGCCCTTGGACCTCTCCACTCCCAATAGTTCTCATGCACTATCATCCCCTGAGAAGAGATCGTTTCCAGGGATATTGAGCAATCGAGTGTTACGGTTAAAAACCTTCCTTCGTTTCACTTCAGGTGACAAGAAAATCGCAAAAAATCAAGTATAAAGAACAGATTGAACTGTTTGTGACATTTTGATCATTTTTGTAAGATTGTACGTGTAAGATGTACATGGTAAGATTTCACTTACCGTGGTTTGCACCAGAGCCCTTCATTTAATGAATTTATTTTGCCTATAATTTTAGTTTTACGTTCAGTAACTCAGGGCTGGACCTAAAGTTAACTTCTCAGTACGGACCTTCGGGTGCACGAGTTTGGGGTGGCAAAATGCATTATCTTATTTAAATCTTCTTTTCGTTAACATTCGTGAATTCTAGTGATAGTGAGTTGCATGTTATTGAGTAGGAAAGCAAGCAGAGAACAGCAATTTCAGGAAATCAGGCTGTGATTCAGCCCGTTGGAAAATTATTTCTCACTTATTGCAGACGATTATTTGAACAGAACATTTGATAACTTGCAGGAAACATCCCGTTTCTTCCGTTCTGTACGCCCTCTCATATCCACAACAAAATTATATGCAAGGTAATTTCGTACTTTGTAAGTCAGAAGTATATAACCTATACTGAATAAATGAATGAATACTGCATTTAATTTCTTTGAATATTGCTCATGTATTTGGGGAGTCTACAGACCCCACCCCCCACCCCCGGTACGCTCTCAGATAAAAAAATGTAGAGTAAAAAGTAAAGTTGTTGCGTGGAAATATGGCCATTCTATTCAATTGCTATTGCCTTCTGTTTGTAGACCGATTGATTATAAAAAAAAGTGTTTTCTAAACTTTTTTTCGAATAGCTTGCATTTTCTGCAGCTTGCGTTTGCAACGTATGACGTTGCAACCAGGAGACAGGACAACCTTACTGTCAAGCAGGCGATCTTGTTTCTCTGCTATCGGTATCTAAGGTTGCCAGACACTCATCTTTTATGCTTAACTTCGCTGCTTTTAAATAACGTTATTTTTTCAACATTAAAACATAAAGTTGGTTTACACATTTTAAATTGAGAATATTTCTGTTATACGTTTCGTGAAGCAATGCAGAGAGAACACGGGAGGGGGCGTTCTTAGTTCTCTCTCTTCCCACACGACCTGCATGTGTATCTGAGGCAGTGGCAACCATGCCCACTAAGTCCCTCGCCCTCGCAGACAAGGGATGGGGTGAAAACCACTCGGTGTTTTTAGATGTTATCTGTAGAAGCACTTCCCAGGTTTCTCTCGCTCTTCTTGTGTAATTTGCGAAAAGTACAGAATTCCTATGTTGTGCGTACAATCGAAGGCAAATGTAATAATAGACGAATTGCTCATCATTGTTAATTAAATCTGTTTTTCTCAATGTGATTTTGAAGGATCGGAATCCTCATACAGCTTCTTAAAAAAAAGCCACTTTATTCACATAAAGCATACACCCCTTGTTTGGGAATGAATGTTTTATTTTTGTGTAGTGTATCGTGCAGTGGGTAACACTGTTGCCTTGTAATCAAGGGGTTCCAGGTTCTATTCCCTGCGGAGGCACATTGTGGAGTGCCTCTTTAAACTGTAAGTCCGATCTTAGCAAGAGGTTGACTTAAAACAAATTTTTAATTATTTTTTGTCATTTTTTGTCTTCATCATTTGTTCCCATCGTCGCAATCAATCAAAAGTGTCAGAGAGGAGACGTAAAATGAAGAAAGTTATAATACGACAAAGACGCTTTTCTGATGTCTTGGCTGATATTGAACAATTTATCAGAAGAATAATTCAATCTAGAGTTTGGTATCCAATGCAAATTACGCTAACCAAACCACTTAACGAAAAGTTCTTTCAGTAGGGGGAAAAGGAAAAAGAGAATGTATGAATTGGTGTAATCTTAGACGTTTTTGTTTCAGAATGTATACAACCAGTATACAGTACTTACAAAAATGTGTATATTTTCACTATTTTATCGCTTGTCGCCACTGTGTTGCATGTTGCGCGGAAATCTCAAATCATTATTATATTTTCTGGAAATTGCACTCGTAAGTCCTATTGACCGAGATACATAATTTGTAAACACATGTAATAAGTTATCGTGAGAATTTGTTTTTAATCACTTTCTGCATTTCTAAGTACGTATTCTTTAATCTTGAATTCTGAGAATTCTTGAGATGCTCAAAGTTAATAACTTCTGCATTTGTTTTCTCATATCCCTACAAAACAGCTACTTAAGTTGACCGGACAAGGTTTTCAGTCAACTCAGTCGTGAAACAAACTGGACGCAGGGGTGTCCGGGGTTGTGACACGATGCTTGATGGGAATTACTGGAGGGGAAAACAATATTTGAGCTTTGATAATATAATACCAAAACGTTTAAACGTATGTTTATACTATTTCTACCACTTCTACCTAACTTCACACAAAAATGTGTATATATGCATGTGTGGTTGATTTGAATTGTTAATAAAGTGCACTTTATGTACAGATAGGCTAATCGGAACGGGGCCTACAGTTTATAGTGGGATCCGAACCACTGTACTATGTGCCAGGACCTCTTGGCAAATCGACAACGGCCCGACCCTGTGGCCGAGTGGTTAGCACATCGCGCTGCGACACCAAGGGTCCCGGGTTCGAATCCCGGTCGGGCTTGGTTGTTTGTGAATGTCCATTCATCAATTTCATCATTTCATCACTCATCCCCAAATTAGCCAAGAGGCACTAAACGCGAAGTAAAATAAACTAAATCAATCAATCAAATCGACAACGTTGCAACTACACCATCGGAGAGGCCCCAGGTATTACGTGTGTGGCGTGTTGGAGCAGAGGATTACTTGCGAAAGTCAAACTAACAAATAACCAAGAGCACGGTTCGATGCGCTAAAAAAAAGTGCAAAGTTTGTTTTGTTTATTTTTATGTTTCATAACATAAAGTGTTCTTAAATTTCCTTGGACAATCTTTTAATTTCAACTTCGGCAATGGAGATTTGAAAGATGCGCGGATCCAGAAATTGCCAGTTTTATTTTCTTCAGCCTTGGTTTCAAGTTTGGTCCTGAAAAATGGTTAACGGATTTGCGACCGCCCAAAGGGATGGTCTGATTTCTCCGGCCCATTTCTTTCAAGAACTTTTAAGAAATAGTCGGGCTGTTTGCTTTGCTTTATATCCTGTGTAAACTCACTTTTCTAGGGGGCCACATATCTTCGCTTACCTACGAACATTTGAATCCTCTATTAAATCTGTTTGTAATTTTAAATCTCCTCTCCTTGCCTTCTTTCGTTTATTTTCGAATTAAACTTGCAATTTAACTACCAGGTTATTAGTTCTTACTAGTGTCGCACAATATATCGTCAATAAATTTCAGAACATCTATCGTGTCAGCGATATATCGTCACGACATTTGGCGATATTTATCGTGAAGACGATATATCGCCGCGGCAGGCCCCCGTGGAGGACTGGTTAGCACATCGCGCTACGACACTAGGGGTACCAGTTTCGAATGCAGCCTAGGCAGGGATGTTTCTGTGTTCATTTATCAATATAAGGACTAAAAGTGGTAAACGTTGTAAGTGTCAAAAGCGAAAGTGTTGTGAAATCGCATCGTTCCGCACATCAGCCGTAAGAACGTGCACGCTAGTGACCTCTTTACACGCCCTTTGAACTACTTAGAGAGCTACCAGCCACATTTCACGTTTATCACATTATAAAGCATGGCACGTTTCACAGTTTAACGTGGAAAAAGGTGTTTGAAGTATTGTGGCACTTACAGCGTTTACCAATTTTAGTCTTCAATTTTATCTCAATTTTCGAAAATAAAGGAAATCGATATATCACCGTTATCATTATACGTAAAAATATCGTATCGTCTGTGATGATGTTTTCGAGATATCAAATTTCCGATATCGTCCATTCCTACCTCTCTCTAACTCTAAAGTGGATTTCATGAAGTAAAATTTTATTTTTATAACAAGGGTACTGCTTCTGCATTTGTGCATGTTTTCACATTCAAATATCTTCGGTTGTTGCCACCTCGCCTTTCCTTCATGTTGGCTACATGCAGAGGATGCAAGATTGCTGGCGCCTTTAGCTGCGGCGGAGGGGAGAGGGATGCGTCACCCCACAAGGTAAGGAGAATGAAATACGTATATGTATGTTATTGAGTTTCTTTGTATTATATCCCGCCCGAAACAAAGTTAAAGTACCTACACGTGTGATTGCAAGTACGTTTAGTTCCACGCCTACGCGCATTTGCGTATTATTAATGTAAGAAATGGTCGAACAGTTAACAGTGTTTACCAGTTTTCGATGTTTAACAAATGTAAAAGAATAATCATGCTTAAACGCTTTTCGAAATCATTTTAAATACAGATGTCTGAAAGATACGTGCAATCAAACCATGACCAGTATTAATGGAAGGACTATTATGCCTACTCATTTTATATAGGCACACTTTGTGCTTGGGGGAAGTGGGTGGTCTGACGAGGCACTTTCTGACTCTCCCAAATAAATCAACATTACATTCTGACCTCCCAGCAGCCAGTTACGGTTAACAACATTTTACTGTAGTATGCAATTTTAGACTAAATATTTGGTCAAAATTGCCTGTTTTACCCTCAATTTTGCAAAAAAATATTTCTTGCTTGCTTCGATTGTAATATAAACATTTCTACACGTCACATTTTGAAAGAATTTGCGACCTATTCAATTAAAATGTTTCCTATATAGCTATTTCTATTTTGGTTATTTTACGTCACCGATCTATTTCGTGGATGAATCCAGACAATGATGTGGAATGATAAAACGTTGAAGGTAGAATTACGATGTCCATGACACCATATTATCGAGTCTATTCTTTAGATTTAGCTATACTTTGTATAACAAGTATTAATGCAATCTTTCAAACCAGAATTTTGGTAATAGTTTGAGACCCTCAACGCAACCCATGTACGCAATTGGATCTCCGACGCTGTTTTTTCTTGCTTGTGGGCTAGGGGACGTCAAGGAAGGGGAGGGAGTGGGTGACGCCGTTTTTGGCTGATTCCAGGGTTGTCGCTTGAAAGTACGGAAAGGGGGGAGACTATGCCATTCCTGTTTTCTCTGTGTTGTTACTATTTGAGGGCAATTGACCTGAAAGGGAATGATTGTCTACAGTCGGATTAAACATTATGGAAACTCGAGTTTGAGCTCCAATCAAAACATTAACCAGTAGAGCTACGTATTTAAATTTCGTCACAATTGGACCACAAGTTTTTTTAATTACAGAATCTCAAAGAGAGTGTAGTTTGGAAAACACCAAAAAAGCGGCATTTTATTTGGTTCTCACGAGGATAAGAAATTGAAGGCATAATTGAAAAAAATAGTTATTATAGCTTAATTCACAATTCAATAACTTAACTGGCTAATTTTTAATTCGAGAGCAAACTCGAGTAGCCATAACTTTGAATTGGACGGTAGTTCGGCGGAATCTTTCTTTATTGTTTCATTTATGACGCAGTGTTTGTGCAAGAGATCGTGATGATTAGATATAATGAGATATCGCTGTTCGGGAACAGCACATGTTAACGGCTTGTAAAGCAATCGCCTGTTCTCTGTCCCCTTAGCACATTTTAAGTCTTAGCGCCTTTCAACTCATTCAGCAAAGTGTCATGATGTTTTAACTTGATATATAAATAGCAGATATTAACATACTAATTAGTTTAATAATTTAAATGAATAATAGAAATATGGGTACACATAACACGTACGCAAAATTAAAAAGTATTTAATAAATTGTGTTTCAAATCGGAGAAACTTGAATTCAATTTATCATCATAATTATTTTCTTTCTTTCACTTTCCGATCTCGGAATGTAGTCTTGAGGCTTGGGCCCCCTTCTTTCGCAGTGCTGTGTGTGCGAAGTCACCTATACCACTAACACTGCGTATATTTTTCGGGCGAAGAGAGACAGCATAGAATTGTTGCAGTAATCAGGTCATCTTATCATATTATGCCCTATAACTCCACAGTCCACACTCCCGTGATATTCAGTCATGGCGCAATGCACAGGGAACAGCTGTACTTTACTGCATAGACAGGTCCCTAGCTTCCCCCTTCCCTGCATTGAGGGAGCTGCTGCTATGCCACTGGTCACCTCTGAAACCTACTTTGTTCTTTTTTATGTCTTATATTTTGTTCAGTTATAAGCCCACGAAATGATTCCCTGTTCAAAAGGGACGTGGGGGGGGGGGGGGGGTTATGGACTGTTAGGTTAATTTGTGCAGTTATGGACAGTACGAAGCTTTGTCGTTGGCCAGGCCACTGTTTTTTAGAAGTAATTTGTATTTGATATTTATTATTTATTTTACGTCTCTTTTCTTCCATTTTTGGCAATTCACGACGATGAATCTTGATTATGTTAAATGGATGAAGAGAGACTCGCAAAACAGCCTCGTCCAGGCTGACGGGACTCGAACCCGGAGTGTACGATCACCCAACGCACTCAACAACAGAGTCGAACTTTTATAAATGGGGGAATTCATCTTTTCGCACCATATTTCTCAGGAAATTACGTTACGACTATGCGTCAATCAGTGAGTGAAAATATGAATATATGTTAATAATAAGTTGAGATAGGATTATTTGTGTGTAAAATATTTGTGTTGACGTAAGAAAGTGAAGAGAAAAAGCTGTATAGTTTGATCGGGTGAACAGGCTCTTTCGTTGCAGCTGTAAGGGATTAAGGGATTAGCGAGCAACCGATAAGTAGGTCAGTGGTACAAACATTGTTCGAACGTCGATCTCTCCTTCTCAGGACGAAGCAGCTGAAATAGGCTGGAATAAAATACTTGAGTGATGCGGCAATGAACTTTCTTATGAGGGAGCAATAGAATGTAGTTGTTTTTTTATGTGGTACCATATAGGCAAAATTAGAATAAAAAATTTGACATGTTGTATCATAATGTGGAGGAAAGTAAACGAACCATGAAAGAAATGAGCGTCCGGCTGGAAGATAAATTGGATAAGTTAGAAATTAAAGTATATTAATTGAAAGAGTAATGTAGTTTAATGTAGAAAGATAGGTCCAATGTTCCATTTGTAACATTTTGACTATCTACTCCGTCCGCAGTCAACCACCGGGTCACAGGTCTTCTTGTACTGCATTTGACATGTTTAACTCAATGTAGTTCGGCGAAAAGAAAAAAAGAAGCAAGCACTTCTTATCGCTATCTTGCAGGAGGGCGAGGGACAGAGCAGAAACGTTTTTAATCCTCTTAGCTTCTTACAGAAGGCCTGATTTTCCTGCATTTACTTGGGCCTCTTCGATGGCGCAGTGGTAGCGTGGTCGCCTTGTAATCAAGGGGCCCCGAGTTCGATACCGGATGGAGACACACAGTATTTCGGGTTTAAACTTTAGGTCCAGTCCCGATTTGCTTTACTGTGCATAAAGTGGACTTAAAACACCAAATCAATCAATCCTGCATTTACTTGAAAGGCAAAAACGTATCAGCAGCAAAGGAAGTGAATTATCCGATGTATGATTAGACGTCGAACTCCACCTAAAAGAAGTAGATATAATGATTTTGATTTTGATGTTAGAGCTTGAGCAAGATGAGAAATTCACTGGCGCTGTTGCAAAATTGTCAACTGTAAGGGAGTTGCCAGAGCCTGCTTGACGCAATGAGCTCTTTACCATGTAATCCTGCCTCTGCGTTGCCAAAATGTTCAGCATTTTTCAACGGATGGTCGTCACCTTTATTCAGTACTAAACAGTATAATCATGAAGCTTACGCATCGAAAGTAGATATGTGATATTTATCGTTGTTGAAGCCTTTGTCGACGAAACATTGATGGAAACTGGCGACGTCTCGATACTCGGGTGAAGGCTGTACGGAAGGGAGGAAAAAAACAATTGACTGTCAGTAACAGACATATTTTGGATCCATCGCAAAACATTACTTAATGTGCCTTCAATGTAAAACACACGTAATTGTGAACTGAAATGCAAAACTTTTACTGCTACTAAGTTTCTTCACTGTATGTATGTTGTTTGTGTGTGATTTGATTTTGTTATTTTGCATCGCTTTGCTATCACTTTTGGCTAATCGCAACGATGAAGATGAGTGATGATACGATGAAATTACGAAATTGATGCAGGAACACTCACAAAGAAAACATATGTCGTTACCATTGACGTCGTAAACTCTCCTAACCACTCCGTACGGAGGTCGGCATATCTGTGGATCTTTTTTACGTAAGTTTTTAAGTCCACTTTTATGCACAGATAGGTTAAACGGGACTGGACCTACAATTTTAAAATAAAATCCGAACCACTATGTCCCTTTACCGGATATCGAACATGGTATGTATATACCTATAGAGAGGAAAGTAGAATTGTAAAGGTAGAGTTTTGCAAAATAATGTGCAGATGAAACTTTCCATAAGTCACTTACGACAGATGTTTAAATATACAATTCAGTTGGAAATGGTGGACCAATAACTGGTTCATAATATTTCTACATTTGCGCACTTTTAATTTCAATTTGTCAAGTTTTGGGCTGGGTATGCAGTTCTGGTTTTGTTGTATCCACGGGATTTTCGTCCTTTGCTCCGCCTGTCTGTCACAATTACAAGTATTATACATTCATTGGACAAACCATTCGTTATATTAATACTATGCACGTTCTCTCCAATAACTAAGTACGAAAGTTAACTTTTGCATTTCAAACCCCCTCAACCTTTGGCTCAGGGCGGTTAACAATTTGAAATAAGACATTCTTACTTTTGTTTGTTTGCTTGTCCTTGTAAATACAAGATTTAAAAAAATATTTGTAAAATAATAATAAATTTAAAAAAACTGGGAACGAAATGTTCGATCACAGGCCAGTTTCATAAGTAAAGCGTCAAAGAAAGGCAAACGCTGTCTGGTAGCTATTGTCTTTGTTTTGATTCATAGTTCTTTACTTTGCTATCTCATTGTTGTTAACTTTAGCGAAAGGGAAAACTATTTCACTTTGCAAAAGATCAATTCATAAATAATCTCTAATAATAATCGTCATGTTATATCGCATGACTAATTATTTTGTTAGACCTTGCTTGTAGCCTGGAGCGAAAATTAGATACCGGTCAAAATAATAATTACGCACTACTCTGGCAGCCCGATGAGTGGAAGAAGGGGAACGACTTGAAGATTACTGCAGCAGATAACACTCACTTGTGCAAGCAGTAGAAGAACTCTGCCGTTGAAACCATTTGTACAGTCACTGGCTCTTCTGGGTTGTAATTATCCAACTGAAAGTCAATGAAATCGTTACAACCCAGAACTGTTAGTGACTTGTCATGATGCAACAAAAGACAAGTACAAAGGCATGCTTTTCTAGGATTCGAACCCTGAAACGTTACCCTTGCGTTCTACACGTAAACAAAGACGGACTAGAAGTAAAATCTAGATCTAGCATTTTTGTTTTTCAGACTGTCCAGTATTTGACGAAGAGAAACATTCCTGTTTTAATTTTTTATTGAAGTTTGTTATGAGGAGAGCGTATAAGCAGCAGATCTTTGGCTGCGACTAATGCTAATTCCGTGTTAAAGAAAGGAACATGCTAGTATTAAATTCTGTGAAGTTAGGTATTTTTTTCGTGTTAGTGTAGTATTTTTTTTGTCCCTAAGTAACTTGGAGTTATGAATTATAATTTGGCTGTTATATCTGTAGGGCCTCCCCGATGGTGTAGGAGGAACGTCCTTGCCTTGTAATCAAGGGTCCTGTGTTCGATGGAGACACATTGTGTTATGATTTAACTTTAAATTGTAGGTCCACAATGACTAGCCTATTTATATATAAAGTGGGTTTGAAATAAAGCTCAAGTCAATTTAACTCACCTGATTCATCTAACCTATTAAGCACAAAACATTAACAACATTTAGGACAGCTGTATTATTCGTAAATCCTCGTAACTTCTTTTTCTCTTAAATTTTACAATTATTTTACACTTCTTCTTACAATCCAGTAATATAGTATTTTTCCCAGTGCTGACATTTTTCTGTACATATATTAATAGTGGACTAAGAACGCTGCCACTATATAATCAAGCTTTGTAAGCTAGTGGTCTCAGATTGGATGTCAGGTGGAGGCACATAGTCCGGATCCCATCCAGTCCCGATTAGTTTATCTGTTTAAAAAGCGGACTTGCAACAAATCTTTAGCTCTTTACCTGAGCAGTAAGTTGTTGATCTGAAATAATTCTACACACGTTTATGTAATTTATTTATTTGTATTAACATCATTAGAATTAAATGCAAAATTAACATTAAAAGTTTTCCTTCTAAATGCTTTGAATTCAAAGCTTTATTCTTCCATAGCATTTGAGCTTCAGAGGGAAGCAGGCGTGAGAAGAACGCTTGGCACCTCGAAGTCTGGACAAGACTCCCCGAAGATTAGGGATGAACAAGCGAAAATAACTAACAATTATACCAACACAAAATTAGATTTATTCAATTACTTTAATTTTGTTACGTCCAGTTTCCAAATGCAGCAGTAGGCAAGTTGTCCATCATTGTGAATATTATGCACATTGTTGTATGCAACAAAAAACGAGGATTGAAAGAAAAGCTCTAAGAAAACCGAACACAATATCAGAATGTCAAATAACAGGCACACAGTAGTGATAAGAGAGATGGGAGAAGATAATGTAACGCAACGTGCACACGTCGCGAAAATTGGCTGCTAAGGCCTAAGAGCCTTAAACTTGCCCTCCTAACCTAACAACGTAGGCAGTATTAGAATTATAATTGTAAAAAATATATACCTGCTAGTTACTTAGGAGTGTTAAGTTTGATGCAGTAAGCAAATTTTATCATCACTTGATCCCGAGCGGCGTTCACCGACAAGAAAACATAGACCGGCTCTATTTAGTGCCCACATGAGTGAATTTCGAGTTCAAATTTTGTCATTGTTGACGTGCATTTTGTCTATTTCGTATTTTTTTTTTAAAAAAAAAAACCGACACTGTATAAAATCTCAGGAGCTTAGAGACCACCATCGCGGGGGCGGCTGCTATGCCACTGTCATAAAGGAAAGAAATCGCTATCTTCAACTCAAGGTTTTTTCCTTCCCCAAAGTTTCCTGGTGGGGACCATTACCAAAGGTACATTCATTGTTCTCTCTGTTGTCTTGTATATAGGAAAATGTATTATACGCATAGACGAGTATCAATGCTAATATCCCTGCGTAAATATTTGTATGTTGTTTCTTTATATTTTTACTTTGAATGCACACATTTAAACAGAAAGTTCGGCAAAAGACAACGAGTTTTGGGCGCGGCCTTGCCAGATGGAGCTGGAATACTGTGACCAAGGATTATAGAGTATTATAGAAAGAGCATTCCGATACACAGCGGTCTCTCATTGGCCAGGAGCAGCTACAAGCTCTGACGTGAACAAGGCATGCGAGTCTTAATCGTACATATCTTGGTTCTATCAACCATTTACAGTAGGGTATTAAGCAAAAAACAAGGAATAAGACCTAGGCAATAATATGAAGAAGCTTACGGCACGTAATAACAATAAATTGCGTTATACAAATCAAGCAAAAATGACTATCATCAAGTATCAAATATCAAAAAGTAATCACGCTACATTGAAATCTAAAGTTGCTTGTGGGAAAATAAATGCAATTTTACGTATGAAATATTTCGCTACGCCACCAACACTTATTATCCTTCATACCTTCAAATTTCCACAGATGTTCGTTATTTATAATGGCGTGTTCATAATAATTTATATATGTCTAGTATATGTAGGATGCAGCTGTTGATATTTGACGTCGCTTTCTACGTCTTTATGGTAACCGCAACATTAAAAATGAATGATGAAATGATAAATTTGATGGGACCGTAGGCAAGATGAGTGTGGACACTCTGTTCAAATCAACATTTCCCACGTAATTCACTGTCCACAAACTATGGGAAAACTGCAGAAATATTCTACCTGAAGTGATTTGTGTTTAGAAAACCGTAACTCAGATATATTTTATTTTTGAAAAATTGAAATATGTCTTCTAGACATTGTAAAAGGATAGAATCTAATGTCGTGGGAAAACGTAATCCATCAATAAAAGATTAACTTCCTCCTCCCTTTGTGAAACTCGTGCCAGCTCGATGGCCAATGTTGTCAAGTGCGTTAAGTGTTTGATTTTGGATCCCGTCATTAAAGTTCCCGAGTTCGAGTCACTCGTGGGCATGGATATTCTTTGTGACTGCCCTTTCATCAATTTCATGTGATCATCACTCATCGCCGCGATTAACCAAAAGTGGTTAATCGCTTGTCGCCTGTTACGTGTCGTTTGTCGCTTCAGTGTGAAATTTTCCTTACAAAGCGAGAAGCTGGACAGGCGACAAGCGATATGGAGAATTCACACAGAAGCTGTAAGCGACAAGCGACACCATGGACGGTATTGAGAAAACGGGCCAGTTTGAGCGACACACAAGCTTCAAGCGGCACGTGCGGTTTGTTCTGTCGCTTCTGTTGGAAAGGTTCACTTGATTACTGGAGGTTCGTTTCCAAGCGACTCGTGTCGCTTGTCGTCTGTCGTTTGTCACAAGGTGTGAAATCTCTCTAAAGCTAAACATTCACTGCGAACAACGGACTGAGACAACAGGATTATAAAAGCCCAATTCGAGCAATACGCGAGCGACAAGCGACACAGGCAGCTTCTCTTATCGCGTGTTTCTTTCCTCTCGAAGCTACATTAAGCTATTATTGTATTGTCTTCACCTAAGGAAAGGAAGAAAATGCTTACGCAAAGCCAGTATCCGCAGAACTTTTGCAAAGCCACTCACTACATATTTTCTGTGCACACTCAGTGTGCACTATAATCTACTGAAGCGACCCTAAAAAAATATTGCTGAAACTAAGTTTTCACCTTTTTCAACGTTCTGAAATGTCAGTCACAGTACAGCTGTTAAGATCCTTGCGCCCTGGGCGTGATCAGATTTAGGATACCCTTCAGTCAACTACAATAGATTGATTGATTGATTTGCTTTATTTTACTTCGCTTTTTGTACCACTTTTGGCTACTTTGCGAAGATGGAGATGAGTGATGACATGGTGAAATTAATGAATGGACATTCACAAACATCATGCCCAGGCCGGGATTAGAACCCAAGACCCCCGGCGTCGTAGCGCGATGTGATTGATTGATTGATTTAGTTTATTTTACTACGCGTTTTGTGCCTCTTGGCTAATTTGCAAAGATGGAGATGAGTGACGATATGATGAAATTGATGAATGGACATTCACAAACAACCAAGCCCGAGTGGGATTCCAACCCTGGACCCTTGGCATCGCAGCGCGATGTGATAACCACTTCCCCACTTAACTAAAATTTTACCTCTGTTGGAATTATTTGATTGGGGGAGGAGGAGGTCGCATCACGTGGCTTTTGCGAATATACTATATTTCAACAAAGAGAGCGAAGGAAAAAGTCACTTATTTCATTCCTTTTTAAAATGACGATAGTGTTAATTTTAGAAGGCCGCGGTGGCTCAGTCGGTAACGCGTCTGACTACCATGCTCAAGATCCCGGGTTCGATCCCCGGCCGGTTCAAATCCGGGAACTTTTCTAACGTTGGAAGCGGCCCTGGCGCACACCCAGCGTCGAATGACAGGGGACAGGGGCATGATGCTGATCACATCACCCGCACTCACGACCGGATCAAGAAAGTGTGGGGCGTTACCCTTCATGGCGTGGTGCTAAGCACAGGGGAGCACTTTACCTTTTGATAGTGTTAATTTCTCAGAGATCCAGTACAGTAAATTTACAAGAATAAAATCGTGTCTCTTAATGGAAATTTCAATAGAATCTTTCATCTCAAACAAATTCAATATTAATTGAATAGTGCATAATTGAATAAATATCTAATGAAAGTAGAGAGTATAAACTTGATGTGAAGTTTACAGAAATGTTTGTTTCGCGAGTGGAGCGAAGATGAAAACGTTTTCTAAATCTCATCCTCTGTAACCACCCAATCACGATAACTGTTGGTCACCTGACCTCTACTTCCACGTCATCCAAGAAATCTGCTGGTGCTTCTTTGCGTCCAAGTTCATAGACAATTAGCCTTTCGTTTTTGCGCCTTTTTTTTACCGGACTCCGCTCCTTTCTTATTTCGGGATTTGTCCCTGCAGTGAAGCACGAGAAATACGAGTTCCACCTGCGCCAAAAGCAAGCATACAGTCACGTTTAAATATCGTGTGTGGATGTCGATACCCTGTCTCAAACGCGGGATACAATAAAGAACCCTTTTTACCACCTTGTTGCCTCGAAACACTTCATCCTTGCGATAGGCAACCGCAGGGAGCAGGCAAGGTTGAATGAATGAATGATTTGATTTATTTTACTTCGCTTCTTGTGCCACTTCTGGCTGATTTGAGAAGATGGGGATGAGTGATGATATGATGAAATTGATGAATGAACACTCACAAATATCCATGCCCAGGCCAGGATTCGAACCCGGGAACCCTGGCGTTGTAGCGCGATGTGCTAACCACTCCGCCACGGGGCCGGCGCAGGCAAGGTTGAGACCAACCTCTTCTCAGCCTTTCATATACAAGATTATGAAACTTCGAGTGACGTTATGAGGTAGTGACATTGCACCAATGTTGTTTCTGTGTCCTCTGCGTCTCTGTGTTGATTCAGTGACATTTTTCTTTGGAATCTCTGCCCGTCAGCATCTCATTGTAAAATACGAGTGTATTTGTTCTGACAGACAGTTGTTACTCGTGTACAGTAAAATATATCACATATTCCTTTATTCTTCCTAGCTTACTAGAAACATACTTTGTACATTTTTCAAACTTTACAAAATATTTCCTCTTTAATGTGCTGTTGCAACTTACATTTGAAACTTCTTTCGTGTAATATTCATTTTGTTGCAGCCCACCTCCCCCGTGGCGGAGTGGTTAGAACATCGCGCTACGACGGCAGGGGACCCGGGCTTGAATCCCGGCCTGGGTATGGATATTTGTGAATGTCCGTTCAATCCTCCGTACTTTCACGTGTCGCCAAAATAGAAAAACGCAAGTACAATCTATACTTGGACTCCCTTTTCGGTTGCCGTGTTCTTGTGGATCCCTCGCTGTTCTTTTGTTTTCAATCCAGCGCGTCGTTAGGTAGTAATATACAGGTGGATCCATTATACTTGTTTCGGCGATTTGAAGTGTGACGTCAGCAGGAGTAGGTTATTACGTACTTTTGAATATCAAATTCAATTAACGGTTTCACCTTATTAATGTTGTGTTATATATTTAATATTATTTTCTAATTAATTATTTTTATTTTCTACCTATTAAAAAGAAATTGTATCGATAATGATGCATGATTTTTATATGAAGTTCACTCACAAATGAACCAACATGTCCTGATCAAGACTCGAACCTTTAAACTACAATTTTGCCCGACCCTGTGGCCGAGTGGTTAGCACATCGCGCTGCGACGCCAAGGGTCCCGGGTTCGAATCCCGGTCGGGCTTGGTTGTTTGTGAATGTCCATCATCAATTTCATCATTTCATCACTCATCCCCATCTTCGCAAATTAGCCAAGAGGCACAAAACGCGAAGTAAAATAAACTAAATCAATCAATCAATTTAAATTACAATTTCGAAATCGCGAGTCGACCACTCAACCAACCGAATCGACTGCCAGAGGCAGTGGCGGCGATTGGGTTCCAAAATTTGGGGACAAGGTGTAAAAAGTGGGGGTGGGGGCAAGGACAATTTACTTTCCCTTGGTACATAAGATTTAGCATAGTGCGGGGACAAAAGTTGGAAAAAGTGGGTGGGGGCAACTACACCCCTCGACCCCCTAATCGATGCCACTGGTCAGAGGCTTTTTCGAGTCCCTTACCTCTACCTCATAGCGCTGATGGAACCAGTCGGCTGTTGCCTCAAACATGGCCTAAAGGAATACGTAGAAAGGTAAACTGAAGTGACATCCATCCCAGTCACTAATGATTCCTTCCATGACATCTGAAATCGTATCCAAGTTAAACGATTTATGCTGAGCCCTGAATGTCTATGGTACAGTGATTCGGACCCCATTTTCAACTCTATATCCAGTCCCAATTAACCCCGATTAGTGGCTCTAATCGGTTTGGCGTCTGACTGCCACACGGGATACAAGAGTTCTATTCCCGGTGTGGTGATCTAAATTAGGATTTTTTCCGGCCTTGTCACCGAATTAAGCGGCTCTGGGGGCTATCCAGCTTCAAATCAGTGTGTACCTGGAGGCAAACCTACAGGTTAAAGGCGGCGCTGGTGCTGATCACAACACCTCCAAAATGGCCGAGATCGAGAATGTGTGGAACCCTAACCTAGTTCCCCTGAATGTGGCACGGTGCAGTATGCACGGGGAAGTTACCTTTACGTTACCAAATCCTTTCAACTAGACAGAGATACGAACAGAGGGTCTGTTAAAAAGGTTGTTATGTATTATTACAATATAACTTAATTCCAGTCGGGAAGGACGCGGACGCCTTGTAAAAAATGAGTACCAGGTACGATTCCTGGCGAGACACATTGAACCGTGATTTGAATCCGACATTTGAGAATAAAGTGAATTTGAAACCAATTTGGCTAATCAGAAAGACTAATCCCAGAATCACGTAAAGATTTCTCAAAATTGTAAGGGCAATTACGCTGTAAATGTATGGGAATTACAAATCTATTTATTAATTCTATAATATAACACATGGGGGAAAAATATAAGGACAGATAGAATAGGGAGAAAGAAGGGTGGAGCAGAGAACACTGGAAGCTACGCATCGTGATTCCGTGGCGCCGTCTTGTCCGAATCGAATAACAGTTGCAAGAGGCTTAACGATTTGAGAGATGGTTTGATAAGGTAACATCTGCTGCAGTCTGACTAAGCTTTTCTGTTGTTTGGTGTAGTCACTTCAGGCCACTGGCGTACGCACAAGGGGGGGGGCTAAATGGGCTACAGCCCCCTATATTTTTATAAAATAAAATGAAAGCAGAAAAGTCGGGAACCCCCCATTAAAGTAATCCCCGATAACCATTGTTGTCTTTCAATAACTTTTAAAACGAAGGTTTAAAATCGTATTTGGAGCTCATATCTGATAAAAAAAGGGACATTATAGAAATTGACTTACAGCGATGTAGCTTATTCTATGATCCAAGAAAGATATAATCTCTGAACCAGCGTTCACATTCAGCTGTAGATATTGGAACAATTTTGATATAATTCACATAAACTTTGAGTGACGTGGCAATGTGTTGTGGAGTTTCGTTGTAGGTGCGAAGATTTTTAACTATTGACGCACACATCCTTTCGCTTACAAAGTTTGCCTGACATCTCACACACCTTCACAATTATCTAAATACCATGTATGTGCATTTTATGGGACTGTATGCGAAAATATACCTGAGTCTTCAAACCGGCTATTCATATTATTCACCAAAGAAGAAAATGCTTTGGAACATGGTTATCCTTAACTCTGAAACTATCGTCCTTCAAGGTGAATCAATTGTTTTCGATGCTTAAAGTGTAGCCATGTCTAGATATCTAAGAAACTGAACTGACGAGACGGAACTGAACGCTTCCAGATAATCACGAACCGGAAGCCGTTCCGGTCGGCTACGGTCCATTTCGAGCCCTGACCTCACCTTATGCTTCGTCTGTGTTTGTAAAATAACAATCTACGTGTAAATATTTTGTGCCAAACTTCCTTTGTTTTCGTTTTTGTAATCGGTGTAAAATGGGCGCACAGTACTGTAGGTACTAGGTAAATAAACAAATAATGTGGTGTCCTGAACTGGAGAAGGGTCGGCGAAGAGTAGGAATCAAGGAAGGAGAAAGATAACGTTTGCTTCCACAAATTAAACTTGCAGTCAGTGGCGTGCCCAAGGGGGTGGGGGATTAGTGGCGGTTATAACCCCCCGTTTGGCCCAGCATTCCTAAAAGAAAAATGTCAAAGGTAGGAAAATATGACAAAATGAGGGCAGACTGCCAAGACAAAGTATACGTAACCCCTCATTTTGTAAACTCCTGGGCACGCCACTGCTTGTAGTAGCATACTTTTATTTGCATTCTCTTATTTTAAGTTTGCAGCCAAGTTGTCCTTCACTATGTTTATAACTATGCCATATGCAATACAAAATTTAAGGATTGAAAGAAAATCGCTAAGGAGACCTATGACAACGGCAGAATATAAAATTGCACGGCGTACTTCGGCGATAACATAAAGGGGATAAGTTCTATACAACCTCTCACCTCACTGAAAGCAATAAACGATCTTTCAAACCCATATATTTTATCTTCATATGTTTTTATGGGTATCACTGTAGTTGAGCCTGTGACATTTTATAAGCTAAGCCTAATGGCGGAAAGCGACTAAAAAGTTGGGAGTTGTGTTAATCACGGAGGAAAAAAAAGTTTCTCGTACATTTTTAAAGCGCACACATCGATCTCTTTTACTAGCAGATATCTGCATTTCTTATCGCTTTTATTTTCTATTTAAACTCATGTAGTTGTGGAAGAAGGGTTTCCTTTAAATAACAGTGCGTGATGACTAATTCGACTAAAATATCGGGATAAAACTAGAGTTCAACTTCATCTTCGCGATTTGCCAAAAGTGGAAGAAAAGTGAAGTAAAATCAAATCAATTAATCAATTAGTAGTGTGTCATTACCGGTCGAGCATCCTTTTCTCCGTCGTTATTTAGATAACGATACGATACGCAGTCTCATTCATGCATCATGATGCCGGGGAATACATATTCAGCTTCTGGAAATGTCACTTATACATTTGGTTAATGAATTTTTCAAATATACGCTCTCCTCTCTCTCTCCTCCCCTACACATGCGCACGTGCAGACTAATTCATATGGGAGTGCCTAAAGGGGTGTTTCAGTTGACTATCTGGACAATGTTAGCCTATTTGTCACAAGTTAATTTTCCCCTTTCACAGAAACCATAAGGTGTGTGAAGATGAAATTTTAACTTATGGTTTATGAGTATGCGTTTTCACGTGAGCACACGTTTTCTTATTTTTGTGAAGATATTTACGTTATTTACACATAAATAAATCTAATTAGAATTCAGTAACGCAACTGATATGCAAGAAAAACTGTATGCCATGTCTAGTAAATGGAATAATAATAAAGAGAATATTGATCTATTTTACGTACTTTGTGATGAATACTATAAATGTTGTGAGGTTGAAAAGTTTGTACTTCGCTAAAACACGGGACGTTAGAGATTTTATTGCCACAGCCAATTCCTGACGCGCACTTCTTCTCTGTGGAGGCAATGGAAACTGTTTGAGGAAATCTAATAAAACAGGGGAAAGTCAAAATTCTACAAATAACTAAGTTGGTACTTTCTTCAGCATTCCTTGGCACTTTCTATTTCTTTTCAACCGATAGCTGCACTGAGTTCACTATTCGAAGAGAAATGTACAAGAACCAGATAATTATTTATTATTACCCACACAGATTGATTTGATGGCACCCAACAAATGTCAATCATTTCGCTAATTTCCATCATTGTTGTTTCTACTGCTTGACCACTCTAGAACAGATCCTATTATTTTTTTCTGAAAATAAAATAAAGTGCATCCATAAAATATTTAGGGTACAATGACTATCTTTCTTAAAAAACATCTTGAAGAGCAAGCTCGAAATTATGACTCAAACAGTGTCATTCCATTCAAAGTACACGTTCAGAGGGGGACATTTTCTTCCCATGGTTGGGAATGAAAATATAAATGTAGAGCAGAGCATGGGAAAAATAGAGGGGGGAAATTCCCCGGTTCACCCCTTCATTCGAATACTGCTTCATCCATCCGATCCTATTATCATTCACCTTCATCTTCGTGATTAGCCAAAAGTAGAAGAAATGCGACGTCAAAAAAATCAAATCAATCGGACTCTACTTCAAACCCTGTTTTCTCTAACGTAGACTGTTGCACCACTACAAACATCGCACTGATTACGTAGATCATTTTGCAAACTATTGTGGGTATTGTTAGCATTGTATTATTATTGTTTTGTCAAAATAGTTTGCTTGACACTCGTTAAGCAATCAAGGATTTCCTCTTATCACTGGTGAATCCCGAACGAAGGGTCATCTTTCTAGGCGGATTCCAGCTTTGGCTGCAAGTCGTTTCACTCTTCTGTCTTTAACTTTAGAAAGATCCGACCATTAAAATTCAAATCTCGAGACAGCAGAGGAGACATTATTTTCATTGTTATAATGGTACTTTCTACATTCTTAATTTTTTGAGGACGCATTTTGAGGTGTTCATGCACCACTGGCAACCACCGTGCGCACTCCTATGCCCTCACATATCAATTTTAATTTGCTTCATATGTACAAGACGTTGTTTGAAAGTGTGTTAATATCGGGTGTTTCATAGACGAAAAAGTATATATATATATATATATATATATATATATATATATATATATATATTGGTTACTGGGACTCCCTGTTGGCGTAGTAGTAAATGTCGTCGCCTTGTAATCAAGGAGTCCCGTGTTCGATAACCAGTTGAGACATAAAATGGTTCGTATCCCAGTTTAAACTGTACGTCTAGTCCCGATTAACCATACTGTATGTAAAATGGACTTAAAACACGAACTCGATCAATCTATCAATTTGTTTACTGAAAGGTGCTATTCGGAAATGAGCAAAGCGTTTTCGTTACTTAAAAAAAAAATATCCAACTTTAACCAACAAAATTATAATCGAAACGTTGCTTTATATATCTCGGCTATGACTGCCTGGAAAAGTTAAAGGACGCCACGATTGTTAAATGTCCGTCAACTCATTATATTAGCACAATAAATTCTGGGTTCGAATTCCTATGTCAGTTTCATCTGTCTATGTGGCAAATAAATAATCAATTAGAACCAGAGATATACGTATATAAAGAGACAGTAAACATATCATTTTGGGGGGAGGGGTACTGACTGCATTTACGCACAGCATCGGCAGTATTAAAAACAAGGTCGGTAATTGCTTTGATAATATATCAAAAGGTAAATAAAGCAAACGTTGTTATTCACTTTGTTGATTTCTGGTTAAATATTTTTTTTACTATTTCATTATCGGAAGAAAAAATTCTTACACTCTACAGAAGAGAAATCATGTATTAATTTCCGAATAATAGTAACCATTTTATATCATATGCATATCATTAACATTATTCTTTTAAGGCTTGCATGTATCCTGCAGCGAAATAGGACACCTGCCAAAATACTTCATCGCAACCAAAGCAGTGACTCAAAGGCCAAGACAGTAGAAATGCATGTTCCAACGAACGTCAGTGGCTTAACCGTTATCTGTTTCACGGCGCCTGGAGTTGTCTCGCTGAGAGCTCGAGTTTCGGTTTCGCTTGTAAGTGAGTAACCACTTATATACACAAGCAACAGTGGCGTGTGCATGGGGGCAATTAGTTGGGAATACAGTACTCCCAATATGATTCAAGTTTGCTGTATTATTAACTTCAACTGCAAATAAAGATGGCGAAAAAGTGTGAATGTTTTCTGCTATCGCAATTGTCCCCAATGGCGTAGTGGTAACGGTATCACATTTAATGGTGCGGTTAGGCGTTTGATCACCATTAGAACCTCAGCGGCTGTTTCCATTGGATGATATTCAGCCAACAACTTCCCCGAAAATTGTTTGCGCGAAATCACACCCATTGCAATGATTATGGCAAACCTTTCGGAGCGTGTTCCAAACACTTTATAGACATTGCACCTTCAGTGATTGTGGCAGTGATTGAAGGTGCAAATATAACGATTATATTCTAAATGTAGTCCTGCATTTTGTTTAGTCTCTCAACAATGACAAGACTATCTATTAGACTAGATAAAACGATGTGTAGGGCCTCCCACATTCCTCAATCGCGGCTAATTTGGAGGTGCTGTGATGTGAACAAGAAAAAGCATTGATTCAATATTAACATATTATTTTGAGGTTTAGAGAATGATAAAATATGACGTGTGTAACACTCGTGAAATAATTCGTTCCCTATTTATTAATGATGATAATTTTGCAATTATTTGCAACAAAAGAGGAAATTATTCATTAAAAAATTGCTTCTTGAATTTTAATGTTAAAAAGTATCAATATCTATTCATGTTACTGATTGGGAATGATCTACCAAAAACGCGGATTTTCATAAATGACTAGTATGTGAGTCAATATGGGAAAACAACCGTCTCCTCGAATTAATAGCACGGAGTTAGTGTAGAAACTAGAGCCCCTGGTAGCAGCAGATTTTTCATTTATCCTTTATTAAAGTTCAAGTTGCTGCTTCTCATGCATGCGAAATATTGAGGACAGAGTGCTGAAAACAATTCTCCCTCTTTCTTTGTTGCTACTAGCATTTCTAGTTTTAGATGAGAGTATTTACGTTTTGAACGAGTTTCCCCTCTTCCCTTGAAGCAACAATGCGGCGAATTCAGCAGTCTTTCAACAACCACCCCTTCGCCCTCTGTGATGTCCCCAACTTAAAATATATATTAGCTTCAAGTACATTAACTTGACATTTGTGTGAAAATGTAAAACAATTTACCAATTGATTTTAGGCGAGTTTAACCACAAATATTTAATTTTCGATAGTTATAACTGCGAAAGTCAGTTAACAAAGCAACACCTTAAATCCACAATCATGCAATTATAATTTATTTTATTTTAACGGTTATCCCATTTTTCATATGTCCCTGGTCATTAACACTGTGTTACACATACATATCTGTAAGTTGGACGGCAGAAATACAACAACTTGAAGTATGGGGGCATACATACTATTCACCTTGAAACCACATCAAGGTGAGGTATTGATACCGATATGGTTGAATGCTCGGCGGAGACCTGAAGGCGCCAATGCAAGTCTTATTCATCTTGCCACTTTTATCGTGTGCGTCTCGAGAATCACTCCTGCAAGCACAAAGTATTTCAGGTCGGCTCTGTGGCTGAATGGTTAGCGTAGCGTGCAACAAAACTCGGTGTCCTAGGTTCGCATCCTGGAAAACCTGTACATGAAATTCTTTTTGTTCCAACAATCTGTTTCATCATTCATCCTAACCTTCATGTTATATGGGATATCTGCGAGAGGAATCCTCAATTTGAGGAAGACACAGCCATTTGCTGGTGTTATATAGAGATTAATTCGACTAATATTACTTCTCGCTTTTGTCTCTTTTGGTCAGTCGCTAAGATTAGGATGGAATTGATGCGAGGGCAATAACAAGAATGTATGGGCAGTACGCAACAGACTGAATCTGAGTCTAGACGCGAAAGCACCGATTGTCTGCAAAATGTAGCCCATCCAGAGCGGGATATATAGAATTTGGACTATCCTTTATTTTGGGCACTGTAGACATTTTTATTAATAATTTGTTCTCATGGTACTTAATTTTCACTAACTGCATCATGCTCTGTACTAATAACACTTGTAAAGTTCAAAACATTGATACATCTGATTAAAAATTACTCATTAAACTTCGTTTTCCTTTGAAACAGCCACTTTCAATATATATTTCGCCAGACAACACTAATACCGCACACGCACTAAAGGAAAACGAATCAACACTACCTTATGGTAGCCACACTGCACGCGAACCGGTAAATCGGTAAACAATGATGTTGATTTTGGTCGCCAATATCCCCCCAATTGACTTTTATTTGTTGGCATTCAAAATGTTTACATTAGTTTTTTCGAGGAACAATTACTTATATTCGAACAATAGAGTTGTACATACTGTTTGTATGATCTAGGTGACCTTTGAAAATAGGCCATGGTGAAAGAACTTATTTAATTGCTAGATAGTCCTTCGTTAACGAAATAAGCAAGTAAAAGGATTTGGCATGTTTCAATTTGCCATGGTTTTCACTTCTGCCCCTTCAGCATCTCATTTTTGTCTGGCCCTAGGTTATAGCCTAGGATAGCCTAATGGCAACCCCCCTTCCTCCCTGAGTCCAAGACGTGGAAGAGAGGTTGACATTTACGCTCTTGCAGGAAGGCCATGCATTACACCCCGCTTCTGTTATCGTTATTTAAGGAACCCTCTCCATTTTATTTGCGGGCAGTATTGCCCACGCTTTCAGTGACGTACTCACAAATGCAGTAAAGGGATGTGAACATAAGGTGGTTATAAAGGAGTCCCGGGTTCGAATCCCGGTGCAAGCACATGTGGTTCGGATTCCACTTTAAACTGTAGGTCCAGTCCCGATTAGCCTTACTGTGCATAAAGTGGACTTCAAACAACAAATCAAATCAAATCAAATCATAAGGGGTTATCAGATATTTCTTACCACTCCTAGATCATGCCATATTTTCCTAAATTTTATTTTTATTTTATTTTAAGGAAAGTTGAGCAAAAATAAGACTACCTAGTTCTAAAACTCCTTCTAAATACGCCACTGTTCTTAACTTTACAGCTGACATATCATAACACCCATCTATCACCCAGTAACAGAATTCACCTCCGATTAGCGTGAAACACAATAATAGCATGTTTTGTTAATATTTTCTCGCCAATCTTATATAAAATTAATCATCTCCATAACAGCTACGATGAAAAAACTCCGTGGCGAAACTGCCATGAATAACAAAGGCCTCTTAAGTGGTTTCCTTATAAGTTGACACGTGGTCAGCACATCGAATCCCTTTGCCTCTGTTATCTTTATCCTCTATTTCACGTAGCTCCCAAATTGCCTTCAAGAAACCGAAATGTTCGGTAATGGAATTGAGTTCTAAGTCTACTTTATGCAAAGATGGGCTAATCGGTGCTGACCTATAATTAAAAGTGGTATGCGAACCACAACGTGCATAAGTCCAACAGTAAGGGAGCGGTCGGAGCGTGGGTGACGCAAGCAGCTCTTTACAATGTCATGCTACCCCTGCGTTGTCAAAATGTTAAGCATTCTTGAACAGATGGTCGTCGCCTTTATTCAGTGCTAAGCATTTGTATCATCATGAACCTTAGACATCGAAATAAGAGATGTAATATTTTTCTTTTTTGAAGCTTTTGACAACGTAGCTATGAAGGAAACTGGCAACAAGGCGGTACTCGGCTAAAAGCGATGTGGAGAGGAGAAAACAAATGACTGTCAGTGACGAATCTACATATTTTTGGCCCATTATTTAAGTTGCCTTGAATGTAAAACAAACACACTTGTGAAAGGAAATGATAAAACATTTCCTCCTGTTCAGTTTCTTCTATTTATGTATGTTGTTTGCGTGTGTCTGCAAAGATTTGATTTTGTTATTTAGCATCGCTTTTATACCACTTTGGCTAATCGCGACGATGAGGATGAGTGATGATAGGATGAAATTAGGAAATTGATGCAGAAACACTTACAAAGTACACCCACGTCCAGGGGGAGATGCGAACCGTAACCATTGGCTTCATAAACACTGTGCTAAGCAGTCCGTGCGGAGATCGGAGTTTTTTAAATGTATAGTTTTAAGTTCACTTTTTTGCACAGATCGGTTAAATGGGACAGGACCTATAGTTTTAAAATGATATCTAACATGGTATACCTCTGTAGAGGGAGGTAGAATTGGAGAGGTACTGTTTGGCAAAATCATGTGCAGATGAAACTTTCGATAAGTCACTTGTGACAGATGTTTAAGGATACAATTCAGCTGGGAATGATGGACCAATATCTATTGCATAATATTTCTACATTTGCTCGCTTTTACTTTTAATTTGTCGAGATTTGGGTTGGGTATGCAGCGGTTGTTAGGTAACTAAATCACGTTTGATGGTTCCCAATGTAAATAGTACTTTCGTTCTATCCACGGGATTTTCGTCCCTGTCGCAATTATTAATCATTCATTGAACAAACCATTCGTTAACTTAATATTACGCACGTTCTCTCCAAGAACCAAGTACTAAAGTTAACTGTTGCATTTCGAAGTCCCTCCCGCCTTTCGTTTCACGCTACGGGGTTAAGAATTTCAAATAAGACGTCCTTATGTTTCTTTGTTTGATTTTCCTTGTAGATACAAGATTTAAAGAAGAATAATATAATATATAATAACGAAATATTGGATCACAGGTCTGTTTCCTAACTAAATCGTCAAAGAAAAGTAAACGATGTTATTAATTTCGTTGATTCATAGTTCATTCTTTGCTATCTTCTTTATGTTAATTTTAGCGAAAGAGAAAACTATTTCACTAATTAATCTTTAATAATAATAATAATAATAATAATAATAATAATAATAATAATAATAATAATAATAATAATAATCGCCATGTTATAACACATGAGGTATAATTTTGTTACACATTGCTTGCAGCCAGCAGCGAAAATTACATACCAGTCAAAATAATTGAAAGCACTACTACTCTCGCAGCCTGGCAGGTGGAACACGGGAGTGTAGATTACTGAAGCAGATAACATCCACTCCTGCAAGCAGCAGAAGAGCTCTGAAGTTGAATTATATCGAGCTGAGGCATTTGTACATCTTATCATGATGCAAGAAAGGACAAGTGCAAAAACATGCTTTTCTGGGTTTCAAACACTAAAACTTTAACCTTTCGCGCTACACGTAAACAAAGACGGACTGCAAATAGAGAAACGCTCGTTCGTTTTTTTTTAATTTTTAGTTGATCTTTGTTATGAGGGAAAGGGTATATGCAGCAGATCTTTGGAAACACTCATATAGTTTGCAGGTAATGATAATTCCGTGTTAAAGTATTATATTCTGTGAAGTAAGGTATTTTTTGGGGGATCAGTGTAGTATTTTTTTTGTCACCAAGTAACTTGAAGTTCTAAATTATAATTTGACTGGTACAGTCCGGCCAAGGGAAACGAAACTAGCTGGAAAGTACGATTCCAAACGCGAGAAGGGAAGCAGGTAGAACACCACCCTGTGGCTCTTGCTTGCTATAGTAGAACCACAAGCAAAAAAACCTGCTCAGACCAGCAAAGCCTGTGCACCGTACTCCTGCGAGGAGAGGAGGGGGAGAGTGGACCAGGCTTCCTTATGGCACGAGCTGAACGCTGGGACATTTCGTCCATGGTTTTTTTCCTTGTGGTCGCTCTGTATGGTCCGCTTGCTGTGTTTATTACTGCTTTCTGTGTTGTGTTTGTGATGTCTCTTACAATTCGTAACAAACCGTTTCGAAGTGGAACAAAGAAAACAAAGACGTATTGGTCCCTGTTGCACATTCTACAAAACACCCTTGATATAATACACAATGCCACAAACCAATCAGTTACTACATGTTCTTTACTGTATTTATAATAGTTTGCATAATAATACTGTTGATACTATTCTGATTACTGCTGTGTACATTTGTGCTAATTATACGATTTAATAAGGATACCAATTTAATTGAATGACCGAAAATGAAGTTCCATGTTTACAAACAAGTTTATCTACTAATGTGACGTAATGAATACTTTCCTGATATGTTCCGTTTGCTTATATAGTATATGGATGGTTATTTCTTTCATTCTGTACCCTTACATAATTCGTAAACATCTATACGTATTTTGGCGGCGATGTTACTACGTTTGAAACTTCATTGTTTTTTCAACAGCTGACGATTTTCACGAAACCGGCTTCCTGAACAAAGTGCCCCTATTTTGCCAATGCGCACTTTCGTCCATGGTCTCAGCTAAGGTAGCCAGACAGTATGTCTGTAGGGCCACCCCGATGGTGGCAATCTCTGTGCCTTGTAAGCAAGGGGTCCTGTGTTCGATGGAGACACGTAGTGTTATAATTCAACATTAAACTCTAGGTCCACCATGACTAACCTATTTGTACATAAAGTGGATTTATAATAAAACCTCAAATCAATTTAACTGATTCTTCTAAGCTTTTAGGCCCAAAACATTAACAAAATATAGGATATATATTATTCGTAACTCCTTTTCGCTCTTAAATTTTACAGTGATTTTATACTTCTTTTTTTTAAATCCTGCAATATTGTATATTTCCCACTATTGAAATTTTTCTATACATATATTAATGCTGGACTAAGAACGCCTCAATTTCCAATCAAGCTTTGTAATCAAGGGGTCCCGGATTCGATGTCTAGTAGACACACATATTGGTTCGGATCCCATTCAGTCCCGATTAGTCTATCTGTTCACAAATCAGACTTGCAACAATCCATTATCTCTTTACCTTAATATCCAGGAACGGTAACTTGTCGATCTGAATTCTAATTTGCTAATTCTTCACATGTTTACCAACACGAGTCTGCGAGGAGTAGCGATCGACAAGCGAAAATAACAATTATACCAATACAAAATTAGATTATAGCAGTATACATTGACTTGCATTTTGTTACTTCCAGTTTGCAAATGCAGCAGTAGTCACGTTGTCATTGTGCACATATTTTGATTGAAAGAAAAGCTATAAGAAAACCGAGGACAATGTCAGAATGTCAAAGAACACTGCACACAGTAGTGGCAAGAGAGAGGGGTGAAGGTACACGTCGCGAAAATTGGTTGCTATTGCTAAGACCCTTCATTCATTTCTGACATTCACTTGCAACCTCGCAATTAGCCAGAAGTGGTAGAAATGCGACGTCAAATAAACTAAGTAAACTAACAATAAGTATAAAACAATTGCAAAAAACATGCATGACGCTTCGAAATATGGATTTTTGAATTTAGTAATCCTCTCTCAACAGTGGCGTAGCAACATATAGCGAAGCCCTGGATGAGATTAGAATGCGAGGCCCCCATCCAATGGTGGAAATTAAATGGAAGTGGGGGTGAGCAGTCGCTCTCCTCTTTTTTCAGAACTGTGCTGAACCTTATCTGCCAAGGGAAACTAAACTGACCTTGTAATTTTTGTTTTCTAATCATTGATGCGTGTTTACAAGACATTCCAATTTAGTCGGAACAGTGTATTCTTTCAAATCCCTGTCCCAATTTCTTTCAAACTCAAGTCGTAATTTGACTAAATGTTTCGAGGTTTTATTTTGGAGGCGTTAACCCCCATTTAAACATGTTCTTCATTTTAATAATGATTGCTAATTATTAATAATAATTAATTAATAATTATTTCTTCCCGATACTTTGGACCTTAACATTGCAACTCTACAATTCTACAATTAGGAAAGATAATAGTAGGCAAATTGTTCACCACCATTTTAATTCTCTCATTACTCTTTAGTGTTGCCCATGGGACGAGACGGGACAGGCTTTTAAAAATTCGAGACGAGACGAGCTTGACCATGTGTCATAAGACAAACGAATATTTTCGAGACGAGACAGCATTTCCACGAGACTCCACGAGACGAGATAGGCCAAAGTCTCGTCTCGTGGGCAACACTACTCTACATCCTGTGTTCTTCTAAGGGGTCATTGATTCTTTTGATGCGAAGCTTATGTTGACTGCGTTTCTATTTCAACCCATTATCATGACACTGTGGAAAACAGACTGAATGAAAATACAGTGGAGATGGACATATTGCTTTTACCGTTGGGTGTACACTTAGCACTATTCGAGCTACGAGCTAGCACTAGCTCGTACAATAATACTACCGAAACATTGGTGGTCACATCCAGTACTCCCAACAGCATTTCACCGACCAGGGTCGACCACCTGGTTAGCACAACGCGCTACGACGCTGTGGGTTCCGGGTTCGAATCCAGGGTTGGGCATGGACGTTCTTTGTGAGTGTTCCGTGATCAATTTTCATCATATCATCACTCATCCTCATCATCGCGATCAGCCAAAAGTGTCAGAAAATCGACGTAAAATAACCTAACTCAACAAATCCAATAGAATTTCGGATCTTCTCTTTTGTTCCACATTTTCGGATCTGTCTCCAACCTCCTCAAAAAAATTCTGGGTACGGGCCTGTTCTAGGAAGGAAGGAAACAACGCAAGCGTTGAAATGTCTCGCGCTTGCTTCGTGCCAGTTAGAGGTGTTTGTTGTTAACTTATTAAAATCGGGAGTGCAGGGTCAAGAGATTGAAGAGAATACAAGACAAAGGACGTTCTATTCAATGAAAGAATAAATGTGTAAAAATGTCTAAGCAAGTTATCGTAAATTTTTCCTAACTGTTTCACATGAGAAATACGACGATCATTTTTTACTTCTTTCGTGCCCCTTAGACTTAAGACCTGCCTGCCTGTATGTTATGCCTCTGATTGGACGTATTCTTTCAAATTATAACGTTTAACTAGAATTTAAAACCAGATAAATACAGAATGTTTTAATATTACTGCTCACAAAAAAATAGCATTTTCCATGACCCCCCCCCCCACTTCTATTTATAACATTTTTCATATCAAGCTCCTTTAAGCGCGAAGTCCCGTGCGGTCGCGCACTTCTTCCACTCCTTGCTACACCCCTGCCTCTCAATGCCTTGGATTGTCTCGAAAGTGAATATTATTTACGTTGCTAAACAAACATTTTCCCCCTAGGATAGTGAAATGATCCACATTAATGAAGCGACTGAAGAATGCGACGTATGTTTACGTTAATTTTAAGCGTTTTTCTACGTCGTAGGTTAATCGTTAATGAGCATTAATGGTGGAATCCGAATGAACACGATGATATATTCATTCCTCACCCAGGATTCAAAAGTAGGGCTTCTGGCTTCGTAGCCACTTCTTCATGGAGGCTGGAAGGTAAGTAATGAATACATTTGATTAGATGATTTTTAGCGTCGCTTTTTTCATTTTTGGCTAATCCAAACGACGAGGATGAGTAATAATATGATGAAATTGATGAAGGGCACCGTCAAGGGAACACCATGCCATGTTCCTCCACCGCGTGTCGAACCCGCGACCCCTAGATACATCAGAGCGTGGTGTGTATCATTCATGTATCCTTCACTACGGCAGAGATCGAGAATGTGTGGAGCCATATCATTTGCTCGAATGGTGTCACGGCAGACTGCCATACACAGGGGAGAACTTTACCTTTTGTAGCAGTCGCCACAGATATTTTGATGGCATAAAATCTTCGCTGTCCCTTCAAGTACAGTTGCTTCTGTAACTTTGTAAATATTGTTATATAAAGACCACACTGAGGGAAGGAATACGCTATCTTTCACTAAACCTGAATACTGTGTGACCATTTACTTCATTGCATTATTAATTATAAAATTCAATCAAATACACGGCTATAAATTATCAGGTTTAGAAACGGGAAGAGTATTTATGTCGTTTACATTTTATTTTGCCATCTAGAAAGTAATGTTTACTACAGTGGATTTAATATTTTCGTTAAGGTCATAGAAGGCAAATATGTTGTTTTCAGGCATTATATAAAAAATTAAATCGATGTCTTCAACTCGAGCTTTTTCCCTCAAAGTTTTCTGGTGGGGAACATTATCAAATGTACATGTCATTGTTCTCTCGGTTGTTTTATGCATAAGATGGCGCAGTGGTAGCGTCGTTGCCTTGTAATCAAGGGATCCTGGGTTCGATAACCGGTGGAAGCTCATAGTGGTTCGGATCCCACTTTAAACTGTAGGTCCAGTCCCGATTAGCCTTATTGTGCATAAAGTGGACTTAAAACACCAAATCAATTAATCAATTATGTATAAGCGAATATCTCTGCGTAAGCATTTGTATGTTATCTTTTTACATTTGAACTATGAAGAAACACACGCAAACCGAAGTGACGAGCAGGACACAGTTCCTACTTTGTGAAAATAACGCAATGGAGAGATCAAGCGTAAGATACCGTGACAACAGACACAGGGGGAAAATGCGCGGTGAAGTTACTACAAGCAGGGAAGCAATTGTTTTGCCCCTGCGACGTTGTCGGGTGAAGACTTTCCCCTCTCGTTTAGTCGCACGTTAAACAGAGCGAGCGAGTACAGAAGCCGTCAAATACGTGTAGCATGCAACGTCGCAAAAATACATCGCAGCTCTCTGTCCACGGTTTCGGCGCGGCTGCAGAGGCGAGAGTGAAAACTTCGCTTCACTTATCAGTGTTGCCAAACACGACTGTTAAAAAAGAACTGCATTGAAATTAAATGTAGTTAAGGATTGCAATCAAGCCGTTAACTTTGAGAAGTATAAACGTTTGTCTTCGTGTTCTACGAATAGGGATCCTATGTTCGAATACCGTACGAGTCTTGGGATGCTTTCAGACCGAAGCGAGAAGCGACACGTGTCACTTGGAAACAAACACTCAATAATATATGCTATGCTGCACGGGTAGTGTTACTTCAGTGAGAAACCCCTCGTTGCTCGTCGCTTCGTCCCAATGGAACTTTCGTACCGAAGCGATAAATGGCTTTGGAAACAAAAATTCTTAAATAAATAAAACTTTCTAACAAATGTGATATGACAAACTACACGTGCCACTTGCATGTTTCACGCACTGGGGACGTTATGGCGTTACTTCGGTCTGGTGGTCATGCCTACGCATTGAATGCTTTCTTGCAGAGAGATTTTAAACCGAAACGACAGGCAACAAGTAGCAAACGACGGCTGCAAATGACACTGAAGTTCATACCGAAGTGACAAGCGAAAAGAAAGACAAGCCACTTCAGTCTTCAAGTAAGCATTCACTGTTAAAGCCCGAACACCAGACCTAGGTGACCCAATTCAGGATATTGACAAACGGAAGTAACAGGCGAGACTTGCTTCTTCGTTTCGAAACGTGTCGCTTCTCGGCTTCCGCTTCTGAAAGTCATGGATGTCATGCATCGTGTCGCCTTGGTCTGTTAGAGCATTTCAGAAAAACGCTTGCTTGTAGACAGAGGTATCGTGTCACTTGTCACTTCGATATGAACACCCCCTCCCTTTTGCCGGATCGCTTGTCGCCTTGGTCAGAAATCTCCAATCTTATCCTCATCATGGCCGAAAGGAGACAAGTAACGAGTTTCTACTGATAGCATCGTTTCCTGGTAATGGAAGAAAATGAGCTTTACAAATGGATTTCTGTTTACCAGTATTATAGTAAAACCCAACTAATAATTTGTTATAGGCACATATAGAAGGGTCACATTTGGAGGAATAAATTCTATTGTAGCATTTTGTTTGATTGCAGGATTAAAGCCGACCCCCGTGGTGGAGTGGTTAACACATCGCGCTACGACACCAGGGTTCCCGAGTTCGAATCCCGGTCTGGGCATGGATGTTGTGGGAGTCGATTCATCAATTTCATGATATCATCAGTCATCCCCATCTTCGCAAATTAGCCATCAGTGGTACAAAAAGCGAAGTAAAACAAAACAAATCAATTACAATTACACTTGGAGGGTTAGAAGATAATAGAAAAACAGATCTGGTTCCAAAGTTTTAAGTTGGCAACATTGACAGCTCGGAAGCAACAAGACGGCCAGGCGAGAGGCATGGGCGAGAGGGGAACCCCGTCGGCATTTGCACGTACCTTTCCTCGCCTCTCAACCCCCTGGGATGTTCGGTACCAATACATGCGAAATAGATCCAAGATTTTACACACCCACACTTCACGGTACCAAGGGATGCGATTAAACACCACAGTTTTACACAGCCTTGAAGGTACCAGGTTTCACCAGCAGGTGGCAGAGTGTAACACAGCGACATAAACACTAATCCAACAAATATGAACTTTTTGGTACCTTCGAAATACTTCGCGTACAGGTCGCAAGGACTCTCAGGAGTCTCGAAATGCCTTTTCCTTATTGGGACCGGCAAAAAGTCCCAATATTTTTTTTGGTCCCATTAAGAAAGGTGTTTAAAGATACGCCGGTCCTAAGAAGAATATATCTGCGTACCCAAACATACACACATATATATGTACAGGTGGTCAAAAATCCAACTGACACTTTCCAATTGTTGTTTTACCGATCATAAATAAAGCTTAGGCGTTGTTTTAGAGGATGAAAAATATTAGATTTTAACTTTTTGCTCTTGTCTATACATCGCTCCATCACATCATTTGCACAGCTTTTCGAACATGAAAAACGGCGTTCGGTTGTCTTTGTTCACTGTCACACAATATGCTAATAACAATAATGATAACAACATTAAATTATGTATTGCTATGGTTTATGCATATTAGGGTAGTCAGAAAAAGTGACCGGTCCCATGTTCGTTTCATTCGCAACATTAGTTAAGTCTTACGTTCGTTGTCCTTCTGAAGATGAATACTATTTAATTTTTTTTAAACTTGATTGAATTATGTTATTTTACGTAGTTTTTTTCCACTATTGACTAATCGCAACGAGTAAATGTGAAAGTCTCCATTCAAGTTTTCCGAAATTCGTTCTCTTGGAGAACATATCCATTACTTGTTTCATGGTCTCGATATCGTGTTCTGATCAGTTGTCCTTTACAAGATACACAATGAAATCGAACATTCTAATGTGGACATTAATTTTCTGATTTCGCTTTTTTGGAAAATTAATTTGTCTCATTGTTTTCATGCTCATTGACTTTTTGATGTACACTTCTAAGTAGATATCCCGCAAACCAAAGTTCGAGTCCCATATTGGGAGATTCACTTTGCGTATGTCCTTACGGAGTCCGAGTGGAGCCTTAATTTTTATATCTCGCTTTCATGAATTCTACCTAATCGCTATTTCGTATCATTCTAAAGAATGATGGGATCAGAACCAGTCACTTCGCAATTAATTGCTTGCTGATGTAAGCTATTCATCATTCATCCTCTATGATGAGAGCACTCGTCATTGGTATGACGAGTGAACTCTTTGCAAGACGAAAGGTACAAATAAGATTTAGGAACTTAACAGCTAGAAAAGGCAACGGCCACTCGTTGGGTTTTATGAACCCTTGAACCTGAATCATGGCTGGGTTTAGGATAGTTATCTGTCTATCTGATAAATGAAGATAATTACGATGAATAAAAATATACTAAGTCTTTTGTTGGCTTATCTATAGGTTGACCAGGGCGTCGTTTCACTTTTGCTCCACTCCTTTCTAAGCTCTCCTCTCTCCTCTATTCCAATCCCAAAAGTCAGTCCCCTCTCAGCTTGTCTCACCTCTATATTCCCTAGGCCATGGAGCTCTTCCTCCATGCCGAATCGTGTTTAAAATTGCCACTATGTAAACTGCTGACTCAATAGGCAGAAGGAACTACCTATTTCCTGAACAGCTCAGGAGGTTTGCATA
Organism: Lepisma saccharinum; assembly: GCF_977018435.1. Taxonomy (NCBI): domain Eukaryota; kingdom Metazoa; phylum Arthropoda; class Insecta; order Zygentoma; family Lepismatidae; genus Lepisma; species Lepisma saccharinum. The sequence continues at coordinate 46,819,585 of NC_139237.1, read as the reverse complement.
GCACAACACTGTGCATTGTTTACATACCTCAGAAGTTGAGACAATTGAGAAAAACAAGTGAATGTCCTGGTCAACATGAAGCATTGAGAGAGGCTTTTAAAATAAACATATAATCTTCGGGATTTATACGTTCTACCGCCACGGAAAAAAAAAATGTTGAAAATTTAAGTCAAATCAAAAAGCTTGACATGACCCAGGTTCGCCAACTCTATATATTTAAAAAATATATAAAACAACAAAAAAATTAATTAAATAATATAGCTTTCTCTTGATTTCCTAAACAAAAAAAAAATATTCTGTTACCCAAAACCTTACAATCCATAATAATAAGTACGCATGTCAAAGATGTTTTGTTAAAAGAAGTATTTTGTATCATTACATGACTGGTATATACAAAATTTTATGTCATTACATGATATAACTTTCGACGTAATATAAGTTTGGGTACGTAAGCCTTTCATGTAGGATTGTTCATTCCTACTAAGTCGCGAGCGATCGTTGTTAGTCTTTTGTAGATCGCCAGTGCGATGCCAAGCCTTGACTTCCAGCGGAAGTAAAAAAAAAACTTCATGCAAATGGCCGACATGTTTTCACAAGAAAAAACATAGTTCACAATCTTTCTATAGGATTGAGCCCGATGTGGACCCTTCAAATATGTATCGTGAACAAACAATGTTTATTATGAAGTTCACGATATCGTGGATTCTGAAATGTGTAAGTACTATCGTAAATAAGTGTATATGGCGAATATGAAAAATAGACGTAATATGTTGCATTGAATCTTATGATGAAACAAGTGTTCGCTGTAAAATTATCACAAATACACATATCACTGATTATGTATGTAAAAAGCCTGGGTACACCAAGGTATCGTACATTGTGCTTATTTTATAGCCACTTTACTTATTACCAAACGTAAGAAAAATGTTGTTATGCACTGTTTATATTAAATCTTCCCTTCGTTGCAAGCCAAATAAGCTTCTCAAAATAAATTGTCACGGGAAGGTGTATGTGCATACAAAATTTCCAATCACTGATTATTTCGCTATTTATGTGTATGAATAGGAAGTATTCGGTGCACATAATTATTTACACTGAGTAATGACACTGTTACAGGCATAAAAGCCCAGAAAATCAAAATAACATTTGATTTCCTTTACTACGTTATTATATACACTGTAGTATAGCCTTGTAAACACTGTTGATATATAACTACAGAATTAAAAGATCTTGCAAGTGTCCAAAAAACTGTCTCCTCTGATTGTAAACATCAGAAATGAAATTTCACACATAAAAATCATGTGAAAAAAATGTGTCACTTACTATGTTTCATCTTGATGAAAAAAAATAACTGCTTATAATGAACACATTCATAAAACATTGGCATAATAAATCATCCTTCCTGGAATGTTCGAAAGTGCTGTAGGAATGCTTTGCTGTTATTTGCATGTTCAGTTGGCTATCCGTTATGAAAATTTCTTCTTAAAAAATATAAACGCTATTTGTTGCTAGCACTGGATAATTGGCACAGCTGCTGCTTGTTGCCTCCTTGTATTATGGTGCATGTTAAAACCTGGCTAGCATGCATGGTACGGAACTGAACACATGAAGAAGGGCTGCAGAAAAATGTTCTTCTCCATGATGCATGGGACACATCCACATAAATACACATGGTATAAGCTTATATGTGCATGTGTGGGGAAACACTGAAGCCCAATTTGAACAACAACTCTGTAATTATGGTTGTAACCAAAACTGCTGCTGTAGGATATCTGGTCTCTCTGCTTCTCTTCTTCTTTTGTATTACTTGTCTTCTTAACTTAGTTTGAGGCAATGTAAAATGTGTAATAAATACTCTTTGAACTTAGGAGATAGGGAAAAATGTTGTCCCAACTACAAACGATGTGGAGGAAAATTCTAACTGGCTCCTTCACAAAATGTGGTGGATAAATCAACAGTTTGTGATCCACTGAACTGGGAAATTCATGGTTGAATTATGTCTTCCTTGGAAAAGTGTAGTCCTCTTGTAGTATTATTAATAAAATTTCTGCATGCCTCCTTTAAGTTGTTGGTGACGAGTCTTTCCGCACGGTAGTTGACTGCTGCTGCGGAAGTCCTTCATAAGAATATGCATGATTGATGTAGGCACTGCTCGTCCACGTCGTTTCGTATAGACAGGTTAGGTTAATTAAGAGGAAAATTATAATAATGAAAGGAAACTATTGGGAATAGGTGTAATTGATTCACGTTATGCACACAAAACCAAACTCATTCCATTGCCTTTTCTTAAAATTAAATTAAATTAAATTGCCTCATCAAAATTAAAATATGATTAAAATAAATTGATTACATATTTGCCATAATTCTTTGAAAATAAATAAAGAAATTTGAATAACATACACAACCGTAATAAAATAAAATATATAATGTCCATGATTCACGTGTTTCCTTGAATTATAAATTATTGCTATGTTGCTCCCCAGATTGCATATAACTTAACTGCAAGTTAAATCGACATTCGATTTAACTTGCAGTTAACTTAGGTGCTATCTGGGTCTGAATCTAATTGTCTCGGTGCTTATAAAAATAATAAACAAGTACTGCGGTTAACAATAAATTCCAAATAATAAAAACTAATATAGACTTGGGCAAGGGGTTAAAACTAATTCATGAAATGAAATGCCCGTAATAATAGATTAATTAAGTTGCTTTAAAGCAAGTTCAAGCGGAGTCCACTGGGGAATAGTGAAATCAGATAAATTCTTGGGAATACCAAGTGGTAATTCAACTTCCTTCATTTTTACCTGTTAAAATGCTAAAATTCTGGTATGTAAAATTTGTTGATCCACAATAATCAGAGAAAAATCCTGATAATTAAAAAATATAGATTGCCCCTTGTTAATCTGAATTGTTCTGTGGGTGTTCAAATTATTATTTAAATTCTGAATGACAATAAATTGATCTGTACCTGATATGATATTAAAATACCATTACGTGTTCTAATAAACTGAAAAAGATTGTTGCCAGTAATAGAATTCACTTCAAAATTACAAGAAACTGATCTGTTGTGTAAAAGTAAGTCTTCTAAAAACTGTACATCTTTATCAATGGTAACTTCACTATGCGAGCAGAGGTAAAAAAAGTTTTTAAGCTCACATGCGCTCTCAACAATTTGCACTAATCGTGGACTTCCCTTATGTTGCATACTGTAAGTTAACTCTGGAATTCTAATGCGGGACCAGGAATTATTACGTAAAATGCGTAAGTTTACTGCTCTAAAAATAGGAGCGATGTCATTCATCTGTACTAAAGGTGTTTCAAGAACTAAATGAAATGATGTACTACTGGGTTCATAATTAATCAAATATACTTTGGTCAAAGAATAAAATAATCCTATGTCTGTCTTGTAAAGCGAATCTTTAAAGTCGTGGTGATTCTGAATAAATGTACGCAGCCAATTAGGAATTAAAATATGATAAGATAATTTTCCTGAAGCTATTTCCATAATTATAAAATCTAAACGCTCTATCATCTCAGAGGCGTGCAATAAAACAATTATATGTCCCTCTTCATTATAATCATAACAAAATTTAGCAAGTAATCCTTCCTTTAAATGCAAAACTGATTGCTTTAAAGCTACCAAAATTCCATTGACAATGTTGACCATCTTTAATTGACTTTGTTTCATATTTTGTACTTCCTGAATAATATGATGTTGACTGACTGCTAAAGTTTTAACTGATTGCGATAAATGATAAATTGACATGGTATTGAAAACAGAAAGTCCTGCACTAAACAAATTTATTACATTGAGAAATATCTGCCTCTTCTCTCTGTCGTGGGTATTAGTAACATTCTGATATAAATTTCGGCAATTAGGTCTTACGTCTCCTACTGTATATCTACATGGAAAATATGGTGCTGTCAGCGCGACTGCAAAACTCGAACACTTCCGTGATCGCATAATAACGACGACTTGGGTAGGTGCAAGCAAAATAAAAGACTAATAAACCTTACATAAAATACAATCAGACTTCAATAATGAATTCTAACTTTAGGAAAAAAATAATACGTAATGTAGATAATAATATTTTTAGGCAAACGTACAGATGGGGGACAAAATAATACGAACACCTGTGAATGTAGAGAAAATCTTTATTAATAGGGGGTTGGACCACCCTGTGACTGAAGTACACTTTGTATGCGACGTGGGATGGACGCATAGAGGTCATGCACAATGTTTAAGGGAATATGGAGCCATTCTTCCTCCAGAGCAGTCTCCAATTCCGAAAGTGTGGCTGGAGGCGGACTTCGAGCACGAAGTTTGGACTCCAAATATCCCCACAAATGTTCTATAATGTTCATGTCAGGAGACTGTGGGGGCCATTCAAGATGTCCTACTTCATCGTCATGTTCTTCAAACCATGTTTGGACAGACCCAGCAGTGTGGATAGGAGCGTTGTCGTCTTGAAAAAGCGGTCGGTCCCCAGGAAATAAAGTCTGGACAGAAGGATGGAGATGATCCCCCAGAATGCTGCGATAGTGACTGGCATTGATCTTCCCATGCAGAAAAACAAGTGGTCCCACACCATGCCAAGATATCGCGCCCCATACCATAATGGACCCATCTCCATGATTCACAGTCGGCAAGAGGCAGTCAGGATGAAATGCATCTCGAGGCGTTCTCCACACATAAACGCGCCCCGTGGTCTGAAATAACGTGAATGTTGATTCATAAGACCAGATGACTTGTTGCCACTGCTGTGGGGACCAACTTCTGTGAGCTCTGCACCATTGGCGTCGCTTGACAACATTACGTGATGTCACCAATGGCTTACGAATTGCCACTCGGCCATGAATGTTTGCAGCATGGAGTTACCTTTTGACAGTTTTGGTTGAAATGGGGTCCTGGAGATGCCTGTTCATTTCAGATGTTATCTTGGATAACAATTGCTTGTGCTTTCGGGCCACTATGTGCTTCAACACCCTCCTATCCCGAGCAGCAAGCTTTGTCTTTCGTCCACTGTTGTGCTTTGAAGACGCCATCTTACCTTGTGTTGTGTACGCTGTCATAACGGCTGATACTGTGCTCCTTGCACACCCAACAAGCTTTGAGGTTTCAGTCACCGTGGCTCCAGCTGAACGTGCTCCAACAATCATGCCTCTTTGGAACTCTGTCAGGTCTTACATTGCAGTGTCTCTTGAGAGCGTATGATAGACGAATGCATCACCAATGACTGCTGTTTGCAAACTAATACCTTCACCTTCACAGCCACAAGGTGGCAGACTTCAGTGCCAGGTGGTGCTGCTGTACTGCCGGTGTGAAATGTGGCATACTTTTTCACAGGTGTTCGTATTATTTTGTCCCCCATCTGTATAGTCGTAAAAAATATGATCAGTAAAAGATACAACAGGTTCGGTAACCTGAGAATTTGGCTTACTTTCTGCATTTTTAGTAAAACTTGGAACATTTTCGAACTTTGCTGTTGGCTGAGTTTCAAATAAATCTTTAACCTTTGCAATTGGCTGGACACAGGGCTAACTAATCAATTCACATTCAATTTTGCGGCTGTTTTGTACAAAACTTGGACCCTTGCTTACGAAAAACTTATGAACTCTATCTTTGACAGATACAATATTTTTAGGCAAATCTAAAACGTCGTCTTTGGTGATTAATATACAGGGTCATCCGTTTGAGATGTCAGAAAAGTAAACCTTTATATACAAGAGATTAAAGTACGTGTCAGTGAGCACCTTGTTGTAATATAAGCACAAAGGATGTAAGTTTCGAATGAGTGGAGGTTTACAGACTTCGGCCACATGGCAGCGCTAATGTGTATGGTAACAAAGGTGGTGATCACGTCACAACAGCACACACAGTGTGTCGTATGGTATGCGAAATTTTCCAGTATTACATGCATGCTACTGCCGCCACGCAGCTGAAGTCAGTAAATCTCCACTCATTCGAAACTTACATCCTTTATGCTTACATTACAACAAGCTGCTTAGAGATACGTACATTAACCTTTTGTGTATAAAGGTTTACTTTTCTGACATCTCAAACGGATGACCCTGTATTTCGGGACGGATATTGAACTTCCTCTTTTACACTTTGATGAATAATAACGGACTGAGGAAGGGGTGGAGGAATTGGCGGGTGAATTATCTTTAACGGTACCACTTCAACAAGTGATGTAACGTCATCATAATGCTGTTCCACAGACGTTGGATCATTTTTAAATTCACTTAATGCTAAATCATCGGTACACTCATGGTCATAAGTAATAGATTTTTTTGCGTTGACATTTACAGTAACAAATTACAAAAATTGTAAAAATATTACTAATAAATGTTGCTATTAATAAACTTGTGATAATAATATGAGGATAATCGAAAGTCTCTTGCAACAGATGAATAAAATTTGAAGCTCTTACGTATGGAAGTAATCCGTTAAACATAACTAAAATCGCAATGTTTTTCATGTTGCTTAAACAACAAAACATACAGTTCTTCAAAACTGAAACGTATTTTAAGGTGCGTAATTTAAATTAGTAGGTATTTAACTTATTTATTTCTTAATCTAGGCTCAATTTATCTGTTAATTTATTTACCTGATATAATTTATTTATTCTCCAAATTTTTAAGCACTGTTTATAAACTTATCTTAATTTAGGTACAAGGTAATGGAAAAATGATACTGATTTACTCCTGACTACCTGAAATAAAATAATTATTATTATTTATGCAATCTTTCAATGCATTAAAATACTAACATCACTCAAACTCGAAGAATCTTTAATTCTCTCAACTCATTCTAAAATATGCTTAGCATATTATTGTGGCAAAGTTTGAAACTAAAACCGTTGTGGTTTAACCATAATCATTCTGCGATGGCAGAATGGATTTCCAGGATTTTGGTTGCTATCCAATAACCGAAGGAAAATACTTGTTATAGTGGCGCAAAAAAATCTTGACGTCGAGGTCTACATATTCATATAAAATAAATATTCTCAATAACTGGCGCCTAAAATGAAACTTTGCTAATATAAATGTATACCTTCTTCTGAAGTGTAACTATAAATTTTTAGTGATTTACTTGCTGAACTAGTATTTTTAATACTGCAAAAAATGTTGTGCCTACAGCACATTATTAAATAATAAGTCTGCTCTTAACGTTTAACATTATTAGTGCCATTTTTATTATAAATTATTATTATGTCACGCGAGTGAAATTTAAAATATTAAACCTGTTACTTATATGAATTTTCATTTTTAGTGACCATTATCCATGCGTGAGTCCGCGATGTCCTCCTGATGACCTTCATCTTCATCTTGACCTGTCAAGTTCTCCTCGCCTTCACCGTCATCTGGCCCATAATATTTTTTGAGTCTCTGGACGGCAATAGAATACACTATTGTATTGCCTCTCTTGTTTTGGAATTCCACCAAGTATTTGTTAGGATTCCCTTCTTGAATGACTATGACCGGGCCCTTATAAATACCCGAAAAGCACAGTGCAGTACCAATTTTCTGGGTGCTGTCAAAAATTAATACTTCATCACCTGGTTGAAATTTGATCTGTTTCCTCTTCCGATCATAATATTTCTTCTATTCAACGTGTCGCTTTGCCAAGTTATCCGCAGCAATGGTTCTTGCTTTTTCCAATACTCGAAACCGTACATCATTCTCCACATTTTCACAGCTTGGTGTGTGTAATGTAACTCCCAGGGCAAAGCAGATTGAAATCCATGTACTAAAAAGAATGGGCTATACCGCAAATTCTGATTCTATGTAGTGTTATAGCTGAACACACTTGGTCGTAAATATTGGACCCAATCAGTGTGTTTTGAATTAACATAACATTTCATTATACTCTGTAAATCGCCGTGATTGAGTTCCAGAAGCACTATCGAATTATGTAAACCTACTGGCGAAAACTTGATGGTAATTCCCAATTTATTGCCAAGTTCCTGAAATAGCTTAGATTTGAATGCTGAAACACGATCAGTATAAATTTCTTGTGGCGTTCCAAAGCGTAATACTATCTCTTCATACACAAATTCAGCTGCTTTACTGGCCGTACAATCCGCAACTGGTTTGGCTATTAAATACCGCCTCCCAAAATCTGTTGCTTCAATTATATAACGGTGACGAAGATTTGACGAAGGAGGATATGGACCTGAAAAGTCTAGCAAATCCGCTGGAATGGCTTCTGTGCGGGAAAAGTACAAAGTTCTCCTACTGGTGGACCTGGACGGCGTTTATTCTGCTGGCGTGTAATGCATTCCCTAATTTTCCTTTGTATAAATAATTTCATATTCGGAAAATAAATTCGTGGTAATGCAACATTGTTACACTTGGTAAATCCAAGATGAGAGCTTCCTATGGGTGAAGCGTGGAGTGTCTCAATCACGGAATCAAGTAACGTCATTGGTATGCATAACAATTTCCTGGTAGTGGCTCCTAATTTCTCCTGCCTATATAATAAACCATCCTCCAATACATGATGTTAAACCTGCCTCTGGATGGATAAAGGTTGTGTTCCATCGTCCTTGTCTGGGTCCTCCAAAATTTTAATAATTAGACCAAACAAATAATCCTGTCTCTGATGCTCCGCGACATCTGTGGTTGCATCAAACAATGTAGGTGTCCTGGGTTCGGGAATGTCCTCTTCAATGTTGCCATCTTCTATATTTTCGCCGCATTATCGCTGAGGGGATCGGCGATGTTCTCCGTAGTTTTGACATGTATAGGAGTGAATGAAAAATCCTCCAAAAGGTTACTCCATCGAAGAAGCTTTGAGCTTAAATTACGGGATGTCCTAATATACGTAATTGCTATATTGTCCGTGTGCAAATCGAAATGGTGTCTCACAAGATAAAATCTAAATGATTTTAGAGCATATAAAATTCCTGTTAATTCTTGATCAATTACACTCAATCTTTTTTCAGTGTCCGTCGAAGTTCTACTACAATATGCACACGGCAAGTATTTTCCTTCTACATTGGGCTGCATGAACACGCCACTGACGGCGTGAGATGAAGCATCGGTAAAAACCTTGGTGTTCCTTGCTGGATCATAAGGTAACAAAACAGGTGCATTAATTAGAGTTTATTTTAATTTATCAAATGCTGACTGTTGTTCAGGACCCAATTAAATGTCTTACCTTTACGGATTAAACCTTGTAATGACGATGCAATGTCAGAAACATTTTTGACGTACTTCCTCACGTAGCTGCAAAGACCAAAAATCATTTTAACCTTTTTTGTGGTAGAAGGAATTTTATAATTCTTAATGGATTATAGTATCCTGTCGCTGATACGATAGCCATAACTGCCCACATTATGTCCTAAAACAATTGTCTGGTAATATCCAAATGAACATTTAGGCACAGCCAATTTTAATCCGGCAGATCATAAACATTGGAACATTTATTCTAAATCCACTAACATATCGTTAAATGTATTAGCAAATACAAACATGTCATCAATATAAAAAGCAAAATTATTACAATTCAAGCCCGCTGTAGCGAGCTGGACACACCGGGTTATCGCCGCGGGAGATGTCACATGTCCCATGCGTGTAAAATTCATATCAAATTGTCCCTTGGCTGGTATAGTAAAAGCAGTGTATTTTTTTGATTCATCTGCTAAAGGAACCTGGAAGAATCCTTGTTTAAGGTCTGCACTACAATAGTAGCTCTTACCGGCCATGTTATGTAAAATTTCTGAAATGTTTCCCATCGAAACTGCATCGAAAACAGAGCTGGCATTAAGTAATCGAAAATCCTGCACCATGCGATAAGCTCCTGATTTCTTCTTAACGAGAAAGACTGGGTAATTATAGGGAGATGTTGAAGGATCGATGACTCCTGCTTCCAGCAAGTTGTCAATTTGCAGATTAATTTCCGAACGTAGGTGTACAAGTATAGAGTAGGCTGGGACGTGAAATTCAGAATCGTCTTTTAACTTAATACGATGCGTATAATTTGTGGCACAACCAATGTCCTGCTCAGACCAGGAAAACACATCTACGTACCTCTCTAATAATCGTGTAAGTTGCAACTTCTGATCGGGTTCTATTGCTGGGTTAATATCAAATTTTGTAAAGTCGTGCACTGTTTTTGTCATGGTGCCAGTTTCCTTGGTCACCATAACGTTAGGTCCTTCGTCATCTGCAGTATGACGAGAAGTTGGGACTGGATTTTGCCATGCCTCTGCGGTACCTATGCTTGCCCCTTTCCTAATTTTAATTTTGTAAGAGTTTGGGTTGGTAATCCAAATTAAAAATGACTTCATATTTACAATGGCTCGGGGCACCATTAAACTTGGGTCCAATAGAAACTGTAAATCTGATTCTAAATAAGTTAAATTCTGATAACTAGAATTTGTCAATTTGACAGGAATACACAAATGAGACCTAGGTTTAATTCTAATTTGTCTGGAAGTTACAAATTCTGGCACATATAAATCCCTGATCAGACTAGCAACTTTTATGGATACGTCAAAGGTTTTTTTGTGTTTCGTCCTTAATTGGTTTCGAGGAGGAGTTCCAAATCTCCTCAGTGTGAGTCGATTCTATTCAAAATCCAAATTTGCTTTTTGAGCTCTTAAAAAATCATTACCCAAGATTGTCCCATGTTCAAAATTTGGAATCATTCGAAAAGGGTGGGTTAAATTGCGGCCGTTTATTGCAAATGTTAACAGGACAATCTCTTTAATTTCAATTTATTCCTTTGCTACTCCCCTTATGGCCGTATGAATTTTAAAACGTTTGGCAGTTAAAGGAATACCTCGATCACTAGTAACTGATACTTGGCTCCCGGAATCCAAAAGAAACCTCTGACGTTGCCCCCTATCACTGTGTTAATGTATATAAGTTCCTCATAGGGGAAAGTAGAGACTGAAATTTGCTTTCCTTCAAAATCTGCGCATACGTCTTTTCTGTGGGCAGTCACCGCTCGTTTAAAGCCTCCTTGTTCTGCAAACAAGTAGCTGCCGAGTGATTGGGATAATTACAAATAGAGCAGCGTGGTCTCTCCCGTTGCTCTTCCCTACATTCCTGGCCTCGTCCTGCTGATGATGAGGAACCCCGCGAGTTCTGTCCGCGGAAGTTTCCACGCCCTCGCCATTGTTGGGCATTGCCATATCGCCTATTGTGATGTGAATTATTATTATTATTATTATGCCGTGCATTTCTATACTCCTTATTATACTGTGGTCGTCTATTATTACCCCGGTAGGAACCTCTATAATTATTACCTGACTGATAATTGCCTCTATAATATGGTTCTCTAAATTGCCTCTGTCCAGATGAGTCGGTGCGAGGGTGCTGTTTTTGGTTGTCAATGCTATCTAGTCTAAAAGTAAGACTAGTTAATCTAGCTTCCAAACCAGTTTCCTGAGTCTGGGTTTGAACCTTGTTACTTTGAGGATTGTTAGCTAATTTTAATTGTTCGACCTCCTTCTGCAAGGCATTGAATCTTGCATCGATCTCTGAAGTACGTCGCAATTGTGCAGACTCAGCAGTATCCAGATTGGTATTCTGCAATAAAATCTGCTGCTGTTGCGAGAGTGTTGGTGCGCTGTTCAAAGGAAGGAATAAACTGTCCCTTTGATCTTCGCACCTTAGCTCTTTCAACTTGCACTGCCTCATCAAAAACTGAAGCTTTTCAAAGGATTTTAAATCCTTGAGCAGCCCATGCACTGACTCGTATTCTTTATGATGGGTATCTTTCATGTAATCCACCTGCAATCCTAAAATGATTTGTTTGATCTGTTGTTGAACGCCCATTTTAGGATCTGCTTTCATTAAAAGTAGTTGATCCAAGGGCCCTGTAAATTCGTCTTTAATTTTTTATCTTAAATCCTCATAAGAACTGTCTTGGTTTTCTTGGACGTCTTTCCAAGCCTGAAACCATCGCAACACTGGCCCGGCTAAAAGGGCTTGGAACATTTCCTGCTTTTTGGCACTGTTCCAACCATTTAAAATTGCAAGTCTATCTACTTTTCCCAAAAATTTTGATACATCTTCCCCGGCTATCCCTTGAAATGGGATACCCTCTAAAATTGTTGGGGAAACAAAGTTAGACTGAACCATAGTTGCAAATTGTGTTGAGCCTGAATCTCTAAAATCCTGAAATTGTTGCTCTAATTGTTTTTCATATTCCTATTTTCCTGATAATTGTCGCTGAAGCCGTCTAGTTAATATTGGGCTAAGTTTAAATTTTGGGGGTTGAACTTACACTTGGACCGCTGACATCTAAGTTAAAACTTGTAGTCCCTCGTGCTATAACTAATAACTGGTCCAATGTTTCATCGAGTTCATCAGCAAGGTGAAAACTTTTAAGCCCTATGTATTTTCAAAGTCAATTGTGGCAAGGACATACTAAAATTTTAAACAAGTTAGCAAAATTTTTGGGGTGAGGTTAAATTTAAAATTGCTTAAGAATTTTACATCTCATTTCCGAAAAAAAGGATGAAAGCCCTAAGCATCTTCATTACGTATGATTCTAAAGAATGATGGGATCAGAACCAGTCACTTCGCAATTAATTGCTTGGTGATGTAAGCTATTCATCATTCATCCTCTATGATGAGAGCACTCGTCATTGTCATGACGAGTTACCGCTTAGCAATACGAAAGGTACAAATAAGATTTAGGAACTTAACAGCTAGAAAATGCAACGGTAACTCGGTGGGTTTTATGAACCTTTGAACCTGAATTATAGCTGGGTTTAGGATAGTTACCTGTCTATCTGACGAATGAAGATAATTACGATGAATAAAAATATACTAAGTCTTTTGTTGGCTTATCTATAGGTTGACCAGGGCGTCGTTTCACTTTTGCTCCACTCCTTTCTAAGCTCTCCTCTCTCCTCTATTCCAATCCCAAAAGTCAGTCCCCTCTCAGCTTGTCTCACCTCTATATTCCCTAGGCCATGGAGCTCTTCCTCCATGCCGAATCGTGTTTCAAATTGCCACTATGCAAACCGCTGACTCAAAAGGCAGAAGAAACTGCCTATTTCTTGAATACCTCAGGAGGTTTGCATAGCACAACACTGTGCATTGTTTACATTTTTCAGAGGTTGAGACAACTGTGAAAAACAAGTGAATGCCCTGGTCAACATGAAACATTCAGAGAGGCTTTTATATTAAACATATAATCTTAGGGATTGATACGATTTCATTCCTGTCTTTGCGATTAGCGTACTGTTACTGATAATCGAAGTACATTGAAATGATAAATGATAGATTTAAGTGGAATTCCAAGCTATAAAAGGGCCTCCCCGATGGCGCAGTTGTAGCATCGTCGCCTTGTAAACAATGGGTCGCGGTTCGATACCCGATGGAACCACATAGGTGGAGAACGGCTCCATTCCATTCTAAGACTTTCTCCCACAGCTTAGATTGTTGGGTTCTATCTGTAGTAATTAATTAACTAATTACTTTACTTACCTAACCGCAGACCTTGACTTTGCAATTTAGTTCCGCACAACAATCCGTATCGGAAGTGCACTGAAATTCGAGAGAAAGTTATATTAATTACAATTTATCTTTGTTGAATGTTAATACTTAGCGAAATACTTTCCAAATAATATTAATCTTTATAATTATTAGACTTGTTGCGCTCCTTTTGGAGCGTAAATTTTCTCGACTGAGATGATAAGACATTTAAGCTGCTTATGAAAAATTGCTCGTGACAGCGAGGGGATAAACAAAACTCCGAAATATTTGAAAATAAATTAAATAATAGAGCAACCGATTATGTTCAATACTTATGTTTAACATTTGTGTAAACATATATTAGAAAAACAACCAAATTAAAAATGCTAAATGTTAATTGCTCAAATATTTGTTGTTGTCTTTTTACGGTATGCACAATTTTGAAAAAATACATCATGAGTTCTCTATAATAAATTCAAATTTTCAGCAATTTGTACAAATTCCTACAAGTTACCGATTTGCTGATTCCTATGAAATAAATTTAGACAATGTAGATGTTTGTTAAGTCCAGGGATAGAAGACAAATTTTAAATGTCCTAAAATATGAAAGGTGTTTAAAAAGAGTCTAATAAATTCGAAAAAGCCGAATTGATAGAACTGAATTTTCTACATGTTACTTCGAGATGCATTTCATTTGGACAAAATGGACACCTCAGATTCGGAGAACATAAACGTTTATTTATTATAAATTTAACGTGACATAAAAGTTCCCGATTATCTTACATGTAGATGTTGGTCTCAATCGTTAGTTGATAGTTAATGATTGCTCAAACTTCGATATCTCAGAATTAAATTAAAATATAATGTCAAATTTATTCTAAGATATTTTCTGATTATACTATTCCATATCTGTTAATTATTCGAAAATTAATGTTGATATAAAGTGACAATTTCGTGAAATCACATTGTCAGATGACCCACTACAATGAACCTAGAATATAAAGCTCATGTAAATCCATAAATTTTCAACTGCCATTCGTCACATTCATCATAATAATTTATGAAACTAAGTTACTTTGAGACAATTATCGGCATTGATATTTTGTTTCATCTCATTACACATAATGCCAAGTTCTAACTCCTGTAAATTCACAAATGTTAAGTGAATACGTTCATAACCACTTGATTTCTGTAGTGTTTCGACGTTACACAATCCTAACTTCGGTAACTTACTTCTCGCAGAGGATATTCACACCAGGTTTTCTCTTCTATGAAGCCTAATGCACTGATAATTAATTTTAGGGATATTATTCGACATTTTTACAGGATCAATTCGCAATCTCGTGATTTGCACAATGCTTATCTGGGGTTTGCCACCGTGCAGTAGTTGTATGTTTTGGAATAGGTGAATTTATGGACGAAGTGATAAAGTGATAGTTTAGTGCCCTAAAATCTTAGTTGGAAAGGCTATCAATCCAGAATTTGTTATTAGATTCAGACCCATGTGCGAAACATAGAAAATGAATTCTATGCTAATAAAGATTCACCTGTAATTCAAAGTACTAGAATCAAAGTCCATTCGCCGTAGAAGAAGATACAACTTGGAATGTTACATTGCGTTCAAGATTGAGCAAACTTCTACTATACACAACTGTTCATCTTTTACGTATTATACCGTTAATATAGTGAAATGCATAGTTATTCTATTATGTTCTTAATGCTTAAGCATCATGTTAAAACAATCTTTGAAATTTTTATGGAAAATTTTAATCAGGAATTTTCTTTGACAAAACCACGATGTTTAGAAAATTCATGGATCCATTCTTTTGCATGAATTAAGTCATGGAATATGAGAACATAACATTCTGATTTGGTTCCTGCATTTCACTTTATTTTTTTGAAACGTATAATTTGCCCTTCCTTCTTTCCATTTCCTTCTGGAAAAATAATCAAATAAATTTTTTTCTGTTATTCATTATCAAAATAATAAAGTTAATTTCTAATTCGAATTTAATATTCTCATTTCAGGGAATCCTTGTATACATACCAGCACAACATTTATCTCTTTCCATTTCCTCTATACTGTTCCCTTCTTTCTCTTCCCTTTGTAATCTCTCTTATGTACACGCCTCAGCAACTCACAAACCACCCCTACACATATGTAGATACTATTTTGCTGATATAATTTGAACATAATACATAAAATCAACCCCATTTCTCTGAGAGAGAGAGAGAGAGAGAGAGAGAGAGAGGGGGGGGAGAGGGAGAGAGGGAGTAGAGAATAAATATATAATTACACTGAAACACACACACACCCATCAAGCACTAATTATAAAACACATACTGATATAACAATTATAACACATCAGTTATAACGAGTACTTACATATTCCAGTACATCTCTACAGCCCTTTGCCATAGAGAACACTATGGCGCAGAGAAGAAATATGAGCAATATGATATATGCCTGCATCGTTGCTTCTTCGATTCAGGTTTTCTTCAACTGATTCTTTCGTTTATATATATATCGCCAGATTATGTGCTATCAATTAAAGAAAGTATGAAAGAACATTTCAAATCTTGTATCATTGTCGTTCTCATAAGAACATTTGTCTATTTTGAATTCAGTCAACTACTGACACACCGTTTCGTTACAATATTGTGCATCTTTCATTCCGATTTCATGAGATGTCTCGCACACCTATGGCTTCATTGCGTCATATGTTGGATCTGCACAATCTCCTGCGATATCAGTCATAATGTTACATACAGTGATACTCAATTCTACACACAATGGAACACACAAACACCCCCAAACACATAGGATATATACACATATATACATAAAACAAGTAACTTTTCCCTATAAAGTTTACCTCGAAACCGTTTAGTTTCTGCTCTATAAGAGCTTAAAATTTATCCTGTACGTATGGAACCCAACACGGCAAACGTTTGCTCTGACATAACTAACAAAGGAGTTTGGCAGCGTTGCCACTAGCGTTCCTCGTTAAGAGAGACGACTTCAAAAACACCAACTTGGGAGTCTTGCCTGAGCAAGATCCAAAATATTAATGATACTTGCAATGTTGTAAGAAGCATTGACAGTACTTATAAACTGACCAAGGCAAATAATGGGCAGACTGAAATTAAAGATTACTCATTCTAAAATATCTCAATAATTGATTGATTGATTGATTTGGTTTATTTTAATTCGCTTTTCTTCCACCTTTGGCTAATCGCGAAGATATGGATGATATGATGAAATAACAAATGACACCAATGTCTAGCATTTAAACTCGAGACACCTGGCGCCGTAGCGAGCTGAGCTAACCACATCACTACGGAGTGTTTCGTGTGTCATGCAATATCAACATTTGCAAGGGACACGTGAGATATAGAAGGGCAGCTTATCATGAAAATGTGGACACATCGGACAAAAGCACCAAATTTTTCCAGGTACTTTAAATTTTTGACATGAACTAACTCCTCCGTCGGACATCTCGGACATCCCATTTTGAAATATAGCTATATTATCAATATCTCGGCTTTTAAATCACTAAGGACCACAAACTTGGTGTCTAAGTATACATATTTGGGGTCAGGGAATATGACTACACAATTTTTAAATGTATCAGACTATATATTTATTCACTAATATATGTACCAATTACAAACTATTCACCGATTAAGAGTTTGGAAAATTAACAAATTTATACAATCGTATGAAAGAAGTTTAAATGCAGTATTCACTACACGTATTACTAATGATATGCTACCATTTACAAACTATTCACCAATTCAAATAATACTTGAAAAATGACATAAAAGACATAATTATACAATTAAAATACAATAAATCGTATTATGAAATCGTATATGAAAGATGTTGAAATATATGAGGGATTGCTGTTATATGAATTGCTTATGTTGTATTCAAACATTGACATTTGCACAGTTCAGTACAATTCTAAGGAGCAGTTTTGCAAGCACACCTACCAGTGCAGTCTCTTTGACGCTTACAATTACATTTACCCAATTCAGTGCATGCCTTCGAAGCAATAGGTAATGTGTTCCATACAGGAACCCATGATGAACTGTCTACTTTCTGTGTCCAGCCCCAGCCTTCCGGATTAGGAGCATGCTGTTGACTGTGCTCACTGGTACACCATACTCCTGCCTGATATACAGCTCCCTTGGAGTGTTGGAGTAGTGCGTCCTTCGTTGGTGGAAATTTCTCCATTGACTTAATCTTCTGACAAAACCGCTCCTTCCTGGCTTCATTCACATTGTCTAAATCACAGTTCTTATCATACAATATCACGGTGAAGAGTTCTAGTAGTTTAAAATTTTCATTATCAATATCAAGTTCTGTGTAAGGGTAGAGTGCAATGTAGGTAAATGGATGTGTCACTTGAGGATAACAATTCCATGCCTCCGATGCAGATTTCTTGCCTCGTCCAAAAAGTGATGATTTGGTATCACATCCAGTTAAACTGTGGAATACAGAAGGCGAAGAATTTCTCTACACCCAGCTTCTCGTAGATAGCATTAATGTCAATATAAGTTAATGTTTTGCCTATACCAAAAACAACACAAATCTTCAAAACTGCACACAAGGTCATTAGGTGATGGAACTTGCCAATGAGAATCACCACTACGTCCTTGTCAACGGTACGCACCATACAGTTACTACAACCATTCAAAAGTGCAACCTGTAAGTGAATAATCAGTCTTGTGTCCGCTCCACATGGTCACATGATGGCATGGACCTATCAGTTCCTCGGAGAATAACTACGGCATCACATGTGACGACAATTACCTTGCTTTTGGCACATTCAACATTTGCCAATTTGTTTGAAAGGAATGCAATTGGGAGCTTGTTCCTTACTTCACATTTTCTCCTAACACCCTTACCTCGTTTTTCTCTAGTGTCTTCTTTGAGGCTTGTCGGAATGTATTTGTCCCACACTACATCAACTCGTTTGCAGCTTTCTAATTGTTTACTGATGTGTAGAATGAATACGTGGTCAGCATAATCATCAAATGTGACAATGTTGATATTTGGGGGGGGGGGGGAGGAAATGCACAACAGCGGCTCCATCGAGAAGTTTAACATCAACATAATCAAAAGGATCACTGGGATCACTAACTTCTTTCCGAAGCGCAGACTTCCATCGTCAGATGGTGAATGAGGAAAATTATGATTCTCATGGCTGAAGAATGTAGTCATGTCACTCTCCCTATGCTGCTTCACTATGTACAGTTGAGAGAACAGAGAAACATCAGTCTTAAGTATTGGTATGTTTCTCTAATCTTTGTCTTTATGTTTTGTATAGGAGTTCTGAATAAAGGATGTGTTTTTTTTATTGGTTCATGAATGGAGCGAGTACAATCACTGATAACTGATTTGCAATACTTGTCATACTGATCCTGGCCTACACTCGGAACTGTCCGCACCGTATTTACTACACTTTCAACTAAAATATTTCGTGTGGCAAGAGTCAATAACTCGTCATTGTCATCCATAAAGGGATTTCAAAAGTCTTCTATGACTGTATATAGACTCAATGATTGTTCGTTAAATGTTTTCTGTATGGCAAATCCATCTTCTTGATGACGATAACTTTTGTTTTGCTTAGGGATGTAGTTATCTTGAAACTCCTTCAATAACGTAGCTTGTTCAGGCCCTGAGGCCATCCATTTTCTGAAGGCTGAAGGATTTTCGGTCAGACCAACAGCACCTCTTGAACACTTGACGACCTTATTATTTTGCTCATGTGCTTGGTCGATTGGTATACTTGAGAATCGGTTCTTGGTCTTGTGGATTATCCAGTGAGTCTGCTGCTCAAACTTCTCAAGAATGGAAAGTGGAAGATTCTCCAAATCTCGGATGTGTATTGGGATCCATCGTGCATAATTCTGATGGTCGAGAGCGAAGAACCATGGTGCCAGGGCTTTGAGGCTTTCCACATACAGATTAAAATTCCCCTCACCCTGCGATCTGATGAAAATGAGACCCAGGAGCTCCATGTTAAGAATCGTGTCCCAGTACTTGAATGTAGGACTCTTTTCTACCGTTGCTTTTCTCCATGAAACCTTGGTTTCATCATCGTGTGGTCCTTCAGTGAGTAAGAAAGCATCCTCCTGCAGTTTTTCCAAAGCCAATGCTGTCACTTGGTGAGAATGTTTTTTCTAATCACATGCGAGGCCGAAAGGAAAGAGTTGGTTGTGCCTGATGAAGCAATACCAGCTTCACCCAATGCGCAAGTCCATCCTGATCCCTCCAAGTGGTCACGAAACGTTTTCCACATCGCCATATCAACATGCAAGCCACCCATCATTACTATGAACGTTTCCTCTCCATGAGTATGAGGCCACTTCCACTGTGTGAACTTGGCTAGGGCATACAATGATGCATCAACTGCGAAAACAGGTATCTGTTCAGAGTTAAGATATTCTGTAGCCCAACGCACGACATTCATCCCGTAGTTCATCATGGAGGCCGTAGCTGCCTTCTCATAGAAAAGGTGAATAGTTTGTGATTGGTACATATATTAGTGAATAAATATATAGTCTGATACATTTAAAAATTGTGTAGTTGTATTCACTGACCAAAAATTGTATACTTAGACACCAAGTTTGTGGTCCTAAGTGATTTAGAAGCCGAGATATTGATAATATACCTATATTTCAAAATGGCCGCTATAAAATCCGAGATGGCCAACGGAGGAGTTGGTTCCTATCAACAATTGAAAGCTAAGCACCTAAGTAGTACCTGGAAAAAAATTGGTGCTTTTGTACGGTGTGTCCACATTAACGCGAAATTCGACGTTAAGCTGCCCTACTAATAGGGGAAATCCACGAACGAACAAATGTAAACATGATGTGTTTGCTGCCTCGTTTCGAACACACAGACTGCAATGTTATTCCAATTTATTTCAAAATTATTCCTATCTGTGCTAGAGTTATTGCTAATCGTGTTCGTCTCATAAGGAAATCATTGCAAGGCTCTTTTAAGATTCATTCATTGATTGATTGATTTGCTTTATTTTACTTCGCTTTTTGTGCCACTTTTGGCTAATTTCGGAAGATGGGGATTAGTGATGACGTGATGAAATTGATGAATTGACACTCACAAACATCCATGCCTTCGCGACCAATCCAACGCCCTGGAAAGATTTCAGAAAGTTACACCGTCGTGCTGGAACCACATTATCTGTCTAATGTTTAACGGAACTTCCAAAAGCAGCTCAGTCAAGGTAACTTATGGTGAAGAAACACACGATATACCTCACCATTTAAACTATCAGGCAGCAAATAAGGACCAACTAAATGGTTGCGAATGATACCTGCCCACACATTTACACTGCAATGCTGTTGATGCCCATGTGCGAATGTTGCGTAAAGATTTCTTCTTGCCTACATATGGCTATTATGCGTGTTAAATATGCCTTCCCGCGTGAAGATTGCCTCGTCAGTGAAGAGGATTCTTGAAGAAAAGTCGGGCAATAGTGCACATTGGTCTAAAAACCAAGTAACAAATCGAACTCGATTACCAAAATCTTGTGGACACATTGCATGGTCCATCTGATAGTGATACGGATGAAGTCCTTCGTCATGAACAACTCCTCACACTAACCGATGATCGACTACAAACTCGTGACCAACAGCTCTTGTACTGATCTCGGAGTTATCGCCAAATCCTCGTAATTTACACTATTTTCATGTGTTGGGATTAGTGTTCTCATTTTGTGTCTTTGCTTCGCATTCTTATCATTGAACGTGAAACAATATAATCAAAAGGAAACCATTGAGAACACGTCATAAATTGTACATATTTATCATTCATTGTAGCAACTTGATGTCAACATTGAAATGTAAGAGTAACATTTTCGGAGGGCACCAAAATGTCAACTTTTAGTTCACCCTGGAAACAACGTTTTGTAGCAAACGAGCGAGATTCTGACATCTAGATGAATTTACGGCATAATTCTTGTGAATTTCTATTCTTCTCATTGCACGTAATTTTGATGCACTTTCAGGTTAATAGTAAATACGAGGACGAAATATCCAGTGACACATTTGTCCAGGTCGGAACTCGTGTCCGGAACATTCGGTGGAGAGATCATGTGTTGATTACTAAGCGTACTCAGTCACCGAAGTAGATCAAGAATATTCATCTCGCGGAGATTTTTGTTTCTCTTCAGTATAGAGGTTTGCCTGCTTTTTATAACAGACTCGATTCGGCATAGAGCTAGTTCCCAATTTCCTAATAAATAAATTGCAATAACATTACAGTCTGCATGTTCGAAACGAGGGAGCAAACACATCATGTTTACATTTGTTCGTTCGTGGATTTCCCCTATCTCACGTGTCCCTTGCAATTGTTGATACTGCATGATACACGAAACACTCCGTGGTGATGTGGTTAGCACAGCTCGCTATGGCCTAGACATTGGTGTCAATTGTTATTTCATCATATCATCCTCATATTCGCGATTAGCCAAAGCTGGCGGAAAGCGAATTAAAATAAACCAAATCAATCAATCAATCAATTATGGAGGTATTTTAGAATGAGTAATCTTGATTTTCAGTCTGCCCATTACTTGTCTTGGTCAGTTTATAAATACTGTCAATGCTTCTTACAACATCGCAAGCATCATTAATTGTTTTGGATCTTGCTCAGGCAAGACTCCCAAGTTGTTGTTTTGAAGTCGTCCTTTTTAACGAGGAACGCTAGTGGCTAGTGTGTGTGTGTGTGTGTGTGTGAGTGTGTGTGTATGTGTGTACTTATATGTACTTACATTTTATTACGTCAAATATTTTTACAAGCAAATTAAGAATTTCCCCGTTAACAGTGGATGATGTAATTGTAAGGAAGACAATGATCATATATTTTCCTAATAGACTCATCGCTAATAGGATAAGGAGAAGTGAAATTTTTAACGAAACGTACTAACAAGGTAAGCTCGACTAGGTACAGAAGGGAAGGTTTTATTTCTGACATTAAATATCGCATATTGAAAATACAGAATGTCCCAAAACAGTGTGTACACTTTTGAATGTTAATAACAGGGAAACTATTAAATACATCTTGACTGGATTTTCTTAATGTGAAGCTACAATATCTACATTGAGTGTCTGTGCGAGCGTGTGTAGGCCTTGTGTTGTTTTTAGTCCCATTACAGCACGGACAAATATAATTCACTTGTCTGTGTACACCACACCAGGCGTTAGACATTAATGTGGCCAAAGTGGGAAAAGTAAGCATTGTTTTCTTTTGAGCAATGTAAAAAGTGTCAAATAACCACCCAGATGTCACAATTTAACACACTTAGATTTCTAACTCTGGGAAACTGTACAACGACGTGTACCTCTCAAAGCCATGGTCACTGGATGACATGAAAAATGTGATTGGCACTACCTGTGCTTCCTTTCCTGTGGAAACCATATCTGCTGTTTGTTGATTTGTCGATCTGTTCCATAGCATTGGAGATAAAGTATTGCTGACAATGAACATCTATAACTTTAAGGCATGTGACACTCAAAAAGTTCATACGTGCTGTTATAGTGTTCCCATTATTAACGTTCAAAGAGTGTAAACACTATTTTGGGACACACTATAACTGACACTTGATCTTTATTCAAAGACTTTTCCGATGCACTGTAAGAAACGTTTGTACTTGCAACAAAAGATCTCTAGGAACATTATTAAAAAATATGTATTAATGCTAACATGATACATTGTACACAAAGCATCAGAACATAAGGATGCTTAAGGTCAGTGACTGCCCGCGGCTACTATGATTGGTAGTGCCAACGTGATTAAGAAATCGAAGAAAAAAACTCTGCAAAGGCCCCCCCCCCCACGCCGCTGCTTGTGGTTGCGCCACTGGTAAAGATGTCCAACTTTTAATTTAACCTCGTTTGTTAATGTGGAAAACAGTGTGTAATAAGTAATAACGCACTAATCCGATTCATCTTCACTCACTAATCAATCTCTTATACACTAAAGGACACTTCCCTAAAAACACAATTACAAGAGGAAGGGAAAAACAAATCCTCTCACCTCCTCCTTCCTCATGCACACTTATTCCAACTGAATGTCGAAAATACCCTAGACAAATAAATTATCGATATGTCAAAGGGTACTCGCATCACCATAGAATTTTTTACTATCTAAAAAATATAAAAGTCTAGATGGATTTTAGATGCATCTATCTTATATCTAAATGTTTTTCCAAAAGTAGGCAGAAAAGTAGATAGTACCTTTCTGACGAATTACTTCCCAACGGGCCTTACAAATCAGTCATATTTAGCGATTTATCTCCAAAGGTGGCAACTATGTCCCTCGTCGCTCCAAGCGAAAACGATCTCAGGTGGTGTCTTATGACCAGCATGGCTACCCCCCACCCCCACCTAGTTTCCAGCTGAGACTTCTTCAACCCTCTGCACATGTGTCAACTTGGTCAGGCTCGGGCCTCGCGAGGTTAAAGCCCGACCCAGTTATCTCTGCCGCGGTGCAGATCTCAACTTTAGTTTTGTTTCGGTCCTTCTTAGCATCACGTATTCTATCCTGCTCGCCAACCTTCGCCATTGTTACCAATATATCATTCCATTCTTGGACACCCTCGCGCAAACATAATTTCAAACAATTGAATAGCGCTCCAGCTCGCGGTTCACACCATTCGACAGGGACGTTAATGTGGCAACATAGCATGACGTAATGGTTGCTCCTTTTACACATTGCATTTTCATTGGCTAGCTAGTAACTAGTGTTGCCAACTGTATTAAGGAAGCAGTATTTCTATCACTCAAGGAGAAAGACAAAGTGGTGGTGAGTTTTGTTGGATTGAAAGCACCATAATATTATTTCAAGTATTTGAGCGGTTTGACGTTGTGTGCGTGTATTGCGTGTGCGTATGTGAAAGTGTCTGTTTGTTGATGAACGTTAAATTTCATAATGCCTCCAGTACTGTCAAAGTGTTATCTACTGGTTATAATCAGGGCTAGGATTTATAGGTAAATACATACTTTCAGTTTGACGAAATATCGCTGAATTTTTCTGATATCTTTGCGATTACTAATGTTTGTAGTATAGTGTGTCAATAGTTTTCCATTTTTCTAACTTTAATACATACTTTTACATATTTAAGGAAAATATACTTACTTTTACATATTTCAACAGGTTTATTTCACAAATTGTTCATATTTCATAATTTTGGAATTATTTTAAGAAATAAATTGCATTGCTTCTTGAGCTTTTCAACTCTTGGCTGCGGCACGTGTTCTTGTAGGAATTGCATACTGGAGGCTGTCATTGTTACTGTTTAATGCGATGCATATTGTTTTCTGTGTTAAAATTGCCATGCTTTGACGGGTGACAAGCATAGCAAAAGAAAAAGCCGCGCAGGTTATCGTCTAGTTGGCAGTATATGTACTTCTTATTGTTGTTGAAGCCGGCATTGTTTGTAAATGTACTACAAAGGCAACAGACTGTCGCCGATCACAGAGAGGCAATAATACTGCTTGAGGAGGAGGGTTGTGGTCTACATGTCGGGGTTTAACACTTTTTTCCATGTTTTCTCAAAGCAGTGGTAGTGTCTGTCGTTCGTGTATTATCTGTCGTTGCAGTTCCGTACCAGTGTAGAAGGGTTAGTGAACAGTTAGAACACCACCAGTGCATTAATGCAATGGAAAATAATAAATTGTTTATTTTGTTTGAAATCACTCAAATAAGGAATCACTAAGAAGAGGTCTTCTTTGCAGCATTTTGGGTAATTTTACGTATGTGTTAGTCCATATTTTGCGAATCTTTAGTCCATATGCATATACATACAAAAGCACTTGTTACTATATATTAATCCTAGTCCTAGTAAAATGCATGACGTTTAAATCTGAACATTAGAGCTGAATTCTCTAATTTTCTTGTACGTAACAGCTGTGCATCGACGCACTGCAGCGATATTTCTACCTGCTCCATTAGCAACACTGCTTCTTGAGTTGGGTCGCGCATCGCACGGCAGAGATACATGTGTCGGGCTATACGAAACAGCTAACGATGCGTGCTTGTAGGTTGGAGTGGTCGTCAGCTTGACCCAAGTCTTTCCACCATGAGCTTGACCGATTGTCAGATTCGAATGTCCTTGTCTGTAAATTATACATGTATTAATTTAACAATACTTTGGCGAGATATTCGTTTCTTCTGAGGGTAGTGCCATGACACGGCGGCTCTGCCATTTGAGACGACGCTGCTTAAGGTTACACGAAATATTTTTATTTAATTGCAGGAATAATCTTGTAAAACCCATAATTTAGATAATTTTAGGAAAAACCGAAAGTTGTAACCTTTGATTTGTTGAAGAATTGTTCTCTGCTACCACTGACGGCAGCTATCAATTTATATCAATATCACAATTATCATCAACGACGCCAATGCCATAAATAATACCTGTATCACATTATCGTTTCGGTTTGTCATATTTGTGAACAAATTATAACCTATGAGATACTCACCACAGATGTTGGATATGCAGGGGAAATTGTGTACGTAATTTTTACAAGGTTAATTAGAGATACAAAATATCAAAAATGGCTCATGGGATTACGACAGATCCCTGAAGAACAAATAACTACCAAATTTCTTTACACAGGGTACGAAGGGCCTCACCGATGGCGCAGTTGTAGCGTCCTCGCCTTGTAATTAAGGGGTCCAGGGTTCGATACCCGGTGGAGGCACATAGTGGTTCGGATCCCACTTTAAACTGTAGGTCCAGTCCCGATTAGCCTTACTGTGCATAAAGTGGACTTAAAACACCAACTCAATCCAATCCACAGGGTACGTGACAGAATTTTTCGTCGTTCTTATTGGTTCTTGACCTAGTAATCCGAAGATTGTCCGATTCTAGGTCAATATAATTTAATACCACAATGCCCATTTTAACAAAATGTTGCAAATGTATATTTTCAACAAAGAACTTTAAATGCTCTGTACATACCACGAGTGCAGTAGAAATGGAAAGGGTGAATAAACAGAATTATGAATAGATAATATTATGCAGTATATGTTTTCATAGTTCATGTAACGCATTAATTCTTCGATGCGGATATTTTATTATATGTATATTATATTCTTCGCAGGAATAAAAGTATGCCATATGTTGTGGTTGCATTGACGATGTATTGACTATTTGTTTGGTAAGAAATAGGATTTTTTTTTTAAAAAATGACATTTTCATGGTTCAGTTAAACACCAGGAACATTCTGTTTATGTCTGAATATGCACAGAATCAATTCCTAGTTTACTAGGAAGAAAAAAAGTTCAGAGATGGCTAGTTACCTTACAACGAATTGGGGAATTAATTATACAACATTCTTGTAAATCCTAGAGCATATGATAAAGACACAGAGAGAGCATAATAACAGGCGTCATTGTGCTATTAGTGTGTTTAATCTCAACAATATTAAAATGTATGATTTTCATGTGAAAACATGTTTTGAACCTTCACGTCTCCATTGCAAATGTTACAATATACTTTTATGGTAAAACATGAAGGGAAAAACTAACAACGTAGATTGAACTAAGGATGTTATTCTTTCATTTCAATCAATTATATTAACCACTACACCTTGGCTACACTCTTAACTGGAACCACTTTTTGTACTATTCCGTATATTTATGCATGAATATATAATTCCAACACAAACGTAATTTCTTCTCTACATGCCACGATTCTTAACCGAAAGGAAAATTGAACAGACAGGACGACGAATGTGACCTTTCCTCTATCATCATCAAAATATTTCATCATTCATCAAATTTTCCTTCTCAGAACGTGGGATATGCTGTGTGCTTCAGTTTTTCTTTCTCTTTTGCTCTTTCCTGTATACCGCTCTCGGACAAAGTGAATGAAGAAAGAAGTAAATTGATTAGAAGAAGGAACAAATCACCAATGAGAAAATATGCAATTAACATTATAAATATATATTTAAAGAATTTCAGCTTCATTAGTCTTTACAAATATTTTGTAGTCTGCGATATAGCATGAACTGTACGTATTTTGAACGTACAGAATTTTCTTAATACTCTGTTTCATTTCATAAATATTAATTGTGTACAGGCAACAATGAAATTTCACCTATCTCCATATGCAATTAACAAATGCCTTGTGTAAGTTAGGTTATCTAATATCAAATGTCATTTTCTTTAAACATTTGGTGAACGCTGTGTGCTGTACAGTTATCTTCTCAGACATATATGTTTGCATAATTAGAATGTTAACTCACTTAGATCTTTTCGATTGCCCCTTCTGTTTCGTGGTGTAGGTAAATATGGGAAAATTTCTTGTGGTCTTAACGTGTGCCAGACGTATTTTCTTTTCTTGCCATGTCATACATTTTAAACTTATGCCCGTCATTCACTATGAATTTGAAAAAGAATCGCAATTATCTTACAATTTGGGCATCACATAATTTGAATTTTAAAAAATCTTTAAATGGGTAAGTAGAAAATCAGTGGGAAAACAGAGATGAAATATAGAGAAGTGTGTTTGAAACGAGGAATGCGTGCAGTTGATACATGATATTTCAAAATATTTTCAGTCATAATTCTGACTTCGTGGAATGTTTTCCACATTTCTTGAGATCCTTGTTTGAAGTTGTCTCGACACTCAAAGAGGCAAAAAAGGCAGTTATATCTGTCAACTCATTTTTGTTTAAGTTCTGCAATCAATGCAGAACCTTCTATCATAGAAACATATTGACCCTCTAGAAAGTGATCAAAATCATTAAAAAGTGATGCATTGAAATGGATAAAATAAAGCCATGTTTCAGATAGGGGGTCCTCAAAGAACATTTTAATGATTGTGGGACACTTGTCCTGTGATAGAAAGTATGATTTCAATGCTGGATAGAGTTTAAGTATGCGCTCTACGGCTGGCAACAAAGACAGCCACCTAGTTTTGCTATAAGAAAGAAACTTTGAGAACTCAATCTCCACGAAGTCACAAAATTCACGTAAAGCATGTTCACGTATTGTACAGTATATATATGTAAAAATATGGGTATATTTTGTGCACCACACTTTCTATGGAAATCGGTAAACAGTCCATCGCAGTTTGTACACAATTATTCACTATATGGGCAGAAGAACCTACACTTACAATTGATTTGTTTAAGCATTCCTGAACAATACTGTAAACATTTTTTTACCTTTTCTTGCTGCTCCTCCAAACTTGCAGTTGGTGTTGTCTGCACTAAATCCAACAACTTTAGTTTCAATGTTGTATTCATTTAATGTCTTCAGGATATAGGAAGACACAATAGCGGACGTTTCACCACACTGATCTTGAAAATCCAGAAATTTAACGTGCACTCCGCTCAAAGGAAGGAAGTAGCGCACCAACAATGGAAGCAATTTCGTAGTTTTATGGTTCGACGAATCTGTGTAAACTGTAATGTAATTTACCTGATCCAACTCTTTCTGAAGCTCTGCAATTGCATAGGGGCTTTTCACATTTGTCACGATCGCTTCGCATTTTGTTCTTGCACAAGCATATTGTGGTTCGAAGTACTTCTTAACAAGTTTCGAACTACAGTCTGTAGAACGAAACGATTGATTGTGTTGCACTGTATGAAATGCAAAACACGTTTCTGCTGCTACCAATTTTTGTTCTTTAGGCCAAAAATTTGTGTTTCAAAAAAATGTAGAAAGAGTAGCACTAGATGGAGCAGCAGCGTCGGCAGATTTGTGTTTTGCGGTTTGCAGATGTCGTGTTATTTCAGACCTTCCACTGTCTGCAATTGAAAACTCACGTGAACATTTTTCACAGTGAACATCACTATCGCTTTTGACTCTTAAGAAATGGATAAAGAGATTTCAGTTCTGAATTAAATGCACATTTCCTCCTACGAGGCATCTTCACCCGACAGTATTGAAATACGAGACGTGCACTTCAGGAACAAGATTTGCACTCTACGCACCCCGCAACAACTGGACCGATCGGCGCCACCTGACCCTTTTGTTCGCAACTGTCTACAACCTGTTCTCTGCCGTGGTAACTCGCATTGCTCTAACCGGATGTTCATTCTCTCCAGCTCGACCACAACAGAAAAGTATGTTCTGCATAAACAGTTGACATGGAAAAGACAAATGAAAATATTAATAGAAAATAAATATTTGAACTTCGGAGACCGGAGTAGAAATCAGGACATTTCGCAGGAGATATGTGACAGAAAGGACATATCTTAATTTTATACATGGGTTCGCATTCTGCAGGACAGCCCATCAAAAGAAAGTACTGTACTGCGAAAATCAGTACGGATGGTCACCCTACTTTATTGTCGCGTCAAGACGAAAAACACCATGGTATTATGCAACAAGAATAATGTAGCCTACTCGTGGTTGAAATCCCGGAGTTCTTTTTCGGACAAGCTGTATTTCTTAATTTTCATTTTTAACCTTAGTTTTAAAGACAAAAATGGTAATCGGAATATTTTTAATGGACGTTTGCACTTACCGCTTGTATTTTCCTGCTTTCATTACTGTTTTTATTTGAAACTTGTATTTTCACAAAATTTCGGGAATGGGCTGTAGCCCCATCAGCTCCCCTCGTGCATACGTCAGTAAATCCATGGTTTTTCAATCACCTGAAATTTTCATATAACGTGTTTTCCATCTTGATGAGAGTTGACTCGTATCACTTAAATGGCATACCAAATCAATTTTCCGATATATTTATGTGATGTTCAATATTATTTAAACTATTCTTTATTGGAACACGTTAGAACTTTATGATATGCGACTTAACAGAATCTTTATTTCATAATATGTAAAAATCAGCAATTAACTTCATATAATTTTGTTGAGTAAAATTTCAAGAAAATGCCACAAAACACACACACACACATACAATGCATTTATGAAAGCTCCGCTAGTCTCCGTGACGTAATGCTCCGATGTTAGACACTCAAAGAGAAATAATCACAGTGGAAGTAATCATATGACAGTTCTTCACTGAGGCTTTCTGAAAGTAAATCTTACGCAAAAGATATTCACTCCGTAAGACCTTGCACACGTAAGCTAAGCACACAATTTACATACATGAGGAAGCTGTGGAATGATTGTACTCCTATTTTCACTGTCAACAATAAAATATAACATGTGTATAAAATGAGGGTCTTCATGATTACAGTATGGCTCACCATATTCTTGAAACGAATTCCTCTGGCAGACGACGTACACTCGTCACAATCTATATTACAAAAAGAAACATTCTTCCACTACGCAAGCGTCTGCCACAGCACATGTTAGAACTTTGTCAATCGTTAAACACTTATCCCAGGAATGTTCTACGTTCAATACGGAAGAGTGACAATCACATTTTGTAAATGACACGTTATTCGTGCGTATATGGCAAGGTAAATTGTCCTTGCAACAGTTATAAGAACACGGTACACACGGCTTCGCCGAAAGTGCAATTCTACCGCTATCACCCAGTAACTGTAGATCCAATTCCGATTTAACTTTGTGCGATGTAAGGGTTGAGCCACCCACGTAGAAAACCCAGTTGTCAACCCAATTGTCAATTGTCAATTTCACGTAGTACACCTTGGACAACATTTTGCAGACTAACGAGGCTCTGGCGTCTGACCTTCTGACATTTATTTTACTTTCCTTAGGACTGTGTGCGTGTTATCTTATGTTTTGTACATGTTCGAGCTTAGTGTCCCTTTACAGCACCATCTTTTAATTGAAGTCAGAATATTTTAGTCTCCGACATTACAGTTGTGTTATTAAGAAAATGTAAGGGGCTAGACCCCGTATAAGTTTAGTGGTGCAAAATAGCCTAAGTACTAACGCACCCAAAATTTTAAGATCAATCAATCAATTCATTAACCTCTGTGCGTATAGTGTAAGCTTAAAACAACGTTAGACAAACGTTGAGTAAAAGAAACGAATCGTGTAATTTCATTACCACCCCTCACCTTGATATTTGTCTATATTTTATACGAATACTTCTTGTAGGCCAACGAGGCTGTGGCGCCTGGATCCATGGCTAGGATAATCCTCATGGGAGTCTTGTTTTACTGTGTTAGTTCTTGTGCGTTCTGAGTGCCCTTTATAGGCTCAGCTTTTAATAGGTAAGGAAATGTTATCGTCGGAGAAAGTAAAGTTCTTTTTGTTATATAATGATTAAATGAATTAGTTTTAAAAAATGAATAAGGAAGTTTCTAACGAACATATTTTATTTTCTTCTTAGGGATTTGTCCAAAATTTCGTTTTAGTTAAGGGGCCTATACCCATATTGAGTGTTGTTATAGCCACATTATGAAAAAAGGACCAATCACTTCGATTACAATTTTCACCAAAGTTTTATATTATCATAGTACATTATTTCAAAGAACTCTCTTGAAGTTTTAAAATAATGTTCCTTTCTCTTCATGCTCAAAACCTCTTGTATGCTGAGTGAAGAACCACCCATGAATGTTTATCACAGCGCGCTACGATGCCAAGTCTCTCGGGTTCGAATCCCGGCGTGTGCAACGGGGTTATTTGTGAGTGTTCGTTCATCAATTTCATCATATCATCACTCATCCCCACCGTCCCGATTATCCAAAAGTGGCAGAAAAGCGAAGTAAAATAAACAAAGACAATTAATCATTCAACAAAATCACCACACTTTCTTTCAGTTTTCTTCTTACCGTCCCGTTAACTGACAGCGAAGTCCTGTGGAGAGACTTCACTGAATGGCAAAACATGTTGCCAAGCCCAGGAAAGTGTAAAATACAAGGTGATTTTTAATTAATTCCGGGGTTTCGAAGATTTATAGTACAAGAGCTATAACACTTGCACATACATAAAAAAGGTGAATATCAGTACATAAAGAATCTCTCCAAGTTAGCACTCGTATTAAGCCCCATTTCGTAGATTTAACCGTTTTCAACTTCTTGACTGAACACCAAAGCTCTGACTGCTTATAGTAAACACCTTACTATATTCAGCGCTGCAAGTTGACGAAAATGAAAGTAACATTATTACTACTAATTGTTGTCGGCAGGTGGATTGTAAAATTAGAGATCTCTGTCACACTTTCTTGTAGCTCGATAACTCTTACATTATTGAGAGGGAGCGTCACAGGCAATTAGCATCAGATGAACAAGTAGACTATCCTGCATGTATTAACCTGGCAACGAAATTTATTAAGTGATATATTTATCACTTCTCAAAAATTGATAGGAACGGATTAATGGAAGTAGGAAATATTTGGAACAATAATGATGTTGGTTTTGAAGTTTAAGTTATAAGTGAGTACACGTAGAATCGTTGTACATTTGAAGAGAGATTTTCGCCTAAAATGAATTGTGATTTTCAGAGTCTCTTGCTTGCACAGAAGGAGTGTAGGGTATATCCTATACAGACTTGGAGGTACGTATGAATATTCGTAGGTTTTACATTTAAAAGAAAGTAATCAACAGTTTTCAAGATGGCGCAAAAATTATTTCCTATCGGGGCAACAAATTCAAATTTTATTCGGATTTGGCTAGAGTAGCTATATTTCAGTACATTAAGAAACGAAATTCAACATTCGAGATATAACTTTGAAATATCATTTCTGTAATAAGCTGAATGACCGATATTGGGGCTAAGTTACAAATATTGTGACCACAATATTTGTATCAAATTGAGAGATGAATGATCTGGTATTGGAATCGATGAATACAACAATTTACTAATTTTTCCAATATTGTAAAGAAATCTTGAGAGTTTCAGAAACAAAACTAACATCAATTTGGTAATTAGTTCCACTAAGGTGCGGTACAAATCGTACATTGAAATAAAGTGAGTGTTTCAGAAGGGTGGGGAGAGAACAAGTGGAAGCCATCAATTATTTCAGTGATCATGATAACTGCAGTAAATGTATAGTTTTCGAACTAACGTTCATTTCATGTCAAAGTACCTTAAGTAATTGGCCGTTTATTGAATTGACGGAAACTTATGAATATTTGGGGAGAATTCACACCGAAGAGACACGCGACACGTGACATGCGACACGAGAGTTTCACACCGAAAAGACAAGATGCACGCGACACGCGGCAAGCAAGACTTGTTTCTTTGCTCCGTTTGCATGATGGTACCGATATAATTGCATTAATCAGTTTATTAGTCAACCGAAAAAACGTAACAAGAGACTTTGTTACATATAATTCGCGTTGTAAAAATTGTGCAAATTATTGAAACTTGGGAGAGGCATGTTGTTCATGAGAAAATATGCACTAACCTCAAACTATATACACTAGACTTTCCAGCCTGAATAATGCGAAGACCTAAACACTAGAGAACAGGTTCTCAACTTTTGTGAAACCATGTCCCGGTATTTTTTAAGTCAATGCCCTTAGCCGAAGAATTTTCCTCGTAAATACCTTTAGCATATTTAAGATTTTATGCATGAATTAACATGTATCTATTAAATTAAATATTGATAAATACCGGAGGCACATAGTGGTTCGGATTCCACTTTAAACTGTAGGTCCAGTCCCGATTAGCCTTATTGTGCATAAAGTCGACTTAGAACACCAACTCAATTGATAAATACATTCCAGTATAATCATAAAGAGAATACTGTAATAGTTTGGTTACGTGTGTAGGATTGTTGACAAATATAAATAAGGATTACGAAGTGGTAACGCCGTCTTCTTGTAATAAAGTGATCCCGGGTTCGATATCCGATGGAGGCACATAGTGGCGCGCGTCCCACATTAAACTCTGGGTCGAGTCCTGATAAGTACATTTGTGCATAAAATGGACTTAAAAATCGAAAACTCACAACTCAAATATGATATTCGAATTATGATATTTGTCAACCACTTTCAGCAGAACCTTTCGCAGCTCAGTATAGTTGATACGAGGGCACGGTATCGGGTCGCGGCCCGGCAGTTGAGAAACAATGCGCTAGAATACTTTACCATGTTGACTGATTTATTTTGGACTAAAGTGCCTCCAAATACTGGATTTTTCAAATAAAAGCATATTGACAATTTTGGAATTAGCGTTATCATTATTTTTAATAGCCTTTAACTGTGAACCAGTGAAAAACATCATCGTTCAACAGGGAATTTACATATTATGAATTAGTGAATGACTGAAAATCAGTTACAGTATTTCAATATACTAATATATTTTTACGATATGTGAGCGTACTAACCTGTTAACTATTTTAGCTCTATTAAGGTGTAATCGTTCATATATTTTTATGACAATTTTTTTTTCCATTTTCTTACAAAATAATAAATTTAATCAGTGTCTGATATTCCAATGCACTTGTGTTTGGTTCTTGTTAGCCTGGAGTCAATGACAGTATCACTGTTCCTTCGTTAACAAAATTAAAAATATTCATTAAGATTAGTACATAACACCACATGTATCATTCCTCTTATTTCGAGAATAGGAAAAGTGTAAAAATTTCGATTATCCGTTTCTATAATCTGATGATCTACATTAGTCGAGATGAAATGTCTTCTTCCGATTAGAATTCTAGACTTGAGGTTTTCTTCTTTTAATTTCTTATCCCGTTCTGTTTTGTATAGCATAATAAGCTTTATGGGTTGAAGTAACCAGAAAGATATGAATTCTAGTACACTCAGAAGGCTGGCTCCAAGAAAAACTCCAAAGACGCCTCCATAAGATACTGAAATATACATAAAAGGTGGTTTTTATTACGTACTATCCTAATATACTTGATTCTATATTTATCGGCATGAAATCCTTAAGTACTTTTGTTAATTAGAGTTGAGGAATTATATTGAATGAAACTTGTGTACATGAGGAGCATACATTCAGCAGTTTGTATCTTTTAAATTAAGAGTTAATGCTTGTTTTAAGCAAGGAAATTAGTAAAAATGTGAGCATGTGTTAGCACCAAAGCTTACACGGCAAAATCTACTATTCCGTAGGATATTGTTCTTCGTTAAAGGCCTGTGTGAACTACTTTAAAACCGAAACCCTAAAGAAAATCAAGTAACTTCGTAGCGAACCTTAAAGTTCGTGGGATCTTATGAATACCTAAACTGTTAACCAATTAATCAATGGGTAATTTAAACTACTCATCATGTAATCATAATGTAAATCATTCATCCTCTGATGAGTGCACTCGTCATTGGCATGACGAGTTAACGCTTGGCAATGCGAAAGGTACAAAATCACACTAATAAACTAAACTACAAAAAAGCAATGGTCAGTCGTTGGGCTTTGTGAACCGTTGAACCTGAATCATGGCTGGGTGTTAGGATAATTACCTGTCTATCTGAAGTAGTGAGCTGACTAAAATAAGCGAAGTCCTCTGTAAGCTTCTCCACTATGCTGACCAAAGCGTCCTTCCACTTCTGATCTACTGCCTTGCTGACCACCTCGTCTCTCTCAACTCAATGCCAAAAGTCAGTCCCCTCTCAGCTTGTCTCACCTCTATATTACTAGGCCATCGAGCTCTTCCTCTATGCCGAATCGTGTTATTTAATTGCTACCATGCAAACCGCTGACTCTATAACCAGAAGTATTACCTGTTTCCTGAATGCTCAGGAGGTTTGCATGGCACAACACAATGCATTGTAAACATGCCTCAGAGGTTGAGACAACTGAGGAAAACAAGTGAATGCCCTGGTCAACGTGAAGCGTTCAGAGAGACTTAATAAAATAAACATATAATCTTATGGATTAATTAATTAATTAATAGGGATTGACACGACTTACTGAACTAGGCATCTTACTGGGAGGAATAAATGTATGGCCCATGACGTCCTTACGTCGAGACGAAGATTTGAACAGGTGAGTGGTTATCAAGTGAATAGGTTATAACAATGGAAGGTGCATTTTTTTCAAACTACCGTGAACTGATAGGTATCAGAGTTATTATATTGGTGTATAGTATACGTGGTTTTAAAATGCTACAGAGAAATTGATTTGGCGTTATAGAAGTATATTCATCAAGCAATACAATTTTCCCTCAAATTCAGGTAAAACGTGCTCGAAGAATCTAACAAAGCACACTTTTTGCAATAAGACTAAGATTGAGGTGACTGTAGATTGTTGAAACTTTGTAGTCTTGTATCATAGACTGTGCCAGAAAACACAGAGTAGAGAGATAGATGGAGGCTAAATATTTCCTAGGGCATGTTCACACTTCAAATACATCTAAATATGGGCTAATTTAATTTATCGTGCCTTCCGATGGAAGAAGGAGGATCAAGGGTTGAGCTCTGACCCTCCACTTTTCATTTTGGCCCCATTAATGTGCGGTCACTGTATAGGACAGACAATATGAAGCTAGGTTTAAATGTAAATATTCCATGAAGCATACATTGCTACTTTGAATTTAAGATTTGCTTCATCTGGACTTAATTTTTGCATTGGTAAAACTTAGTATTACTTACCTAGAATATCCTGCCATCCGCATATAACCCTTCTGTTGTAACGTAGTTTCTTAGACTTGGTTATTCCTACTGAAAATCTACCACTAAAACGGGAATATAATTGTTAAAAAATTAATAATATTTTAAGCATATTTGTTAGTATCAGTAATAAAATATTAATTATTGTGAAATTATAAAAAGTACTGCTCCCATACCTCTTCGGAGAGGGGTTCCAATACAAAAAAATACCAGTCAACCAATTTATAAGAAAACTAAATCAACTATAGGACCGACGAAATAATTTTGAAAACTAGGACTTGTTAATTTCTAGTAGCATACCAGTCTCTCCCCAACTCTAACAATTATATGGCTGATGTGATCATCAACAATATATTCATGCTTTTTTTAAATATGTAAGTGACTCATGATTATTGAAAATAAATATATGTCATTTCAGAAGTATTAAAATATTTCTACAATTTTAAGATACTGATTAAATTGCTAATATCTAACTTATTGTATTTTTATTTGCATATTATTGTTTGTTTGTTTCCACCTATATAAGATTTGGGTGATCTTACTAAGTATAAGTGTGGGTGCATCTTACTGTTTTGAATTTATTTGGATTTATTATTTATCCATGTAAATCTAGCACATCTCTGAATAGAAACTTTATTTTGAATATATAGTTGTATTTTCTACCTAGATATATTAAAAGAAGAACTAACAATAATATTAATATTAATAATAATAATAATAATAATAATAATAATACAATAATTATTAAGACAAGATGGGTCTTTCATATTATTTGAGAGCATTTACTTTAATATTTGGCCGATAGGCATGCTTTGAAGAAAACATATTGAACATTCATGGGAACTCATTGTATGGGGTTGGAAGTATACAGTAGATATATTTTGAGTTTCCAGTTTAGGTTTGTCTGTATACCAGCGGTTTCTGTTGGTTAGGCCCTCAATTAATTTTAGAATACAATGTTTAGTATGTTAAATATAAAAATAAATAATTGTGTCGTAGTAAGACGTCATAATTTGGTTAACGCAATTTTGTAATCTGTTCCTGTGGCTATTGACTAACCTTAAAATTTTCAGTTCCTGTTGCTAGGTAATGTGACTTATTGAATTGATGGTTGATGCAAGTTGATTTAAAATGTATGTTTTTGTTGGTGTAATCAAGAAGAGATCGTTAAAATTAATGTAACTTTATCTAGAACTATAATTTTATTTGTGAGTGCAGATTGTTTGGAATTAATTTCAGAGGAATTTATATGGAATCCTGAGTGTGAGTTGAAGAAACATTTTATGAAAACGCTAAAGTACATACCACGTCTGAGGTGGCCTCATAGTAAGATGGAACGTCTTGTGTTCTCCGCTAAGGATTATTAGTAAGTATATTTAGTGATAAAGACCTGACAAGTAACATGTTTCGTGTTGTGTATTTGGACATTCGAACTTGGAATTCCTGAACGTTTGAGTTGTAACGGATTTTTCCATTGGCAGTATTGCGTAATTAATTGAAAGCTTTAGACAAGCGGTAGAGAGAATGGAAATTTCATAATAAGTTACGTGTTGAGCTTTTGATAAGTTGAGTGCTGAAAAAACGAAATGAAGCTAGGAAATAATTTAAAGCAGAATCCTTTCTAGAAAGGCGATTGGAAGACATTTTGAAACAGATTGCTGATATACATGGTGGCTCAAAAAGCGTCACACTGTAAATTCTTCGCGACAACCATTCATAATGCGGAGCTCTTCGTGGATATATCCGATTAAAATCGTGTGCAATGGCATGCGAACGTCTCTCCCTAGACATCACTTTGATCTCGATGCATTACCGATACGCTAAACAAATTTTAAGGCATTTTTCTAACACCTCGAAAAGGAGTAAATTGGTACAAGAATTCAGTCATTACTTTTTACTGGTTAAAGATACGTCGAAAAATCCTTCACCATTGTATTTCTCGTGAAATTCTAGCCTGATTTGATATATCATATCACTTCCTTCCCATTTAAAATTCTGAAGTTGAATTCAAGATGGCGGACATCAAGATGGCCGCCGACCATATGGGTAGCGTCAATGTGGTTCCCCTTGGCTTGATAACGATTGGTCATCACCATTTCCATGTTGCGCTCTACGGTGTCCTTGTACCGGGGGTGTTAAATGACTTTTTGAAAAACCCTGTATTATTGTCGTCGCAAAAGAAATTCAGTAACCTTACAGAAGCAGCCTTTTGTTGCGCTTGCAATATGTTTCTTTCATGTGAGCTTTGGAAACTAAAGATTCTTTTGATTGATTGAGTTGGTGTTTTAAGTCCACTTTGTGCACAGTAAGGTTAATCGGGACTGGACCTACAGTTTAAAGTGGGATCCGAACCACGATGAGCCTCCACCGAGTATCGTACCCGGGACCCTATGATTACAAAGCGAGGAACTAAAGATTCACTTACACTACAGTATTATCTTGTAATTAACATTCTTTCTAGAACAGGAACTTGAAAATTTCCATGCACCTTTATATTTTTTATAAATCTTGGGAGATGTACAGTGGGATCCATGACTATTACCGTGCAAATTGTCCATCACTAGGTTCGTGCACTTTATTTGACCCAATAAGGGCTTAAAGAATTAAAACAAAATCAAAACAAGCTGTTGACACTTCTGCAGCAGCATACACAAAAATCCATCACCTAACAACACATAGAATACACGAGAATAATTAATGAAAATAGTCATGGACAATTTGCACGGTAATACTCATGGATCACACTGTACAACCACTTTGTTTGGTAGATGTATCATTTGGAGAACTACAATCCTCATATAAGGAGTACAACTTTCGGCTCGTGCATGGAACGCATTAAATATTAACTTAGTTTCAAAGTCCCATACAGGGTGCGACAGGAACAATTAGACGATTTAAATTTTACGCCATAACAACATCTTTGCAGGTAGCGTGGAGTAACACACATCCCTATGTAGAGCTGTTTAAAGCCTTTAGTCTTCATGCAGCGGTGATCGGTAGAGCTTCGAGCGCTTGCTGTGGAGACGTTCTTTAGAAACAATGACAGTGCTACTGTAACGGAGCGTGTTTTTCGACGACATTTTCACATCGGAAGAATGGAAAGATTCTGACATGCCAAACACTAATAAACTTTTTCAAAGCAAGCTCTCGATGTTCTTCCGACCAACTTTGGAGGCTCTGAACCGCTCTACTCTGGTATGTGTGTTTCACCATGATACCTACAAAGATGTCTGTATGGTAGCAAATTTAAATTGTCTATTTGTTTCTGCCCACTATAACGTTAATAGTTCTTTGATCAATACATGTTTTATAATAATTATGTCTTAGGAGAATTCATTTTAATACATTAAAAAATTTAAAATCTAGACGCTACTCGCAATTTTATAGTACTTGTGAAATGGATATTCCTTGACATCTTGCTCGATGTATATAATCTCATGGCAAAGGGGCAAACATCCACATTCCTCTTCATTAAATCCAGGGGTTACTTCTGAACTACTCTCTTTTAATGGAACTGGGGAAGAAAAAAAATATCACCACTGCACTACAGGTTTAGTATTTAATAATTCATAGATTCTCTATCATCAAAGTATTCTCACGGTTAAAGTTATTAAAAAACGTACTATAATTGTCCTACTAGAATACAATAAAAGAAAAACCATAAACGCTATGCGGGTAAAAAACTTGAAATTGAAAGAATTAAGCTTCAGAATGTTGTTTTTGTATCATTAACCCTCAAAGTAATAAAACTGTAAAATGCGGCTACCGGTTGTTTGCAACAGTTACAGATTTCTAAGAACCAATCATAGTTTAATATTTACATATGAAATTAAAATATCGTTTAGAGCGTAATTTGGAGCTATAAATTCAATGATATACAAATGGAGGTACGACAGCAGGCAATATACAGGGACGTCGTTAGGGGGGGCGCGGGGGGGGGGGGGGCACTGACCTCCCGAAACGTTCCCGTGGCCCCGGCAAATTTGTTCTACTTTTGCTGAAAATTTTAATTTCATGACAACAGAGTTGGGAGTTGACTGTTGCCGTTGCATGCAAACAATGTTTTGAGCTTGAGTAGATTGAAGAACGACCGCTTGCGCAGCGGTAAACCACTATATGCAAGCTATTACAACTGATCACGAATCAGAGCGCAAAACACGCTAAATAAGTATAATGGTGGCAGGATACCTCCCTCATATCTCCGGGTAAGTAGTATTATTCGCACCAAATATCTATTCTACTATTGAAACAGTCTTAAACACGAAACGTGTTAAAAGTAATTATCTTCACAAACTGTACGATTTCTCGAGTCGCATATTTTTTCTCGATATCGTGAGGACCGATATTGAGAATCCTCCTTAACAAACGATGCCTCCCCGTTTGCTCAGTGAATGCGTTGTTGCCTTGGAATCGAGGGGCCCCGGGTTCGATACATGGGTGTAGGTACACACAGTGCTCCGTATCTTACTTTAAACTGTAGGTCCAGTCCCGATTTGCTTTACTGTGCATAAAGGGGACTTAAAAACACCAACTCAACTCAACTCCTTAACAAACTTTTCGAAGAATCGA
This sequence comes from Lepisma saccharinum, assembly GCF_977018435.1. Classification (NCBI taxonomy): domain Eukaryota; kingdom Metazoa; phylum Arthropoda; class Insecta; order Zygentoma; family Lepismatidae; genus Lepisma; species Lepisma saccharinum. The sequence goes on along the minus strand of NC_139237.1, from coordinate 46,778,131 downwards.
AAATTTAAACAAGAACAAGTAAATACTTTTTTGTAATTTTGAAGTAAATTATTATTATTGTTATTATTTTGAGTATTTTTTGTTCGTATGAATCTGCCTCACACAGTAAGCTTATTTTGTTGAGTCAAGTACAATAACAAGCACTTGCAATATGTCACTGGAAAGACATGTGAGGTTGCACATATATTTAAGCATCTATATATAAATAATAACCCGTGGTTCGACAGCCCTGGAACGCCTTGGTCTATCTCCCGACTGCCAGTCCCTCCCACAATCCTACCCAGAGGTGTGGAGATTTTCAACCAGTAATGGGGTGACGTGGGGTCAGCACGTCGAACCCCCAACCGTTATAGGGTATATCCGTAAAGAATAATTATATTATTGTGGTAAGGAGTCGTTGTCATTTAACAAACTTTATTGATTTATTCCATCAGCATTATTTAAAATGAAGTGCCATACTGAACTTACCAACTTAACAAAGGCACATTGATTGCTAAATGAGACATTTTCCTTGTGTTGCAGACCAGGTTCGGTTTTTGGAGTATTGCATTGTTCGATGAATTTTGAGAATATTGATGTTTTTTCAAAGGGACTGCCCCCGAATAAATATCTGTGGATGTTTTACAGGTTTCATCGTATTTAAGAAGGTAATTTTTCCGGTGCAACTTTCCTCCGTACAACATGTTTTTTTACACTCAAGCTGCAGAGCCGATTCATAGGTGCAGCGACCTTGGCAGAAAGAAACTCTGATTGGCACCATGTTGACAAAAGACTCAAGAAGTCCCGCAACCGACAGAAATCGAAGCGCTCAGATCCTAAGTTGACATACACTTTGGTTAAACACAACGGTAGGAAATGCAGTGATATTATGGGCAGTCCCTTTCTGGGAAGTCAAGGACCTTTTGAAAACACACTTTCCCTTCATCCACACCAGGGGGCCTAAGCCAGGTCAGCACAGTAGTAGGAAAATGCCGGAGCTGACTCACCCGGGCGAACCCCCAAAACGCTGAAATTTTTTCAAACGCGAACAGCCCAAAAGCGAAAAACGCTGAAATTTTTCCAAACGCGAACAGCCCAAAAGCGAAAAACGCTGAAATTTTTCCAAACGCGAACAGCCCAAAAGCAAGAAACGCTGAATTTTTTTCAAACGCGAACAGCCCAAAATAACAACTCATTTTCACGGTTTTTCCAAACCTAACGCAGGTAACTGTCAGCGTTGCCAACTCTGCGTAGCCGTTTACGCTGTATATTTTAAGGTCGTTCACGGTGTATTTTAACCTCACTGCCAGCGTTGCCAACTCTGCGTAGCCGTTTACGCTGTATATTACAAGAGTTCACGGTGTACGATAGCCTCACTGTCAGCGTTGCCAACTCTGCCATAGAAATGTCACCACAATATTTTACGAGTTAAACTAACCTAGTGAGTTGGCAACATGTCGTTTACGCTGTATATTTTCAGGTCGTTCACGGTGTACGTTAACCTCACTGCCAGCGTTGCCAACTCTGCGTAGCCGTTTACGATGTATATTACAAGAGTTCACGGTATACGTTAACCTCACTGTCATCGTTGCCAACTCTGCCATCAACATTTCACCACAATATTTTACGAGTTAAACTAACCTAGTGAGTTGGCAACATTTATTCTATCATGCAGGAACTAACCTAACCTCTCCAAATGGTGAATGGCTTTGATTAGTCATGTCACTTCTGACAGCGTGGCCACCCCATCCTCCCGAACATTTCATGGCGTGCCTTTTGTGATCAATTTTGTGCGCGTGAGCCTCGAAGTCTTTTGTGATCCCGTACATTTCATATTTTTATGGTGACTGTACAACACAAAAGTGAAAATAAAATTTCAATATTGTTTCTAGTGATGATAAGTGGCACTTTTGGCTCTTTAACCGAGAAAAAAAACGCTTTTACTATCTTTTTTGCTTGGTGTTACTGTTGTTTGAGCCGCAAGCTAAATTTAGCTAACAAATCAAAACGAGCGCTCTTCAGGGAAGTAAGTATGCTTTCGAAAACAAAGAAACGCGAGAAACAATACAAATTCCAGCATTTCCTCTACCGATGAGCCTCTTTTCGCCGTTCTGGCGGCTCTGTTCTTGGTTAATTACGCAAGGGAAAAAGGGGCGTTGGCTTCGAAAGAAAATCTTTACCAGTAAAAATATCTGCGAGACCTTTCTCGAAGCAAGAAGAGGAAAAATTAATAAAATAGTCTGAGCAGTGGGAAAGAAAGAAATGAACTATAACATGCCAACCAACTTGTTCGGCTACAACAGGAGGAAACCTGGCGCCACGCTTCCCAAGTACGTCAAGATATCCAGCGAAGAGGTCGTCAAAGCTCGAGACATGCTTGACGATGCCTTGTTTGCTTTCCGAACCGACCTGTTGGCAGCTACACTCGTCAACTTGAACGGTATTGTGAAGCAGTTCGAAGAGAACACTGGCAAGATCTTCTTCATCTTCAACAACAATAGCATCTTCTATAAGCCTCAAACAACCTCCATTGCCATGAGAGCAGGTATCGTGAACGAACTGCACAAACCTGCCCGCAGGAATTATCCTCGACTGCCCGTGGTCACCAAAGGGATAGACGACCTCTGGCAGGCCGACCTCGTGGAGATGAGCACGGGGAATCTCAAGGGGCTTCACAAGATTAACAAGGGGTTCAGATACCTCCTCACCGTGATCGACACTTTCAGCAAGTACGCTTAGGCGATACCCGTTAAAAACAAGACCGGGGTCGAGGTCGGCAAAGCTTTCGCTTCTGTTCTCAAACAGAGATACCCTTGTTTCCTGCAGATCGATCGAGGAAGGGAATTCTACAACTCTGTCTTCGGGAGGATGCTCAAGGAGAACGGTATTCTTCACTATTCAACCTACAGCGAGCTGAAAGCAAGCATCGTGGAGCGATTCAACAGGACCCTCAAGGGGCTCATGTGGAAACGGTTCACCCTCCGCGGGAACTACAAGTGGGTGGATCTGGTGCCGGAACTGGTGGAGGAATACAACAACCGAATTCACAGGACGATCGGGATGAAACCCCTGGAAGTGTCCAAGCGAAACGAAAGGTGCCTGCTCTCCGAAGTGTACTGCAAACGAAACAGTGGCGAAAAAATCAAGAAACCAAAGTATAAAATAGGAGACAAGGTGAGAGTGAGCAAGTTCAAGCGCCCCGGAGTGTTCGACAAAGGTTTCACTCGAAACTGGTCTACAGAAATTTTCACCGTGACCGATGTTCTCCTGCCTTCATCACCTCCCTACATCCCCACCTACAAGCTGAAGAGCACCGCGGACGGTGAGGACATCGAGGGTCAATTCTACGAGCAGGAAATGTCCGCCACTAGGTTCCCGGACGCTTACCTTGTGGAGAAAGTGCTCCGACGCAGCAAGGGCAAACTTTACGTCAAGTGGCTAGGTCTTCCTTCTTCGCAGAATTCTTGGGTTGATACTGTGTCACGTCCTGGGGTGAGACAGAGGCACACAGGTGCGTACCTGTGTGGGGGGGATTGTCGGCCGGTCACTCTACTCTACCTACCTTATCCATATACGGAGTTCACGGGAAGAGTAGGAGACATACCTTTCTCTGATATGCCTACGGACTAGCCTTGCCTACTTTAGTGCATAAAGTATGAAACTAGTGACTTCCTGAGGGGGGAGAAAGTGTAATTGCGAGAGGTATTCCAAAAGAGATGGGAGTGTTTGTGTACGTGTGCGTGAAATACTTACATTAAATAGTATAATCCGATTCGTCTCTTTCTACTGTGGCAAAGCAAGACGTTGGATTTTATAGTCTAATAAGCAACAAAACAAATAAAGACTAAAAATAAGAGGTGATACAAGAATCATGATCTACAAGCGTTTAAGGCTTAGTAATGTTTACAATATGACTACATTGGCCCCTGGGGGTTTTTGGGTTGATTACATTTTAAGACGCTATGCTAACGGACATGAGTCCTTCACATTCTACTGTGTAAACAATGATATAAGGGCAAAATGGCCCTTCTGACATAAGTTCGTTTGATCCAAACATAGCTCTCCTAACAATGAAGGTGTGTCACCATACCAATGAATTTACTTATTATCATCCTAGCTAATTCTGGGTGTGTGTGTTAGTGTAAATGCTGGTGTGTGTATGTACGGTTGTGTATGGGCAGAAAGTGTGCCATACTTGAAATATAGAAGTTAGTTAGTTACCATACTAAATATTAGAGAGTTACAGAAGATTATTCTTACCTTCGTAAGAAGGGTCTGTTACCACCGAAGAATCTCAGCGATTGTCTCTGGTGAGGGTGTCGATGAGGGTAACAGACTGAAGTCAAAAGCTTCGAGCATGACGTTTTAAAGTCAGATTATCAGCAAGTGGGAGGTTCCTTGCTCTGTGCAGTGCTCGCCCACGGGTCTCTAAAAGGAGGGGGGATAGTGGCGGAATGGAGGGCAAAACCACAAAAAGGAAATAAAAGGAAGTTAAGCCATATGTGTAATAAGCCATATGTGTGCTGGTGACGCCATATCCTATGCTTGGGAACAAGGGTCATGTTGTGTCCCATGGGCTTACGCTTGGGATTTATCACTTTAGCGGAGCCGGATGGGTATTTGTATATGTCTGGGACGGTTAGACATCAACTAACCTTCAACTTTCCCAGTATGTTGTTGGCAAAGAATGCCCTTATTCAAAGTTCTTAGTACCACATGTGCACAGCCAGGGATCTAACAGGGGTCCCATTATGATCACTATTCAGTTGCAAAGTTCTTAGGAATTACATATGGCATGCTCTGATATAAGTTGTACTTAGGCCCTGAAATAAAATCTACCTAGGGAGAGTACAGGGTGATCACTGCCAGAGAGGACTCCATTTGCAATTTAGAATAATAATAAAAAAGAATTGTCCAAATTTCTGGAGGTGACAATCTCCTCCTCCTTAAAATTTACTTATTTTCCCAAATAAGTGTTTGTAGTCGGGGTAACAGCCCTAGAGGGTAAGAAGGGTCAAGGGTCTGCCTTATATGTTGTACCTTTAGTGTTAAGTACCATTAGTAACTTGCTTTTTTCCAAACTAAATACTTCTACCATGGTGATATCAAATTTTCACAAGATATGTTCCGGGGTAAGGAATGCCTATTGAATAATTGTTTAACATATCTACTTTGAAATTCATCTAAACATGTTTTTTCAACATGTGGCAGTATACAAGGGAAAGTGGGTTGCAGACGATGACTATCATTCAATTGCAATTCACATTGACATCCCACATTAATAAGCAAAACTCCATCATTATAAGATGGGTGAAATCTCACAACAATATCTTTACATTTTATTGAAATGGCTTCATACTTGGAATCCAATCCGATAAAGGCATACGTCGAAACATTATAAGCATATATGGGTGTTGTAGGAGTATATAAAGAGCATTCTATCAAACAATGTTGGCGAATTTCCATAACATGATTTGTTATATGTGCTAAGAAACATCGGTCAATGTCAGAGAGACTGACCTTTCTTGGTGTTACAAAGCAGAGATTATCTTTACTCAAGTCACAATGTGGGCCATACAACAGTTTCAATGATACGTCCAGGGTAACCTGGTAGAGGGGTTCTTGGATAGACTTTACATTACAGATTTGATTTTTCCTACGAAAGTAAACAGGAGAAACGTTCCAACTCTTCAATTGAACATTGTCTCTCATTAAAGGTACTTTAAGTGCGATTAAGGCCTTATCTTTGGAAATCACACATTCCAAAATAGGTAAATTATAATATTGACCCAAATTTTCTAATTTAACCACAAGAGAATAACTGAAGTTACTTATTCTATGTTGAAGAATAGTTAGGTCATTCCGCATTGGGCTGAAGTGTATTACAGATGGGTGTGCAAGTTTCGTCTGACAGGAATGTAGTAACAAGTTGAAGGAATACATATCATTGAGATTGGAGCTAGTTAAAGAAATCCAATCCTTAGCAGGGGATTCATAAATACGTTCTTTGATATTGTCATAACTATGTTTCTCTACAAACAGAGTTTTAACGTGTACTTTTTCTGCTCTGAAATATTGCCATCCCAACAATATAGAATCTGTTGAGAATGTATCATTGTGTATAAGAGAAGTTAGGGATTGCCACTGATAAGTGTCTTCTAATTTAAACACCTCGTAAGTGAACTCATATAATAAAGGTAAAGAAGTCTCATAGTAGATTGGCAAATCAGTTTGTTCCGTGTGTAAGACTGATATGACATATGATGGTATGTCCAAAGAATTTGCATTGGTACTGAGGAGAAGAAACACAAAATATGCTAGTCATGCCAGTAAAGTATCCTGGGCTCTTCGTGAGATGACGGTTTCACCGTTACTCTTTTTCATATGTCTCATGCTGGGAGATGGTCGGCTGGAGTTGGTGGTAAATGATTCGGCTTCTGCTAGGTTAATAAGTCTTAGACTTGGGGCTGATGGAATCGAAGGTGGTGACGGGGTTTCGGTAGGCTGTCTACATTTCCAGCATAGTTTTCTGATAAATACTATCCAACTTAAATAAAGCGCGAAAATGGCTACGACTATAATGACGATAGCTCCAGAGTAAACGGCTACCGTTTCAATTAAGGTTGGTTCACACGCATGTGCGTCTACTTTGCCTACAGCCATTGTGCCAAAAGGGATTCCAATGTTTTGGATAGTGCGTGAGGTGTGTTGCATTTTGTAGAGTAACCATAAGGTGGTTATGGTTAAAGCGATATTCCAAAAATACAATGTGGTGGGGGTAGAAGCGGAGGGTACTAACGAATCACCTACATCTGATAGAACTTCATTTATCTCTTCCATTCGCATGACTCTTTCTTCTTCTATTTTAGTCTCTTTTACTGGAGATATTTTTATATATGGTATTTTCCTAGTCCAATTTTTATCTAAGCAATCATCGTATGATTTAAAAACTAATCTCTCTTGTTTTCTTTGCATATCTGTAATTTTCAAGGTAGGAATGTGAGACCAACTTGCAGGTAATATGGTAGAAATTTGGAAGTTGTCTTTAGCATTGGTTGAACAAGGAAAAGTGGTTGGAATTGAAATTTCATTGTTCACTTCTACAGAGCATTGACAGGGTAGGTCAATTTCTGCAGCTCCTGGCTGTTTACCATGAGTTTGCATACGTTGCATTTGTCCGTTGCAAGTAACATTTATTGAATCAGGTGGGTTTGTAATGACATACCTATCAGGATTTATTTCGATAATGATTATTGGATTACCAGAGATGAATGAGAAAGTACAAAATTTTGCTAATTCTTCAATCGTTGCTCCTTGTCTTATTTTAAGTGGGCATCCTGTGCCTACTACAGCATCATGTCCGTAGCGGGGAAGGTAACACAGCTTGTCAATATGGGGGTCACAAGTGGATAAGAAACTTCCTGATAATATTCTAACTGAAGTTTGAGTTATGGCTGCATAACTGGTGGAGTGAACCAAAGTACAGGTGGAGTCATTCCATCGAAAGGGGACCGTCTGAAATTCTTCTAGGATAATAGGGTCTCCTCGTTTAACGATGGGAACCTTGATATTGATGGCTACTTGTGTATCCGAAAACATGCAGTGTGAAATGGGAAGAGAGTAATACTTGGTTAATTGATTAATGGGTAAGGCCAACTTAAAATTTTCTCCTGCTTCTTTGGATGCAATGGTTAATAAATCTTGTCTTAAAATGGTGGGTTTGATTAAGACCATAGGTATTTTATTTTGAAAACAGGCGGTTTGTAAATCTCTATATTCTTGTTCTACCATTATATTCAAGAATAGTTTGTAAAGAATAAGAGATCTTAGTTGTTCTGTAAGAGTTTGATATTCCAAAACTTCTGATTTGTTTAATAAGGAATCAAATTGGCGTTTCTCAAATAACGCTAGTCTATCAATTTTGTCTTCTACATAAGCTAACGACTCATTAACTTGTGACGCCACACTGGCAATATTGGACTGTAACACGTGGATGTCAGCGTTGTGGTGCTTTAGTGACTGAGTTATCCGCAAAACTGCTTCCTTTAATTTACGCGTTGTTGTAACACTATTGTCAAGATCAGAAGTGACAGCTATTCCACAACACCATTTAAAAAATGTCCCTACAAAAGGTAGGGGGCTTCTTTTGTTACGTGTCACTTGATCAGAAAAATATTCACTGGTTTGAAAATCACACAGAGATTGTTGATAAAGTACATTTTGCATCTTATCATTTAGCTCATCAATATAACAGAAAAGAGAATCGTGCTCCTTACACATATTGTTATTTTCGGCTGTGACCATATCCATCAGAAGTGGATCCACCAAGGGTGGCTTGGTTAACATTTCCTCGTAGACCAATGGCACGGAGGCCTCATATACCACTACATTACCTAAAGGTTTCCAGTATCCACCACTAATCAACTTGATGGCAGGTTTTTCTGGATCTTCCAACGCCGTTGCCTGGGTTGCAATGATTACAATCAGCAACAAGAACATGGAAGGAGTCATCATTAAGGCTCAATCTGTAACTTAAAGAAATATTAGAATCGTTCTTCCTTATATATGCTATACAAAAACCAAAATGCGATTTTGAAGATTATTTACTTGTGTCTTCTGACTGTTATCATCATGACTGTCTACTGTTATATCAGTGTAACAATTTACTGATAAAATCACCTATCGACGATTAATATGAAACAGGGATGTACCCATAAAAATGCAAAAGTTAGGGGAATTATAACAACAATAATTATCGTGACTTTAAATGTCAGGCAGTAGGGATAGTATCATTTCTGTTAGAGAAATGACTATCATCACTCTACCTTACCAAGTGCAAAAGCCAAGAATTTATATAAAAAAAACGTCGTTGTTTAAGGACAGGAACGAGGAAAACATTACAACTCGTTCTTTCCTGTTATTTGCCTAGAGGGTCGACCGAAATAGTAAATTTGACCATCTTGGCTATTCCAAAGACAATAGAAAGTCCAACGGTCGCCGAAATTTAAAACATTGCCCTGGACAAATGTTTGTAGCTGCGTGGCGCACTGATATAGCCAGGCGTGCCGTTCTTCAAGGTTAGGTCTTAGCCTTAATCCTTCTCGTATATAAAAGGGGACGGTGGTTAACACATAGTTTGGGTCATGTCTATGCCCTGGGGCTACTCTATCGAAAATATTTATACCTGAAAGTATATGAGGGTTCTCTGGAGTAATAAAAGCATCTAAGAAATCATGTGTCATGAAGTGAAGAGTTAGTTCGTTAATGGCTGGATCACATATTGGATCTTCACGATAATGCACAGGCGCTTCATCCGCAGATGAACAATCTAATCCTTCGGTACTTCTAGTACGGGTAGATAGAGAAGTAAACCCTGTTCTAAAACTTTGGGAAGTGTCACTCTCCACTGTAGAGGGTCGTATAAGGGTCGATGCTGATCCTACACTCCTTGAGGCAGGACTAGATTGAGGTACTGTGAGGAATGCTGCCTCATCCTCTGAGCTTACTCTGCTTGTTGGAGAGTATGAAAGTGAGAAACTCTCTACAGAACGTGGTTGAAGAAAACGAATTTCCGATATTATAGACTGGCTAGGTCCAGACACGGGTGTAGAAAGTTGTGCCGGATCCTCTACACTTAGATGATCATGATCTGAAGGCAAGGTATCATGTAATGCGACTAATTCATTAATAACATCTTCTTCAACAGACGTAAGTGGACAAGAAGTAGTTTGTGGCAAGAAAGGTAAGGTCTTTGAAGATGGGGAAGAAGGCTCACCTTCAGTTGAAGTTTCATTTAGTTGTTCAGCAGCAAATTGTTTAACAATTTCATTAGGGGTTAAACTGCTTACTTCAGAGGGTTCCATTTTTCTAATATGCAAATAATCCTAAACTGTTGTCAGAGGGGTGATATACACACTCAAAGGTCCACTCTAGGCCATAGTTGGCCATGCAGGTGTAGATAAAACGTCGGAGTGTGGTAGCCACTCGTTTAAGAAATAATTCCTTACAAGCAGGAGTTCGTACTGGTTGGGCTAAATTAGCCTCCAAAAACTGTTGTAATCTAGTATAGGAGTCCACCTGGACAATTTGTTCTTGTATACTTTTATTAAGAGGGGGTATGGTAAAAAGTGTGTCAAAGTGGGTTTTGATCCAATCATTAATTATTACCATAATAAAACAAAGTTAGAAGGGAGTAGTGTCTGAGTTACTAACTCGTCATGACTTAAGCTCAGGGTCGTATAAAGTTATAACAGTATCTTGTGGTAACAATAAAATGTGAGTTTTATATATGTCCAAGCACCAGGGACAACAGGTGTCAAAGTGGTAACAAGAGGACATTTTATTTGGTCAACACAGTAGTCTTAGTTTCACAACAAAGAGGTGCCATATAAGATAATACACCATTTAATGTTGGTCACTAAAGTGGTAACAAGGTGGTAACACTATTCAATGGTCGTGGGATTCGATGCGTGCCATGATGCTTCCAAGTGCGAGGAAGGTAGTGGTAACAATTTAATTAAGGGAGAAGCAATATTACTTCTGACACAATTTGTACAACAACGTGCTGTATGATAATCTAGGACTAAGTCCTGACAAAATACAGCGGTTGACATATAAAATGATTCACCTGGACTTTAATTGGGCAGGTACTGTTATGGATTATCTTAATGTTCGGAGTGAAAAGGACAGGGAGTTTCGTAGAGTATACAGATTTCATAAAATTCAGTGACTCTCATGTGTTCATCGAAAGTTCTGCCAAAGGCTAAACGAGAATGAGCTCCACAGAGCCATCGGCTTTGAAAGATTACTAACTTAGTAAACAAGGTATGGAGGTGATTAAGATGGATGTCCCTAAGAATATAGATATGAAGTGTATGTGGGCCAGCCTTTAAATGTCTAACCTCGCATTGAGGGATTTGGGGGTCATTGGAATGTCCACACAATCCTAACAAATACGCCTTCTCACACAAAATCAACCTATTGAAAAAAAATACTTCGTCAAAGAAACTGATTGTGCAATGGGGAGGTAAATATGAAGATGAAAAGAGTTTATATCTCTATTAGGGGCCTCGTTTATAATTAGGGTCCATAAGTCCATAGAGTTAACATAAAACAAAATGAGACGAGAGAGAAAAAAAAATATATGTATATATACCAAAATTGAATGTCTTTGAAGCACAAGTGATAATTAAAAAAAACTTATTCGTGGATGCTTACCTGTTTCTTCAGGATGAACGAAGAATTATATGGGGAATCCTAAAACAAAAGAACATGACGTTAAGGCATAGTCGCCTTCGTTATGAGGAGCAATGTGTGGGATCAGTGACTCTTCGAAAGGGCCTGAAGAGTAACGGATCTCACGCCTCCAACCCTATCCCTCTTTGTACTTACGCTGCCCAACCCCGGGGATCTGTGCAATAAAGGTTAAAAAAAATATATCCCATGAAAAAAAGTCTAAGTAAGACCTATGTTGGTTATGCGTTTCTCACGCAAAAAGGCAACAGATCCTTCAAACCAAATACAACATATTATTCATAATATCATAATAGAAATATGTAGATATATATATATATATATATATATATATATATATATATATATCCACATATGTATTCGACGATGGAAGTAGAGGTGCGCTACGCACAATTCTTCCTTGTAACTCCTGGCTGCCTTAACCTCTTCTTCACCAAAAAAAATAATTATTATTCTAGTTACCCAAAGGAGCCAATTATTCTCGAAAGGGTGGAAAATATAAAAATTTGGTATAATGTCCCATCCGGGTTTCATAATTTTTTTTGTACGGTTACTATGTAAAGTATATATATTTACCCTGAGTGGGGATTAAAACCGATCCCCGCTCATATTACATGCATGACTGCAACATTATTGTGGTATTAATTATGATGGTATACTTACCAAGGGAAAGTAACAAAGGAGTAAGCAGGTAAAACCTCTCAGGGGTTGTGACCATTTATATTCAATGATGAAACAAAAATTGGTATTTAAGTGCAGTTATATGTATTCGTAGTGATCAAGATTTCGCAAAACATCGAATGAAAAGGAAAGAAAAATAACGGTCTTGAAGAATGAATGAAAGAAAGGAAAAGTACAACTATGTGTACTATCCTTATTGTTGCCACCCTATAAGCCATGTTGTTAAGAAGGCTCCTCAACCAACCACCCATAGAGCATCGTTACATCTGAATTTTGAAAGTAATATTTTTGATTATTTTCAACTTTGGCGCAAACGGTGTAATCGCTTGTTGATTTCTAACAATAAGAATTTTGGCAAAGCAAAAGAAAATAATAATTTAAACAATATTGTCTAGGTAGCATGGGAAATTTTTACAGGGCTGAAAAGCAAGTTCTTTTCACGCCTCAAAACATAGGTTTTAAATTTTTCACCTTTCTGATTAATGCAATATAACCGTGTGGTTTACGTTGCGGATAGCAAATGTGGCCTTGTTTATAGGCTCTCTGCATATTGGTCATTCCACGAGAGTTCTAAGTACTATCTCCAAGGCTCTAAAATCTAATCTTCCGTTTCTCACATAGAGAGGTACATACTCATACTGTCCTTGGAGACGCAACTCCATATTAGCAGGTAGAAAGAGAAGCAACTACAAGTTGAATTGGCCTGCTGGCTATATTAATACTGCAAAGAAACAAAACAAAAACTAGTGCACGTACGACACTTATACTAGGGTTCTGCGTTAGTTAGTGAGCTTATAAGTAACCATGCGTTTTAGTTGGTTTCCCTTTTTTTTCTATTGGGGGGTCATTGGTGCGATATGAATGCAACCCTCGCTGTCTGCCATGACTCTTAGCTTCCAATTAAGATTATATTCTTGTCTCCAAATCTTTAAGTGATGAACAAATCTTCCCTTTACTTCCTGACGAACCCATTCAAACCATTTTTGGGGGGTCACTTTAGGCGGAAAAAGAGTGCTAACCAGGTAATGATTTCCTAAAACTTGTATTAGAAAGGGAATTGACTTTTCACCTAATATTCCCGCTATTTGTGGTATGGTTAGGTCGGAAAAAGCTTCTGACATCATTTCGTTTACTAGTAAATAAATCCATTCGATTACTACTTGAGGTACTTCAATTCTCTGCAAAGGGGTCAAATGTATTTGCGCGTTCTCGCGGGCTGCCATGGGCAATTGGGGAAGGACACACTTGACGATAAAGAATTCAAATCCTCTTAACTTGGGGAACAAGATATTTGCCTTCTGGTTTGTGTTTATTAAAACAACTTACCACGATATGGGTCAAAAAGTGTCTCTGCTTAATAGCGGAACGTCCGTTTCCTGGTCTACTAAAGGGTAATAGGCATCGTTGTCAAACGTCTAAAAGAAAGAAATATGATAATGATGGATGAATAGTAATGAGGTGATCAGTCCTCGCTACTCACACACACACAAACGTGATTTCATGAAATAGGGGGAAATGAGGTAGTGTGTAATTGTATACCCGTAAACAGGATTCCTGAGTATTCTCCTTTTATTTAAAAGGAATAAGAGGGTGATGAATAAGAGAGTTATGATAAAGTCGTATGTCGAGAGGAGAGAAAAAAAAGGAAACGTAGCAGCTTTAACCTGACAAGATTCAAACCTTCTTTGCCGGGTTTCTTGAGACTACTTAGAGTTCATTAATCTAAGTTCAATGGCAAGGAAACTTTAGCAGGTAATACCTGGAAGTCTTTTCTTTTATTCAACTCTAGATATAAAATACCAAAAGGAACTTAGGAGACCTTCTGACTCATGCAATTTTACCTTTGTATTGTTCCTGTCACTTGTTGGGATGCAGGCCTCTTTAAAGAGATTCTACTTCCGTTCCTTAAAAGCAAAATAAGGATTGGTTCTTTTACGTTCTTGGCGGGAAAGCGAATGTAATTGATATATTTACGTACTTCCAAAACAAAATATTCCCTTTTGTTTTTCTTACTGTGTAACTTCCTATCTTTTACCACTGGTTACGAGGATAATAGCGTTTCAAACGGTTAACGTTTACTCTTTGCTCTTTTTGTCCTTTTTCTTTCTTAATTTGAAACACGTTGTTTCCCAAATATTTTATAATTCTCCATGGACCATTCCATTTTCTTCTCAGTTTTTCAATTAACCCTAATTTGTGAGCAGGTTGATATAACATCACTAAATCATTTTCTTTAAACTTTACCTCCGTTCGTTTTGCATCATATCGTTTCTTGTCATATGCTTGTCTTTTACTATGTTGCCTTCTTGCAATATCCCTAATATCTTCTAATTGTTCTCTGAATTGAATGGTGTGAGGATTTGGAGTGTTGGAGCGCAGGGGTTCTATCCCTAACGTTTCAAGAGGGAACACTGGTAACCGGCCGTACACTAACTCAAATGGCGAATGACCGATGTGATCAACCCTCGAACAATTGTACGCGCATACTCCAAGTTTCACGTAATCACTCCAGTCTTTCTGATGTTTGTCAACATATTTACTTAACAGAGTAGCAAGGGATTGGTTAAATCGTTCGGTTTTGCCATTAGTTTGAGGGTGATACGCAGTAGTATTTATCTGCCTTATTTTCATAAGTTCAAGCAATTCCTTAGTAATTGATGCCATATATACTGATCCTCGATCCGAAAGTAATTCACGGGGACATCCCTGTCTGCAAATAACTTCTTCTAGCAAAAACTTCGCTACAGTCCTAGCTGTGGGGTTCCTTAAACATCTGGCTTCTACCCAATTTGTTAAATAACATGTGGCAGTAATAATGTACCTATATCCTTTGGATAACGGAAGAGGGCCCATTATATCTGTCCCTACTCTAGCAAAAGGCTCACCTACGGGTATGGGCTTCAAAAATCCTTGTGGTTTACCTGTATTCCTATTTCTTTCTTGGCAAAGTGGACATCCCTTTACATATGCCTCTATTTCCTTTTTCATGTTAGTCCAATAAAATCTTTCACATACTTTTCCATGAGTTTTGGTGATCCCAAGATGTCCTCCTGAAAGTGGATTATCATGCATTTCTTTAAGTACAGTAAGCTTTAACTCTTCTGGGATTACTAACATGCTTCTGTTGCCGAAACGTCGGTATAAAATGCCATTTTCTACCTCATAATGCCTAACACTTAATTCATCGGGATCTTTCCCTTTTAATTCAATAATGCTTCTTAAAAGTGGATCTCTTTCTTGCTTTTCTTGAATGTCATACCCCTTTGCGGCCGTAGGTGGTGGGGAAGGAGAGGGAGTTACCTGAGTGAAGGCAACTATAGCTCCTTCTTCGATGTCTTCTCTTTCTTTCTCAGACAATGCTTTACTGGGTATCCGGCTAAGGCAGTTTAGGGCGAAATGAAGTTTTCCTGACTTATGGACTACAGTGTACAAATAAGTTTGCAATCTCAGACTCCATCTTGCCAAACGCCCTACGAGAGACTTGCATTTCTTTAGCCAACAAAGGGCATGCGAGTCAGTCACTACAGTGAAAGGAAAATCCGCTAAATAGGAATGGAAATGTGTAACACCAAATACTACTGCAAGAGCTTCCTTTTCGGCAATTGAATAATTCTGCTCAGGTCCTGTTAGGGTCCTACTTGCATATGCTATATGATTCACTAATTTATTTTTCTCGGAGGGGTCATCGGGGTCGTTTCGAACTTGGCAAAGTACAATTCCTAATCCCGTATTAGAAGCATCAGTGTGGAGTTCTGTAGGCAAGGAAGGGTCAAAGTGCCTCAGTACTGGAGCTGTCATTAAACACTCTTTCAGTGTATCAAAGGCTTGTCTCTGTTCTGGACCAAAATGAAAAGTTACATTCTTTCTTGTTAATTGACTAAGAGGTCGTGCTATGTGGCTAAAAATTTTAACAAAGCGGCGGTAGTAACCGCACATTCCCAAAAATCGCCGTACTTCTTTGAAGGTCCGTGGTTCTGGAATTTCCCTTATGGCTTCCACTTTCTTTGGGTCGGTTTTGACACCATCTCTTCCGACGATAAATCCCAAGACTTCGGCCTCGTGGTACCCAAAATGACATTTCGTCGGGAGAGAGAAAGATTATTCTTCCTAAGTCTTTTCATTACTTCTGTTAATCTACTCATCATGTCATCCCAAGTGTTTGCGAAAATTATTAGATCGTCAAGGTATACTGCTAAGCTATTCCATTTCATAGAAGCAAATATTTGATCCATGCAGCGCTGATAGGCTGCTGGGGCTCTACTTAAACCCATTGGCATGCGTTTCCACTGGTACAGACCTTCGCTTGTGACAAAGGCTGTTTTATGCTTGTCTTTTTCTGCGATTGGAATGGACCAATATCCACTTCGAGCATCCAAGGAGGTAATATACTGGGCACCTCCCAGATATTGGATAATGTCGTCTATCCTGGGTAAAGCAGAAGAATAGGCATCCTGATGACTTAGCTTATTTATAGATCTGAAATCAATAGTTACTCTGAGTTCTCCATTTTTCTTTGGTACTAGTACTACAGGGGATGCATACGCGGATTCGCTTTTCTCAATCACATCGATATCCAGCAAGTTTTGCACTTCTTGCCTAATAACTTCTCGTTGTTTTGGGCTCACCCTGTATGGAGGATGGCAAACGGGGTCATCTGATTTCAGAGGTAAGGTAAATTCGTATGCATTTGTCTTACCTAACTGATCTACTGTCCATGCAAGACAATCCTCATATTCAGTCATTAAACTAATAACTGCTTGTCGCTGCTCCTCGGTTAGTTCCGGATTAATATCTAATTCCGTACTTAAGTCGTGATATTCCCCTTTACCTAACGTAGTACAACTACGAAGGTTATCAAGATCAATGGCGTTACATGGAACAATATGTGCAAATGCATCATCATCATTCATCCCATTATCCAAGTCAATTACCTCTGTAGTATTACATGATTCCGTAAGAATTGGTTCGAGTTTCCCTATTACTGTTCAGGCTGGAATAGTAAGTTGACTATACCCCATATTAACTATTGGAACTGAGTATACTTGGTTTGGTATTAAAAGTAGGCGAGGAACTAAACACCTATATTTGGAGTAAACTCCATCACTAATTTCGAGGATATTTTCTGAGTTCATGGCAATATCGGTGGAAGGGTTTTGACATCTTATAGCAATGAATGTGTGTTGCCGTGAGGGCAAAAGAGTGTCTGTTGCTACGATAGCACAGAATTTTAACTCTTTCTTCTTCTTTACTGAAGGCTCTGAAACACAACAAGACGTAGAAGGGAAAGCCTTTTCAAGGCCTGAATTCATAAACTCAAGTGAAGCTTTGTCTGTATTCTCGGGTAATGTTGATGCAACAGGCTGTTTATAAAACGTTGTAAAAGAAGCATACTTTCCATCTGGCGTTAAAGTTCCTGTTGAGTCGTGAGTTATGGTCTTCGTCTGACTTTGTTGACATAAAGTGGATGCCCTTGAGGTTGACTGCAAGGCACTATTAGTAACAGCTGCGGTTTGCGGCGTGGTGGGGGGAGGGGATATCCGGCGATTCAAGAAGGAGGAGGGGGAAGGCTCTGTCTCTTGCGGTTTCCCAGTATCCTGCCTTATCAAATCTTCGTCAGACTTCCTGATCGGCGTTCTATCAATCGCCCTTTTATTCCGATTTTGCAGGGCACTTGACTTTACATATTTTGCCTTCCTACTCTCTCTACAAATCTTTTCCAAGCCCTCGCGTCCCACTGACTGTAATAAAACTTCATACATATATTCGCCTAACCCCAGATATGGGTCTTCAAGCTAGATTAAAGGTCCATAGGATGAAAGGAAAGTGGTATCACCCTGATCTGGTGTCGAACTCGGCACTGGTTGATTTCTCAAATTTCTACGTTTAGTCTTTTTGAAAGAGTCAATAAGATACGGGAATCCTAGCGATTCACCATGTACAGTGGCGTGCATGACTGCGCGTGGGTCACCGCTAGCTGCTGGTGACGTCAATTTTACGATGCATTCAGAAAAAAAGGAATTAGGTGCCTTGAGGCAAATTTCAAAGGGATTTACCCATTTAACATGCTTTGTCCAAAAATTGGCTCCTAGCAAGACCATGATGAGTTTATCCCGATTCCTCTGGTTACGGCGCATAATTACAAAATTTACCCATAATTTTACCTTATTCACTATAATAAATAACCGGCATACAGGCAAGTTCTGTGATTCCAAACCCAGTATGGTACTGATAGTAACATATCCAATGGCATTACGGTTCACATTATAACGTGGAAGTAATAAAAAGGCGTCCAATATGCTTACCTGAGATCCTGTATCTAAGAGACCAAGAAACTGTCGTCTAAACAAATTGACAGGAAGATGGGGACGTATATAGTCCGTTTCAACATGGGGACCCAGTGGCGGATCTGACCTAAAATGTTGCAGGGGATTAACATGCGTTGTTTTAGGTGCGAGACGACCCCTAGGCGTGTTGCGCCTCGCCTTAAGCGTTTGGGTTAGGAGAAGGGGTAGTACGTTCAATACTTTGCCGTCTAGCTGGAAATTCCCTAGCTGGACTTCTATCAAGACGTGCAGGAGATTGACGTCTATTGCCATATGTTTGGTTATTTCTATCAGTATTATCAAATGCAACCCTACGATTTCTTTGCTGTTCCTCATTTTGGTAGGGAGGGCGGCCACGAGAAATACCTGGATTTCTCTGCCTTTGTCGGCATTCTCGGGCCCAATGCCCAGATTTGCCACACGAAAAACAGTTAGTATTGGCTATATTTGGAGGATTGCGATGTTGAGAATTACGGGAAGAAAAGTGAGAGGACTGCCCTCTCGCAGAGTGCATATTTCGTCGGGAATCATTTGGATTATACTGTCCAGGGAATTGATTCTGTGCTTGAGTCACGTAAGAACGTGCCGTCTCGTTGGTTCTGTTCCCACTGAACCTTGGTTTCGAGTCCCTTCTGGGTTCACCATAATCTCGGGACCTATTTACTCTATAATATTGTGCATTTTGAGTGGATCTAGTAGCGTAGTACCTATTACCTGCACTTTGAGGTGCTCGCGTTGGTGGGGTATCGAACTTAGGTGCTTGTACCTTTGTTTCTTGTTTCTGTTTGGCTAACGCCCTATTTGTAAGAGAAGCCTGCTTCTTGGCTCTCTCTAATATTCTCATATTGGCTAAAAGTTCTTCAAGGTCCTTAGGCTGCATGGGAACTAAACGTTCCACCTGTTCTTCGCGTAACCCACGATAAATATAGTTCATCTTGGATTCATCATTCATGTGTGGGTCAGCTCTATTACAAAGCTTTAAAACACTATAGAAATATTGCTCTGTTGTCTCTACGTCATCTTTCTTTCTAGCGTTTAATTCTAACAGGGCGTCACCTTCAGGGTAAATGGAGGAGAAGGCTTTCTCCAATTCTGTCTTTAAAGCTGAAAAAGAATTAAAAGCTTCCAACCGGTCGCAATGCAATTCCCAATAATCCGACGAAGCGTTCTTCAAATAGGCCGGGAGATACTTAATCTTATCCTGTTCTGACCAACCTAATATAGACGCTACGCGTTCGTAAGTCTGGAAGAATTGTTTGATGTTTTCGCCTCGTCCTCCACAAAAGGTATCTGGATGTACTGAGGGAACTCTGCTGTTCCTACACCCTGCGGAAGGGTTAGAATCCTCTGTATCATTAGGCATGTTAGTTTCTGGGCGTGCAACTTCTTCCGAACTATAGAAAACTGTAGGATCTTCTTCCTTGATAGGTTCTAAATGTAAATGGTCACCAAATTGGTCGTCAAGGGGGTCTCTACATTCGGGTCTAAGGCAGGGTATTCGCGCTTGCCGTCTAGCTTGTAACCTTAAATTTTTACTCCTACGCAAATCTTCCATTTACTGACACACATAGTAACATGCATTGCATACACAACTACAGGTTAGGATATTAAAAGAAATACATAGTAATAAAAATATATCATGTAATTAGTAACGTGGAACTTATAGGTGTAAGGGTACAAGGTAACACAATCAGTGTATATGTTATGGTTCTATCTAGGGTGTTGCCTATTAAACAGGTGACTGATGTATATATATATCAGCTTCTAAACACAAATTTAAAGAGATGCCCGCAGAATGTCAATAGCAGTTTGAAGAGGTGCCCCGCACCTCCACCATTAAATCTGTCACGTCCTGGGGTGAGACAGAGGCAGACAGGGGCGTACCTGTGTGGGGGGGGATCGTCGGCCGGTCACTCTACTCTACCTAGCTTATCCATATACGGAGTTCACGGGAAGAGTAGGAGACATACCTTTCTCTGATATGTCTACGGACTAGCCTTGCCTACTTTAGTGCATAAAGTATAAAACTAGTGACTTCCTGAGGGGGGAGAAAGTGTAATTGCGAGAGGTATTCCAAAAGAGATGGGAGTGTTTGTGTACGTGTGCGTGATATACTTACATTAAATAGTATAATCCTATTCGTCTCTTTCTACTGTGGCGGCAGGAGTGCGTTCATACGCACGACTGCTCCAGGTCTTCTTAAGTCTTCGTCTTAAAGTAAACCTCTAGGCTAACAGCAGTCACTGTGGACTCATATGATATTGGAAATCATGGGGGATAACAGATAAAGCAAGACGTTGGATTTTATAGTTTAATAAGCAACAAAACAAATAAAGACTAAAAATAAGAGGTGATACAAGAATCATGATCTACAAGCGTTTAAGGCTTAGTAATGTTTACAATATGACTACATTGACCCCTGGGGGTTTTTGGGTTGATTACATTTTAAGACGCTATACTAACGGACATGAATCCTTCACATTCTACTGTGTAAACAATGATATAAGGGCAAAATGGCCCTTCTGACATAAGTTCGTTTGATCCAAACATAGCTCTCCTAACAATGAAGGTGTGTCACCATACCAATGAATTTACTTATTATCATCCTAGCTAATTCTGGGTGTGTGTGTGTTAGTGTAAATGCTGGTGTGTGTATGTACGGTAGTGTATGGGCAGAAAGTGTGCCATACTTGAAATATAGAAGTTAGTTAGTTACCATACTAAATATTAGAGAGTTACAGAAGATTATTCTTACCTTCGTAAGAAGGGTCTGTTACCACCGAAGAATCTCAGCGATCGTCTCTGGTGAGGGTGTCGATGAGGGTAACAGACTGAAGTCAAAAGCTTCGAGCATGACGTTTTAAAGTCAGATTATCAGCAAGTGGGAGGTTCCTTGCTCTGTGCAGTGCTCGCCCACGGGTCTCAAAAAGGAGGGGGGATAGTGGCGGAATGGAGGGCAAAACCACAAAAAGGAAATAAAAGGAAGTTAAGCCATATGTGTAATAAGCCATATGTGTGCTGGTGACGCCATATCCTATGCTTGGGAACAAGGGTCATGTTGTGTCCCATGGGCATACGCCTGGGATTTATCACTTTAGCGGAGCCGGATGGGTATTTGTATATGTCTGGGACGGTTAGACATCAACTAACCTTCAACTTTCCCAGTATGTTGTTGGCAAAGAATGCCCTTATGCAAAGTTCTTAGTACCACATGTGCACAGCCAGAGATCTAACAGGGGTCCCATTATGATCACTATTCAGTTGCAAAGTTCTTAGGAATTAAATATGGCATGCTCTGATATAAGTTGTACTTAGGCCCTGAAATAAAATCTACCTAGGGAGAGTACAGGGTGATCACTGCCAGAGAGGACTCCATTTGCAATTTAGAATAATAATAAAAAAGAATTGTCCAAATTTCTGGAGGTGACAACTGTCGATATCGTATTAGCTGGGAGGTGACCAAGAGGCTCCCGGACGTTGGCGAAGGTAAAGGAAGAAAGCAAAATGGCGAATTGCTTCCCGAAAGTATCAGATGCCTCATCGTGGGGCCCTCGGGTTGTGGCAAAACCACATTGATGGTAGACAATTTCATCCTGGCTCCCCACTGGCTCGATTGGGAGAGCAGACACCTGTACGTCTTTTCCAAGAGCCTAGAGCAATCGAAATACCGGCAGCTGATTGCAATCTACGACGATCTGGAAATAGCCACCTTTGCCTCGCAGATGGTACCTTTGGACGAGAGTCGTGAGAATTCGGTGGTTGTCTTCGACGACGTCATCCTCGAGAATCAGGAAGAGGTTCGCAACTACTTCACTCGAGGTCGCCACAAGGGCATGGACTGCTTTTACTTGGCTCAGACCTTCTCGAAGATCCCCAAGCAGCTGATCAGGGACAACGCCAACTTCATTTGCTTGTTTCGGCAGGATGCCACCAACCTCAAGCAAGTGTACGACGAGTTCGTCGGAGGGGATATGACGTACGAGTCGTTTCGCAACCTCTGCGCGCATTGTTGGAATGCTGAAGACTACGGCTTCGCCACGATAGACATGACTCGCAAACCGAACCAGGGGAAGTATCGTAACAAGATCAACGAGTTTATCGTGGCAGAAAATGTAATATAATAGTACGAGGCGAACAAAAAGAAAAAATGAAAACATCACGATCTACTAATGTAATCAACCTTCCTGTGGAACTGCTCTATCAGATCTTCAAGATTGTGTCGGGTAGAGAAGAAGATAACATCCACAGAATAATTGATATCGCCGTTAGTTCGCCAGCGTTCGCCGTGCCGTGCCAGATGATCATGAGGGACCACATATTTAAAATCACTGGGAGAAAGATCGTGAATACCAATGATCTTCACGCAATAACAGACGAAATGGAAGACATGCTTGATGGATATCATAAGCAGAGTGTTAGAAAATTTTCAGATGCATGGTACGAGATGAACAACGAAAAAGATAAGATTATCAACAATATCATTTCATTGACAGCTCTGTCTTGTTTCTTCCGTCGAAATAAAATAAGAAAATTGTAAGAAAACAGATAGGCCGAAAACTTCATTTTGCAATGTCCAAAAGGAAAGCCGAAGAAAACATCAAGTTGACCGAGTACCTTGCTAAACGATTCAAAGCGTGGAAGGAAGAGAATCGTGGATATTATGAGCAGAAGAAGCGACAGGAGCAACCGCTCATCGATGCTATCGGTGACCTGGGCAAAGAAATCAAAGATGTTGCCGAACATAACAAGGACTTGATCACAGAGTTGGTGCCGGTGGCATTTCGCAACATTACGGACTATCTTCCCACTTCTCCTTCACCCGCCACAACTCTCCAACACTTCCAACTGCCGTCGCTTCCCACTAGGTTTACGTCGCCCAGCAGCAGCAGCAGTTCGTCTTCCGTCGAGGGAATACGATTAGGACCGACCGAAGCCAAATATCTGAGCACCAAAGGCTATGACAGAGACGAAGTTTTCGGTTTATATCCTTCACCCGAACCTTCCGGGAGCGTCGTGTGGAAAATAGGCAGTTGGCACGTCACGTTCGACAAGGACGATATCATCATCTACAACGAGAGCCGAGCGGGACGCAGATGTACGCAGGCACGCCGGGACTATGGGAACTGATCACTAGAAAACCCCCCGACGCCAACGTGTATTCCGAAGAGGATTACGACAATTACAAGGAAACTCTCAAGATGACCGATGCTTTGTATCAGAACAACGACCCATCTCAGAACAGGGTCAAGTCGAGTAGCAGCGAGAAGTACAGGAACATCATCAAACAGTTTTGGAACAAAATCAAGCAGCAACCTGGCGCCACTCGCCTGCCTACCGGCAGCGGTATCCAGCGCTACTAAAATTTGCCCGTGGAATTCGTGTGGCTGGACGACGTTCGTAAACTCGTGGACCGGCTGCTGGTCAACGCCGGAGAAGAAAGGGCCGGAAACCGAAACTTTCAATACGAGAAGGCTGGCATCGTGGACATGATCGTTTCCAAACTAAGCCGCTTCATCGTCAACGAACCGAAAGGCATCGTGTATCTGATCAACATCATCAACAACTTGAGCCCGCGATTCTGGAAGCTGGCGGAAGGCAAGGGACTCATCAACGACATCATCAACAAATTGCCTTTCGAGATGCATATTCCGGGCTACCAATACTGCGGTCCTGGCACCAAATTGGACGCGCGACTGGATCGCGGTGATCCGGGGGTTAATCCCTTGGACGCTGCCTGCAAAGACCATGATATTGTGTACCGGGACAACAGGGATCTCGCAGCAAGGCACGATGCCGACATGCAGTTGGAACACCGGTCTTTCCGGAGGGTGGTCAGCAGAGACGAAGGCATGGGTGAAAGACTGGCCGCTCTGGAAACGACAATGGCAATGCACACGAAAAGAAAACTCGGTTGGGGTTTGTAACAAATTTGTATTTATTTCATTTCAATAAAAAATATCAAAACTGTTCAATGATTCTCTCGTTCTTTACATCGTAAACAAACTTTTTCCTTGCAATCAGGACCACGCTGCATACCGTATTGTCTGGGATCGCCTCTTGGAAATCCACGACAAACTTGATGCTCGTGCGGTCGCTGATCACCACCTGCTTGCGTTTCGATGTGTTGATCACGTACATCGGACTTTTGTGGATAAACTCCGCTGGCGTGTAGTACATGTCGGTAGATCCTTACATGGTGACCCTTTTGAACGCTGTGTAAGCTTCGTACAGCTTCAGGTAATCATCTTCCGCGAGGTTGTAGTTCTCTCTGGGGAAAATCTCGTTACGCCCGTTCTTAAGGTAAATGTTCCTAACTTTGCAGTAGTCGAACACACTCGAATCTGCATTCTGACTGCCGTCGCGACCGGTTTGAAACACGACCACCACGAAGTTCGGCATGTCGTACTGGATGCTGTTGAACTGTGTCGTCACTGGAAGTATCGCCCGGACACCGTCCTCTGCAAGAATTGGTACATCTGAAACTTGAGCGGGATGTTCGGGTTCTTCAGGATTCCTGCTTTGATCTTCGTGGCGTGGTTAGCTTCGTATTCGATGATCGGCATGCGAAGTTCCATGGATTTTATCACGCACTTACCCTCGGACGGGAGGCTCGCATCGTCCACGGCGCCCCCAGGCGTCGCGGATTTCCATCGCAGAAACAAGTTGTTGTCGTTGGACGGTCTCTTGAAAGTGATCCTCAGACCACCCTTCCACATGATTTCCTTGTAGTCGGAGAAGAATCCAAAGAGGAGTCGCAGAGGGAATAGCACGGTGCTGATTTTCCCGGGTAATTTGTTGTCGGTTTCGAAACCCGCCGCTTTGTAGTACGAACTCTCTGGCTCCGAGAGCGTCATGGTCGCCACGATGGTCGAAGTTAGTCCGGGGTTATCCATCCTGTCGATGACTGTGCCATGCTTTCTCTCTTCCACCTGGGAGAAGAGGTGAGGGACGAAATTGTCTATCAGCCTGATGTTGGCTCCTGCGGGGAAAGCTCCATTTTCGTCCCTGGTGACAATTTCGAATCTGATGTAGAGGTCAGCGCGATGAGGATGCACAAACCCGTCACCAACGTCCACATCAAATTCGATGTCCTTGTTCGGTTCGTTGAGGTTGCCAAACGTCCTTCTGTTGGGAGGGAAGGACTGCAGTTCGTAACATTTTACGTGATCCATCGTGCGCTTTCGATTAACCGTCTATTTAATTACAAGATAGCCAGTACGGCCGTGCTCGTGGCTCCGGCGAAATCCACCAATTCGCCTTTCTCGTTCGTTATAGTCAGTTCTAGGTCACTGAACTTGTCCTGCTGGATGGGAAAAAAGATCGGTTTGGCTGGTTTGGAGCTGACTCACCTGGGCGAACCCCCAAAACGCTGAATTTTTTCAAACGCGAACAGCCCAAAATCGAAAAACGCTGAAATTTTTCCAAACGCGAACAGCCCAAAATAACAACACCCTTTCACGGTTTTTCCAAACCTAACGCAGGTAACTGTCAGCGTTGCCAACTCTGCGTAGTCGTTTTCAATGCATATTTTAAGGTCGTTCACGGTGTACTTTAACCTCACTGCCAGCGTTGCCAACTCTGCGTAGCCGTTTACGCTGTATATTACAAGAGTTCACGGTGTACGTTAACCTTACTGTCAGCGTTGCCAACTCTGCCATAAAAATTTCACGACAATATTTTACGAGTTAAACTAACCTAGTGAGTTGGCAACATGTCGTTTACGCTGTATATTTTATGGTCGTTCACGGTGTACGTTAACCTTACTGTCAGCGTTGCCAACTCTGCCATAAAAATTTCACCACAATATTTTACGAGTTAAACTAACCTAGTGAGTTGGCAACATGTCGTTTACGCTATATATTTTAAGGTTATTCACGGTGTACGTTAACCTCACTGTCATCGTTGCCAACTCTGCCATCAACATTTCACCACAATATTTTACGAGTTAAACTAACCTAGTGAGTTGGCAACATTTATTCTATCATGCACGAACTAACCTAACCTCTCCCAATGGTGAATGGCTCTGATTGGTCAGGTCACCTCAGAGAGAGTGGCCACCCCTCCCCTCCCGAACATTTCATGGCGCGCCTTTTGTGATCAGTTTTGTGCGCGTGAGCGTCGAAGTCTTTTGTGAACCCGTACATTTCATATTTTTATGGTGACTGTACAACACAAAAGTGAAAATAAAATTTCAATATTGTTTCTAGCGATGATAAGTGGCACTTTTGGCTCTTTAACCGAGAAAAAAAGAAACGCTTTTACTATCTTTTTTGCTTGGTTTTACTGTTGTTTGAGCCGACAGCTAAATTTAGCTAACAAATCAAAACGAGCGTTCTTCAGGGGAGTAAGTATGCTTTTGAAAACAAATAAACGCGAGAAACAATACAAATTCCAGCATTTCTTCTACCGATGAGCCTCTTTCGCCGTTCGGGCGGCTCTGTTCTTGGTTAATTAAGCAAGGGAAAAAAGGGCGTTGGCTTCGAAAGAAAATCTTTACCCGTAAAAATATCTGTATAGGAGTCGTCGCTAATGCTATTTACGCGATTCTTTCCCTCTAATTGAGTGAGAAAGACGGAACGATGTATGTAGGTCAACTCCTAGACGGATCGATATCGTTTCCTACCACGCCATACATCGCATTGGTTTTGCGCAGTGCTTAGCGAGAAGTTGACCGGATTGACTATAGTAACAGCATTCCTGCCGTGAATTGTTAGTGACATTTTTGCTGTATTAACTCTAGTGTCTGAGATCTATATGAGCTTGTGGTGCACGGTATGTTCAATTGCATGAAAACTTTCGCAAGAAGGAGAAAGAACAGCTTTACTTCAACAGAGGTAAGTACAGCAATTTTGTTTTTACTTGCTTTATTAACCCGAGTTAACTTGGAATTTACTTTTACATTGCATATTATTAACTCGAATTATCTCGTGATCGCACAATAGCAGTGTATTTTTGTGCTAATCAGGAAAGTCTTGTTTGAGCTTTAATAAGTTTACATAACAAAATTTTACTTGCTTCTACTGGACGTCGTGTGAGAAAAGGAACACGATGACGATGGGATTTTGTGCTGGAGAGAACGTGGGGTTCTCTACATACAGTTTATCGCCGACTTGAATGTCTATGATTTGCGAAGCATCCTCGGCATATGCAGTCTCTCCACTTTCGGGATGTGTGAAATCAACCAGCTCTAAATTGCGGACTTTAGGTTCGTCCCCTATATTCGTCACAGTCATAGTCGGATAGTGAAGGGCTCGCAGTAGCGACCAGTAAGTTACTTTGACAAACTGAAGTTTTCCCCTGAGGTAAAACTGATGGTATGCTTTGACAGGAGTGAGCATGTAGAGTTTGCTTCGTGGATTGAAAGGGGATGGAAATTCTCGATTTGGGATGCTGAATATCTCTAGGACGACTGTCGATTTTAAGTTGTCGAGGCTAACGTTCAGGCTGCCGACGTTGGCTCGCAGTTACTCCTGCACGTCGTCCAGTTTGTTCTGTACGGGCTCCAGGTGTTCGCTGAAGATGTTGACGATGCTGTAGTAAGAAGGTTTGATCTTGATTTCCACGCGAAGTTGCTTGAAGTGTTCGTTCAGTTCGCGAAGCTTGTCGGCAAAATCAGCCAAAGCAGACTCTTGACCGGTCTCCACGTCGTCGATTCGAAGTTTCACGTTTGCGATGATCTGCTGCAAGCTCTCTACGAGCCTCAGTTTGGAGTTTTGTGTCGCGAGGTCGTGAACCTGATTTCTGATTTCTGCGAACAGAGTGTGCAGCTCGTTGACGTTCTGGTTGGTGGGCATCGTGGCGATGGTGTCTCGAATTTGCACGATTTCAATCTGAATGTTTTTCACGTCCTCGGATTTGAGCAAACGATTCACTGCCCTCTTCACGGCTTTCAGTTCCTGCGATGTTGGTAAGTTGGCGACTGTATTCTGCAGCGCGGTCAAAGCTTTTCTCACGGCGTCCAGCTAACTGGCGTCGGCTACCGTACCCAGCGCATCCCGGAGTCGCGTCATGTCGTCCTGTGTAGGGGTTGATTGCTACAGTGTTTCCAACTTGCTCTGTATGTCGTCGATCAGGTGATGGAAGTGTGAAAGTTTGGTTTCGGTGTTAAGGCTTTCCAGCTTGGCAATTTGCTGTTGAACGGTGGTCAGGGTTTCCGTTATGCTTGGCAATTCCGATTCCAAAGCTTCCTGCACGGTCCATAGATCAGTTCTCATGGTCGACAAAGTGTCCTCGATGTGGCTTACGGTGCCTTGGATTTTACCGAAATCCTCGTACGTCTCGAGTTGCAGTTTGATGTTGGCCACAGACTTTCCTATAATTTTCAGTTCCTCGGACGAAGAAAAGTTGGCAATGGCTTCTTCGACGGTTTGAAGTTTCTCCCTGATGTTTTTCACCGAGTTTTCAAGTTCTGCGAAGGATATCAGAGACGGGATCTCATCCCGAAAACTACCGAGTTCGTTTCGTAGATCGGCCACTGCTCGATTGATCAGAAGTATGTCTTCGGGTACCGGGTTGGTTTCAAGTTGGATCTTAATGTTAGAAATAACATTTTGAAGTTCGCTCAAGCTAGCTTCGATGTTTGTTTCCTGTTCCTCAAACTTAGTTTTTAGTTGAATAATGTCTCTGGATTTTTGTAGGTTAGATAATTCCTCTCGCAGGTTGTTCACTGTTTCCTAAATGCCGCTCAAACTTTCCAAGGATGCTAAATCAGCATACTTGGCGAACAGGGATTTGAATTCCGCATCGATCTTCAGGATCGGATCCACTAATGTTCTCTGCAGACTTGCGATCTCATCTTGTAGGCTCGAGGACAGAGTGTTCTGGAGAGTCAGCAGGTCGCTGCGAAGTTTCTTCACTCGTTGGTCGAGTTTCAGAATTTCAGTGTTGTCGGGTGGCTCGGTATCCGTGCCGCCTCTGGAGTGGCCGAAGATATTGTTCGGCATCTTGATGCGTCTTATTGTTTACTTACAGATTCGAATCAAACCAATGGCCCCAATGTGTATAATAGCCTATTGCATATCCCTGAAAAGTTGGCTTTCTCTGTTGCAGAAAAATGTCGCAGCCACAAGACACATCCACTGCGTTGTCAGTTCCGAAGACGAAACAACCCCAAGTTCCCTGCCCCTTCTGTAATATCCCGCAAACCAAGTCCCACCTAAGTCGGCATAAACAAAGATGTATTCAACGGCCTGGTTCGTCGAAAGAACCCGCCAGTATCACCAAACCTTCCCCAACATCCAGGAAAGTGATAACAACAGAAAATTTGACCGTCAATCAGAAGAGTGGGGTAAAGCGAAAGCAGTCTTCAAACGATGACCAGTTGAGCCATGGAAAGAGAACGAAGATCACAGAGTCAGATGAAGCACGCGACCCAGAATGCATTAAGCCGAAGAGAACGGATTTCATAAATATGTTGGCAAATTACAGCCAAAGCAGCGAGAATAGGGGTTTGCCCTGCAGTGCCGAAATTTTCCTGGAGGATAAGAAAGCAGAAGTGGTTAAGATTTTGGTTTCCACTCTCGACAAGGGCCCCTTCAAATTCGACATGGTTTTGGATTCGTTGTTCCAGAAGCATTCGTCGGAACAAACTCACGTGTTCTCCAGTAGAACAAAGCAACAACTTCTGCTGTAAAGTGAGAGGGAGGTGATAAGCGAACTTTACGACAAGCTAGTGAATGAGATCGTCCGGAAGCAGGAAGAGTTTCAAGGCAAAGGATCGGGTTGGAGTGTTTGCAACACTACACACATCATCAACATCAACATAAGGAAATACAAGCCTCTTTCGGGATCGACTTACGTGAAGCTCCCACAGATGATCGAAAACAAGAAAGCCGTTCTTAACATTGAAAATAACGGCTAGCAGTGTTTCAAATGGTGCCTCCTGGCCCATTAGCATTAAATAAACAAAAAACTCTGCGCGCGTTGGAAGTTACAGCCAGTACAAGAATGAATTGGATGAATATTTCGAAGACGTTCCATTTCCTGTGCAGCTGACAAAAATCGAAAAATTCGAAAAAGCCTATCAACAAAAGAACGAGATTCCAATCGGTGTAAATGTGTACGGATATACAATCAGCAACAAAAAAGTAGCCATTTTTCCGCTTCGGATCAGCAAAATTGTAGGTGATGAGGTGAATGTAGTGCACATGCTGTTGATAAAAAATGTGAAACAGCACCATTATTGCCTCATCCGTGATCTTTCGAAGCTGGTCGGAAGCGAGATAACGAAACATGAACATCAAATCGAAATCTGTTATCGATGTATGGCTTTTTTCAGCAACTAAAGTTCAAGAACCGCCAAGGAGAGGCTGCAGGAGCACCTCAGAGAATGCCTGCAGCATCAACCATCCAGGTGCGTGTTCCCTGGTGGTTCCCATTTCTTCAGATAGTACAAGTCCCAGCTGGAGGTCCCCGTTGTCATCGTTGCGGACTTCGAGGCATTCTTGAAGCCCATGGCGATCTGCCACGCCGATCCGGCGAAATCTTCAACTACTGCCTACCACGAGCACATACCTTGCAGTTTCGCATACTACGTGCACTGGATGGCAGGAGCGGACGAAGATAGCAAGGAACCGATTCTTTACCGAGGACCCGAGGCTGGAAAACGCTTCCTGGAATTCCTAGTCAAGGAATTGGAGGAATAGGGTGATGTTTTGTTCAGGACTAAAACCATGAATGATCTTACCGAAGACGAAGAATTGAGGTTTGTTTGTGCAACACATTGTCCAAATTGCGGGTCCAAATTTGATGATTCTGTGATAAAAGTGGCACACCACAATCACGTAACGGGCCAGTACATCCGTCCGTTATGCCATAGATGCAATTTGAAGCTTCAAACTGCCAAGTTTGTTCCGGTATTTTTCCACGGGCTCAGCAAATATGATCTTCACCATTTCGTCAAAGAACTGGGCTATGACAAAAAATCCATCCGTGTGATTGCCGAGACCGACGAGAAATACATTACTGCAGCAAGTGGGTGAATATTCCACCGGGCTATTATGGTAAGATGAGCAAAATGATCCCCTGCGACGATGAGTGCACGTTGTGCGCTGCTGGCAAGAAGCCAAAACACAGAAGAATTGAACTTAGATTCATCGATTCTTACCGCTTTCTCCAGGCTAGCCTCGAAAAATGCGTCGCCATGTTGGACATGCCGGAAGTTACCAGAGATCATTTCCCAGATGTGTCCTTGGACGCTATTCGAAGGAAAGGATTGTACCCATATGAGTACGTCGACGGGCCCGAAAAGTTCGACGAGACGGATCTTCCGTCGAAAGACGCTTTCAATTCAACCTTGAAGGATTCCGTGTGTTCCGACGAATACTACGCGCACCCCAGACGTATGTGGAACGAGTTTCGATGCTGCTCGCTGGGTGATTTCCACGATCAATACTTGAAGCTGGACGTGCTTCTCCTATTTGACGTGCTCCAAGCGTTTCAAACGGCTATTCGTGATTACAAAGTCGACCCTGCGCACTTCGTGAGTCTTCCGGGTTCACCTTGAATGCCATGTTGTATTACAGTAGCATCCGATTGCAACTTTTCGCGGGAATATCAATGCGACATGCAGCTTTTCATCGAGAAATGTATTAGGGGCGGTATCGTGCAATGTTGTTTAAGACCCGCGAAAGCAAACAACGAGTACATGGGAGACGAGTACGATCCCAATGAGGAGTCCAGCTACATAATATACTTGGACGCCAACAACCTGTATGGTTATGCGATGACGCAGAAGCTGCCACAGTCTAATTTCGAGTGGTCGGACATCACCGAAGAAGGACTGAAACGTCTGCTTCAAGAGGATAATTTTGAAGGATCGACAGGATACTTCGCGGAGGTAGACTTGGAGTATCCTTCAGAATTGCACCAGCTCCATTCTGATTTTCCTCTGGCGCCTGAGCTAAAATGTCCTCCTCGCTCCAATCAACCAAAACTGCTTCTGACGTTGGAGAGGAAGGATCATTACTTAGTGCACTGCAAGCTTCTGAAATTCTATCTCCAGCAGGGCCTTGTTTTAACTAAAGTGCACAGAGTTTTGAAATTCACGCAGGGCAAATGGCTGGAACAATTCATCAACATGAACACCCAGAAGCGGCAGGTGGCGACATCTGACCTGGATAAGGAAAAACAATGGAGAATATAAGGAAATACAAGGACGTCAAGATAGTTTCGGACGAAAAAAAAATGCAGGAAGTGGGTTGCCAACCCAAGCTTCAAGAGCAGAAAAATTTTCACCGAGAACCTGACGTTGCTTCATCTTGACAAATCCTGCATTACGTTCAACAAATTGACGTACGTGGGGGCCGCAATTCTCGAACTGTCGAAACTGCAAATGTACGAGTTCCACTACATCATCATGAAGATACAAAAATCAAATCCAGATCGCTTACATGGATACGGACAGTTTCGTTTATGTGATGAAGGAAGATCCGTACAGGGGCATTGTAACCGAATTGAATACTTCGATACTTCGGGCTATCCACAGACACAAAAAAGACACAACATCGCCGTGGAAAGCAAGATGAACGCTACTGGTTCAGAATTGAAGAGAAGAAGAACGAAGAAGCAAACCACCGCAGCAGCGTTGAAGAAATTCAACCTTAAAAAATAGTGCCACTTTCAAACGAAGATATTGAGTCTCTAGCCGAATTTTTCAATGTTATAAACTTCAGAGGTGTGTTCATGTCCGATACATTGCCTGCTAACGGACCCCGAAGTGGCGACGAAAGCGGAGTGGTCAACTTGGATAATTATCTGAACCCGGGAACCCACTGGGTATGTTATTGGATTGCCGAGGACGGAAGCGCTTTCGTTTTTGAGTCTTTCGGTGGCGTTCCGCTTCTCGCGCTTGCGAACTACCTGAAATCGACGTCCGAAATATTTTACAACGACGAAAGGATGCAGTGCTTCTACGAAAAGGACTGCGGTCATCTCTGCGTCGTAATGCTGGTCATTCTTTCGCAACTAACCGGCAGCGGCGACTCGACGTCTTTGGAAATGTTTCAGAGAGCAAGGGATTTGATAAAACAATAGCGATAAAAGAAAAATGCTAGTCCTGCATTTGTCCAGCGAGACTTCACTCCTCAAACTGAAACTGCATTACGATGTAATCAGGAGCACTCTGCAACAAGAGTCGTTGGGGCTCGTGGCTTTCTACAGCATGTACTTGATTCGCAACGTCACCGAATACAACCACACCTTCTACGTGGGAAGCAAGAAGATCACCGTTTAGCCTGGACAATATAACCTGACTACGCTGCAAGCCCAATTGCCTTCAAACGTCATCCTGTCCGAGAGTTCGGTCACTCATCGCGTGGAGATCATGTCCGCCACAGAAGAAATAAACCTCGGATCCATCGGGTAGCTCTTGGGTTTCCCTAACGACAGCAGGTTGGCGCCGGGAATCAAGCACGTCGGGTCCTCTATTCCCAAATTCCTGTCCATAGAAACTTTGAACGTACATTGCAACCTGGCTCAGGGCATGGTTGTATCGACGGACGCAAATCGGCACCAAACACACAAGGAAACCGGTATAATTGCGACGTTCAAGCCCAATTCGGAATTCCTCGAGCCGATTCTTTACGAACCAGCCAAACAGATCTTTTTTCCCATCCAGTACTACAAAGCGGCGGGTTTCGAAACCGACAACAAATTACCCGGGAAAATCAGCACCGTGCTATTCCCTCTGCGACTCCTCTTTGGATTCTTCTCCGACTACAAGGAAATCATGTGGAAGGGTGGTCTGAGGATCACTTTCAAGAGACCGTCCAACGACAACAACTTGTTTCTGCGATGGAAATCCGCGACGCCTGGGGGCGCCGTGGACGATGCGAGCCTCCCGTCCGAGGGTAAGTGCGTGATAAAATCCATGGAACTTCGCATGCCGATCATCGAATACGAAGCTAACCACGCCACGAAGATCAAAGCAGGAATCCTGAAGAACCCGAACATCCCGCTCAAGTTTCAGATGTACCAATTCTTGCAGAGGACGGTGTCCGGGCGATACTTCCAGTGACGACACAGTTCAACAGCATCCAGTACGACATGCCCGACTTCGTGGTGGTCGTGTTTCAAA
Organism: Lepisma saccharinum; assembly: GCF_977018435.1. NCBI lineage: Eukaryota > Metazoa > Arthropoda > Insecta > Zygentoma > Lepismatidae > Lepisma > Lepisma saccharinum. Next base: position 46,743,820 of record NC_139237.1, on the reverse strand, counting down.
CCGGTCGCGACGGTAGTCAGAATGCAGATTCGAGTGTGTTCGACTACTGCAAAGTTAGGAACATTTACCTTAAGAACGGGCGTAACGAGATTTTCCCCAGAGAGAACTACAACCTCGCGGAAGATGATTACCTGAAGCTGTACGAAGCTTACACAGCGTTCAAAAGGGTCACCATGTAAGGATCTACCGACATGTACTACACGCCAGCGGAGTTTATCCACAAAAGTCCGATGTACGTGATCAACACATCGAAACGCAAGCAGGTGGTGATCAGCGACCGCACGAGCATCAAGTTTGTCGTGGATTTCCAAGAGGCGATCCCTGACAATACGGTATGCAGCGTGGTCCTGATTGCAAGGAAAAAGTTTGTTTACGATGTAAAGAACGAGAGAATCATTGAACAGTTTTGATATTTTTTATTGAAATGAAATAAATACAAATTTGTTACAAACCCCAACCGAGTTTTCTTTTCGTGTGCATTGCCATTGTCGTTCCCAGAGCGGCCAGTCTTTCACCCATGCCTTCGTCTCTGCTGACCACCCTCCGGAAAGACCGGTGTTCCAACTGCATGTCGGCATCGTGCCTTGCTGCGAGATCCCTGTTGTCCCGGTACACAATATCATGGTCTTTGCAGGCAGCGTCCAAGGGATTAACCCCCGGATCACCGCGATCCAGTCGCGCGTCCAATTTGGTGCCGGGACCGCAGTATTGGTAGCCCGGAATATGCATCTCGAAAGGCAATTTGTTGATGATGTCGTTGATGAGTCCCTTGCCTTCCGCCAGCTTCCAGAATCGCGGGGGCAAGATGTTGATGATGTTGATCAGATACCCGATGCCTTTCGGTTCGTTGACGATTAAGCGGCTTAGTTTGGAAACGATCATGTCCACGATGTCAACCTTTTCGTATTGAAAGTTTCGGTTTCCGGCCCTTTCTTCTCCGGCGATGACCAGCAGCCGGTCCACGAGATTACGAAAGTCGTCCAGCCACACGAATTCCACGGGCAAATTGGAGTAGCGCTGGATACCGCTGCCGGTAGGCAGGCGAGTGGCGCCAGGTTGCTGCTTGATTTCGTTCCAAAACGGTGTGATGATGTTCCTGTACTTCTCGCTGCTACTCGACTTGACCCTGTTCTGAGATGGGTCGTTGTTCTGATACAAAGCATCGGTCATCTTGAGAGTTTCCTTGTAATTGTCGTAATCCTCTTCGGAATACACGTTGGCGTCGGGGGGTTTTCTAGTGATCAGTTCCCATAGTCCCGGCGTGCCTGCGTACTTCTTGAAGAAACCTCTGCGTCCCGCTCGGCTCTCGTTGTAGATGATGATATCGTCCTTGTCGAACGTGACGTGCCAACTGCCTATCTTCCACACGACGCTCCCGGAAGGGTCGGGTGATGGATATAAACCGAAAATATACAGCGTAAACGGCTACGCAGAGTTGACAACGCTGGCAGTTAGGTTAACGTACACCGTGAACGACCTTAAAATATACAGCGTAAACGGCTACGCAGAGTTGGCAACGCTGACAGTGAGGTTAACGTACACCGTGAACGACCTTAAAATATACAGCGTAAACGGCTACGAAGAGTTGGCAACGCTGACAGTTACCTGCGTTAGGTTTGGAAAAACCGTGAAAGGGGGTTGTTATTTTGGGCTGTTCGCGTTTGGAAAAATTTCAGCGTTTCGCGCTTTTGGGCTGTTCGCGTTTGGAAAAAAATTCAGCGTTTTTCGCTTTTGGGCTGTTCGCGTTTGGAAAAATTTCAGCGTTTTTCGCTTTTGGGCTGTTCGCGTTTGAAAAAAAAATTCAGCGTTTTTGGGGTTCGGCCGGATGAGTCAGCTTCTGCATTTTCCTACTACTCAGCTCTTCCCACAAAATCTTCTCTTCGTCTGGTTCTGGTTATCGGCCGCGCCGAAACGCACTGCAGGTAGCTAGGACTTTCTGGGTAAATTACTTTATGGTTCAGCATGGACATAGGCTTTTCAAATTTCAAGATACAAATTTCTACTGTTTGTCCCTCTTCTGGCGGGAGATGAATGACAAAGATGTCGCGGTTCCTTCATGTCACCACAATCAACCCTTGTACTCATAACCTGCAAAGAAGGGAAAGACAATAATAAGAATTTGTAATGTACCGACTTTATATCCGTCTGCTTCTTTTTGCCCTACTGTGTTGATTGGTCGACAATTGATGACTGTCAGCTGGTTCGAAGAAGAGTTTGATCCGAGAAGTGGTTCCATAGTTAGCTTCTGTAAACGTGAGATTCCGATAGGATCACGGACTGCTTGAGATCTTATTGTCATGCATTGCGAGTGAAATTTTGATTGATTTGGTTCATTTTGCTTTGCTCTTCTGCCACATTTGGCTAATTGCGAAGATGAGGATGAGTGATGATATGAATAAATTGATCAATGGACACTCACAAACACCCATGCTCAGTCCGGAATTCGAACTCGGCACACCTGGCATCATCACTCCACCACGGGGGTAGGCGAAGTGAAATTTCGAGTGTGAAGTAGGATCGACTGATCGACCAAATGTCCAACACATTGACTTTCTAAATTGGCGTCCCACTGCCACACAGGAGACCGGGTTTGACTCCCAGAGCGGTTGATCTCACATGTGATGAAGAATAAGTCACATTTCAATTAAGGAAGGAAACAAGGTATGTAGTCAGCTTTATATAGTAGTGTGCATGCTCTAGAAATAATATATTTCAAAATTCTACATATTTTGTGATTTTTCTTCATTTAGCCTTCATCTGGGTGGTCAAAGGTCCATCTACCCACAACTTCTATGGGTTTTATTGGGTTCCGTTCCATGACCGGAACCTTTCTTCTCGCACAATTTAAATTCGGTCCTAGTAGTGTATTGTTCCATTAAGAAAAGGTTACTGGATTGTATTTAAATTGATCCGGAAAATATTCCTACACCGAATTTTAATTGAACCTACTAAAAAGGTTCTTGGACAGTGTTTAAATTCAGCCGCAAAAACTTGGACAGAATTTAAATTTTACAGAAAAAGGAGTTCCTGCACCGTATTTAAATTCATACGGAAAAAAAGGTTCTTGGACCTAATTGTGGCCTAGAACCCATTTACGCTTGCTGATTTTCTCTCCTGGATGGGAATTGAATTTATTTCAAATTCCTGGACCTTTAACAACTTTGGCCTCCACCCGCAAATGCAGACGAAGTATCTGCTGCTTAGACGGGAAAGTTGACTGGACATACAAATAGAATTAATCCGAAGTTATATAAAAATAATAGTTACTTACATAATAATATCATGAAATATGGAGAGCCAGATTACTTATCAAGCATTTTCTGTTATTTGTCTATCCTAGTGGGAGCGAAAATCTTTTGCCCTTGGTGGTGATCTCGGTTCCTGCAAATTCAAGAGGGCATTTCCTAATTTTCATTTCTATTTGGGCCGACGGCTCCGTGGTGGAGTGGTTAGCAGGTTACGCTACGAAGCAGAATGTCCCATGTTCGAATCCTGGCCTGAGAATATGTCTTCTTTGTGATGGTCCTGTCATGAAGTTAATCTTAACTCATTCTCATCTTCACGATTAGCCAAAAGTGTCAGAAAAGTGAAGTAAAATTAACCAAGTCAATCAATAATTTTTATTTCGTTATTTTACTCCACTTTTCTACCTCTTGGGTTAAATGCGACGATGAGATTGAATGATGATCCGAAGGAATAGCGATGCGAGTCACGATGCAACCACACCTGTCCAAAGTCCGAACCTTGGAACTCTGGTTGCGTAGTGCGTCACGCTCATGCTTCGGGAGTGGAATTCTTTGAATGAAAAACTTTAAAAGTAGGGTGAAAGAAAACAACATTGTAGTGTGCAAAAAAAACATGTTTAGGTCCTCTAAAGAAAACTACAGTTATTCAGTAAAATTAATTTTGAAAGACAAAGCCTGCGAAGTGTTTTTTTTTCCATTCGGTGACGCGTGGTCATCACATCGAGTCCCATCTAGCTTTGAGAGTGTCATTCGCTTACATTTTGATTTCAAGTAGCTTCCCAATTGTTCTCACGATGTTAGGCCATCACAGAAATTTTGGAGTTTCCACCAGGGATCGAACCTTGAAAGACTAGAGCGCAATAATTTGAGCGCGTGTTAATTTTGTTGTTTCTATTGCCATCATATATTCAGTTTTGCACGCACAAAGAAGATTACTTTTAAGAAGTTAGATGTATGCATAAAATTTCACATATATAGTCATCATTCTTCAATGTGTACAGTACGACGACACAAACGACTCGTGCATTTCCCATAGAATAGTGGTTACGGGTGTCGTCTTGCACTAAAGGCCGCCGGATTCGATTCTGGTATAAAAAATATATATGGGATGCCTCTCTTGAACTCATTACACAAACATTTTATTTTCGCACCGTTGTCATACTTGTGCACCTGATTCCAGAAACTTTTTATAACTAAAGTGACGGGAGAGGGTTTTCTCTACTTCTCAATTTTCTTCGAGCAAATTTACAAATCTAAGGAGTAAGGACTAATGACATTGTTCTTGGTGTCTCAAAAATCTGACATAAGGGAAAATATATGGATTTTTAAAGACTGTCTAGATGCCATTAATTTAATAAGTTCATTCTGCATTTAGATTCCAGAATAATGGCCGTCGATTTCGCGAGTCTATATCCGTAAATTTTTGGGGGCTACAGGAGAAAATAATATTCTCTTCCAATAAGATTATATATATATATATATATATATATATATATATATATATATATATATATATATATACACATACATACTATACATATACTTATGTAGGCTTATATGGTATATTAATAGTTTGTTAGTTTTTAATGGTTTGATAGAAAATATTATTAAGTTTTGAGCCCCCCCGAACTGATCAACCTCGCTACGTCCCTGCATTTTAGCAAAAACATGCAATTTTCCAGCAGACTTTTTTATGTTCATTCTTTTAATAGCAAACATTACAGACATGATATACAGGTTGGACCTTCACTGTTTAGAATCTCTGCATATAAATGACATTAGTTCACTCTTCCAAATTCATTCCCCACACTTATTCAGTGTGACTTAGATGAAACCTGAGAGAAAATCATACTTTGTGACTTTCCCTAACAACCTAGATTTCAAGATTGAAAACTTCTTTCAGTATGTTCTTCCACTTGTTTCTTTGTTGTCCGGTTCTCGTCAGCAATTCCAGTGACTAATTCCCTTTCACTGAGATGCCTGCCATTTCTGGTACATCTACAGGACAACAAATCTCCACATACGAGCAAATTTGAAGACTTTATTAGTGCTATATTATTTCATTCAGTCAACATATTTAGGGATCGGTTGGGTGATGATGGAATACTAGTGTGAGCAGATATCAAGTTAAATGGACGTACAGAGACGAGGAACTCCAACAATATATGAAACTTTTTAGAGTCGCAGTCGACGCAGATTTAAACTTCTAAGATGATAATACATGTATGCATCGAGCCAAACAGTTCGATGACTTTCTTGAAGATGAAGAAATCACCGCATGGACTGGCCACCGAGATCTCCAGGAAAAAATACTGGAGACGAGTTGCAGCCCTCCAGTCTCCACCAAAGACATGTCCAGAGCTCCGCACTCCTCTTCGTGGGGAATGGAACCGTTTACGTCGTTGCAAGGCTGTGTATCTGTTGTGGATGATCACGTCCCATACAAACTTCTTTTTCTTGTTAAGGAAGCAATCTCAAATTTTCTTATTTTTGGACTTTTTGTCTTCAAACTAAAAAAAATTGTTAATTCATGTAACCTTTTGATAAATTTTTACTATGTTTTGTGCAATTCTGACACTTCATCAATAACACATTTTCTCATAACTTCGTCATGCTTAACATTTGGATACTACTGAACAAAGGAGTTATTGTTTCCGTATGTCAGCCTCTGCTTTAACACATGCGACAATTGGTAAACACATTCCACTCAACGCCAAAGAGTAGCACTTATGCATGCCACTCAGTCACGTTAGGTTCCGTAGTTCGTATAAGAGGATTCGTTTTCCTATCACTCATTTAAAGCATATCACAAATACATGGCTTGGTAGAATGATTAATGAATGTTGTAAGTTCCTTGTAGTCAAATAGTCTCCGGTATTATACCAATACCTCTTCGATCACATTTTATATATTTTGTGTTGTTGTGGTAAAAAACATATAAAAAATATTTTGCAATAGTGCGTAAGGTCAGGAGCATCCCGTCTCAAGATAACTGTGATTGGTTGACGAGACGCCGTGCAGGTGCAACTGTGAAACTTCCTTTGTCTAATGGCAACCATGAGGGAGAGAGAGAGAGAACTGCTTGAGCAATCGGTCTTCTGTTTTTCACTAAAGTATAACTAAAATTAACTCATTGTTATATCGTTATTTGTGAAATTTTTAATTCATTAGGCTTGAAGGCTGGAGATGGAGGCGAGGTCCACATATTTCTGGAGTAGTTTTTCACCATCAATTCAACACAAAGGTCACTAATTACGATTGAAGATTGGCTAATTCTGCTGGAGTTGAGGGCGCTCTGTAATATTTGCAGGGGATATCTGATGGTAAGAGACCTGTAGGAAGGCCAATACGAAAATGGAGGGATAACTTGAGATTGACCTAAAGGAAATCAATAAGGATGGAAAATATTGAATTGATCTTGCAGAGGATAAGGACAGATAGAAGGCTTATGTTGCTGTAGCCATAAACCTTTAGGTTTAATAATGTTAGAGAGAGGTGGAGGATTTTTTGATTAGGAGATATGTACACATCGTGTTCATACCGCACACGACAACCATGGAGTAAATTAGAAACCGTAACACGCACTGAGACGAGGAGAAATGCTGCAATAGAAAGCAACAAAATTTCTCTTCTCTGCTTCTCTTGAAATGAAATGCGCACAGTTTATAGTTTCAATAGGTGCTGATATGATGTCACCTCAGCTTCAGCACACTTGAAAAGAATTGTTAACTTTGTTTCTTTTTATTGCCAAAGTAGCTCATTTTACGGTACATTCTAAAGTACTCTTGGAGGCAGTATTTTAGGTTTTGCATCAATTTTTAAAATCTTGGTAAACATTTTAGATAAAAGGTTTCTCCCCATGTAATATAAAGATTGTAAAATATCCATATGCGCTGATACACCCATTGATTTATATTGATTTATTCTTTCAAACAAGTCAGATCTTTCTGCTTATCTTGAATTGTGCAGAAATATTCTTGTTAGAAGACCTTGTTAGAGCATCTCCGAATCGGTGTCACCAGGTGGTGAGCAGTTCTTCGTGTCTTTGTTTAGAGGAACAGATTGAGACAGCATTGCTCAACTTCGTTACTCAATCTCTATATAGAGGGTGTTATTTTAATGTCGCCCACGGACCACAGATTGGTATAGAGGACATCAAAACAAACAACTTTTCTCAGTAACAATTTTCTTCTTGGTGCGTCGATTCGACGCTACAGCCGTTCAAAAAAGACCGTTTTGCAGCCTGGATGCTGGCAACCTTACACAACATTTGATCGTATCTGTGACGTCATGTACTGCGGCAAAATAGCGCACGTCAGGGTTGCAAGGTATACACAAATTTTGTGAAAAATGACAAACTACCAACCTATTTATTAGCTGTAAAACGAAGCTAGAAACCCGTCCAGTAGACCGAACATCATAACCTACCAGCCAGAAGATCAGTAGTCATCTTAGGGGAAAGGGTAAGTGAACCAACGATACATTAATATCATTGGACTTACAGCTTACATGTGGCTGTTTACGCCCAGCTACATGTCAAATATTTGCAAATCTCGTTGCGAAGTTGATATCTACAGGTTTGTGTCCAGATGCCTTGTGGTACTTTTGTGCTGATAACAGAAGTATCAGAGGTTCACGTTGTTACATTACGGCTATAACACGTACAGCCACAGTAACAATCTAATTATGAATCATTAGCAAACCATTACATGTGTATCCGGTACATAGATAAACACAGACGTCGGAGAGCTTGTATTACTACTACTTATATCTCTGTATTTTCAACCATTTTTGTTACTTGCTCAAAATTCCATGAATATACATTGTATTATGTGTTGTTTACCTTTGGAATTTTGAGTTATTTCATTTCTATTTTACCATCTGTTCAGTGTGTCACAGACAATGATTATCAGAAGGACGAAGTGGATAGACTAAATTAAAGATGACAACTTGGTAACTAGAGTTGCAAATATTCGACATGTACAAATTCTATATGATCACTTCCACTTCTATTCTATTTTCATTCTACCATTTTTCGTATCGTTTGTTTACTTCCTGTTAGGTTACAGAACGTGTTCTCTCGTTTTGTTTTACGGTACATAATGTGGCTGATTGTAGCTACGTTATTTTTCACAGAATATGTGTGTTCCTGTCAACCCTGGAACGCCTCATTTCTCGACGGGCTATGACGTCACAAATGCAATCAAATGTTGTGTGTGGTTGCCAGCATTCAGGCGGCAAACCGGGCCTTTTTGAACGACTGTAGCGCCGAAATGATGCACCAACGAGAAAAATGTTACTGAGAAACGGTCCTTGTTTTGATGTCCTCTATACGTTTCAGTGGTCCGTGGGCGCCATTAAAATGACACCCTGTATATAAAAATGGATGTATGTGTGTATATACTATGTGTGTTTGTTCCAGCAAAACTCTGAACGCCTGGAGCGATTTCAAGCGAACATGTATCGCTTGCAAGCTCAAAAGAATTTCTGTGATGGTAAAACACCCCTGGCACACCTAGGGAGGGGGTGTGAGGGGTTGACTGTAAATATAATCGAAAACGATCGATATTAGTGGTGAATCCACAGTTTTTGGGGTCCATAAGATGAATAGGGTCACTTCCAATGCCGTTCAACTCCAAGACACAAATTACACCCTTAGGAGTAGGGTGGGAAGTGGGTGACATGTAAAACGACCGACAATAGTGTAGAATCCACAGTTTTCGGAGTCGTTAAGATGATTAGTGACTCTCCCAATGCCGTTCAATTCCAAGACACCCCTGGCGCCCCTAGGGGTGGGGATGGGAAGTAGGTGACATGTAAAAAATAATCGAAAACGACAGATATTGTATTAGTGTGGAATCCATAGTTTTTGGTGTCGATAAGGCGAATAGTGACACTCCCAATGCCATTCAATTTATTTGTTCTTTTAGGTGGAACTAAAAATGTTGTTCATAAATTGTTGTTACAATTATATTATAGTGAATTTTAAAATATATTACTTTATGATTTGTATACTGTACTTATACTTTTAAATACCTGTAAATGAAATTAGTTACATTTAACTCTATAGTTAGAATTGTTAAAAACCCGGGCAACGCCGGGTGATCAGCTAGTGAATATAATTTCAAAGATGACAAGACGAATATCAGAGCAGGAACGCAATGGATGTGCAAGTGTCTTACAGGCAGTGAATGTGACATCATTCGAATGTCGCATGTTTGTCGCAATCACCATTGCACTACAATAACATTACAGTCATCGTTGTACCAAAGTTAACCCAAACGTAACCAAAATAACCAAAGGGAAATATTTTAATCAGTGATCAAATATTTCACAAAGTTATAAAAATCGTAGATATGGGTCTTTTCCTTTTTGTTTTAAAGCTTCAAACGTATCTAATATTGTCATATTAAATATCACTTGTACTTAAAATAATAATCTGAAATACAGCACTAGTAAACAAATGACGCATTTTATCATAATGAAGAAGAAATATCGTTTTGGAAAGGAAAATATTCATAAACTAAAAAAAATGTGTAAATTATGTTCCTCTGCAATGTGCAGCAGTAAATTATGTACGTACATACATAAAATATATAATTTTGCAATACAAAGCAAAGTAATATTTTCATAACTTTATTGAAATTTACCATTTCAATTTACAATCAAACTACATTTTTTTCATTTGCAATCATGCTTTTTTGAAATTAAAATTATTTTCGACATCAAGATATAAATTCAAAATTTTGAAGAAAATAAATAAGGAATATCGTTTCCTAAATTCTCCAAAAGCCGGCCATACTCCTCTTCATGTAGGGAACCTACAAAGTACAATGCAAATTAATTTTAGAAGACAAATTTTAACGATACTACAAAGAAGAAGAATATCAGACTTGCGCTATTGATTGAAACATGGATTATTTTTGTAGCAGTTATCACTGCAAAAACATGCTTATTTTTTAAGATGATTGTTCTTACAGCAGGAAATAAATAAGATTCTTTCAAGTTTAATTGATTATGTGGTTTCATTAGTAAGTCATTTCATAATTTGTAGAGGATAATTTTATAATTATTTGGCAAATGGTTTATTTTTCAAATTATATATTACAACCCTTGAGGAAAAGGTAGCCGGGATCGGGTGCTGATCATATCACCTCCACCTGGTCGAGATCTAGAATGTGTGGGATCATACCCCCAAACTACTTATTTGCCTTTATAGTACAGTACAATGCAATGCAAAGGGAAAATATTTACCTTTGCACGCACACACACACACACACAGACACACACACACACACACACACACACACACACACACACACACACACACACACACGCGCACCCAAACATACACACATATATATGTACAGGTGGTTCAAAATCCAACTGACACTTTCCAATTGTTGTTTTACCGATCATAAATAAAGCTTAGGCGTTGTTTTAGAAGATGAAAAATATTAGATTTTAAATTTTTGCTCTTGTCTATACATCGCTCCATCACATCATTTGCACAGCTTTTCGAACACGAAAAACGGCGTTCGGTTGTCTTTGTTCACTGTCACACAATATGCTAATAACAATAATGATAACAACATTAAATTATGTATCGCTATGGTTTATCCATATTAGGGTAGTCAGAAAAAGTGACGGTCCCATGTTCGTTTCATTCGCAACATTAGTTAAGTCTTACGTTCGTTGTCCTTCTGAAGATGAATACTATTTTTTTTTTTTAAACTTGATTGAATTATGTTGTTTTACGTCGTTTTTCCCCACTATTGGCTAATCGCAACGAGTAAATGTGAAAGTCTCCATTCAAGTTTTCCGAAATTCGTTCTCTTGGAGAACATATCCATTACTTGTTTCATGGTCTCGATATCGTGTTCTGATCAGTTGTCCTTTGCAAGATACACAATGAAATCGAACATTCTAATGTGGACATTAATTTTCTGATTTCGCTTTTTTGGAAAATTAATTTGTCTCAGTGTTTTCACGCTCATTGACTTTTTGATGTACACTTCTAAGTGGATATCCCGCAAACCAAAGTTCGAGTCCCATATTGGGAAATTCACTTTGCGTATGTCCTTACGGAGTCCGAGTGGAGCCTTAATTTTTATATCTCGCTTTCATGAATTCTACCTAATCGCTATTTCGTATCATTCTAAAGAATGATGGGATCAGAACCAGTCACTTCGCAATTAATTGCTTGGTGATGTAAGCTATTCATCATTCATCCTCTATGATGAGAGCACTCGTCATTGGTATGACGAGTGAACTCTTTGCAAGACGAAAGGTACAAATAAGATTTAGGAACTTAACAGCTAGAAAAGGCAACGGCCACTCGTTGGGTTTTATGAACCTTTGAACCTGAATTATAGCTGGGTTTAGGATAGTTATCTGTCTATCTGAAAAATTAAGATAATTACGATGAATAAAAATATACTAAGTCTTTTGTTGGCTTCTCTATAGGTTGACCAGGGCGTCGTTTCACTTTTGCTCCACTCCTTTCTAAGCTCTCCTCTCTCCTCTATTCCAATCCCAAAAGTCAGTCTCCTCTCATCTTGTCTCACCTCTATATTCCCTAGGCCATGGAGCTCTTCCTCCATGCCGAATCGTGTTTAAAATTGCCACTATGCAAACCGCTGACTCAATAGGCAGAAGGAACTACCTATTTCCTGAACACCTCAGGAGGTTTGCATAGCCCAACACTGTGCATTGTTTACATACCTCAGAAGTTGAGACAATTGAGAAAAACAAGTGAATGTCCTGGTCAACATGAAGCATTGAGAGAGGCTTTTAAAATAAACATATAATCTTCGGGATTTATACGTTCTACCGCCACGGAAAAAAAATGTTGAAAATTTAAGTCAAATCAAAAAGCTTGACATGACCCAGGTTCGCCAACTCTATACTTTTAAAAAATATATAAAACAACAAAAAAATTAATTAAATAATATAGCTTTCTCTTGATTTCCTAAACAAAAAAAAATATATTCTGTTACCCAAAACCTTACAATCCATAATAATAAGTACGCATGTCAAAGATGTTTTGTTAAAAAAAGTATTTTGTATCATTACATGACTGGTATATACAAAATTTTATGTCATTACATGATATAACTTTCGACGTAACATAATTTTGGGTAGGTAAGCCTTTCATGTAGGATTGCTCATTCCTACTAAGTCGCGAGCGATCGTTGTTAGTCTTTTGTACATCGCCAGTGCGATGCCAAGCCTTGACTTCCAGCGGAAGTAAAAAAAAAAAACTTCATGCAAATGGCCGACATGTTTTCACAAGAAAAACCATAGTTCACAATCTTTCTATAGGATTGAGCCCGATGTGGACCCTTCAAATATGTATCGTGAACAAACAATGTTTATTATGAAGTTCACGATATCGTGGATTCTGAAATGTGTAAGTACTATCGTAAATAAGTGTATATGGCGAATATGAAAAATAGACGTAATATGTTGCATTGAATCTTATGATGAAACAAGTGTTCGCTGTAAAATTATCACAAATACACATATCACTGATTATGCATGTAAAAAGCCTGGGTACACCAAGGTATCGTACATTGTGCTTATTTTATAGCCACTTTACTTATTACCAAACGTAAGAAAAATGTTGTTATGCACTGTTTATATTAAATCTTCCCTTCGTTGCAAGCCAAATAAACTTCTCAAAATAAATTGTCACGGGAAGGTGTATGTGCATACAAAACTTCCAATCACTGATTATTTCGCTATTTATGTGTATGAATAGGAAATATTCGGTGCACATAATTATTTACACTGAGTAATGACACTGTTACAGGCATAAAAGCCCAGAAAATCAAAATAACATTTGATTTCCTTTTCTACGTTATTATATACACTGTATTATAGCCTTGTAAACACTGTTGATATATAACTACAGAATTAAAAGATCTTGCAAGTGTCCAAAAAACTGTCTCCTCTGATTGTAAACATCAGAAATGAAATTTCACACATAAAAATCATGTGAAAAAAATGTGTCACTATGTTTCATCTTGATGAAAAAAAATAACTGCTTATAATGAACACATTCATAAAACATTGGCATAATAAATCATCCTTCCTGGAATGTTCGAAAGTGCTGTAGGAATGCTTTGCTGTTATTTGCATGTTCAGTTGGCTATCCGTTATGAAAATTTCTTCTTAAAAAATATAAACGCTATTTGTTGCTAGCACTGGATAATTGGCACAGCTGCTGCTTGTTGCCTCCTTGTATTATGGTGCATGTTAAAACCTGGCTAGCATGCATGGTACGGAACTGAACACATGAAGAAGGGCTGCAGAAAAATGTTCTTCTCCATGATGCATGGGACACATCCACATAAATACACATGGTATAAGCTTATATGTGCATGTGTGGGGAAACACTGAAGCCCAATTTGAACAACAACTCTGTAATTATGGTTGTAACCAAAACTGCTGCTGTAGGATATCTGGTCTCTCTGCTTCTCTTCTTCTTTTGTATTACTTGTCTTCTTAACTTAGTTTGAGGCAATGTAAAATGTGTAATAAATACTCTTTGAACTTAGGAGATAGGGAAAAATGTTGTCCCAACTACAAACGATGTGGAGGAAAATTCTAACTGGCTCCTTCACAAAATGTGGTGGATAAATCAACAGTTTGTGATCCACTGAACTGGGAAATTCATGGTTGAATTATGTCTTCCTTGGAAAAGTGTAGTCCTCTTGTAGTATTATTAATAAAATGTCTGCATGCCTCCTTTAAGTTGTTGGTGACGAGTCTTTCCGCACGGTAGTTGACTGCTGCTGCGGAAGTCCTTCATAAGAATATGCATGATTGATGTAGGCACTGCTCGTCCACGTCGTTTCGTATAGACAGGTTAGGTTAATAAAGAGGAAAATTATAACAATGAAAGGAAACTATTGGGAATAGGTGTAATTGATTCACGTTATGCACACAAAACCAAACTCATTCCATTGGATTTTCTTAACATTAAATTAAATTAAATTGCCTCATCAAAATTAAAATATGATTAAAATAAATTGATTACACATATGCCATAATTCTTTGAAAATAAATAAAGAAATTTGAATAACATACACAACCGTAATAAAATAAAATAAATAATGTCCATGATTCACGTGTTTCCTTGAATTATAAATTATTGCTATGTTGCTCCCCAGATTGCATATAACTTAACTGCAAGTTAAATCGACATTCGATTTAACTTGCAGTTAACTTAGGTGCTATCTGGGTCTGAATCTAATTGTCTCGGTGCTTATAAAAATAATAAACAAGTACTGCGGTTAACAATAAATTCCAAATAATAAAAACTAATATAGACTTGGGCAAGGGGTTAAAACTAATTTATGAAATGAAATGCCTGTAATAATAGATTAATTAAGTTGCTTTAAAGCAAGTTCAAGCGGAGTCCACTGGGGAATAGTGAAATCAGATAAATTCTTGGGAATACCAAGTGGTAATTCAACTTCCTTCATTTTTACCTGTTAAAATGCTAAAATTCTGGTATGTAAAATTTGTTGATCCACAATAATCAGAGAAAAATCCTGATAATTAAAAAATATAGATTGCCCCTTGTTAATCTGAATTGTTCTGTGGGTGTTCAAATTATTATTTAAATTCTGAATGACAATAAATTGATCTGTACCTGATATTAAAATACCATTACGTGTTCTAATAAACTGAAAAAGATTGTTGCCAGTAATAGAATTCACTTCAAAATTACAAGAAACTGATCTGTTGTGTAAAAGTAAGTCTTCTAAAAACTGTACATCTTTATCAATGGTAACTTCACTATGCGAGCAGAGGTAAAAAAGTTTTTAAGCTCACATGCGCTCTCAACAATTTGCACTAATCGTGGACTTCCCTTATTTTGCATACTGTAAGTTAACTCTGGAATTCTAATGCGGGACCAGGAATTATTACGTAAAATGCGTAAGTTTACTGCTCTAAAAATAGGAGCGATGTCATTCATCTGTACTAAAGGTGTTTCAAGAACTAAATGAAATGATGTACTACTGGGTTCATAATTAATCAAATATACTTTGGTCAAAGAATAAAATAATCCTATGTCTGTCTTGTAAAGCGAATCTTTAAAGTCGTGGTGATTCTGAATAAATGTACGCAGCCAATTAGGAGTTAAAATATGATAAGATAATTTTCCTGAAGCTATTTCCATAATTATAAAATCTAAACGCTCTATCATCTCAGAGGCGTGCAATAAAACAATTATATGTCCCTCTTCATTATAATCATAACAAAATTTAGCAAGTAATCCTTCCTTTAAATGCAAAACTGATTGCTTTAAAGCTACCAAAATTCCATTGACAATGTTGACCATCTTTAATTGACTTTGTTTCATATTTTGTACTTCCTGAATAATATGATGTTGACTGACTGCTAAAGTTTTAACTGATTGCGATAAATGATAAATTGACATGGTATTGAAAACAGAAAGTCCTGCACTAAACAAATTTATTACATTGAGAAATATCTGCCTCTTCTCTCTGTCGTGGGTATTAGTAACATTCTGATATAAATTTCGGCAATTAGGTCTTACGTCTCCTACTGTATATCTACATGGAAAATATGGTGCTGTCAGCGCGACTGCAAAACTCGAACACTTCCGTGATCGCATAATAACGACGACTTGGGTAGGTGCAAGCAAAATAAAAGACTAATAAACCTTACATAAAATACAATCAGACTTCAATAATGAATTCTAACTTTAGGAAAAAAAATAATACGTAATGTAGATAATAATATTTTTAGGCAAACGTATAGTCGTAAAAAATATGATCAGTAAAAGATACAACAGGTTCGGTAACCTGAGAATTTGGCTTACTTTCTGCATTTTTAGTAAAACGTGGAACATTTTCGAACTTTGCTGTTGGCTGAGTTTCAAATAAATCTTTAACCTTTGCAATTGGCTGGACACAGGGCTAACTAATCAATTCACATTCAATTTTGCGGCTGTTTTGTACAAAACTTGGACCCTTGCTTACGAAAAACTTATGAACTCTATCTTTGACAGATACAATATTTTTAGGCAAATCTAAAACGTCGTCTTTGGTGATTAATATACAGGGTCATCCGTTTGAGATGTCAGAAAAGTAAACCTTTATATACAAGAGATTAAAGTACGTGTCAGTGAGCACCTTGTTGTAATATAAGCACAAAGGATGTAAGTTTCGAATGAGTGGAGGTTTACAGACTTCGGCCACATGGCAGCGCTAATGTGTATGGTAACAAAGATGGTGATCACGTCACAACAGCACACACAGTGTGTCGTATGGTATGCGAAATTTTCCAGTATTACATGCATGCTACTGCCGCCACGCAGCTGAAGTCAGTAAATCTCCACTCATTCGAAACTTACATCCTTTATGCTTACATTACAACAAGCTGCTTAGAGATACGTACATTAACCTTTTGTGTATAAAGGTTTACTTTTCTGACATCTCAAACGGATGACCCTGTATTTCGGGACGAATATTGAACTTCTTCTTTTACACTTTGATGAATAATAACGGACTGAGGAAGGGGTGGAGGAATTGGCGGGTGAATTATCTTTAACGGTACCACTTCAACAAGTGATGTAACGTCATCATAATGCTGTTCCACAGACTTTGGATCATTTTTAAATTCACTTAAGGCTAAATCATCGGTACACTCATGGTCATAAGTAATAGATTTTTTGCGTTGACATTTACAGTAACAAATTACAAAATTTGTAAAAATATTACTAATAAATGTTGCTATTAATAAACTTGTGATAATAATATGAGGATAATCGAAAGACTCTTGCAACAGATGAATAAAATTTGAAGCTCTTACGTATGGAAGTAATCCGTTAAACATAACTAAAATCGCAATGTTTTTCATGTTGCTTAAACAACAAAACATACAGTTCTTCAAAACTAAAACGTATTTTAAGGTGCGTAATTTAAATTAGTAGGTATTTAACTTATTTATTTCTTAATCTAGGCTCAATTTATCTGTTAATTTATTTACCTGATATAATTTATTTATTCTCCAAATTTTTAAGCACTGTTTATAAACTTATCTTAATTTAGGTACAAGGTAATGGAAAAATGATACTGATTTACTCCTGACTACCTGAAATAAAATAATTATTATTATTTATGCAATCTTTCAATGCATTAAAATACTAACATCACTCAAACTCGAAGAATCTTTAATTCTCTCAACTCATTCTAAAATATGCTTAGCATATTATTGTGGCAAAGTTTGAAACTAAAACCGTTGTGGTTTAACCATAATCATTCTGCGATGGCAGAATGGATTTCCAGGATTTTGGTTGCTATCCAATAACCGAAGGAAAATACTTGTTATGGGGGCGCAAAAAAATCTTGACGTCGAGGTCTACATATTCATATAAAATAAATATTCTCAATAACTGGCGCCTAAAATGAAACTTTGCTAATATAAATGTATACCTTCTTCTGAAGTGTAACTATAAATTTTTAGTGATTTACTTGCTGAACTAGTATTTTTAATACTGCAAAAAAATGTTGTGCCTACAGCACATTATTAAATAATAAGTCTGCTCTTAACGTTTAACATTATTAGTGCCATTTTTATTATAAATTATTATTATGTCACGCGAGTGAAATTTAAAATATTAAACCTGTTACTTATATGAATTTTCATTTTTAGTGACCATTATCCATGCGTGAGTCCGCGATGTCCTCCTGATGACCTTCATCTTCATCTTGACCTGTCAAGTTCTCCTCGCCTTCACCGTCATCTGGCCCATAATATTTTTTGAGTCTCTGGACGGCAATAGAATACACTATTGTATTGCCTCTCTTGTTTTGGAATTCCACCAAGTATTTGTTAGGATTCCCTTCTTGAATGACTATGACCGGGCCCTTATAAATACCCGAAAAGCACAGTGCAGTACCAATTTTCTGGGTGCTGTCAAAAATTAATACTTCATCACCTGGTTGAAATTTGATCTGTTTCCTCTTCCGATCATAATATTTCTTCTATTCAACGTGTCGCTTTGCCAAGTTATCCGCAGCAATGGTTCTTGCTTTTTCCAATACTCGAAACCGTACATCATTCTCCACATTTTCACAGCTTGGTGTGTGTAATGTAACTCCCAGGGCAAAGCAGATTGAAATCCATGTACTAAAAAGAATGGGCTATACCGCAAATTCTGATTCTATGTAGTGTTATAGCTGAACACACTTGGTCGTAAATATTGGACCCAATCAGTGTGTTTTGAATTAACATAACATTTCATTATACTCTGTAAATCGCCATGATTGAGTTCCAGAAGCACTATCGAATTATGTAAACCTACTGGCGAAAACTTGATGGTAATTCCCAATTTATTGCCAAGTTCCTGAAATAGCTTAGATTGGAATGCTGAAACACGATCAGTATAAATTTCTTGTGGCGTTCCAAAGCGTAATACTATCTCTTCATACACAAATTCAGCTGCTTTACTGGCCGTACAATCCGCAACTGGTTTGGCTATTAAATACCGCCTCCCAAAATCTGTTGCTTCAATTATATAACGGTGACGAAGATTTGACGAAGGAGGATATGGACCTGAAAAGTCTAGCAAATCCGCTGGAATGGCTTCTGTGCGGGAAAAGTACAAAGTTCTCCTACTGGTGGACCTGGACGGCGTTTATTCTGCTGGCCTGTAATGCATTCCCTAATTTTCCTTTGTATAAATAATTTCATATTCGGAAAATAAATTCGTGGTAATGCAACATTGTTACACTTGGTAAATCCAAGATGAGAGCTTCCTATGGGTGAAGCGTGGAGTGTCTCAATCACGGAATCAAGTAACGTCATTGGTATGCATAACAATTTCCTGGTAGTGACTCCTAATTTCTCCTGCCTATATAATAAACCATCCTCCAATACATGATGTTAAACCTGCCTCTGGATGGATAAAGGTTGTGTTCCATTGTCCTTGTCTGGGTCCTCCAAAATTTTAATAATTAGGCCAAAAAAATAATCCTGTCTCTGATGCTCCGCGACATCTGTGGTTGCATCAAACAATGTAGGTGTCCTGGGTTCGGGAATGTCCTCTTCAATGTTGCCATCTTCTATATTTTCGCCGCATTATCGCTGAGGGGATCGGCGATGTTCTCCGTAGTTTTGACATGTATAGGAGTGAATGAAAAATCCTCCAAAAGGTTACTCCATCGAAGAAGCTTTGAGCTTAAATTACGGGATGTCCTAATATACGTAATTGCTAAATTGTCCGTGTGCAAATCGAAATGGTGTCTCACAAGATGAAATCTAAATGATTTTAGAGCATATAAAATTCCTGTTAATTCTTGATCAATTACACTCAATCTTTTTTCAGTGTCCGTCGAAGTTCTACTACAATATGCACACGGCAAGTATTTTCCTTCTACATTGGGCTGCATGAACACGCCACTGACGGCGTGAGATGAAGCATCGGTAAAAACCTTGGTGTTCCTTGCTGGATCATAAGGTAACAAAACAGGTGCATTAATTAGAGTTTATTTTAATTTATCAAATGCTGACTGTTGTTCAGGACCCAATTAAATGTCTTACCTTTACGGATTAAACCTTGTAATGACGATGCAATGTCAGAAACATTTTTGACGTACTTCCTCACGTAGCTGCAAAGACCAAAAATCATTTTAACCTTTTTTGTGGTAGAAGGAATTTTATAATTCTTAATGGATTATAGTATCCTGTCGCTGATACGATAGCCATAACTGCCCACATTATGTCCTAAAACAATTGTCTGGTAATATCCAAATGAACATTTAGGCACAGCCAATTTTAATCCGGCAGATCATAAACATTGGAACATTTATTCTAAATCCACTAACATATCGTTAAATGTATTAGCAAATACAAACATGTCATCAATATAAAAAGCAAAATTATTACAATTCAAGCCCGCTGTAGCGAGCTGGACACACCGGGTTATCGCCGCGGGAGATGTCACATGTCCCATGCGTGTAAAATTCATATCAAATTGTCCCTTGGCTGGTATAGTAAAAGGAGTGTATTTTTTTGATTCATCTGCTAAAGGAACCTGGAAGAATCCTTGTTTAAGGTCTGCACTACAATAGTAGCTCTTACCGGCCATGTTATGTAAAATTTCTGAAATGTTTCCCATCGAAACTGCATCGAAAACAGAGCTGGCATTAAGTAATCGAAAATCCTGCACCATGCGATAAGCTCCTGATTTCTTCTTAACGAGAAAGACTGGGTAATTATAGGGAGATGTTGAAGGATCGATGACTCCTGCTTCCAGCAAGTTGTCAATTTGCAGATTAATTTCCGAACGTAGGTGTACAAGTATAGAGTAGGCTGGGACGTGAAATTCAGAATCGTCTTTTAACTTAATACGATGCGTATAATTTGTGGCACAACCAATGTCCTGCTCAGACCAGGAAAACACATCTACGTACCTCTCTAATAATCGTGTAAGTTGCAACTTCTGATCGGGTTCTATTGCTGGGTTAATATCAAATTTTGTAAAGTCGTGCACTGTTTTTGTCATGGTGCCAGTTTCCTTGGTCACCATAACGTTAGGTCCTTCGTCATCTGCAGTATGACGAGAAGTTGGGACTGGATTTTGCCATGCCTCTGCGGTACCTATGCTTGCCCCTTTCCTAATTTTAATTTTGTAAGAGTTTGGGTTGGTAATCCAAATTAAAAATGACTTCATATTTAAAATGGCTCGGGGCACCATTAAACTTGGGTCCAATAGAAACTGTAAATCTGATTCTAAATAAGTTAAATTCTGATAACTAGAATTTGTCAATTTGACAGGAATACACAAATGAGACCTAGGTTTAATTCTAATTTGTCTGGAAGTTACAAATTCTGGCACATATAAATCCCTGATCAGACTAGCAACTTTTATGGATACGTCAAAGGTTTTTTTGTGTTTCGTCCTTAATTGGTTTCGAGGAGGAGTTCCAAATCTCCTCAGTGTGAGTCGATTCTATTCAAAATCCAAATTTGCTTTTTGAGCTCTTAAAAAATCATTACCCAAGATTGTCCCATGTTCAAAATTTGGAATCATTCGAAAAGGGTGGGTTAAATTGCGGCCGTTTATTGCAAATGTTAACAGGACAATCTCTTTAATTTCAATTTATTCCTTTGCTACTCCCCTTATGGCCGTATGAATTTTAAAACGTTTGGCAGTTAAAGGAATACCTCGATCACTAGTAACTGATACTTGGCTCCCGGAATCCAAAAGAAACCTCTGACGTTGCCCCCTATCACTGTGTTAATGTATATAAGTTCCTCATAGGGGAAAGTAGAGACTGAAATTTGCTTTCCTTCAAAATCTGCGCATACGTCTTTTCTATGGGCAGTCACCACTCGTTTAAAGCCTCCTTGTTCTGCAAACAAGTAGCTGCCGAGTGATTGGGATAATTACAAATAGAGCAGCGTGGTCTCTCCCGTTGCTCTTCCCTACATTCCTGGCCTCGTCCTGCTGATGATGAGGAACCCCGCGAGTTCTGTCCGCGGAAGTTTCCACGCCCTCGCCATTGTTGGGCATTGCCATATCGCCTATTGTGATGTGAATTATTATTATTATTATTATGCCGTGCATTTCTATACTCCTTATTATACTGTGGTCGTCTATTATTACCCCGGTAGGAACCTCTATAATTATTACCTGACTGATAATTGCCTCTATAATATGGTTCTCTAAATTGCCTCTGTCCAGATGAGTCGGTGCGAGGGTGCTGTTTTTGGTTGTCAATGCTATCTAGTCTAAAAGTAAGACTAGTTAATCTAGCTTCCAAACCAGTTTCCTGAGTCTGGGTTTGAACCTTGTTACTTTGAGGATTGTTAGCTAATTTTAATTGTTCGACCTCCTTCTGCAAGGCATTGAATCTTGCATCGATCTCTGAAGTACGTCGCAATTGTGCAGACTCAGCAGTATCCAGATTGGTATTCTGCAATAAAATCTGCTGCTGTTGCGAGAGTGTTGGTGCGCTGTTCAAAGGAAGGAATAAACTGTCCCTTTGATCTTCGCACCTTAGCTCTTTCAACTTGCACTGCCTCATCAAAAACTGAAGCTTTTCAAAGGATTTTAAATCCTTGAGCAGCCCATGCACTGAATCGTATTCTTTATGATGGGTATCTTTCATGTAATCCACCTGCAATCCTAAAATGATTTGTTTGATCTGTTGTTGAACGCCCATTTTAGGATCTGCTTTAATTAAAAGTAGTTGATCCAAGGGCCCTGTAAATTCGTCTTTAATTTTTTATCTTAAATCCTCATAAGAACTGTCTTGGTTTTCTTGGACGTCTTTCCAAGCCTGAAACCATCGCAACACTGGCCCGGCTAAAAGGGCTTGGAACATTTCCTGCTTTTTGGCTCTGTTCCAACCATTTAAAATTGCAAGTCTATCTACTTTTCCCAAAAATTTTGATACATCTTCCCCGGCTATCCCTTGAAATGGGATACCCTCTAAAATTGTTGGGGGAACAAAGTTAGACTGAACCATAGTTGCAAATTGTGTTGAGCCTGAATCTCTAAAATCCTGAAATTGTTGCTCTAATTGTTTTTCATATTCCTATTTTCCTGATAATTGTCGCTGAAGCCGTCTAGTTAATATTGGGCTACGTTTAAATTTTGGGGGTTGAACTTGCACTTGGACCGCTGACATCTAAGTTAAAACTTGTAGTCCCTCGTGCTATATCTAATAACTGGCCCAATGTTTCATCGAGTTCATCAGCAAGGTGAAAACTTTTAAGCCCTATGTATTTTCAAAGTCAATTGTGGCAAGGACATACTAAAATTTTAAACAAGTTAGCAAAATTTTTGGGGTGAGGTTAAATTTAAAATTGCTTAAGAATTTTACATCTCATTTCCGAAAAAAAGGATGAAAGCCCTAAGCATCTTCATTACGTATGATTCTAAAGAATGATGGGATCAGAACCAGTCACTTCGCAATTAATTGCTTGGTGATGTAAGCTATTCATCATTCATCCTCTATGATGAGAGCACTCGTCATTGTCATGACGAGTTACCGCTTAGCAATACGAAAGGTACAAATAAGATTTAGGAACTTAACAGGTAGAAAATGCAACGGTAACTCGGTGGGTTTTATGAACCTTTGAACCTGAATTATTGCTGGGTTTAGGATAGTTACCTGTCTATCTGACGAATGAAGATAATTACGATGAATAAAAATATACTAAGTCTTTTGTTGGCTTATCTATAGGTTGACCAGGGCGTCGTTTCACTTTTGCTCCACTCCTTTCTAAGCTCTCCTCTCTCCTCTATTCCAATCCCAAAAGTCAGTCCCCTCTCAGCTTGTCTCACCTCTATATTCCCTAGGCCATGGAGCTCTTCCTCCATGCCGAATCGTGTTTCAAATTGCCACTATGCAAACCGCTGACTCAAAAGGCAGTAGAAACTGCCTATTTCTTGAATACCTCAGGAGGTTTGCATAGCACAACACTGTGCATTGTTTACATTTTTCAGAGGTTGAGACAACTGAGAAAAACAAGTGAATGTCCTGGTCAACATGAAACATTCAGAGAGGCTTTTATATTAAACATATAATCTTAGGGATTGATACGATTTCATTCCTGTCTTTGCGATTAGCGTACTGTTACTGATAATCGAAGTACATTGAAATGATAAATGATAGATTTAAGTGGAATTCCAAGCTATAAAAGGGCCTCCCCGATGGCGCAGTTGTAGCATCGTCGCCTTGTAAACAATGGGTCGCGGTTCGATACCCGATGGAACCACATAGGTGGAGAACGGCTCCATTCAATTCTAAGACTTTCTCCCACAGCTTAGATTGTTGGGTTCTATCTGTAGTAATTAATTAACTAATTACTTTACTTACCTAACCGCAGACCTTGACTTTGCAATTTAGTTCCGCACAACAATCCGTATCGGAAGTGCACTGAAATTCGAGAGAAAGTTATATTAATTACAATTTATCTTTGTTGAATGTTAATACTTAGCGAAATACTTTCCAAATAATATTAATCTTTATAATTATTAGACTTGTTGCGCTCCTTTTGGAGCGTAAATTTTCTCGACTGAGATGATAAGACATTTAAGCTGCTTATGAAAAATTGCTCGTGACAGCGAGGGGATAAACAAAACTCCGAAATATTTGAAAATAAATTAAATAATAGAGCAACCGATTATGTTCAATACTTATGTTTAATATTTGTGTAAACATATATTAGAAAAACAACCAAATTAAAAATGCTAAATGTTAATTGCTCAAATATTTGTTGTTGTCTTTTTACGGTATGCACAATTTTGAAAAAATACATCATGAGTTCTCTATAATAAATTCAAATTTTCAGCAATTTGTACAAATTCCTACAAGTTACCGATTTGCTGATTCCTATGAAATAAATTTAGACAATGTAGATGTTTGTTAAGTCCAGGGATAGAAGACAAATTTTAAATGTCCTAAAATATGAAAGGTGTTTAAAAAGAGTCTAATAAATTCGAAAAAGCCGAATTGATAGATCTGAATTTTCTACATGTTACTTCGAGATGCATTTCATTTGGACAAAATGGACACCTCAGATTCGGAGAACATAAACGTTTATTTATTATAAATTTAACGTGACATAAAAGTTCCCGATTATCTTACATGTAGATGTTGGTCTCAATCGTTAGTTGATAGTTAATGATTGCTCAAACTTCGATATCTCAGAATTAAATTAAAATATAATGTCAAATTTATTCTAAGATATTTTCTGATTATACTATTCCATATCTGTTAATTATTCGAAAATTAATGTTGATATAAAGTGACAATTTCGTGAAATCACATTGTCAGATGACCCACTACAATGAACCTAGAATATAAAGCTCATGTAAATCCATAAATTTTCAACTGCCATTCGTCACATTCATCATAATAATTTATGAAACTAAGTTACTTTGAGAAAATTATCTGCATTGATATTTTGTTTCATCTCATTACACATAATGCCAAGTTCTAACTCCTGTAAATTCACAAATGTTAAGTGAATATGTTCATAACCACTTGATTTCTGTAGTGTTTCGACTTTACACAATCCTAACTTCGGTAACTTACTTCTCGCAGAGGATATCCACACCAGGTTTTCTCTTCTATGAAGCCTAATGCACTGATAATTAATTTTAGGGATATTATTCGACATTTTTACAGGATCAATTCGCAATCTCGTGATTTGCACAATGCTTATCTGGGGTTTGCCACCGTGCAGTAGTTGTATGGTTTGGAATAGGTGAATTTATGGACGAAGTGATAAAGTGATAGTTTAGTGCCCTAAAATCTTAGTTGGAAAGGCTATCAATCCAGAATTTGTTATTAGATTCAGACCCATGTTGCGAAACAGAGAAAATGAATTCTATGCTAATAAAGATTCACCTGTAACTCAAAGTACTAGAATCAAAGTCCATTCGCCGTAGAGGAAGATACAACTTGGAATGTTACATTGCGTTCCAGATTGAGCAAACTTCTACTATACACAACTGTTCATCTTTTACGAATTATACCGTTAATATAGTGAAATGCATAGTTATTCTATTATGTTCTTAATGCTTAAGCATCATGTTAAAAGAATCTTTGAAATTTTTATGGAAAATTTTAATCAGGAATTTTCTTTGACAAAACCACGATGTTTAGAAAATTCATGGATCCATTCTATTGCATGAATTAAGTCATGGAATATGAGAACATAACATTCTGACTTGGTTCCTGCATTTCACTTTATTTTTTTGGAAACGTATAATTTGCCCTTCCTTCTTTCCATTTCCTTCTGGAAAAATAATCAAATATTTTTTTTCTGTTATTCATTATTAAAATAATAAAGTTAATTTCTAATTCGAATTTAATATTCTCATTTCAGGGAATCCTTGTATACATACCAGCACAACATTTATCTCTTTCCATTTCCTCTATACTGTTCCCTTCTTTCTCTTCCCTTTGTAATCTCTCTTATGTACACGCCTCAGCAACTCACAAACCACCCCTACACATATGTAGATACTATTTTGCTGATATAATTTGAACATAATACATAAAATCAACCCCATTTCTCTGAGAGAGAGAGAGAGAGAGAGAGGGGGGGAGGGAGAGAGGGAGTAGAGAATAAATATATAATTACACTGAAACACACACACACCCATCAAGCACTAATTATAAAACACATACTGATATAACAATTATAACACATCAGTTATAACGAGTACTTACATATTCCAGTACATCGCTACAGCCCTTTGCCATAGAGAACACTATGGCGCAGAGAAGAAATATGAGCAATATGATATATGCCTGCATCGTTGCTTCTTCGATTCAGGTTTTCTTCAACTGCTTCTTTCGTTTATATATATATCGCCAGATTATGTGCTATGAATTAAAGAAAGTATGAAAGAACATTTCAAATCTTGTATCATTGTCGTTCTCATAAGAACATTTGTCTATTTTGAATTCAGACAACTACTGACACACCGTTTCGTTACAATATTGTGCATCTTTCATTCCGATTTCATGAGATGTCTCGCACACCTATGGCTTCATTGCGTCATATGTTGGATCTGCACAATCTCCTGCGATATCAGTCATAATGTTACATACAGTGATACTCAATTCTACACACAATGGAACACACAAACACCCCCAAACACATAGGATATATACACATATATACATAAAACAAGTAACTTTTCCCTATAAAGTTTACCTCGAAACCGTTTAGTTTCTGCTCTATAAGAGCTTAAAATTTATCCTGTACGTATGGAACCCAACACGGCAAACGTTTGCTCTGACATAACTAACAAAGGAGTTTGGCAGCGTTGCCACTAGCGTTCCTCGTTAAGAGAGACGACTTCAAAAACACCAACTTGGGAGTCTTGCCTGAGCAAGATCCAAAATATTAATGATACTTGCAATGTTGTAAGAAGCATTGACAGTACTTATAAACTGACCAAGGCAAATAATGGGCAGACTGAAATTAAAGATTACTCATTCTAAAATATCTCAATAATTGATTGATTGATTGATTTGGTTTATTTTAATTCGCTTTTCTTCCACCTTTGGCTAATCGCGAAGATATGGATGATATGATGAAATAACAAATGACACCAATGTCTAGCATTTAAACTCGAGACACCTGGCGCCGTAGCGAGCTGAGCTAACCACATCACTACGGAGTGTTTCGTGTGTCATGCAATATCAACATTTGCAAGGGACACGTGAGATATAGAAGGGCAGCTTATCATGAAAATGTGGACACATCGGACAAAAGCACCAAATTTTTCCAGGTACTTTAAATTTTTGACATGAACTAACTCCTCCGTCGGACATCTCGGACATCCCATTTTGAAATATAGCTATATTATCAATATCTCGGCTTTTAAATCACTAAGAACCACAAACTTGGTGTCTAAGTATACATATTTGGGGTCAGGGAATATGACTACACAATTTTTAAATGTATCAGACTATATATTTATTCACTAATATATGTACGAATTACAAACTATTCACCGATTAAGAGTTTGGAAAATTAACAAATTTATACAATCGTATGAAAGAAGTTTAAATGCGGTATTCACTACACGTATTACTAATGTTATACTAACATTTACAAACTATTCACCAATTCAAATAATACTTGAAAAATGACATAAAAGACATAATTATACAATTAAAATACAATAAATCGTATTATGAAATCGTATATGAAAGATGTTGAAATATATGAGGGATTGCTGTTATATGAATTGCTTATGTTGTATTCAAACATTGACATTTGCACAGTTCAGTACAATTCTAAGGAGCAGTTTTGCAAGCACACCTACCAGTGCAGTCTCTTTGACGCTTACAATTACATTTACCCAATTCAGTGCATGCCTTCGAAGCAATAGGTAATGTGTTCCATACAGGAACCCATGATGAACTGTCTACTTTCTGTGTCCAGCCCCAGCCTTCCGGATTAGGAGCATGCTGTTGACTGTGCTCACTGGTACACCATACTCCTGCCTGATATACAGCCCCCTTGGAGTGTTGGAGTAGTGCGTCCTTCGTTGGTGGAAATTTCTCCATTGACTTAATCTTCTGACAAAACCGCTCCTTCCTGGCTTCATTCACATTGTCTAAATCACAGTTCTTATCATACAATATCACGGTGAAGAGTTCTAGTAGTTTAAAATTTTCATTATCAATATCAAGTTCTGTGTAAGGGTAGAGTGCAATGTAGGTAAATGGATGTGTCACTTGAGGATAACAATTCCATGCCTCCGATGCAGATTTCTTGCCTCGTCCAAAAAGTGATGATTTGGTATCACATCCAGTTAAACTGTGGAATACAGAGGGCGAAGAATTTCTCTACACCCAGCTTCTCGTAGATAGCATTAATGTCAATATAAGTTAATGTTTTGCCTATACCAAAAACAACACAAATCTTCAAAACTGCACACAAGGTCATTAGGTGATGGAACTTGCCAATGAGAATCACCACTACGTCCGTGTCAACGGTACGCACCATACAGTTACTACAACCATTCAAAAGTGCAACCTGTAAGTGGATAATCAGTCTTGTGTCCGCTCCACATGGTCACATGATGGCATGGACCTATCAATTCCTCGGAGAATAACTATGTGACGACAATTACCTTGCTTTTGGCACATTCAACATTTGCCAATTTGTTTGAAAGGAATGCAATTGGGAGCTTGTTCCTTACTTCACACTTTCTCCTAACACCCTTACCTCGCTTTCTCTAGTGTCTTCTTTGAGGCTTGTCGGAATGTATTTGTCCCACACTACATCAACTCGTTTGCAGCTTTCTAATTGTTTACTGATGTGTAGAATGAATACGTGGTCAGCATAATCATCAAATGTGACAATGTTGGTATTTGGCGGGGATGAAATGCACAACAGCGGCTCCATCGAGAAGTTTCACATCAACATAATCAAAAGGATCATTTGGGGAATTCTTGTTCAGAATGTTCATTAGATCTGACTTCTTTCCGAAGCGCAGACTTCCATCGTCAGATGGTGAATGAGGAAAATTATGATTCTCATGGCTGAAGAATGTAGTCATGTCACTCTCCCTATGCTGCTTCACTATGTACAGTTGAGAGAACAGAGAAACATCAGTCTTAAGTATTGGTATGTTTCTCTAATCTTTGTCTTTATGTTTTGTATAGGAGTTCTGAATAAAGGATGTGTTTTTTTTATTGGTTCATGAATGGAGCGAGTACAATCACTGATAATTGATTTGCAATACTTGTCATACTGATCCTGGCCTACACTCGGAACTGTCCGCACCGTATTTACTACACTTCAACTAAAATATTTCGTGTGGCAAGAGTCAATAACTCGTCATTGTCATCCATAAAGGGATTTCTAAAGTCTTCTATGACTGTATATAGACTCAATGATTGTTCGTTAAATGTTTTCTGTATAGCAAATCCATCTTCTTGATGACGATAACTTTTGTTTTGCTTAGGGATGTAGTTATCTTGAAACTCCTTCAATAACGTAGCTTGTTCAGGCCCTGAGGCCATCCATTTTCTGAAGGCTGAAGGATTTTCGGTCAGACCAACAGCACCTCTTGAACACTTGACGACCTTATTATTTTGCTCATGTGCTTGGTCGATTGGTATACTTGAGAATCGGTTCTTGGTCTTGTGGATTATCCAGTGAGTCTGCTGCTCAAACTTCTCAAGAATGGAAAGTGGAAGATTCTCCAAATCTCGGATGTGTATTGGGATCCATCGTGCATAATTCTGATGGTCGAGAGCGAAGAACCATGGTGCCAGGGCTTTGAGGCTTTCCACATACAGATTAAAATTCCCCTCACCCTGCGATCTGATGAAAATGAGACCCAGGAGCTCCATGTTAAGAATCGTGTCCCAGTACTTGAATGTAGGACTCTTTTCTACCGTTGCTTTTCTCCATGAAACCTTGGTTTCATCATCGTGTGGTCCTTCAGTGAGTAAGAAAGCATCCTCCTGCAGTTTTTCCAAAGCCAATGCTGTCACTTGGTGAGAATGTCTTGTTCTAATCACATGCGAGGCCGAAAGGAAAGAGTTGGTTTTGCCTGATGAAGCAATACCAGCTTCACCCAATGTGCAAGTCCATCCTGATCCCTCCAAGTGGTCACGAAACGTTTTCCACATCGCCATATCAACATGCAAGCCACCCATCATTACTATGAACGTTTCCTCTCCATGAGTATGAGGCCACTTCCACTGTGTGAACTTGGCTAGGGCATACAATGATGCATCAACTGCGAAAACAGGTATCTGTTCAGAGTTAAGATATTCTGTAGCCCAACGCACGACATTCATCCCGTGGTTCATCATGGAGGCCGTAGCTGCCTTCTCATAGAAAAGGTGAATAGTTTGTAATTGGTACATATATTAGTGAATAAATATATAGTCTGATACATTTAAAAATTGTGTAGTTGTATTCACTGACCAAAAATTGTATACTTAGACACCAAGTTTGTGGTCCTAAGTGATTTAGAAGCCGAGATATTGATAATATACCTAAATTTCAAAATGGCCGCTATAAAATCCGAGATGGCCAACGGAGGAGTTGGTTCCTATCAACAATTGAAAGCTAAGCACCTAAGTAGTACCTGGAAAAAAATTGGTGCTTTTGTACGGTGTGTCCACATTAACGCGAAATTTGACGTTAAGCTGCCCTAGTAATAGGGGAAATCCACGAACGAACAAATGTAAACATGATGTGTTTGCTGCCTCGTTTCGAACACACAGACTGCAATGTTATTCCAATTTATTTCAAAATTATTCCTATCTGTGCTAGAGTTATTGCTAGTCGTGTTCGTCTCATAAGGAAATCATTGCAAGGCTCTTTTAAGATTCATTCATTGATTGATTATTTGCTTTATTTTACTTCACTTTTTGTGCCACTTTTGGCTAATTTGGGAAGATGGGGATTAGTGATGACGTGATGAAATTGATGAATTGACACTCACAAACATCCATGCCTTCGCGACCAATCCAACGTCCTGGAAAGATTTCAGAAAGTTACACCGTCGTGCTGGAACCACATTATCTGTCTAATGTTTAATGGAACTTCCTCAAGCAGCTCAGGCAAGGTATGGTGAAGAAACACACGATATACCTCACCATTTAAACTATCAGGCAGCAAATAGGGACCAACTAAACGGTTGTGAATGATACCTGCCCACACATTTACACTGCAATGCTGTTGATGCCCATGTGCGAATGTTGCGTAAAGATTTCTTCTTGCCTACATATGGCTATTATGCGTGTTAAATATGCCTTCCCGCGTGAAGATTGCCTCGTCAGTGAAGAGGATTCTTGAAGAAAAGTCGGGCAATAGTGCACATTGGTCTAAAAACCAAGTAAGAAATCGAACTCTATTACCAAAATCTTGTGGACACATTGCATGGTCCCTCTGATAGTGATACGGATGAAGTCCTTCGTCATGAACAACTCCTCACACTAACCGATGATCGACTACAAACTCGTGACCAACAGCTCTTGTACTGATCTCGGAGTTATCGCCAAATCCTCGTAATTTACACTATTTTCGTGTGTTGGGATTAGTGTTCTCATTTTGTGTCTTTGCTTCGCATTCTTATCATCGAACGTGAAACAATATAATCAAAAGGAAACCATTGAGAACACGTCATAAATTGTACATATTTATCATTCGTTGTAGCAACTTGATATCAACATTGAAATGTAAGAGTAACATTTTCGGAAGGCACCAAAATGTCAACTTTTAGTTCACCCTGGAAACAACGTTTTGTAGCAAACGAGCGAGATTCTGACATCTAGATGAATTTACAGCATAATTCTTGTGAATTTCTATTCTTCTCATTGCACGTAATTTTGATGCACTTTCAGGTAAATAGTAAATACGAGGACGAAATATCCAGTGACACATTTGTGCAGGTCGGAACTCGTGTCCGGAACATTCGGTAGAGAGATCATGTGTTGATTACTAAGCGTACTCAGTCACCGAAGTAGATCAAGAATATTCATCTCGCGGAGATTTTTGTTTCTCTTCAGTATAGAGGTTTGCCTGCTTTTTATAACAGACTCGATTCGGCATAGAGCTAGTTCCCAACTTCCTAATAAATAAATTGCAATAACATTACAGTCTGCATGTTCGAAACGAGGCAGCAAACACATCATGTTTACATTTGTTCGTTCGTGGATTTCCCCTATCTCACGTGTCCCTTGCAATTGTTGATACTGCATGATACACGAAACACTCCGTGGTGATGTGGTTAGCACAGCTCGCTACGGCGCCAGGTGTCTCGGGTTTAAATCCTGGCATAGACATTGGTGTCATTTGTTATTTCATCATATCATCCTCAATTCGCGATTAGCCAAAGCTGGCGGAAAGCGAATTAAAATAAACCAAATCAATCAATCAATCAATTATGGAGGTATTTTAGAATGAGTAATCTTGATTTTCAGTTTGCCCATTACTTGTCTTGGTCAGTTTATAAATACTGTCAATGCTTCTTACAACATCGCAAGCATCATTGTTTTGGATCTTGCTCAGGCAAGACTCCCAAGTTGTTGTTTTGAAGTCGTCCTTTTTAACGAGGAACGCTAGTGGCTAGTGTGTGTGTGTGTGTGTGAGTGTGTGTTTATGTGTGTACTTATATGTACTTACATTTTATTACGTCAAATATTTTTACAAGCAAATTAAGAATTTCCCCGTTAACAGTGGATGATCTAATTGTAAGGAAGACAATGATCATATATTTTCCTATTAGACTCATCGCTAATAGGATAAGGAGAAGTGAATTTTTTAACGAAACGTACTAACAAGGTAACCTCGACTAGGTACAGAAGGGAAGGCTTTATTTCTGACATTAAATATCGCATATTGAAAATACAGAATGTCCCAAAACAGTGTGTACACTTTTGAATGTTAATAACAGGGAAACTATTAAATACATCTTGACTGGATTTTCTTACTGTGAAGCTACAATATCTACATTGAGTGTGTGTGCGAGCGTGTGTAGGCATTGTGTTGTTTTTAGTCCCATTACAGCACGGACAAATATAATTCACTTGTCTGTGTACAGCACACCAGGCGTTAGACATTAATGTGGCAAAGTAAACATTGTTGCATTGTAAGCATTGTTTTCTTTTGAGCAATGTAAAAAGTGTCAAATAACCACCCAGATGTCACAATTTAACACAATTAGATTTCTAACTCTGGAAAACTGAACAACGACGTGTACCTCACAAATCCATGGTCACTGGATGACATGAGACATGTGATTGACACTACCTGTGCATCCTTTCCTGTGGAAACCATATCTGCTGTTTGTTGATTTGTCGATCTGTTCCATAGCATTGGAGATATAGTATTGCTGACAATGAACATCTATAACGTTAAGGCATGTGACACTCAAAAAGTTCATACGTGCTGTTATAGTGTTCCCATTATTAACGTTCAAAGAGTGTAAACACTATTTTGGGACACACTATAACTGACACTTGATCTTTATTCAAAGACTTTTCCGATGCACTGTAAGAAACGTTTGTACTTGCAACAAAAGATCTCTAGGAACATTATTAAAAAATATGTATTAATGCTAACATGATACATTGTACACAAAGCATCAGAACGTAAGGATACTTAAGGTCAGTGACTGCCCGCGGCTACTATGATTGGTAGTGCCAACGTGATTAAGAAATCGAAGGAAAAAACCCTGCAATGCCCCCCCCCCACGCCCCTGCTTGTGGTTGCGCCACTGGTAAAGATGTCCAACTTTTAATTTAACCTCGTTTGTTAATGTGGAAAACAGTGTGTAATAAGTAATAACGCACTAATCCGATTCATCTTCACTCACTAATCAGTCTCTTATACACTACAGGACACTTCCCTAAAAACACAATTACAAGAGGAAGGGAAAAACAAATCCTCTCACCTCCTCCTTCCTCATGCACACTTATTCCAACTGAATGTCGAAAATACCCTAGACAAATAAATTATCGATATGTCAAAGGGTACTCGCATCACCATAGAATTTTTTACTATCTAAAAAATATAAAAGTCTAGATGGATTTTAGATGCATCTATCTTATATCTAAATGTTTTCCCAAAAGTAGGCAGAAAAGTAGATAGTACCTTTCTGACGAATTACTTCCCAACGGGCCTTACAAATCAGTCATATTTAGCGATTTATCTCCAAAGGTGGCAACTATGTCCCTCGTCGCTCCAAGCGAAAACGATCTCAGGTGGTGTCTTATGACTACCCCCCACCCCCCACCTAGTTTCCAGCTGAGACTTCTTCAACCCTCTGCACATGTGTCAACTTGGTCAGGCTCGGGCCTCGCGAGGTTAAAGCCCGACCCAGTTATCTCTGACGCGGTGCAGATCTCAACTTTAGTTTCGTTTCGCTCCTTCTTAGCATCACGTATTCTATCCTGCTCGCCAACCTTCGCCATTGTTACCAATATATCATTCCATTCTTGGACACCCTCGCGCAAACATAATTTAAAAAAATTGAATAGCGCTCCAGCTCGCGGTTCACACCATTCGACAGGGACGTTAATGTGGCAACATAGCATGACGTAATGGTTGCTTCTTTTACACATTGCATTTTCATTGGCTAGCTAGTAACTAGTGTTGCCAACTGTATTAAGGAAGCAGTATTTCTATCACTCAAGGAGAGACAAAGTGGTGGTGAGTTTTGTTGGATTGAAAGCGCCATAATATTATTTCAAGTATTTGATCGGTTTGACGTTGTGTGCGTGTATTGCGTGTCTGTATGTGAAAGTGTCTGTTTGTTGATGAACGTTAAATTTCATAATGCCTCCAGTACTGTCAAAGTGTTATCTACTGGTTATAATCAGGGCTAGGATTTATAGGTAAATACATACTTTCAGTTTGACGAAATATCGCTGAAATTTTGTGATATCTTTGCGATTACTAATGTTTGTAGTATAGTGTGTCAATAGTTTTGCATTTTTCTAACTTTAATACATACTTTTACATATTTAAGGAAAATATACTTATTTTTACATATTTCAACAGGTTTATTTCACAAATTGTTCATATTTCATAATTTTGGAATTATTCAAAAGAAATCAATTGCATGGCTCCATGAGCTTTTCAACTCTTGGCTCCGGCACGTGTTCTTGTAGGAATTGCATAGAGGAGGCTGTCATTGTTACTGCTTAATGCGATGCATATTGTTTTCTGTGTTAAAATTGCCATGCTTTGACCTGTAACAAGCATAGCAAAAGAAAAAGCCGCGCAGGTTATCGTCTAGTTGGCAGTATATGTACTTCTTATTGTTGTTGAAGCCGGCATTGTTTGTAAATGTACAACAAAGGCAACAGACTGTCGCCGATCACAGAGAGGCAATAATACTGCTTGAGGAGGAGTGTTGTGGTCCACATGTCGGGGTTTAACACTTTTTTCCATGTTTTCTCAAAGCAGTGGTAGTGTCTGTCGGTAGTGTATTATCTGTCGTTGCAGTTCCGTACCAGTGTAGAATTGTTAGTGAACAGTTAGAACACCACCAGTGCATTAATGCAATGGAAAATAATAAATTGTTTATTTTGTTTGAAATCACTCAAATAAGGAATCACTAAGAAGAGGTCTTCTTTGCAGCATTTTTGGTAATTTTACGTATGTGTTAGTCCATATTTTGCGAATCTTTATTCCATATGTATATACATACAAAAGCACTTGTTAGTATATATTAATCCTAGTCCTAGTATAATGCATGACGTTTAAATCTCAACATTAGAGCTGAATTTTCTAATTTTCTTGTACGTAACAGCTGTTCATCGGCGCAATGCAGCGATATTTCTACCTGCTCCATTAGCAACACTGCTTCTTGAGTTGTGTCGCGCATCGCACGGCAGAGATACATGTGTCGGGCTATACGAAACAGCTAACGATGCGTGCTTGTAGGTTGGAGTGGTCGTCAGCTTGACCCAAGTCTTTCCACCATGAGCTTGACCGATTGTCAGATTCGAATGTCCTTGTCTGTAAATTATACATGTATTAATTTAACAATACTTTGGCGAGATATTCGTTTCTTCTGAGGGTAGTGCCATGACACGGCGGCTCTGCCATTTGAGACGACGCTGTTTAAGGTTACACGAAATATTTTTATTTAATTGCAGGAATAATCTTGTAAAACCCATAATTTAGATAATCTTAGGAAAAACCGAAAGTTGTAACCTTTGATTTGTTGAAGAATTGTTCTCTGCTACCACTGACGGCAGCTATCAATTTATATCAATATCACAATTATCAACAACGACGCCAATGCCATAAATAAGACCTGTATCACATTATCGTTTTGGTTTGTCATATTTGTGAACAACTTATAACCTATGAGATACTCACCACAGATGTTGGTTATGCAGTGGAAATTGTGTACGTAATTTTTACACGGTTAATTAGAGATACAAAATATCAAAAATGGCCCATGGGATTACGACAGATCCCTGAAGAACTAATAACTGCCAAATTTCTTTACACAGGGTACGAAGGGCCTCCCCGATGGCGCAGTTGTAGCGTCCTCGCCTTGTAATTAAGGGGTCCAGGGTTCGATACCCGGTGGAGGCACATAGTGGTTCGGATCCCACTTTAAACTGTAGGTCCAGTCCCGATTAGCCTTACTGTGCATAAAGTGGACTTAAAACACCAACTCAATCCAATCCACAGGGTACGTGACAGAATTTTTCGTCGTTCTTATTGGTTCTTGACCTAGTAATCCGAAGATTGTCCGATTCTAGGTCAATATAATTTAATACCACAATGCCCATTTTAACAAAATGTTGCAAATGTATATTTTCAACAAAGAACTTTAAATGCTCTGTACATACCACGAGTGCAGTAGAAATGGAAAGGGTGAATAAACAGAATTATGAATAGATAATATTATGCAGTATATGTTTTCATAGTTCATGTAACGCATTAATTCTTCGATGCGGATATTTTATTATATGTATATTATAGTCTTCGCAGTAATAAAAGTATGCCATATGTTGTGGTTCCATTGACGATGTAATGACTATTTGTTTGGTAAGAAATAGGATTTTTTTTTAAAAAAATGACATTTTCATGGTTCAGTTAAACACCAGGAATATTCTGTTTATGTCTGAATATGCACATAATCAATTCCTAGTTTACTAGGAAGAAAAAAAGTTCAGAGATGGCTAGTTACCTTACAACGAATTGGGGAATTAATTATACAACATTCTTGTAAATCCTAGAGCATATGATAAAGACACAGAGAGAGCATAATAACAGGCGTCATTGTGCTATTAGTGTGTTTAATCTCAACAATATTAAAATGTATGATTTTCATGTGAAAACATGTTTTGAACCTTCACGTCTCCATTGCAAATGTTACAATACACTTTTATGTTAAAACATGAAGGGAAAAACTAACAACGTAGATTGAACTAAGGATGTTATTCTTTCATTTCAATCAATTATATTAACCACTACACCTTGGCTACACTCTTAACTGGAACCACTTTTTGTACTATTCCGTATATTTATGCATGAATATATAATTCCAACATAAACGTAATTTCTTCTCTACATGCCACGATTCTTAACCGAAAGGAAAATTGAACAGACAGGACGACGAATGTGACCTTTCCTCTATCATCATCAAAATATTTCATCATTCATCAAATTTTCCTTCTCAGAACGTGGGATATGCTGTGTGCTTCAGTTTTTCTTTCTCTTTTGCTCTTTCCTGTATACCGCTCTCGGACAAAGTGAATGAAGAAAGAAGTAAATTGTTTAGATGAAGGAACAAATCACCAATGAGAAAATATGCAATTAACATTATAAATATATATTTAAAGAATTTCAGCTTGATTAGTCTTTACAAATATTTTGTAGTCTGCGATATAACATGAACTGTACGTATTTTGAACGTACAGAATTTTCTTAATACTCTGTTTCATTTCATAAATATTCATTGTGTACAGGCAACCCTGAAATTTCACCTATCTCCATATGCAATTAACAAATGCCTTGTGTAAGTTAGGTTATCTAATATCAAATGTCATTTTCTTTAAACATTTGGTGAACGCTGTGTGCTGTACAGTTATCTTCTCAGACATATATGTTTGCATAGTTAGAATGTTAACTCACTTAGATCTTTTCGATTGCCCCTTCTGTTTCGTGGTGTAGGTAAATATGGGAAAATTTCTTGTGGTCTTAACGTGTGCCAGACGTATTTTCTTTTCTTGCCATACATTTTAAACTTATGCCCGTCATTCACTATGAATTTGAAAAAGAATAGCAATTATCTTACAATTTGGGCATCACATAATTTGAATTTTAAAAAATCTTTAAATGGATAAGTAGAAAATCAGTGGGAAAACAGAGATGAAATATAGAGACGTGTGTTTGAAACGAGGAATGCGTGCAGTTGATACATGATATTTCAAAATATTTTCAGTCACAATTCTGACTTCGTGGAATGTTTTCCACATTTCTTGAGATCCTTGTTTGAAGTTGTCTCGACACTCAAACTAAACACTGCTGGTGTAGAAAATGCTGGAGCACATAATTTGTGTGTCACTCGGATTATGAGTGAAGGTCAGTGAACAAAGAATATTCTTCCAACTGAGATACATTTTCGAATGCAACGAACGTTTTTCATTGTAATACGGCAATATAGTTTTTCTGATTTTTCTGAGACACTTTTAGGCAATGAAAGAAAGGAATTCAATTTGTTCTTAAAACTACATATTTACTTCAGCATTTTCCCTCAGACGTTTGTACGTATTACAAATACAACAATTTTAATGATATATATCAGTCGTGGTTTTTACAACATAAAACAAGTTAATGGTGAGACAGACAGAATCTCCATATCATTCACAGATGCAATATGAATTGCCTTCCCTTTTGAATCACTGCTGCAATGAAAGCCATATGTTGGAAGAACGTATTTCTACCACTACACAGTTGCTTCATTCATTTTTAATTATTCTGTGCTGGTATGAAATGTAGGTGTTGTATTGTTAATTTTGCATCGCAAGAACAATATTTGAAGCCACTCTATTGATCAATATTTTAGTCGAAGTTGCTTCTGCGGTGAGTGATCCATGCACTGGTTTGAACAGGTTTTTTTCGGAATAGAATAAATTGTAAAGGTGTTCTTCTCACTGTTTCTATGAACAACTTATCGTTAACAGCTATGTGATATTCCAACTATCGGTTATTATTAGTTGTTTCAGAGTTTCAGTTTTCAATTGAGATTTCTCAGCAGTCCACATGTTATTCATTAATGAGAAAGCTCTCTCAGTGGCTGCATTTGTGGCTGGAATGCACAAACTGAACTCTACAATATCAAATACCTGATAAAAGGAAATACATTTTTCCTGAAAATATTTGAATATCTCAACCCATCTTAAATCTACTCTCATTTGAGCAGTGTTCCATGCTTTCAGTTTTTCAAGAGTAGCATACGCTCTTACATTTGAAATTTTATCAAAGAGATAAGAATCATTAAGTTGCTTTCCTGACCATTTGTTGAAAAATTGTACGCTTTTTTGCAACCTGTCCCATTAGATCATCGAATCCAGTTTTACCCAATAAAATACAGTCATTTCAGAAAAGGGAGACGAACACTGCTTAATATATTCAATACAAGTTGAATAAAATGAACGCACGTGTTCCTTAAAACTTGACATACAAACAAACCCATTTTCCTCCAGACTTTTCAGTTTCGACTGCACTATAAGAGGCAAAAAAAGGCAGTTATATCTGTCAACTCATTTTTGTTTAAGTTCTGCAATCAATGCAGAACCTTCTATCATAGAAACATATTGACCCTCTAGAAAGTGATTAAAATCATTAAAAAGTGATGCATTGAAATGGATAAAATAAAGCCATGTTTCAGGTAGGGGGTCCTCAAAGAACATTTTAATGATTGTGGGACACTTGTCCTGTGATAGAAAGTATGATTTCAATGCTGGATAGAGTTTAAGTATGCGCTCTACGGCTGGCAACAAAGACAGCCACCTAGTTTTGCTATAAGAAAGAAACTTTGAGAACTCAATCTCCACGAAGTCACAAAATTCACGTAAAGCATGTTCACGTATTGTACAGTATATATATGTAAAAATATGGGTATATTTTGTGCACCATACTTTCTATGCAAATCGGTAAACAGTCCATCGCAGTTTGTACACAATTATTCACTATATGGGCAGAAGAAACTACACTTACAATTGATTTGTTTAAGCATTCCTGAACAATACTGTAAACATTTTTTTACCTTTTCTTGCTGCTCCTCCAAACTTGCAGTTGGTGTTGTCTGCACTAAATCCAACAACTTTAGTTTCAATGTTGTATTCATTTAATGTCTTCAGGATATAGGAAGACACAATAGCGGACGTTTCACCACACTGATCTTGAAAATCCAGAAATTTAACGTGCACTCCGCTCAAAGGAAGGAAGTAGCGCACCAACAATGGAAGCAATTTCGTAGTTTTATGGTTCGACGAATCTGTGTAAACTGTAATGTAATTTACCTGATCCAACTCTTTCTGAAGCTCTGCAATTACATAGGGACTTTTCACATTTGTCACGATCGCTTCGCATTTTGTTCTTGCACAAGCATATTGTGGTTCGAAGTACTTCTTAACAAGTTTCGAACTACAGTCTGTAGAACGAAACGATTGATTGTGTTGCACTGTATGAAATGCAAAACACGTTTCTGCTGCTGCCAATTTTTGTTCTTTAGGCCCAAAATTTGTGTTTCAAAAAAATGTAGAAAGAGTAGCACTAGATGCAGCAGCAGCGTCGGCAGATTTGTGTTTTGCGGTTTGCAGATGTCGTGTTATTTCAGACCTTCCACTGTTTGCAATTGAAAACTCAGGTGAACATTTTTCACAGTGAACATCACTATCGCTTTTGACTCTCTTAAGAAATGGATAAAGAGATTTCA
This sequence comes from Lepisma saccharinum, assembly GCF_977018435.1. Classification (NCBI taxonomy): domain Eukaryota; kingdom Metazoa; phylum Arthropoda; class Insecta; order Zygentoma; family Lepismatidae; genus Lepisma; species Lepisma saccharinum. The sequence goes on along the minus strand of NC_139237.1, from coordinate 46,702,612 downwards.
GTTCTGAATTAAATGTACATTTCCTCCTACGAGGCATCTTCACCCGACAGTATTGAAATACGAGACGTGCACTTCAGGAACAAGATTTGCACTCTACGCACCCCGCAACAACTGGACCGATCGGCGCCACCTGACCCTTTTGTTCGCAACTGTCTACAACCTGCTCTCTGCCGTGGTAACTCGCATTGCTCTAACCGGATGTTCATTCTCTCCAGCTCGACCACAACAGAAAAGTATGTTCTGCATAAACAGTTGACATGGAAAAGACAAATGAAAATATTAATAGAAAATAAATATTTGAACTTCGGAGACCGGAGTAGAAATCAGGACATTTCGCAGGAGATATGTGACAGAAAGGACATATCTTAATTTTATACATAGCTTCGCATTCTGCAGGACAGCCCATCAGAAGAAAGTACTGTACTGCGAAAATCAGTACGGATGGTCACCCTACTTTATTGTCGCGTCAAGACGAAAAACACCATGGTATTATGCAACAAGAATAATGTACTCGTGGTTGAAATCCCGGAGTTCTTTTTCGGACAAGCTGTATTTCTTAATTTTCATTTTTAACCTTAGTTTTAAAGACAAAAATGGTAATCGGAATATTTTTAATGGACGTTTGCACTTACAGCTTGTATTTTCCTGCTTTCATTACTGTTTTTATTTGAAACTTGTGTTTTCACAAAATTTTGGGAATGGGCTGTAGCCCCATCAGCTCCACTCGTGCGTACGTCAGTAAATCCATGGTTTTTCAATCACCTGAAATTTTCACATAACGTGTTTCCCATCTTGATGAGAGTTGACTCGTATCTCTTAAATGGCATACCAAATCAATTTTCCGATATATTTATGTAATGTTCAATATTATTTAAACTATTCTTTATTGGACCACGTTAGAACTTTATGATATGCGACTTAACAGAATCTTTATTTCATAATATGTAAAAATCAGTAATTAACTTCATATAATTTTGTTGAGTAAAATTTCAGGAAAATGCCACAAAACACACACACACACATACACTGCATTTATGAAAGCTCAGCTAGTCTCCGTGACGTAATGCTCCGATGTTAGACACTCAAAGAGAAATAATCACAGTGGAACTCATATTTGTAATCATATGACAGTTCTTCACTGAGGCTTTCTGAAAGTAAATCTTACGCAAAAGATATTCACTCCGTAAGACCTTGCACACGTAATCTAAGCACACAATTTACATACATGAGGAAGCTGTGGAATGATTGTACTCCTATTTTCACTGTCAACAATAAAATATAACATGTGTATAAAATGAGGGTCTTCATGATTACAGTATGGCTCACCATATTCTTGAAACGAATTCCTCTGGCAGACGAGGTACACTTGTCACAATCTAGATTATAAAAAGAAATATTCTTCCACTACGCAAGCGTCTGCCACAGCACATGTTAGAACTTTGTCAATCGTTAATCACTTATCCCATCAATGTTCTACGTTCAATACGGAAGAGTGACAATCACATTTTGTAAAAGACACGTTATTCGTGCGTATATGGCAAGGTAAATTGTCCTTGCAGCAGTTATAAGAACACGGTAGACACAGCTTCACCAAAAGTGTAATGCTACCGCTATCACCCAGTAACAGTAGATCCAATTCCGATTTAACTTTATGCGATATAAGGGTTGAGCCACCCACGTAGAAAACCCAGTTGTCAACCCAACTGTCAATTCCACGTAGTACGCCTTGGACTGCATTTTGAAAAACTAACGAGGCTCTGGCGTCTGGACCTTGTACCATTTATTTTACTTTCCTTAGGACTGTGTGCGTGTTATCTTATGTTTTGTACATGTTCGAGCTTAGTGTCCCTTTACAGCACCATCTTTTAATTGAAGTCAGAATATTTTAGTCTCCGACATTACAGTTGTGTTATTAAGAAAACGTAAGGGGCTAGACCCCGTATAAGTTTAGTGGTGCAAAATCGCCTAAGTACTAACGCACCCAAAATTAAGATCAATCAATCAATTCATTAACCTCTGTGCGTATAGTGTAGGCTTAAAACTACGTTTGAGAAACGTTGAGTAAAATAAACAAATCGTGTAATTTCATTAGCACTCCTCACCTTGATATTTGTGTATATTTTATACGAATACTTCTTGTAGTACATATTTTATTTTCTTGTTAGGGATTTGTCCAAAATTTCGTTTTAGTTAAGGGGCCTATACCCATACTGAGTGATGGGCAAGAAATATCCTATGTGTTGTTATGGCCACATTATGAAAAAAGGACCAATCTCTTCGATTACATATTTCACCAAAGTTTTATACTATTATTTGTAGTACATACTTCAAAAAGTCTCTTGAAGTTTTAAAATAATGTTCCTTTCTCTTCATGCTCAAAACCTCTTGTATGCTGAGTGATGAACCACCCATGAGTGTCTATCACAGCGCGCTACGATGCCAAGTCTCCCGGTTCGAATCCCGGCGTGGGGTTATTTGTGAGTGTTCGTTCATCAATTTCATCATATCATCACTCATCTCCATCGTAGCGATTAGGCAAAAGTGGCAGAAAAGCGAAGTAAAATAAACAGAATCAATTAATCAGTCAACAAAATCATCACACTTTCTTCCAGTTTTCTTCTTACCGTCCCGTTAACAGACAGCGAAGTCCTGTGGAGAGACTCCATTGAATGGCAAAACATGTTGCCAAGCCCAGGAAAGTGTAAAATACAAGGTGATTTTTAATTAATTCCGGGGTTTCGAAGATTTATAGTACAAGAGCTATAACACTTGCCACATATATAAAAAAGGTGAATATCAGTACATAAAGAATCTCTCCAAGTTAGCACTCGTATTAAGCCCCATTTCGTAGATTTAACCGTTTTCAACTTCTGGACTGAACACCAAATCTCTGACTGCTTATAGTAAACACCTTACTATATTCAGCGCTGCAAGTTGACGAAAATGAAAGTAACATTATTACTACTAATTGTTGTCGGCAGGTGGATTGTAAAATTAGAGATCTCTGTCACACTTTCTTGTAGCTCGATAACTCTTACATTATTGAGAGGGAGCGTCACAGGCAATTAGCATCAGATGAACAAATAGACTAACCTGCATGTGTTAACCTGGCAACGAAATTTAGTAAGTGATATATTTATCACTTCTCAAAAATTGATAGGAACGGATTAATGGAAGTAGGAAATATTTGGAACAATAATGATGTTGGTTTTGAAGTTTAAGTTGTAAGTGAGTACACGTAGAATATACATTTGAAGAGAGATTTTCGCCTCCCATGAATTGTGATTTTCAGAGTCTTTTGCTTGCACAGAAGGAGTGTAGGGTAAATCCTATACAGACTTGGAGGTACGTATGAATATTCGTAGGTTTTTCATTTAAAAGAAAGTAATCAACAGTTTTGAAGATGGAGCAAAATTGATTTCCTATCGGGGCAACAAATTCAAATTTTATTCGGATTTGGCTAGAGTATATTTCAGTACATTAAGAAACGAAAATCAACATTCGAGCTATAACTTTAAAATATCATTTCTGTAATAAGCTGCATGACCAAAATTGGAGATCAGTCACAAATATTGTGACCACAATATTTGTATCAAATTGAGAGATGAATGATCTGGTATTGGAATCGATGAATATTTGTCATCAAGTTTCACACTAATGGAAGAAAAATCGATTCAGAAGTATTGTGAACTTACAAAAATCTACTAATTTTTCCAATATTGTAAAGAAATCTTGACAGTTTCAAAAACAAAACTAACATCAATTTGGTCATTAGTTCCACTAAGATGCGGTACAAACTCGTACATTGAAATAAAGTGAGTGTTTCAGAAGGGTGGGGAGAGAACAAGTGGAAGCCAGCAATTAATTCTGTGATCATGATAACTGCAGTAAATGTATAATTTTTTCAAACTGACGTTCATTTTGTGTCAAAGTACCTCAGGTAATTTCCCTTTTATTGAATTGAAGGAAACTTATGAAAATTTGTGCTAAAGGGAGAATTCACACCGAAGAGACACGCGACACGCGACACGCGACACGCGACATGCGAAACGAGAGTTTCACACTGATGAGACAAGATGCAAGCAACACGCGGCAAGCAAAACTTGTTTCTTTGCTCTGTTTGCATGATGGTACCGATATAATTACATTAATCAGTTTATTAGTCACCAGAAAAAAACGTAAAAAGAGACATTGTTACATGTAATTCGCGTTCTAATGTGTGCAAGTTATTGAAACTCGAGTTGGTGTTTGAGTTGGTGTTTTAAGTCCACTTTATGCACAGTAAGGCTAATCGGGACTGGACCTACAGTTTAAAGTGGGATCCGAACCACTTGTGCCTCCACCGGGTATTGAACCCGGGACCCCTTGATTACAAGGCGACGACGCTACCACTGCGCCATCTGGGAGGCCCTTATTGAAACTCGAGAGAGGCGTGTTGTTCATGAGAAAACTGAGAAACAATCTGCACTGACCTCATACTGTATTCACTAGACTTTCCAGGCTGAATAAAACGAAGACCTAAACACTAGAGAAATGGTTCTCAACTTTCGTGAAACCATGTCCCGGTATTTTTAAAGTCAATGCCCTTGGTCGAAGAATTTTCCTCGTAAATACCTTTAACGTATTTAAGGTTTTATGCATGAATTAACATGTACAGTCACGGACAATGCTGGCTTGTAACGATTCCATTGAAAGTCAATGTATTCATTACAAACCGGCATTTTCCGTGACTGTACCTATGAAATTAAATATTGATAAATACATTCAAGCATAATCATACAGAGTAATACTTTAATAGTTTGATTATGTGTGTAGGATTATTGACAAATGAAGACTAAAATTGGTAAACGCTGTAAGTGCCACAATAATTCAAACACCGTTTTCCACGTTAAATTGTGATATGTGCCATGCTTTATAATGTGGTAAACGTGAAAGATGGCTCGTAGCCCTCTAAGTAGTTAAAATGGCGTGTAAAGAGGTCACTAGTGTACACGTTCTTACTAATTGATGTGCGGAACGATGCGATTTCCCAACACTTTCGCTTTTGGCACTCACAACGTTTAGCACTTTAATCCTAAAATATAAGAATATGGATGAGAAAGTGATAACGTCGTCTGATTGTAATAAAGTGATCCAGGGTTCGATACCCGGTGGAGGCACTTAGTGGTTCGGATCCCACTTTAAACTGTAGGTCCAGTCCCGATTAGCCTTACTGTGCATAAAGTGGACTTAAAACACCAACTCAATCCAATCCACAGGGTACGTGACAGAATTTTACGTCGTTCTTATTGGTTCTTGACCTAGTAATCCGAAGATTGTCCGATTCTTGGTCAATATAATTTAATACCACAATGCCCATTTTAACAAAATGTTGCAAATGTATATTTTCAACAAAGAACAATGCATTAGAATACTTTACCATGTTGACTGATTTATTTTGAACTAAAGTGCCTCTCTATAGGGGAAAGTGGGGCACTTTGCAACATGGGCACGTTGCAAAAGTGCTTTTTCTGTTATGTAGGATGGCTCTACTGCGTTGCTCTTACTGTCGTTCCAACACACGTTGGTAGGTGTCTCTGATGAACCATTCGCTACGCCAGTTTTTCAGATGTTGTTAGAGTGGAGGAAGAAAGAAGAATTTTGAGGACGGTGAGTAATTTTTAAGAATCTCTTACAATTTTTAATACGCAATTCCTATAAATGACCACAGCATGCGACATGTGGTCAATTGAAAGCATGTTTTTGAAGGTGTGGAAAGTAATATTGCTTTTTATGTTATGCAATTTTTGTGGAGGCAAGAATAGCTTTCGTAATCAAACATGTCGGTGAGGCAAGTTGCAACAGATGTTGCAACTAACCCCACAATGTTGCAAACTGCCCCATGACAGACCAGCGCTTGAATAAGATATTGAATGTAATTGTTCACTGTCCCGAATGTGATAAATCGAAATACGGTTTATTGTTTACTAATTTTACAATATTTTCAAGTAAAAGAAAAATGTGATCGCATATATTTAGTCCCATATTCAGTAACCAACACACATTTTGAATTTTCACTTATTTATTCTTATACAAAATTACACGCACGTCAGTACGGCAAGAAAACACTATATTTCACTAAGTAGTGCTAGATACATTGTGAATGAATTTTTGTTTATAATCTTGTGCATGTAATTTCTACTAGCAGCACAAAACATTAATATTGTTATGCTTTCTGATATGGTGTCTTTCGTCTTGCAGATTTATTTTTAAAAGATTGTTCCTTCTTATGTTCCCGCCGAAACTATTGTTGTCGAATTGCTGTATAATTGTTGCCGTATTATTATTATTATTATTTCTATTGTTTCAGGTAGCCTGCAAGATGAGGAACTACAAGAGGAAGACCCAAAAGGGGACTACACCGCCTGATGTGATGGATAGAGCAGCAAATTTAGTCCTGGAACACGAAGATGACAAAAATGTCAGCTTAAGACAAGTGGCTGCAGAGTTCAACATTCATTATTCAACCCTCTCAAGATACATACAAAAGAAGAAATTACAAGAAAGTGGTCCTCGTGAGGGACAGAACATAAGTTGTGGTTATGCGAAACCGTGGAAAGTGTTTTCAGAGGAAGAAGAGAATATCTTCAAAATGTACTTGCAGCGTTACAGTGAGATTATGTTTGGACTAACACCACAGGAAGTGCGAAAATTGGCTCATCTCTGTGCAGTTAAGTTTGATATAAGTGCTCCTTCATCGTGGTCTGTAAACGGAATGGCTGGTATTGAATGGTTCAGGGGATTCCTACAGAGAAACAAAGATCTTTCGGTGCGCTTTCCTGAATCAACTTCTTTAGCACGAATGTCCAGTTTCAACAAAGAAAATGTGCGCATGTTTTTTGACAAAGTTTCCGAAGTTCTGTCCAGAAACAATTATTCATCCTCAAGAATTTGGAACATGGATGAAACTGGCGTCACAACTGTCATGAAACCAAATAATGTTGTAGCTCGAAAAGGAACAAAACAGATTTGCATAGTGAGCAGTGCAGAAAGAGGTGAACTTGTGACAGTTGCAGTGGCAGTTAGTGCTGAAGGGACTTTTATACCTCCAATGCTAATATTTCCACGTAAGAACTTTCGGGACCATTTCATTCGAGATGGCCCAACAGACTGCATTGGAGCAGCTACTGGTTCAGGTTGGATGATTGAGGAAACGTTTGTCCAATTCATTCGACACTTCATTTCTCAGGTGAATCCTAACGAATACTCCCCTGTGCTTCTTTTCATCGATAATCATTCTTCCCATCTCAGCCGTGAAGCTTTAGATGAATGCAAAAATAATAATATTACCCTTTTGTCATTTCCTCCACACTGTTCGCATCGACTACAACCGTTAGATGTCAGTGTTTTTGGTCCATTTAAGAAAGTGTGTGTCCGAGAAATTGATTATTGGCATAAGAATAATCCAGGAAAAACTCTTACAATGTACGACATACCACAGATAGTTAAAACAACATTTTTTAATACAGTTACCCCTACCAACATAACATCAGGTTTTGTTCAAACAGGAATATTTCCCTTCAATTCTGAGGTATTCCAAGAAAGCGACTTTGCGTCGTGTTTCGTTTCAGATCGACCAAATCCAGCAGGACAGGTAGATAGTAGGCCTCCCGTATCTGATAGTGATGACATAGTCCAAACTGCCAGGTGCGATGCACTTCCAACTAAATCATCTTCAGGTGATGTTCAAAATGAACATTTGCTTTCGCAAATTGAAATCCCGGGTCCAAGTGGCACACAAATGTCTTCAGTAGTGAGTAGACCTAAAGTTTCCTTCTCTCCTGAAAATGTTCGTCCATACCCAAAGGCTGAACCCAGGAAAACGACGAATCGTAAACGTAAACGAAATGCCATTCTAACAGACACACCTGAAAAAAAGGCTTTGGAAGATGCAAAAAAGAGTAGTGCAAAGGAAAAGGGCAAGAAGAAAATTATGTGCAAGAAAATATTATTCCAAAGTTCTTGCAAAGAATATCACTGTTTAGTGTGTGGAGAATCCTACAAAGAAGAAGAAGAAGACTGGGTGCAGTGCAAGCAATGCAAAACGTGGTCCCATTGGCTGTGCGCGGATGTGTTATTATGTGTGCATTGATTGCAAATAGTGTCATTCAGACAACGCATAATCCCTGTTGCAACGTACCCCAAACACTGTTGCAACTTACCCCATGCATGGGGCACATAGCAACCCTCGGACCTGCTTTAAATTAACAGACTTTTCTCACTTGAGGTTCAAAATTAAAATTTCATATTTGTTTCTTAAGTAGCCAAAAGATGTACCGTTTCATAGCATATTTGTAACTTGTTTCAACTGTAACAGTTTTTGAATAAAAAAAATTAAACTGAAAAGTGTTGCAAAGTCCCCCACCTTCCCCTACTGGATTTGTCACATAGCAGATTGACCATTTTGGAATTAGCGTTATCATTATTTTTAATAGCCTTGAACTGTGAACCAGTGAAAAACATCATCGTTCAACAGAGAATTTACATATTATGAATTAGTGAATGACTGAAAATTAGTTACAGTATTTCAATATACTAATATGATTTTACGATATGTGAGCGTACTAACCTGTTAACTATTTTAGCTCCATTAAGGTGTAATAGTTCATATATTTCTATGAAAATTTTTATTTTCCATTTTCTTACAAAATAATAAATTTAATCAGTGTCTAATATTCCAATGAACTTGTGATTGGTTCTTGTTAGCCTGAAGTCAATGACTGTATCACTGTTCCTTCGTTAACAAAATTAAAAATATTCATTAAGAATAGTACATAACACCACATGTATCATTCCTCTTATTTCGAGAATAGGAAAGTGTAAAATTTCGATTATCCGTTTCTATAATCTGATGATCTACATTAGTCGAGATGAAATGTCTTCTTCCGATTATAATTCTAGACTTGAGGTTTTCTTCTTTTAATTTCTTATCCCGTTCTGTTTTGTATAGCATAATAAGCTTTATGGGTTGAAGTAACCAGAAAGATATAAATTCTAGTACACTCAGAAGGCTGGCTCCAAGAAAAACTCCAAAGACGCCTCCATAAGATACTGAAATATACATAAAAGGTGTTTTTTTATTACTATCCTAATATACTTGATTCTATATTTATCGGCATGAAATTCTTAAGTACTTTTGTTAATTAGAGTTGAAGAATTATATTGAATGTAACTTGTGTATAGGCTATGAGGAGCATACATTCAGCAGTTTGTATATTTTAAATTAAGAGTTAATGCTTGTTTTAAGTAAGGAAATAGTTAAAATGTGAACATTTGTTAGCATCAAAGCTTACACGGCAAAACCAACTATTCCGTAGGATATTGTTCTTTGTTAAAGGCCTGTGTGAACTACATTAAAACCGAAACCCTAAAGAAACTCAAGTAACTTACTCAACTAGGCATCTCACTGGGAGGAATAAATGTATGGCCCTTGACTTCCTTACGTCGAGACGAAGATTTGAAAGGCGAGTGGTTGTCAAGTGAATAGGTTATAACAATGGAAGGTGCATTTTTTTCAAACCACTGTGAACTAATAGGCATCAGAGTTATTATATTGGTGTATAGTATACGTGGTTTTAAAATGCTACAGATAAATTGATTTGGCGTTATAAAAGTATATTCATCAAGCAATACAATTGTCCCTCGAATTCAGGTAAAAAGTGCTCGAGGAATCTAACAAAGCACACCTTTTGCAATAAGACTAAGTTTGTGGTGACTGTAGATTGTTGAAAATTTGTAGTCGTGTATCATAGACTGTGCCAGAAAACACGGAGTAGAGAGATAGATGGAGGCTAAATATTTCCTAGGGCATGTTCACACTTCAAATACATCTAAATATGGGCTAATTTAATTTTCGTGCCTTCTGATGGAAGACGGAGGATCAAGGGTTGAGCTCTCACCCTCCACCTTCCATTTTGGCCCCATTAATGTGCGGTCACTGTCTAGGACAGACAATATGAAGTTAGGTTTAAATGTAAATATTCCATGAAGCATACATTGCTACTTTGAATTTAAGATTTGCTTCATCTGGACTTAATTTTTGGAATTGTAAAACTTAGTATTACTTACCTAGAATATCCTGCCATCCGCATATAAGCCTTCTGTTGTAACGTAGTTTGTTAGACTTGGTTATTCCTACTGAAAATCTACCACTAAAACGGGAATATAATTGTTAAAAAAATTAATAATATTTTAAGAATATTTGCTAGTATCAGTAATAAAATATTAATTATTGTGAAATTATAAAAAGTACTGTTTCTATACCCCTTGGGAGAGGGGTTCCAAAACAAAAAAATACCAGTCAACCAATTTATAAGAAAACTAAATCAACTATAGGGCCGACGAAATGATTTTGAAAACTAGGACTTGTTAATTTCTAGTTGCATACCTGTCTCTCCCAAACTCTAACATTATGTGGTTGATGTGATCATCAGCAATATATTCATGCTTTCTTTTAAATATGTAAACCACTTATGATTATTGAAAATAAATATATGTCATTTCAAAAATATTAAAATATTTCTACAATTTTAAGATACTGATTAAATTGATAATATCTAACTTATTGTATTTTTATTTGCATATTATTGTTTGTTTGTTTCCACCTATATAAGATTTGTGTGAACTTACTAAGTATAAGTGTGGGTGCATCGTACTGTTTTGAATTTGTTTGAATTTATTATTTATCCATGTAAATCTAGCACATCTCTGAATATAAACTTTATTTTGAATATATAGTTGAATTTTCTACCTAGATATATTAAAAGAAGAACTAATAATAATATTAATATTAATAATAATAATAATACAATAATTATTAAGACAAGATGGGTCTTTCATATTATTTGAGAGCATTTACTTTAATATTTGGCCGATAGGCATGCTTTGAAGAAAACATATTGAACATTCATGGGGACTCATTGTATGGGGTTGGAAGTATGCAGTAGATATATATTTTGAGTTTCCAGTTTAGGTTTTTTTGTATACCAGCGGTTTCTGTTGGTTAGGCTCTTAATTAATTTTAAAATACAATGTTTAGTATGTTAAATATAAAAATAAATAATTGTGTTGTTGTATGACGTCATAATTTGGTTAACGCAATTTTGTAATCTGTTCCTGTGGCTATTGACTAACCTTAAAATTTTTAGTTCCGGTTGCTAGGTAATGTGCCTTATTGAATTTATATTTGATGTAAGTTGATATAAAATGTATGTTTTTGTTGGTGTAATCAAGAAGAGATTGTTAAAATTAATGTAACTTTATCTAGAACTATAATTTTATTTGTGAGTGCAGAGTGTGGAATTAATTTCAGAGGAATTTATATGGAATCCTGAGAGTGAGTTGAAGAAACATTTTATGAAAACGGTAAAAAGTACATACCACGTCTGAGGTGGCCTCATAGTAAGATGGAACGTCTTGTGTTCTCCGTTAAGGATTATTAGTAAGTATATTTAGTGATAAAGACCTGACACGTAACATGTTTCGTGCTGTGTATTTGGACACTCGAACGTGGAATTCCTGAATGTTTGAGTTGTAACGGATTTTGTTAATGGCAGTATTGCATAATTAATTAAAAGCTTTAGACAAACGGTAGAGAGAATGGAAATTTCATAATAAGTTACGTGTTGAGCTTTTGATAAGTTGAGTGCTGAAAGAACGAAATGAAGCTAGGAAATAATTTAAAGCAGAATCCTTTCTAGAAAGGCGATTGGAAGACATTTTGAAACAGATTGCTGATATACAGGGTGGCTCAAAAAGTCACTTAACACCCCCGGTACAAGGCCACTGCAGCGCGCAACATGAAAATGAAAATGGTGATGACCAATCGTTGCCAGGCCTAGGGGGAACCACATTGACACCACCCGCATGGTCGGCGGCCATCTTGATGTCCGTCATCTTGAATTCAACTTCAAAATTTTAAATGGGAAGGGCGTGATATGATATATCAAATCAGGCTAGAATTTTACGAGAAATGCAATGGTGAAGGTTTTTTGATGTATCTTTAACCGATAAAAGTTATGACTGAATTCTTGTACCAATTTGCTCCTTTTCGATGTGTTAGAAAAACGCCTTAAAATTTGTTTAGTGCATCGATAATGCATCGAGATCAAAGTGACGTCTAGGGAGAGAAGTTCGCATGCCATTGCACAAGATTTTAATCGGATACATCCATGAAGAGCGACGCATTATGAATGGTTGTCGCGAACAATTACAGTGTGACTCTTCCATTAAATGAAAAGTCCTTCACAGTGAGAAGGCTAATGTTTATGTTCATATGGAAGTTCATAATCAGAATATTCGATGCCTTTTATCTGATAACCCCTTTTCGACATATCAAAGCTGAATGGTTAGTACTGGTAAGTTAATGGTGTGGCGTGCTGTGTGGAACACAATTGGTTAGTCAATTTTCTATCAACGTAACCTTAAATGCCTAGGGCTACTTGGATTTGTTAAATAAACAGGTTTCTTCATTCTTGCTTATGGAAGAAGGTACTGTTTACAGAGGGTTTTTTTTTCAATAGGGAGGAACACCAGAACAGTATGGGAACGTTGTGAAGCAGTTTCTGTCCAAAGTTTGTTATCAGATCACAGGGGTCGCATATTCTGTTTATGAACTTCCTTATGAACATAAACATTGGCCTTGTCACTGTGAAGGACTTTTAATTCAAAGGAAGCGTTACACTGCAAATTGTTCACGACAATCATTCATAATGCGCAGCTCTTCGTGGATGTATCCGATTAAAATCGTGTGCAATGGCATGCGAACTTCTCTCCCTAGACATCACTTTGATCTCGATGCATTACCGATGCGCTAAACAAATTTTAAGGCATTTTTCTAACACCTCGAAAAGGAGTAAATTGGTACAATAGTTCAGTCATAAAGATACGTCGAAAAAACCTTCACCATTGCATTTCTCGTGAAATTCTAGCCTGATTTGATATATCATATCACTCCCTTCCCATTTAAAATTCTGAAGCTGAATTCAAGATGTCGGACATCAAGATGGCCGACGACCACGTGGGTAGCGTCAATGTGGTTCACCCTTGGCCTGATAACGATTGGTCATCACCATTTCCATGTTGCTCGCTACAGTGGCCTTGTACCGGGGGTGTTAAGTGACTTTTTGAGTCACCCTGTATTATTGTCGTCGCGAAAGAAATTCAGTAACCTTACAGAAGCAGCCTTTTGTTGCGCTTGCAATATGTTTCTTTCATGTGAGCTTTGGAAACTAAAGATTCTTTTGATTGATTGAGTTGGTGTTTCACTTTATGCACAGTAAGGCTAATCGGGGCTGGACCTACAGTTTAAAGTGGGATCCGAACCACTATGAGCCTCCACCGAGTATCGTACCCGGGACCCCATGGTTACAAGGCGAGGAACTAAAGATTCACTTACACGACAGTATTATCTTGTAATTAATATTCTTTTTAGAACAGGAACTTGAAAATTTCCATGCACCATTATATTTTTTATAAATCTTAGGAGATGTACAGTGGGATCCATGACTATTACCGTGCAAATTGTCCATCACCATGATCGTGCACTTTATTTGACCCAATAAGGGCTTAAAGAATTATAAGAAATCTCAAAACATGCTGTTGACACTTCTGCAGCAGCGTACACAAAAATCCATCACCTAACAACACATAGGATGCACGAGAATAATTAATGGAATAGTCATGGACAATTTGCACGATAATACTCATGGATCCCACTGTACAACCAATTTGTTTGGTAGGTGTATCATTTGGAGAACTACAATCCTCATATAAGAAGTACAACTTTCGGCTCGTGCAAGGAACTCATTAAATATTAACTTAGTTTCAAAGTCCCATACAGGGTGCGACAGGAACAATTAGACGATTTAAATTTGGCGCCATACCAACATCTGTGCAAGTAGCGTGGAGAAATTCACATCCCTATGTAAAGCTGTTTAAAGCCTTTAGTCGACATGCAGCGGTGATCGGTAGAGCATCGAGCGCTTGCTGTGGAGACGTTCTTTAGAAACAATGACAGTGCTAGTATAACGAAGCGTGTTTTTCGACGACATTTTCACATCGGAAGAATGGAAAGATTCTGACATGCGAAACAACATTGAACTGGGTCACAATTTTAAACCTCATGTGAGATGTTTCGAACGGTTGTAGGGGTTAAGTGTAGGGCTATTAAATAGAGACGAGCAGAACGCAATGGACTACTATGCTGAAATTCTTCTGCCACTCGATAAACACTTTCCGTTTTCGTACAGTTCGAGAGCCACCAGGAAGCCTCTTGCTGACAATGGATGCAGTAGTCTTAAATTGTGTAACCCAATTTAATATTGTTTGGCGTGTCGGAATCTTTCCATTCCTTGCGATGTCAAAATGTCGTCGAAAAACCCGCTGTCTTACAGTAGCGGAGTCATTGTTTCTGATAGGCGTTTTCAAAGCAAGCTCTCGATGTTCTTCCGACCAACGTTGGAGGCTTTGAACCGCTCTACTCAGGGATGTGTGTTTCACCATGATACCTACAAAGATGTCTGTATGTTGGCAAATTTAAATTGTCTATGTGTTTCTGCCCACTATAACGTTAATAGTTCTTTGATGAATACATGTTTTATAATGATTATGCCTTAGGTGAATTCATTTTAATACATTAAGAAATTTAAAATCTAGAAGCTACTCGCAATTTTATAGTACTTGTGAAATGGATATTCATTGACATCTTGCTCGATGTATATAATCTCATGGCAAAGGGGCAAACATCCACATTCCTCTTCATTAAATCCAGGGATTGCTTCTGAACTACTCTCTTCTAATGGAACTGGGGAAGAAAAAAAATATCACCATTGACTACAGGTTTAGTATTTAATAATTCATAGATTCCCTATCATCAAAGTATTCTCACGGTTAAAGTTATTAAAAGACGTACTATAATTGTCCTACTAGAATACAATAAAAGAAAAACCACAAACGCTATGTAGGTAAAAAACTTGAAATTGAAAGAATTAAGCTTCAGAATGTTGTTTTTGTATCATTAACCCCCAAAGTAATAAAACTGTAAAATGCTGCTACCGGTTATTTGCAACAGTTACAGATTTCTAAGAACCAATCATAATGTAATATTTACATATGAAATTAAAATATCGTGTAGAGCCTAATTTGGAGCTATAAATTCAAGAATATACAAATCGAGGTACAAGAGCAGGCAATATATTTTAAATATATGAATGTATATGAAATATACTCTTTCAGGACTCACTAGATTGTACATTTGACCAAATTTCTCATTAGATTAACAAATGCGAATAAGTATTTGTGCTCACGTTCCTACCTTCTGCAGCATCTGCACATGCGGCATCTTCAAAACTGCAATACCTTACGCCGTCTGAAAATAAGAATAAGTATTACATGTAAGATTTATTATTTATTGGGCTAGTAATATCGGGAAATGTTCTATATTGTACGCAACAAATAAAAGGTTCCTTGACTAAATTGTGTCTCATTCTATTGCTTGAGATACGAACACAATGGAACTTAAATATTAGGAAAAGTATTATTGCTTATTTGTGAAAAAGATGTTTCATAAGATGCAATAAGAACTAAAATTGATATTTGTTTAATACAAAACTCTTAACACTTTGTACAATACTGCTTAAATGAGTCTACGTGCGGGTAAAAATTTTGGTATTAGTTGATAATGATAATTTTCTTTCATGTGACAATTCCATAGGCGTATAATGATAGAAAAGAAAATTACAACAATACGTATTTCCATGAGAAAGTGATAGCTAATAGAAATGGCAGTCATTCGAAGGTGGCAGACACTGATTTTTGAAGAATATAAAATATCTCTGGAACCAATGGTCCGATATATATTACCTTAATTTAATGTTCTGTAATATGACCTCTGTAAGCAACCGTTAATGAGTAAATCACGTATTAGTAAAAACATCGCATTTGGTATTAATAATTTTGTATTTAACATAAATTTAACAACAAACTAGACATCTTTGAAGAAAATGTTTCTAGGAAATAGTGTAGCGTAATCGCTTATCCTTAATCTGACATATTACTTCTTGGTTTTAACCGTAAAATTCATTTTAAGCGAATAATTATGCAGTGCGTACAGCAAGTTTTAGTAGCCTGTTATGTCCGTAGTCCTATATAATTGTGCATATTGAACACTATATTATTTTAATACTATATTATTGAACAATTAAGTATATGCAATTACTATCGTTCACAATAACAATTACTATTATTGTAGTCGTCGTTGTTGTTAGTAGTAGTAGTGCTACTACTATTAATTAACAATGACTTTTGTTTATTTGTTACCGGTGTCTATCAAAGAACATTAGAACGTACTCGCACTATCGATTAGTTATTACATCTGCAACGTGTGCTTTGAGGAAAGTGAAAACTGTAAACACAGAAGATTAATTGTAAGTAGTATGTTATATGTGAGGAGTTGGTATCGTAGAATGAGGTATTTGTACATTCACCAAAACACACTCGTGTTCGTACAGTCACAGACACTGCCGGGTTGTAATGAATACATTTACTTTCAATGGAATAGTTACAACCAAACAGTGTCCATGACTGTACAACGCTGCCGTGAGTAGAATTTCTCAAGCAATAAGCAAACTACGTTATATATCGGATGAATATATTTCATTACATATGTCGAGCAAATTTTATTAATATCAAAGCGTCAAGAAGACTTGGGATTGAAAACATTTCAAGCTTCATTCTACGATATGTTCTCTGAAAGCCTTTGCTCATCAAGTCATGCCTAGAAACTCTTGAAACGGACAGCCAAATACTAACAAACTGTAAACACCAAGAAATGTTTTTGTTACAACAAAGGCATCAAATACAAGAAAGTAAGAAGAACAAGAGAAACACTTACTAATATTGCTGATATTAGAATTGATAAGAAATTAGTTGGGAATGCAATTAAGAGGATCAATTAAAATATCATCGGCATAAGAGAAAGAGAAGAAGAATGTTGTCATAAATCTTGTTGCTAACTTGCTTATACAAGATTCAGAGCAGATAAACTCCAAAATATTGATTAATTTAGTGAAGTAGGAAAATTGTAACATAAAAGGTTATACGAAAAGATATAGTTTTGAATTGAATGGGGAGTACCAATTAGGGAACCATTGCGAAATATTCGCATTGTTCAACCCTTTATGTGAATAATGAAATGACTAATTATTGAAATTCAAATTTATACGTAGCCCGTATATTCAAATTATGGTACACGCACACACACACACACACACACGAATATAGATTCATATATATAAACACACAGCAGTAAATTTTGGGGGTTCTTAGGGATGTGTTTATAAAAGCTGTATGTAAACCAAACCACTATCTCCTTTACAACCATTACATGTGATACACCTTACATGGATAACAAAGAAATTATCTTGGAGCTTCATAACACACCTCACAAAAGTAAGGTTAGCATCACCTCTCGCTGTACTGCTCTTTTTCTGGTCTTTGCATCGTTTATACTTTTTATGTAAATCTCTGAAATTCCTCACAGCGTTAGTCTCAGGATATTACTCAATCACCAATTTATGATCAAGGAACATAAATCTATTTATTTTCTTAGTTCCTATTTGATTGTTTATCAATGTAAATTAAAATCCCATTTAATGTGTTTATATACGAAATTTACAAACAATATTCTAAAGAGAAGTTCTAAACAGAATGCTGAAAGTCTTATTGAAAAATCGTACAAGGAAAATTAGTCCCTGGAAGAGTTTTCAATTTTGATCTACTTTTGAATATTGGAAATTTTCAAAAAGCACTGGACTAGGTGTTGCTCACGGAACGAGACATGTCCTCGTCTTGTCTCGAAAACGAGACGAGATACGAGACGGGACAGACCCTTTGAAATTCTAGACGGGACTAGACGGAATGCCTGTCTCGTTTTCGAAACGGGACACGAGACGGGACGGGACGGCTCGTGAAAAGTCTCGAAAAAGTAAAAGCAAATAATTTAATCAGCTGTCAATGCTTGTTAACTTGGAATAATTTTTGTCATTAGAAACGTCGACAAGCGTATATTACGTCAAAAGAAGGCTATCTTAGAAAGAGTTATGTATGAATAGCTAAACTTATTCTCTTAAACTCTTCAAAACACATCGCTATTCCCCATTTGTCAATTTATTCCAGGTTAATAATTTTATGTTATGATAATACTCCAGATTTTAATTTCAATTTCGTTAATTAAAGGACGAGGTTCATCCTGCGGCTGTTCTACCACCTAAATACTATGATACTAATACAATGCTGAATAGCTTATTCAGATATCTATTTTGTGATTCGATAAGTTCCTCGAATGATCAGTTTACGAAAATATTGCAAACTGTAGGAGTCAAGTTTAGTCAGTATCTTGGCGGGTTGTGTTTGTATTTGAGTGTCAGCCCTAGTTGGGCTCTGACTCATTATTTTCATTGCACTGACGACATGGCAGCATTGTCTTCGTTATTTTAGTCCTCCCCGAATCTGTCGTGGTTTGGAGGAAGAAAATTGCGTGCTTATCTTGCTTCGGATCAGATGAGCATTGTTGTATTCTGCAATATACACAAGAGCCAGCAAGGACAACAAAGCATTTCTTGGTGATTCTTAACTAAGCTAACACATGTCAATTGCCTTCCTTATTTATTCTTTAAAAAAACGGACAGTGGTGTAGGCAATATAATGTAGGATTTTATTTTTGTGTGGCTTTAATGAAATCTAGATCTTTTCTGCAGTGATGGCGGCAGCCTGATATAAGTAGGGGGGGCTACAGATATCAGTTTCAAATTCTAGGTGGGCTAACTAACATGTGCGTAACTGAGGTTTAACTTTGGGGGGGGGGGGAGTGTAGAATAGAAAAGTTTTTCCATCCCATAGAAATAATGTCCAGAACAACTGGGTAAATAACTGTTACATTTGAGAAATCATACAAATCACTCCTTATTTCTTGTTCCTCAGGTTCCAGGAGGTTAAAAAAAAATAACTCGGTAAATTATAACATTGAAAATTTTGGGACGCAAATGCTTCCCCTTTGACCTCGCTAAGTTATGCCTATGTTAACTAATACCAGATAAAAGATGTTTTACCAATGGCATATTTTACAGCCAAACCCAAAGATAAATCGCTATCTGAGATGCATTCTGTTCCATCATATTCAAAAGAACTCTTACGCACAATCTAAAAGGCCAAATAATATACCATACATAAATTTTCTTTATTTTCTCTAGACATTATTTAGCGGAATAATGCCACAGACTTACTATTCATATTAACATAAAAATACACCATAAAAACTACACTCACTCTGAACTCTCTGGATATAGTACAGGTAACACTATTTCTGTGGAAAGAGTGCAGCTACTTTTTTTGCTGAAATGAAAAATGAACCTCATCAAGAAACTACAATGAGATACGTCTTTTTAGGTGGGAGGCAGCTGCAAAATTATCCACAAAGTTTTTGCAAACTTTTTCTCATTGGAGAGAATTAGATAGAGCACTTAAAATTTCGTTATGAAGCCGATTATGAAGGTAACACTTGATTTGCCGCAAACTGGAAAATTTTCTTTCACATCCAGCTAATGATGGAGTATGGACAATACAATAGCACAAAGCTTCTAACAACCACCTCGCTGTCGCTGAATACATCCACCTAACCATGTAGACAGCAGAGTATCATGTTATTTTAGTAGTCAGTTGGCGACTTGTGATTGACCAGTTACTTCGTATCAAATGATCAGCGTTCATTGTTGATCCAGTCAGATCTACCGGATTCCCCCTCTCAAATCCACCTATGCGATTTTGGAAAACACCGTAATAGAGTAATCCTGTGATCTTACTAACGTAGGACATGCACTTGAACATTGTAATGGTCCTGCCCCAATGGAAGTTTTATAATTGAAACTATTATGTAAGATCACCTCTAGTTCTTCTAGAAAAAATATGGTGGCAGACGTACAAGAGAGGGCTGAGATCCGATTTGAGGGTGGAGGGACTTCAGACCCCTTGTAGCACCGTCCCTGCTTTTCTGACATCTAAATGCTGCTTATACAGTCACATAGTAAAAATCCCTGCATTCAGGTCATAAAACGGCAAGGATCTCCAATTACCGCTACAGCGGGGGTGGGAAAAACCCTAGTGCAGTCAACAGTTAGCATTCGTTGCTGTTGGGTTGAGGTCGTATTGTGTGATCGTGTTTTTTCTGTGAGTATTATTTTGTGTTTTGTTAATTTTTACCAACTGTGTAAAAAGAAAAGAAACATGGGTCCACCAACAAAAAAACTTCTGTTATAATACCAAGTGTAACTTGTTCAAGTTTTTAAATGCCTACTTATTCATTATGAAAATATTGGTTTAATTTCTAGTCAATCAAATATATATATATATATATATATATATATATATATATATATATATATATATGTATTAGACAAGTATCTAGAAATATATTTCGGGACGATCCGAACCAAGTATTCCATAATAATAATAATAATGTTTAAATTAAAATAATTAGAATTATATTTAATTTAAATAGTATTAATTAAAATATTCAAATTATTTCTTTTACATAGGCTAAATAGGCAAAAATCCGGTATAAGGATAGTGCAGCACGTATTCATTATCCAGCTTACATATAGTCAAGCTCGGTAAAATTTGTAAAAAAAAACCGACGTGCAAGGATGATGCAGCTTTCAAGGACAGGAAGGACATATTTAGGGGGTCCGGACCCCCCCCCCCCCAGCCGAAAGACTTATTAAGTACAAAAATTAAATAATGTAAATATACTCGTTTAACATTTGTTGCATTGTTTCCTCTGAAGTTATTCGAAGACAAGGATCATGTTGGGATCATATGGCTTTGAATGACGTTACAAAGAAAATTTATGTAGGACTACTCAAAATAATATGCATAACATATTAATCAGAAACTTATTACTTTTATCCAACCACATGTAACATCATTTTTGTTGTTCGATAAATATTCAATTATTCATCTATTTGACATTAATTTCATTGCTAGGGCATTTGTTTTTACGTAAATTATTCTGATCTTAACTACAGGTAAACTATTATATCTTTACTTATTCGTGTAATAATAATATTATATTAATTTATGTATTGCAATTTGTATTAATTTGATTTAATATAATTATTTTAATTTAAACATTATTATTATTATTATCATCATCATCATGATGTAACTTGTAACTTGAAGTGTAAATATGCTAACTAGTTATGTTATGTATTTTATTCGTGTAACTTTGTACTTTTGTATTTGACTTAGTGCTGCATTACGTTTCATACTGTGCTCAACACTTAAAATAAAAATAAACGATTATTAAAAAAATAAACGATTATCATACCTGAGACACTTGCTTCGGACACCCCCTTTCCCCCCCGCAAAACAGATTTCTAGATACGTGCCTGCCGACATGGTAAGGAAATTAATGTTAAATAGATAACGAATTGAATATTTATTGAATATCAAAAAAGGATTTTAGATCCAGTTGACGAAAAAGTTCATAGGATGTCCCCACACATTCTCGATCTCGGTCATTTTGGAGGCAATGTGATCAGCAACTTAACCTGCCAGGCGCCCATTGATTTGAAGCAGGGTGAGCCCCAGAGCCGCTTCATGCGTGGCTAGTGGGAAAAGTTCAGACCTTAGATCATCCACACCGAGAACCGAACCCGGGTCTCCCGCGTGGGAGTCAGACACCCCACCGACCAGACCACCGCGGCTCCTGACTAATCACATCTGTCGTATACAAATCTCATTTCTATGGATTAATTCCTATATATTAATGAACACGAATGCACTTTGTTTCTGTTGTTTTCTTTTTTCATCGAGCAGCGAAGAAAAACAAGAGTCGGAAAGCACAGCCAAAAAATATCCATTTTCGTTACCAAACTCAAAGATTATCTTTCAACTTTCACTGTGATTGGTTGTTACTACAGCATCAGCCAGAGAAGCCATTTGCAATTAGAGTCCGATCTAGGCCTCCCCGATGGGTAGTCAGTCTCGGTGGCGGAGTGCGCTACAACGCCAGGGGTTCCGGGTTCGAGTACCGGGTAAGACATGGGTATTTGTGTTTGTCCATACGAAGGTAAAACTGAGAATACTGCAACAATTGATAAGTGTAAAAACAGAAATTGTGGATGACAGGGGATACCACCGCATAGGGGTATTCCTTTTAAAAATAAAAAGAGTGGTCCGCGCAAAGCGCTACGAAGCCAGGGGTTCCGGGTTCGGATCCCGGCTAAAAGATGGATGTTTGTGTTTGTCCGTAATGAGAAAAAACAAGGATACAGTAAAAAATGGTATGTGTGAAAGTTGAGAAAGGAGTGAATGACAGGGGATACTACCACATAGGGGTATTTTTTTAAAAAATGTGGTTTAAATCAAGGGGTTCTGGGTTCGATACCAGGTGGAAGCACATGGTGGTTCAGATCCCATTTTAAATTGTATGTCGTCCCGATTAGCCTTACTGTGCATAAAGTGGACTTAAACACTAATTCAATCAATAAATCCTAGGACATCTTCTTTGAGAACAATTTAAAACTTTACTGGAAACGTTTATGAACGCAAAGGGGGAAATTACTTTTGTTTTATTTTCTATATTAATGTAGTTTGTTGTTTGTTTAGCCTTTAAAGAAAAAAGTGAAATGTGTTCAGCGTCTTTAAGAGTGAAACTACTGCTATAGATCCAACAAAGCATTTGAAACCTTGGCATGAAAGTAATGACGCTAGTGATGTCATGAAAAGCCTGTAGTTCACATATTTTCGGAGGTCTCAGAAGTCTTGGGTGTGGTCGGTCTACACAATTTATTCTCATTACACTTTCAATGTATGAGAAATTCCACATAAAATAGTGCAATCTAATGAACTGAGCCTCAAAAAAGTTTTGTAGTCTTGCTATTGAAGAAACAGATTTTTGACATGTAACCTCCCTTGCCTTTTGTAATTCCCATAACTTCCCCTTAGTTTGTTATCCCTTTTCCATAAAACAAATTACAAACTAAATTCAGTCAGCCATGCATTCAGACATTCCCGTAGCTAGACTTTTTTTTGGCGCCCTAGGCAGGATTGTGGTTTGGAGCCTTTTTCCCCCGCACAATAATGCACCAATAGTTTATAGTGTTGCCCACGAGACGAGACGAAACGAGACTTTGGTCTGCCTCGTCCCGTCTCGTGAAAATGCTGTCTCATCTCGTGTCTCGTCTCGAAAATATTCGTTTGTCCCGTCTCGTGTCCCGTCTCGAAGGGTTCTGTCCCGTCTCGTCTCGTCCCGTCTCGTTTTGTCTCGTCTCGTCTTGGAAAAGTGATCCGGGATATCATGCCAACAAAAGTCAAAAGTAGCAGAAACACAATATTTTTCCGGGATAAAGCTCCAAATATTTTACCCATTGCGTGGTGAGAATAAATAAGGTTCGTTAATGATGAGGACATTAATATTAAAAATGCAGTTTCTTGGTTACTGATTGCTAGGTATCTTATGAAATCTAGCTTGTGTTTTTTCTCGCTTCCATACAACTGTCTATCCTTTTGAAATGTTTTCCCCTAGACCATCTTTCTATCTGAATGTCGAACTTTCGTGCACTATGAACATTTACATTTTTTCTTTAAATTCGAAATTATTATTATTATTACATGAAATGTTACAAAAACGGTACAAGAATAGTAATATAACAGCACGAATATTAGCTAATATCTAGCTTACGTGTAGTTAAGATCGCCAAAATGTGCATAAAAACAGCTGTCCTGGTAAGAAAAATAATGTCAAAAAAGGTGATGAATTAAATATTTGCTGAATAACAAAAAAGGATGTTAAATCCAATTGACGAAAAAAAAAGTTCCTCATTAATATTTCTGTACATAAATCTTCATTGATACTGTCATGCAAAGCCGTATGGTCGCAATAGAATCCTTGTTCGGCAGGAATAAGTAACCCTCGATTATGCTAAACAAATATATTTTTTTTAAGCTAGAGCAAGACCCCAGGCGGATGCAAGAAGCCGTTCCTGCAAAAGTGTCTGTTTCATGAAGCGAAGAAACGTGACAAAACCACCACGTATGGAAGGCAAACCTGCATTTATTTTATATCGCACATTTTCAGATCCGTGTCTCCTGAAGTTATAAAAATCCGAACTTCATTGACTTTTTTAGACATGCTATAGTTGAAAAAAATATGTTTAGATGCACCAAAAGTGCATAATTATCAGATTATGCATATAACGTGTTATTGGAATCAACCTATTTGTGTAAATTGGATGCCTCCCCGATGGCGTAGTAATAACGCCGAGGTCTTGTAATTAAGGGTCCTCGCGTTTGATACCCAATGGAGGCACAAAGTGGACCGGATTGCACTTTAAACTGAAGGCCGGCTCGCAATTTAGCCTATTTGTAAATCAAGTGGACTTAAAAAAAATACAATATCAACGTTAAGAATATTAAAATCCAGTAATTCACCCGCACGTAAGTCAAATTTCACATATCCCTCTTCACCCTTGTTCATAGACTTCCTGCAAAACTCTTGTGCATGTGTGTTGCATCCCACCAGGTGCGAGAAATGTGAAGAGTTATTCTTTCCCTGTACTGCGTTCTTCCTCTTCATAAGAGTAAGGCTAAATTTTCGTTTTATCTGAACTTTTAAAAAACGTGCAAAATACTTTTCTATCTTTAAACAACCACCCTTTCTCATGTATGTGTAAAATAATCCCACTCTGTCTCAGAAAACCTCTTCCTATGATCAAATGGCGGAAACAACTCTCAAGTCTCAACAATTATAAATTTATGCTTAAATTTCCTATCATTTAAACAAACAGTAGCACATATCATGTCCTTTGGTGCAACACTGTCAACAGCTAATGTTACTTTACTCGTCCTAATAAATTTACTTCCAACCAGTGACGGCGCCAGGGAAATGTGACGGGGGGGGGGGGGCAGAAGGGAGCAACAAAATATTGTTGGGGTGCAGTCACATTAAAACGCCCGAAAACACTACATATATAACACATATATACATATATAATAATAGTTATAATAATAATTATTATTATTATTATATGCATGTATGATGTTTTGTGTTTTTCCCTTGTTTAGAGTGGACGTTTGCTGCCTAAATTTTCTTGATTACGAGTTTATCTCCATATGATTCTATTTAATAAAGGCATTAATTCTTTTTTATTCGTAAGTTGCGTTGTCTCGAGTGGCCTATTTCAGTATTGGAAGACATTCATAATTTTATAATTCATCGTCTTTCATGAGATAAAACTACTGATATAAATATTCAAGTTATAAGATAATAATATAAATGGCGAAAAATGTGCTTCGAAGAGTTTAATTTCTTGCAAAATGAACGTGACGTTGGAAGAAATTAATCTTCTTAAGTATTAGAAACAATGAAAGTCACTTAGTGAAGTGCAATTCTCCTGTAGGAGAATTCTGCTGAATGTGCTTTGGAGAATACATTGCCCACCTTTGGTACGTCCAGGACTTGACATTTCTTCTCAATGCCAAGGACAGCCAAATGAGGCAGTTTGCATCCAGCATCCTGTTTCGAGCAAGCCTTTTCAAAGATTTTAAGGACGAAACGGTTCTTTCACATTCACACGCTGCATTGGAAACTGGAATTGTTACAGATAATCCAACTAGAGTGTGAACCTTGTGAAATGCCAATTTATATTTTCCTAAGTGGAGTATTTTAGTGCCATCTTCGTAACGCAGAAGAGTTTTGGGCAAAATTTGTGTTTCACATTTCAGGGAAATGTTATCTCAGGAAAAAAATCTGGAAAAGAAATATTCTGACCCTGGCATTACTTACTCTTACTCTACCAGTGCAACGTATGTCTGTGCTACAGAATTACAGGCACCTATGGAGTTCGTGGGAAGAAGTACTTCGATTTTGATATGTACGAGAAAGAGCGAACCTGCCTGCAATGTGTTTTGAATCGAATTTTAAGTGTAATTTGCATTTTAAGCTTCAAGTTCAATACATTTCCGAATAATATCCCCTCATTTTCAAATTAACTTCAAGAGTATCGAAGAAATTCCCTTTGTTAAGGTTTGCCTCAGGCTCATCATCTCGAAATTCAAGTCCCTGAATAGTAAGAAACCGCGATGAATCCACAACAACTGACATGTAGTGTCGGTTTTTCTCCGATCACCTTTGGTCAGGATTCGATACCCAGTGGAGGCACTTTAAATTGTAGGTCCAGCCCCGATTAGCCATTCTGTGCATAAAGTGGACTTAAAACACCAAATCAACCAACCAGCTAAATCTTGAATCAACTTTGAATGTATTTTATTTACTAATTAGCGTTGTCACTAACGACCCACGATTAGAATAATCTGCCCGTACTACAGATGATGTTTTGTGGTCTTCAAAACATCCGTGATGTTTTAAAACCACCCACATTCAACGCTTTCTCCCAGTTCTTAAAACTGGTTAAAACTTAATTTAATCGCGACGATTACAGGACGTAAATGAATGAGAAATCACCTATGCCCAGGTCAGCGCTGGAATCTTGAACGAAAGTCGCACACACACATTTGAATATATACTAAAACAAATTTAGTCAAGTTGGTATTATAAGCAGGAAAGTGATATCATGCAGAATACACCACTTTGAAAAGGTGAAAATTGTCATACTCTTATAAATGAACTATCTTATTATTCGATATTTAATTATCTTCAGTTGGGGGCACGGGGGGTGAAGTATCTGACTTGGGGCGCCCCCCCTTTGGCGTCGTCACTGCTTCCAACCCTCTAATAACTTCACTGCTGATGGCCTCAGCTTCGAAATGGAAGCTTGCGTGTCGGCGAATAATACAATGGACTTGTTTATCTTACAAGGGGTTCCCTGTCCTTCTTTCATTCAGACTCTGCCGTTTTCCATTTCTCTCAGCTTTTCCTAGCAGCTGAAGAGAATCCTATATAAGTGTCCCTCGTATTATTCTTCCTGCAAAACTTCCTGTCGGCAAGCAAAGCAAATTACAGAATTTTTATTGCCCCTCCCTTGCATCAACCTTCAGTCCAAGGTCTGGATTTATGGCACTTACCCGCTACTGCAGGTCAAACTCGCCCCTGAAGCAACGGTGTCCATTGTTCAAAGCGAAACCTCTGTCAGGGGTGAGCGGCGAAAAATAGTCTCGGAATACACCCTGGCCGTAACCAGGCAGGGGGTGCGCTGAGCTCCCGCCCCCCCTCCTGGCATTGCTGTCAGCTTCCCTCTGAAGTTTGATAAAAAACTACTTTGTGAAATTTGTTTGGTAACGAGTGAAAATGTAGACAGTAGACACTACATGTATTTTGCTAAAAAACTTGGCTAAATTCACAGAATAAAAAGAACAGATACAACATTCGTTCATCTGATTTACAGAAAGGCTAATCCGGACTGGACCACAGTTGAAAGTGGGATCCAAATCACTATGTGCCTTCACCGGGTATCATACCCGGGACCCCTTGATTACAAGGCGACGACGCTATCACTGTACCATCGGATAGTCCCCTCATAGAACAAAGTTTCCTCCTACGACAATTATACAGAACTTAGTTATCTTCCTTCACTTGAAATCTATTCTATTGTATTTCAGCCTCAGTATTTCGTTATTACAATCCAAGGAATAGTATTCTCCTTAAATAAAAATAAAAGCATTGGAAATAATCTTCAAACGGACGTAAAATTATCGAATCCAACCACCTGTGGAATGCCTGAGGGAAACAACAAGAATTTTCTCAACAAAGACATTTACGAAATTTCCATAACATTCTAATAATTTTGCAACCCGTGCAAATAATGTGTTAAAATCTTGTCATGGTTCCCTGTAAACACTAAAATCACCAAATTAGTTCTTTCCAAATTTCCCGTATTTTCTCCTCCTCTTTAGCTCTCAGCTGCTCGGAGTGGGATAATGCAAGATTATTTGTCCCTAATTATCTCCTCTTAGACTTGCTAATATCTTGGACTCCCTAATAACTTTACCAAGAACTCCTCATCAATTTGTACTGGCATGTTTGCTACAATACTCGAAGGTAGAATTCTGTGTACGGTGTCAAGTGGATACCGTGACAGAGAAACGAAAATCGGAAGCTGAGGTAGAGCATGGATGTGTTCTGTCACCCCTGCTCTTCGCTCTCTATATATATTATATAGTGGCGTATATAAAGAGCGAACAAGCCTACATCCCCAAGGTGGGGACGACAAGGGTACCGGCGCTCCTGTTCGCAGACGACATGGTTCTAATCTCGGAGACAAATGCCGGCCTACAAAGGGCTCTGGACGGGTTGGAAAAATACAGCAGAGAATCCAAACTGCAAGTAAATCTCACAAAAACAAAAATTATGGTGTTCAAAAACGGATATGTATATGGAAAAGACGAAAGGTGGACTTTCAGAAAGCAAGAATTGGAAAGGATAAAAAGAATAAAATACTTGGGACTAGTTTTCACTATGGCAGGGACATGGACAAGATATATGGAAACGGTAAAAAGAAAGACTGGGGTAATAACAAATGAAATAATGCGGACAGTATGGAAATTGGAGAAATACGATATACATTTTTGTGGAAAAACTGTATAATACATTATTAATAGGGTCAATAGGGTACGGGAGGGAGATATGGGGAGCAAAGGGGGCCATGTACTAAACAGAATCCAATGCACATTGTACAAGAGAGCTTTGCATATCAGCAAGGGCACTGCAAACTGCGGCGTACTACGGGAACTTGGACTGGTCAGGGAGCATACGTGGGATATGTTGAGAAGGGTTAAATACTGGGCAACATTAATATCGAGAAGGGAGAACTCTGTAAAAGGGCAAGCGTTGATGCAACAGGTACAAGGGAAGGAAATGGGAACATGGGCGAAAGAGATCAGAGGCAAATTATACTAAATTGGACTGGGATGGATATGGGAAGGGGGACACGTCGACCAGGGGACATTGCAATTAGTGAAACAAAGATTAGAGGATATAGATAGACAGGAAATAATAGCGGAATGTGAAACTAAGAGATCGCTCGAACTCCAAAGAAGGGGAGTTCCGGGAATGGGGACAAGTAGCGTACATCAAGAAGTTTGGCACATCAAGAAGGTGAGCATGGTGGCAAGAAAGTGGTTGACATGGATGAGGCTGGGGGATGGAGACACAATACAGTAAAAAACGAGGAAGGGAGATATAATGCGTATTACGCAATGGTAATGATAGGCCAGAACATGTATTCTCATGTCAGAACACGCGCGTTCTGCAGGAGGAGAAGCTACGCAACGTAATCTTGGAGAGAGTGTTCAAATCAATTGTAGTGCAAAGGAGCATGGAACTATTGGAAAAAGTGGTGGTGTATTTACAAACATTTAGGTGGAAAAGAAGTGCTGTAAAGAGAAGGGATAAGGAAGAGGAATAATTGTTAATTTACCAGAACTGCTATGTTAACATCTATACGGAATGTAACGGATAGTGTAGTCTGTAGGGAGTCATAGTTATGTAATAAGAATAGATGTAGTGCGCACAGCCTATGGCTCGCACACGAGATGAGCAATAAATAATTATACAATGTTTTTCCTACTTCCTGATAACATTCACTTCTGTACAAACTTTGGTGTAAAATTAAATAATAATAATAATAATAATAATAATAAAAATAATAAACCCTATCCGTCGGTCCGTTTATCTTTCCAACCTATAGAGCTGAGACTATTTTTACAAGATAAATCTCGGACTCAGATACTCCACGATGTTTTGGTACCACCTTCCACCTTCTCTACCTGCCCTTTTTACTTGATGTTATTCAGAATTGTTTTAGTATCTGGAGTGCCATCGTAACATATAATTATTAATCTGGAATATTTTTTTAAAAAAATGGGTAGTATTGCTGTGTTTCGAAAGAGTATTGAAAATAAGTTTAGGTATTCAATTCATTCATTACTCTCTCTACAATAGTTTTCTTTTGACTTAATACACGCTTATCAACGTTTCTAATTTAAATACTTTATTCCAAGCAAACAAGTATTTGCAACTGATTAAATATTTTGCTTTTATTTTTTCGAGACATTCGAGACGAGACGAGACTTTTCAAAAGCCGTCCCGTCCCGTCTCGTGTCTCGTCTCGAAAACGAGGCGAGACAGGCATTCCGTCTCGTCCCGTCTCGAATTTCAAAACGTTTGTCCCGTCCCGTGAGCAACACTAATAGTTTATGCTCGTCCTTTGATATTTTCTTATGCCATGTTTTGTGATATTACATCCTACAAAATTTGAAACGAGGAAACAGAAAAACTAATTGAAAATAATATAGATAATATTTAAAGATTCATTGTTTACATTTCTGATTCAAGATAAGTTTGGCATATTTAAGAATATTTCAGGTATGTCTTAGTACCTGAAGAACATATTTCAAAACGTACTATTACTACTAATAGCTTGGGGAACAGAAAATTTCAGCAGTGTGTTAAAAGAATATACCCCTGCCAAATGTAAATTTCTCCGTCGCATATTCTGACTTTGTTGTTTGGAAAAAAAAAAAGAAGAAAAAAGCAACTTTGAATGGCGCCCTTCAGCTCCCCCAGCTTACCCCTCGCGACCCCGCTGTATGCAGATGCAAACAACGTTCCATGAACGTTCCATAGGACAGGACCTACATGCAGTTTTATGTTGGATCCAAACCACTTGCCGAGTTGTATGTAGAACACCCACGTAGTTTCTACGGCCAGAATCAAAACCACAAACTGCATAGTGGTTAACACCTTGCCATGACACCAGAGCACCAGGATTCCAATCCTGGCCTAGAAATGGAGTTCTCTGTGAGTGTGTCTATCAATTACATCATATCCTCATCTTCCCGATTACACAAAAAGCAACGCTAAATAACGAACATGAAGTCGAACCGCAAACTATTGAAACCACAGGGGGACGCACTAATAACTACGCCACCACAAAACCGATCAGTTTGTTAGTTTGAGATTAACGTCCTTTAAAATAGCAAAACTATACAGGACAGGAGTACGAAGGAAGCTTACAGACAGTGTAAGAAAATACCAACTCCAATTACACTAACATGTTACAGTCCGTCATCTTGTCACCACGATGCAATTCAGGTATGGAATGAAATTTAATGTAGTCAGTGAGCCCTGTCCCTTTCGATATTGTTTATCACTTGCATTTCAGCTATGTAGCAGGTTATTGGGCAAAGTGGACATCAAGTTTTTTGCTGGGTCTTGAATTTCTTAAATTGTTAAGAAAAAGAGAGAAAATGTATCGGTTTACTGAACTAGAACCAAGGCGTCCGGAGTTCGATACCCGGTGGAGTCGTATAGTGGTTCGGACTCCACTTTAAACTGTAGATCCAGTCCAGATTAGCCTTTCTGTGCATAAAGTTGACTTAAAAACAAACTCAAACAAGAAAGTGATTCAGAAAATTACGTAGCCACCGTGGTTTAGTCGCTAGGGTGTCTGACGGCCATGTGGGAGACCTTGGTTCGATTCCCGGTGTAGATGATCTAAAGTCGGAATGTTCCGGTCTTGTCAATCACAAAACGGTTCTGGAGTACACACAGCCTTAAATAAATGGGCCAGGGCCGCCGTTAGTGGTGTGCAACGCATGTCACCGCACAGAAACTCGCGCTTTGAAATATTTGATGTTATTAACTCTTTTATTCACATTCGTTTCTTGTGTAAAACTGATCACATTAGAATAGAAGAAAGAAAATCAGCCTACAATAGCAATACAACTGCATGTTCAATCAGCACATGTCCGATAGAGAAATAAAACCGAAGTTTAAAAAAAAGGTGACATGGAGCCTGCCGTGAAAAGGAAATTTCCGCCCTAACACGGTTGAACCTTCTACAGATGCCCTGTCATAAACTCCATTCTTCGAGAGAGTACAGGAAGCATCATTGTGATTCTTTGCATTGAAGCCGAACGCCGGGGTCTGAAATTTGACGATGTGGAATTTACGATGGAGTTAAATTGAGAACAAATAACAAGAGGAGGATAGACCGTGGCAGGGAAACTTGTCCCGGTCGGCATATTGTCTTTTATATGAACCTGATCCGCAACAAAAATATAAATAAAGAACTAGAGATACTTTTATTTCCGCTTTCTTAAATCCCAGAGGTGGGGCAGATTTTGCGGATTTTAGCATTATGTCAATGAACCGAAAAAGACTAACCCGAGACGGTGTGTGAAGAGCGAATGAGTCCCCTTTTAGTCAAGATCCTTTGACCTGCTTCCCACCCTCTTTTGGGGGGAAAGTAGAGAACCTTCTTCTGTGGTTGCTAATGTTTTTGCCCTTTAGGGGGAGCTGTATGCATGGGATTTTTCGAATGTCTCGCCCGATGCTTCAGGAGCAGTCAACTTTTTTTTTATTTTGATTTGATTTATTTTATTTTACTTCCCGTTTTGTGCCTCTTGGATAATTTGCGAAGATGGGTGTGAGTGATGAAATGGTGAAATTGATGAATGGATATTCACAAACAACCATGCCCGAGCCGGATTCGAACCCGGAACCCTTGGCGTCGCAGCGCGATGTGCTAACCACTCAGCCACAGGGTCCTGCAGGAGCAGTAAACTGAAATAAATTCCTCAACTTGAAATTTTTCAAATAGGACAATGAGCTCTCCTCCTTCGCTAGATTAGCCACAAAAAGTGATGTGGCGTCAAAATTTGACTTCGATGATGGGATTGGCCAGGAGTGCCCACAGAGCGGGATAATGTTTCTTAAAATAATGTAACATTCAACATGTATACATTTTTCTAAACTCTAAACCTAAAAAGGTTTACACGCTTATACCATGCTGCAATATGTGCGATGAGCCGGGAGGGAATATATTTCCTTGGTAAATTATTTACTTTAGCTGATTCCAAGTGACTTTTGCTACGGTGCACCATATTTAATCCGTTAGATGAAGAAAAAAAATAATTTGGGGGTGGGTCAAGTTAGTTAAGTATTCAGTGAAGCTACAAAAGTGACTTTCAGTAATAGGATAATCACGCTGTCGTAATTTTATACTTTACGAGTATTATGACGAGATATGAGTGTGTCTTGATGGTCTTGGTGGGGAGAGGGGATGAACACCGTTGGAAGTGACGACTGCTACACAGAATATGAGGGATAAGTTTTATATGAGAGCACTCACTTAAATGTAGTACGATGGATAGAGAGTTGGATGGAAGCCAGAAAAAAACACAAGATATATTTCATAAGATACCTAGCTGGCTATCAGTAACCAACGAACTGATTTTCAAATACATATTAATGTTCCCATGATTAACAAACCTTATTTATTCTCACCACACAATGAGTAAATTACGTATTTGGAGATTTATCCCACTATCCGGAATAATATTTTCTGGTTCTCCCACTTCTGACTTTTGTTGGCAAGATATCCCACATTACTTTTACGAGACGAGACGAGACGGGACGAGACGGGACGAGACAGAAGCCTTCGAGACGAGACACGAGACGGGACAGCACTTTCACGAGACGGGACGAGACAGACCAATGTCTCGTCTCGTCTCGTCTCTTGGGCAATATAGTATATGAATGGAATGTGTGTGCATATGTGTTCAGCTTTTCTCTAGGTTTTACGATTGCATAAACTTTGATTTAGTTTTAAATTTATTTTCTTGACATTTAGAGTTCTACTTACCCATGGGAGGGTAATAATAAGGAATACACCCGCACGTTTTCAAAATGTGCTCTCTTCTGCAGTTAGAAATGCATGATTCGAAGCTATACTCTTTTGTTAATCTTGGATAAACTTCATCTGGAAACAGACATTTCCGTTGGCTTGGTGAGGTAAATCTTATGTCTTCATCTGCCATAATAATATGTGAAGCAAGTGTAATAATCATCATCCGAAATCCATAGTGGTACAAACGACTTCCTTTTTGTGGTATTGCACAATTATATCCCACATGGATCTGAAAATGAAGAAATAATTTGGTATTTTGGAAGAACAACTCGATCTGCAAGAATATATGCAAATGAAACCTATATTTTATCCAAGCGTGAATTGAGAACTTGCGTTTTTGCATGCATGGCACACATTAAATTAATGACTGACATTTCGACGGGGCATTCCGGCACGTATTGTGCTTTAGCATGTTCATGTGGGAAAATGAGTCGTAATGACTTTCGGAATGTCAGCATGTAATAGAGAAGAAACAAAAACAAGTGAGTAGATGTTACAGAAACACTTAAATTACTATTTTGTTTATATTTCTTATTGATAAACTTGGTATATACTGTCAATTTCACAATAGACCTTCTATAGACGAACTCAATTGCGACATTTAAATAGAAAAGCAATATTTTCTTCTTTTGACAATTGTACTTATTTCTGGTTTATTATGGATGTTATGTATTCCATTTTGTGCATTTGTAAATGTCTATTTTTATATTGAGTAGTAACTTATACCTATTTATGTAATATTGAACTTAGTTTTATATAGACGTCATTCTCACTGAAAGTATGTTCAGTTGCAACTTAAAATGATATATCTGTTTATATCTTGAGCAATGTACAAAAAGGGACAGCATGCTTCTACTTACCCGGAAATGTATAGGAACTCCCTGAAACTCAAAAAAGACACCCATCTTGTTTCGGATTTTTGATACGTTATAGAGCTTTTTTATCGTTCTGCCTTTTTCTTCGATACTGAAAACAAATTTTGAGGTAATATTTTAAAAATAGTTAATATATATATATATATATATATATATATATATATATATATATATATATATATATATATATATACACACACACACACAGACACACACACACACACACACATAACACACACACACACATAACACACACACACACACAGCATTTTTTATATATATATATACAGGGCTCGAAAAATCCCGGTCGCCAGGTTGCCAAGGCGACTAAAAATTTCAGCCTGGCGACAGTGATCTTTTGCTGTAATATGTACGAATTTTGATGATTCTAAGTTCAAATTGCAGCACAGCGTAAGTTAGCATGTTTTTTTTTTTTTTTTTATCAACGTTGTGTACATTCCATAGAGTCAGTAACAATTTCGTACCCTTTGTCCGCCAACACCCCATTTCCTGCTTTCTAAAATAATTTAGCGATGTTTTGAATACCGTGATGTTCAACATCTTTTACAGAGTGTTTCAAAAGTCGCACAACACAAACTTTGGAAATGTATATCATGAAAACAGTAAGAGATATTTACACCGGGTTTTCTGCATTATAAAGCCTCATCCATTTAAATATTTTTCAATGCTTAAAATTATCAGTTCACTCCGTACAGAAAATTATATAAATTAATAACGGACGGAAAGCAGCATTCAATTTTTTCCAGAAATGAACTTCTGAGTAAGAAAAATATGTAAGAAATTATCGAAGGGTCATAATTAGACATTTAATGACTGATGCTATATCAATCTGTCATTTGCAACCAATAATGGTCATGTGCAACACTTGATGAATTTTTGACTGGCGACTTTATGGGTTGAGTGAAAAGTGCCATTTTTTGGAAATATATCCGAATATGTCAATAGCAGGTCGAAATATTGCCAACAGTTGCATGCAACATGTGTCTAAGTATTGACTATACATTTACGTGAAAAATCGTAAATCAAAATTTTGTGCCGAAATTGGACTCGTGAGATAATCCTAGGCTGCCCCTGGCTCACTTTCGCCGCTACTGTGTCTGTTTTTAAATTGATTCAGCATGGCGTATTCATTGGAGCAGTGCGTGTGCATTGCTGAAGAGTATTTTACTACTCATTCTTACACTCATGTGCAAGAGGTATAGAGGTATGAGGAGCTACTAGAGATCGTGGTCTGGGAAATTAGCATACAGCAGCCACCTGAGTCTTCGACATAGCTAATGGCAATGGCAAAACAAGCATGGTGTTTGATTATCTCTATTGCATTGTGTAGGGCCCGACTCAGATCTACAGCCTTCGAGCTCTTCTTGTGTTCAAACTATGCTTCATATGGTTAAGTGTAAACGAGTGAGTTGTAATGTGTGTGTGTGTGTGTGTTGACGGTAAAGTTCCATGTGCATATTGCACCATGCATGAAGGCACAATTAGGGGATGTAGGGGTAGGGCTCCATATATTCTCGATCTCGGTCATTTTGGAGGTGATGTGATCAGAACCACGTTCCGGCCACCTTTACCACCCAGGGTTTATTTGAGGCTGGGTGAGCCCCAGGACGGCTTTATGTGGGGATAAGGCTAGAAAAATTCCGACCTTAGATAACCCACCCCTGGAATCAAATCTCCTACATGTCAGTCAGATGCCCTACTGACTAGACCACTGCGGATCTTACCGGGAATCTCATTGACTAAAATACATCAACATATAATTAGATAAGATGGAAAAAATAAATGCCAGTAAAATACCTCCCAGTACAACAGTGTATAATTTCAGCGATTCTTAATTGATCCTTAAGTACAGACACACCCTTAGTGAGATAGCTTTTGCATTTTTAAATTATCCCGTCCCTACCTATGTCGCAACCTATCAGCAGTAAACTTTTAAGTTACGTGTCAATACTAGATGTGGCACACTTTCGGTTTAATATGTTGTCAAGTAGCTAGCACCCTCTGTAATCCTTTGGCAGTCAATACGACCATGCGTCTGTAATTGCGTAGCTTTATTGTATCCGATTGTCACAACCTGAATCATCTAGGAATAGTCTCATCAGGTGCGAAATATTAGCATATCATTAAACAGTAGCTTGATGAAGTTAACGTTTCCCGTTAAGTAGATGTAAAATTTCCAAAACAGCCAAAAAGGATTCAGAGTGCGATGAAGTTGAGCACAACAGATACACCGAGCAACGCTTCGGTAAGGAAGTCGAAGATGGATAAGGAAAAGATGATTTTTCGAGAAATTGACTAGGAACTTGAAGATAGAATTGGAAGACTTTGGTACGAAGGAGATCAGTGTGGAAATGAAAGAAAAAAGAACCTGTATAGAGAGAGACGGACAATGACGTATACGTGTTGAAAGTATATATTAATGTACTATATAATAAATGCAGATTTCCCATAATCTCAAGAGCATTTTGTATTTCTATTGACAATAAGGGACCATCACGTTTGTACAATTTTTGTAGCCCATTGTTATTAAGTCACTCACTCTACGTCACCGGTTTCATTCAAAAGTATGTTTAGTTTAGTTAGAAACGTCACATTAATGAAAATTATTATGTCACACAAATATTTCATAATAGAAACAATATCTGGTAAATCAAAACTTATTGTTAATATTTTAAAGAAATTTAAGGTAATTCACAGGTTCTTCGCACTAAACAGACTTATCTGTATTTTTGCAGGGAAATTTTGTGTAGAACAGAAGAATAATAAAATGCCAAGTTGGACAATTTCAACTACAAAAACTGTAAGAAAAAATCCTGGGTTTTAAGTTTTATTCCTATACATATGTATTTCTATATTATAATTAAAAGTATATGGATTACTATTT
This sequence comes from Lepisma saccharinum, assembly GCF_977018435.1. Classification (NCBI taxonomy): domain Eukaryota; kingdom Metazoa; phylum Arthropoda; class Insecta; order Zygentoma; family Lepismatidae; genus Lepisma; species Lepisma saccharinum. The sequence goes on along the minus strand of NC_139237.1, from coordinate 46,665,089 downwards.
AATCCATAAAGGTTTACTAGTTCTCCGGAGTTTTTATTTTTTTTTCTTAACAACTTGGAGATTTCGTTTAAGAAAATGTATTCACTGCATTATTTTAAAGTAGTAAATGGACGCTACTGTGTATGTGTACACATCAGAAAATGCATGTGAATAATTGTATGACGCGTACACAGAAGTTGGCAGCATTTGATTATAAAATTAAGTGTCAATACATATTTTTTTTGTTAACCAACTTTAGAAAGGTTAAATGCGTTCAATGCCAATTGTATGACATGGCCATTAGACGACAAAATTGAGGGATGGCTCTATTTAGTATATAAGTCAGTAATGACCAAATTGTCACTTACCATGTTTTACTCCCGAACCCATAGAATTTAACATTAAAAAATGTTCCAAGAAGAACATACGTTATTTTATTTTGTAGAAAATGAAATACTTACCTTGGGACATATATGTTGTCTGTAACTTGAGAATTAAACGTGAAACATAATCCATATTCTGTTAGCACGTGACTGCTTTCATTACAATTGTACTTTCGGGTTTTGTCTATAACTCCAAAACCAAGCAAATTTATCACAACATCATGGCATGTTGGGGTCACCTGGAGAATCAATGGGAAAGGATCATCAACTGTTAATTCATATATTTGTAAGTCAGAGAGCAAATATACATTATATGATTTTATTTTGTAACTGATGAGCAGTGGTTGATTCAGGTTGAATTGTTGGAGTTTAACCACTGGTTTAGTTTCCATTTGTACCTACTTTAAAAAGACTGGTTCATTCTCCGACCACAGAATTGTGTTGTTGGTTGTACCTGTTATTTATCAGTAGTTACAGAACAAGGGATGCGTTTTGGAAATTAGTCGATGTGGATAGTTAGAGCTCAAAGTGGTATATACAGAGATTGCCATGGGAAAGAGTGTATTCTGTGTCGATGGTCAATACTTTGCCTTATCTAGTACTTTGAACAGACGTGCCCTTGGTTTCTGAGTAAGCAAAGTGGACATTCATGAAGGTGTATTTGGAAATGAAAGTGAAAATTCTAAAGGTGGAAATTATTTATACGAATATTTTGATAGAAGGCCAAATTCAGACGTTCTGCTAAAGGATAGATGTTGAAGATTTACGAATAATTCCTCATAACTCTGAACCCTATTTGAAACAGAATCCTTAAGAGAATAGTTGAAACAACGAAAGCTTCTGTGTTTGCTTCACTGCTAGAAAGAGTGGAAAAAAACTTACAATGTAATTTCAAGAGTGGATCATCTCTTACAACATAATATACCGCGTGAGGCACCTAAAAGTACCACCTGAAATAGCGAAGAAACCAGAAACAGTAGCGATGTGAGGTTTGCGGGAAACAATAATATCAAATGGGGCTCGTAAATCGGAGGCATGGGGTGGGTCGAAAAATATCGACAAATGGGGCATCTGGAGCAAAGTCATATTTTTTTAAATGGAACGATATACAATAACATGCATAATATAAAAGAGCACACGCAGAGAAACACAACGCCGTTGGTCTCATGCATCTACTGCACATAGGAACGAAGATATGGCCATGTGAAAATATGTAAACAAACTAACAAGTGGCCCACTTGACCGTCAGTACCACGGCATGTAAGACTTCTCAGGTGCCTGACAGAACTGCCTTTACGCAGAGCAAGTTTTGATAGCAGGTCCACGAGATCGTGTTAGTCCATAGCAAGCAGTCGTAGTGGTAAGAGCGAAGATTATGGTGTTCACAAACATAGAAAAAGTGGACATGATCCTGATTTATGGGGAATGCCGAAAGAATGCCTCAGAAGCCTACCGTGTGTACGCAGAGAGATATCCGGACAGACGACAGCCATCTCGACGTCTGTTTGGTAAGTTATTTATTAAATTAAGAGACACCGGAAGTGTAACACCACGAGCACGTGTGCGGAACAAGCCAACTACAGGTGAGGCAGGTGCAACAAATGTTCTCGCCGCTGTTGCTGTGAATCCGCACGTTAGCTCCCGTGAAATTGCCAGGGATGCATGGATGAGTCAGCGAAGTGTATTGCGCATTCTGCACACACACAAGTTTCACCCATATCATATCTCCCTCCATCAGGAACTTCACGGGAATAATTTTGTGGACCGTGTTCGGTTTTGCACATGGATGTTACGACACGACACACCCGATTTGTCACGTATCCTCTTCACTGACGAGGAAACTTTTACCAATCATGGAAATGTCAACCTAAGGAACATGCACTATTGGTCGGTGACAAATCCACATTGGCTTCGCCAAGTGGAACGCCAGCGCCCATGGAGTGTGAACGTGTGGTGTGGTATAGTGGGTGAACATCTCATTGGCCCTTTTTTATACAAGAGACACTGAATTCTGACCGATACATACAGTTTTTACAACATGAACTGCCTGTACTATTGGAGGACATACCACTTCAGACAAGGAGGGAAATGTGGTACCAACATGACGGGTGCCCAGCTCACAGTGCAAGACGCGCTACAGCATGTGTGGAAAATACATTTCCAAATCGTTGGATTGGACGTGGAGGGCCTGTCAAATGGCCGGCTCGTTCCCCAAATTTGTCACCGTTAGACTTTTTTCTGTGAGGAAAGCTGAAGGACATTGTCTACCGGGATGTGCCAACAACTCCAGAGGATATGCAACACCGCATTACTGCGGCCTGTAGGGATATTCCCTACGAGATGCTACATTCTGTGCAACGATCTTTGCGTGGGCGCCTCGTTGCCTGTATCCCAGCTGACGGCCACCAATTTGAACACACAGTTTGACAGGTTTTCGCTTCTTACGCAGTGATTCTTCGACATACTGTCATGGTCATTTTCATTATGCTGTAACACTGTCAAATACATGGTGCTGACGATGTCTACTGTATTTTTTCTTCCTTTAACACGTTCTGTCTTCATCTTGTCCAATGGCTTCTGACATCTCATACTTGTACATGCCGTGGTACTGACGGTCAAGTGGGCCACTTGTTAGTTTGTTTACATATTTTCACATGGCCATATCTTCGTTCCTATGTGCAGTAGATGCATTAGACCAACGACGTTGTGTTTCTCTGCGTGTGCTCTTTTATATTATGCATGTTATTGTATATCGTTCCATTTAAAAAAATATGACTTTGCTCCAGATGCCCCATTTGTCGATATTTTTCGACCCACCCCATGCCTCCGATTTACGAGCCCCATTTGATATTAATGTTTCCCGCAAACCTCACATCGCTACTGTTTCTGGTTTCTTCGCTATTTCAGGTGGTACTTTTAGGTGCCTCACGCGGTATAATCTTACTTAATATTCTATAAACATTAGTACCACATTCTGCGACACTTATTAAATATTAAATTTACGAATGTTGAAAAAAATACCTAATCACCGGTATTTCAATTTGTCACCATGTTGTGGCATTTGGCTAGTAGACATGACTAAAGAATGACTAAAATTATTTTTAAATTAAATTATGTAATTCATTTATTTGCAAAAGCAGATAGGGCAGACGTGGTGGGGAAGAGGTAAACACCATTTCAAAAGTACGAAAATTTTTGTAAAAGAGTTTAGAAGTAAGATAGGTTTTGAAGTCATACAGAACGGCATTCAATATATGCTTACATGCTGGAACTAGTGATAGGTTTTAATCAAAATCTAATTGTGGATAACAATTCATGTGAATCATTATACAGGGTGGCTCAACACCCTTAACACCCCCGGTACAAGGCCACTGCAGCGCGTAACGTGGAAATGGTCACGACCAATCATTGCCAGGCCGAAGGGGAACCATATTGACACCACTCGCGCGGTCGGCGGCCATCTTGATGTCCTCCATCTTGAATTCAACTTCAGAATTTTAAATGGGATGGGGGTGATATGATATATCAAATCAGGCTAGAATTTTACTAGAAATGTAATGGTGAAGGTGGTTTTGATTTATCTTCAACGCGTAAAAAGTTATGACTGAATTATTGTACCAATATGCTCCGTTTCGAGGTGTCAGAAATTAACATTAAAATGTCTTTCTAGTGTCAGTAACGCATCGAGATCAAATTGACATCTAGGGAGAGAATTTCGCATGCCATTGCACACGATTTTAATAGGATACATCCTCGAGGTTCTGCGCTTACGAATGGTTGTCTCGAACCATTAAAGTGTCTCGCTTCCATTGAATTAAAAGTTCTTCACAGTGACGAGGCTACATTTTAATTTTAAAATGAAGTCCATCAACAAAAAATTCGACGCTTTTTATCTGAAAACCTATTTTGGACAGATCACAGCCGAATGGTTAGTGCTTGTAAGTTAATGTTGTGGCATGGTGTGTGGAACAAAATTGGTTAGTCCATTTTCCATCGACGGAACTTTAAATGCTAAGGGCTACTTGGTTTTGTTAAATGAACAGGATTTTGCATCCTTGCTTACGGAAGAAGGTACTTTTTACAGTTTATTTTTCAGTAGGGCAGAACATCATAACACTATGCGAACGTTATGAGACAGTTTCTGTCCAACGTTAGTTATGAGATGACAAGTGTTGCATATTCTGTTTATTAACTTCTACATGAACATAAACATTAGCATTGTCACTGTGGAGGACTTTTCATTCAACGGAAGTAGCTGTAATTGTTCAACATTGTAATTGTTCGAGACAATCATTCGTAATTCGCAGCTCTTCGAGAATGTATCCGATTAAAATCGTGTGAAATGGCATGCGAACTTCTCTTCCTAGATGTCACTTTTAACATTTTAATGTTAATTTCTGACACCTCAAAAAGGAGCAAATTGGTACAAGAATTCAGTCATAACTTTTTACTGGTTGAAGATACGGCGAAAACACCTTCACCATTGCATTTTATCGTGAAATTCTAGCCTGATTTGATATATCACATCACCCCCATCCCATTTAAAATTCTGAAGTTGAATTCAAGATGGCGGACATCAAGATTGCCGCCGACCACGCGGGTGGTGTTAATGTGGTTCCCCCTTGGCCTGGCAACGATTGGTCGTGATCATTTCCACGTTGCGAGCTGCAGTAGCCTTTTATGGGGGTGTTAAGGGACTTATTGAGCCACCCTGTATAAACACAAATACCCAAGAGTAATCTTAACAGTGAAAACAGCATTAAATAAGAAAAGATAATAAATAAAGTGCAGTTGATATATGTAAATTTTTAACTTTTACGGCATTCAAATATAAGAGAATATATAGGTTAATTGATTGATTGAGTAGGTGTTTTAAGTCCACTTTATGCACAGTAAAATATATAGGTTAAAACATGGAAGTAGCAATTGGGTGCATAGTTCTATTTTGGTGTGAAACGTGTTTCCTTGCATAGTATCATAATTGTCAATACCAATTGAAAAATTACTTGGATTTGCAAGAACAGATGCTTGGTGATGATCAAAGTGAAAAATCAGTTTGCTGATAAACGTTCAGGTTCAGGAATACAAGAAAACATTTCACTGTATAATCCATTACACTTTGTTCAATCAGTCTGCATTGGAATGGAAGATTTGTACCACATATTCAGTACCAAAAGATCAGATGAATTTGGTTTGCATTGCATCTTGTTATTTTTAGCATACTGACCAGCATTTTCAACATTAACATTTATCTTATTTATTGAGGAATGACACGTCAGAAATGGACATATTTTTGTAATCATTATAAATATAATGTAAAAAATGCTTTAGCCTGTGAAAACAATCCTGTTTATTAATATATGCAAACTGTGAATGCATATACACACGACACAAATATGTTATCTGCTTTTATAGAATTCTAAAGAATCTCAGTACAAACCTGCATGTATATGTCGTGAAAATTCGTACTTTCGACATCGAAGTATGATTTATATTCTTGAAATCTCGTCATATTCCCTGGCATAACTTTCACAAGCTGAGCTATGAATTCTTGCAGAATTTTTCTGGTTTTGTCATTTGGTTTGTAGGTTCTACATAATTATAAACAATACAAAAAATATATAAAAACACTGAAAATAATTTTGTTATCTATTAGCCACAACTAAAAATATAAACTGATCACATCACCCCCACTCACGACCGGATCTCACGGGGGCGTTACCCCCACACCCCCTATACGCCTTCATGGCGTGGTGCTATGCACAGGGGAGCACTTTACCTTTTTTTAAAAAAAATATAAACATGGTAGTCAATTGTCTATTTGCTATTAAATACTTATATTTCTAAGGAAATCAGTTCAACATTTTACTTAAAATTTTTCTGTGACCGTGTTACAGACTTGTAGCTATGATGGAAGGGAACGAACGCGACATAATTGGATAGGGAACCCTGGTCCGGAAATGTCCCAGTCAAAAGTTAGAAGCTAAAACCTTCGAAGGGCAGGCAACCACACACAACGCGGAGGGGAACCATAAAAGAAAGGGGAAATAATCTACCGCGCATGCCCTGGAGAAGGCGTACCGTCAAACTCGACGTGTCTAGTCTAGTCTAGAAGCACGAGTGTCGTTACTGCAATTAGTGCAATGGAGTATTCCATAGAGGAACTGGCTGATATGGTGTTTGTGTATGGACGAGCAAATGGGAACTGTAGGGAAGCAGAAAGGCTGTATCTGACCACGTATCCACGGCGCAGACATTCAGCGCAAACCATGTTTCTCAAACTTTTCCAACGATTACGGGAAACGGGGCAAGTGCGACCTCAATTCCACGAGCAAGGAGGACGAAGGACTGCAAGGACACCCGACCTTGAAGAAGCAGTGCTGGATCGGGTGGAAGGATAACCATCAATTAATACACGGGCTGTGCCACGTTGAATTTGTTTGGGCCATAGTAATATTTGGAAAGTTCTGAGGGAGCAGCAGCTTCACTCTTACCATCCACAGTGTGTCCAAGCCTTGGATCCAGCTGATTTCGCACCCCGAGTCGTGTTTAGTGAATGTTTACTGCAGCGCTGTGTGGTCGACATCCAGTTCCATGCCTGTTCACTGATGAGGCCTCTTTCACGAGAGACGGGATGCTGAATAGTCGCAATAGCCATGTATGGGTCTATGAAAATCCCATGCCATAATTGTGCAGGACCACCAAGACAGATTTGCTGTAAACGGGCGGACATTGTTGGCTACACATTAATAGGTCCGTATCTTTTACCGCCACGATTAACTGGACCAGTGTACACTGTGTTTCTGAGAGACATCCTCCCCGAGTTATTGGAACATGTCCCACTTATCGTTCGTCAACGCATGTGGTTTCAGCATGATGGGGCCCTAGCGGTGGATTGGGAGAGGCGGACCTGTTGCTTGGCCTATACGTTCACCTGATCTGCGCCCAATTGACTTTTTTGTGGGGTCATGTCAAAAGTGTTGTCTACGAAACACCTGTAAGTAATGTAGAGGAACTCCTGGCAAGAAACCTTGCAGCCTGTGATCTGGTCCGAAAGACTCCTGGGAGTCTAAGAGAGACTCTCTTAGAGCGGTTGCGACATAGCTTATCACGACGCTGTCATGCTTGTATCGAAACAGGGGAGCATCACTTTGAACAACAGCTGTAATGATGGCTGCAGTTACTACTGATTAAAGCCACTACTGTGATTCTTCTGTGTTTGTTTTCCACTTCCCCAAACATCCTTTATCGTTCCCCTCGGCGTTGTGCATGGTTGCCTGCCCTTGGAAGGTTTTGGCTGCAACTTTGGACTGGGGCACTTCCCGACAAGGGTTCCCTATCTCATTTTGTTGCGTTTGTTCCCTTTCATCATCCCAGCAAGTCTGTAACACGGTCACAGAAACATCTTGTATATATACATAGTCATATCTTTTTATTATTCATTTTAAATTTCTTCAGGCTTCATAATTTTTAAATACATATTTTATCTCTTCTCTAGCTCAAACGAAAGTATGTTTTGAGTGTTGCTTTATTCACATATAATTATTTTCTAAAATAATACACACGATTTTTTTGGCTTGTCATGTTCTTGTCTTTGTATTATAAGCCAACTGAAAGACTCTCGGAAATAACATGATAAGACACATTCTCTAAATAATTTTAATACATATTACAGCATGAAAGTTCTTTTTTATATCAACTTCTGAAAATTGTTGTTACTTTATGGAGATATTCAATGAAATTCAGGTTAAAAGCTCATCTATTTGCTGGGGAAAATAATTTTGTACCAAATATTTTGCCCCCAGGTAGTTCTAGAAAGAGACACACTAGTACGGCAAAGGACAATTTATGTTATTGTTTAATTACTTGGCTTGGACACGACGAATTATCGCTTGATGGTCGATAGCCAATATCCTCATCAATATACTCTATATGGGAACTGAAATCACGACTAGAATTTTACAGCAAAGTGTCAAAAGTTTACAATTATCTTCCAGAATTGGGAAACACGTCACTTCATGACGTCATGTAACACAGTGATTTGTCATGTTCTTCTCAAAGAGAGGGGGAAAATAATTTGGGCAACAACATGACAGTGTTCACGGTGCCGCTATGTCTCAGAAATTTACGGAAATTTCACTTAAAATTCTTACGCATATCGAAACAACACACCACAATTTTCGCCAAAAGTGTGGCTTGTCATGTTGTTGTACCAAGCGCTTCAAATAATCATACAATACAGTAATATTTTTCGCCAGAAATCTTAAAGCTCTTCATGGTGTTACGGTACAGAACCAGGTAGATATATTCTAACCTCTAAGTAAAGTAAAGTAAAGTAAAGTAATGTAATGTAATGAAATAAAGTATTAATCAGACCCTGTTTTTGTTCATTGTAAAATCGTAAGGAAGAATATGGTGGTCACAGGGAGATGCAGGGAGACTTGTGTCTGAAGAGGGATCATACACACTAAGAAAATGTACTTGGAATTTATCGTGGTTTTTCCTGACGCGGCATGTATTTAAGAAAATAGTTTAATCACAGGAAAACTGGGGATGATGGAAAAATTCTGACCATATATTTGAATTTAGCTTGAATTATTTTCTTAAAACACTTTGTGTCTTCCGTGAAATAAAATATTACTCACAAGAGCTACTAATTAACGAATGAAGAAAGAAAAACAAAGTGGAAATATCGAGAAATAGTAGAATAAATTAAATAATAATCCGTGGTTCGACAGCCTTGAAGGGTCTGGGCCGATCTCTCGATTGCCAGTCTCCCTTCCACAATCCTACCTAGAGATGTGGAGATTTTCAACCGGTATTGGAGTGACGTGGAGGTCAGCTCGTCGAATCACCAGCCATTATAGGAGATTTCCTAGACCGGGTAACTCTTAGCTCCCCAATTTCCTCACGATGGTGGGTTGCCACCGGTCCTGTACACAGGCCGAGAACCTAGAGAATGAACCCAGGCGGACTTGAACCTATGAATTGGACCGCACAGCCATGGAGGAGGACAGAATAAATTAAATGCTAATCATTATTCGAAATAAAATGTACATTTTCTTTTTTAATAGTAACTTATATTTTATAATTTAATATTGAAAAGGTCGTAGAGAAATGCAATGCTAACCTGCACTTACCTTTCAATATAACTGTTGATTTTCTCGTCATATGATGTGTACGGGCAAAAATACAATGAAGGATAATGGTAACTCCAATACGTGTAACCCACTGATTCTACAACTACAGCAATTGGATTCTCCTGGAAACTGTTCCAATACATCATTACCATTAATATGCTACAGGAAATGGCTGCTATGGAAAGGAATATCCAAAGCATCCTGTAATAATGCCAAACAACAACTCGATAACGATTAAAACTGTAATGAAATTACTCATTGATAATATTTTATTATTTGTCACTGTACAGTTATTCATAGCAAATAATTATTTTATTTAAACGGAAGATACATTTTGATATATTTTCAATAATCCTAACGTACATCATTTGCAATAATTATTGTATAAAGTTGCGTAAAATAATTAAAGTTAACAGCTCGTTGACAGAGGTAATCAAAGTCGTTAGACGAATATTTTAATTCCTCGCGACTTGCAAGAATATTAATTAGATTTCTGTAAGAAATCATTACCGAGACTTGTCACATTGCTCAATTATTTTCCCAAGTATAAGTGAAAATGTCTTTAGAAGCACAAATTGTTCAAAGTTTATTAAATTAGAATGGAATGATCAATTATAATATTATTTTATTTAATGAAATATGCACATGTATCACCCCAAAGATGAAAATTGACCGATATTCTTAAGACAATAAGAATTGCTTATCAGATTAACAAACAATATAAACATATTGCTAATATTGTTTTTATTTTTAGCTGGTAATGCAATTGTGTGTCTGATATTAATGCACTGTCATTGCTGGCCTTCTGGACTTCCTATTTGATGTTTGGGGGTTGTTTTTGGTCGTTATTTAGAAGTCTAATCATGGAGGAGAAAAATAACCTTTCATCCACTGTAATAAAATACATTTAATACATATTTGTATTTTCAGTACCTAACATTAGTATGTTGAATCTCTAGGAAGGAAAATTAATATTATGTATTCAAGTTTTTCGAATATCTAACTTCTTTTCCAAAATTAATTAGTAAAACTTCCTTGATAGGGAACACTACAACTAGGCATTGATATGATGAAAATGGGCTCATTACAACGGATTAGCATTTTGTGTTGCATTTGTTTCGTTTTTACTTGTATATTGAAGCAACAGAGTAACAAGACACTAAAAGCAATCCCATTCCTTTCCTTTGGTATTTAGGAATTATATTTGTCCCTATACGTTTGTCATTTTGTTACTGTCAGCCTACATTTAGGTCAAAAGAGATTAAATGCATATCTCCTTAGGGGGACAATGCAGTTGCCCAACCCCCAACTTCTTGCATTCCTAACCCGCACTACAAGCTCTTCATGCTAAGCATTGTCTACCAAGAAGAAATAATCTCTCACCCCCCAGCCATATTTTAGAAATTCAGGCAACGAAACATTTTTGACACAATAATTTCTAGTGAAGCTTTCAACAAAAATATTTTCTATTTTACGTAAACTCACCAATATGAAATTCCTGAACAAAACCTAACCACGATCTCAAAAGTAGGAGCGTAAAAATTCCAATGAAAACACAGTCCAGCACACTATTTACTTTAAAAATTTGCAAAATTCGAGAAAACATAAAACTTTACTAAATGCAACAATACAATGTATTATCTATATAGGTGCAGCGATACCACAAATTAATAGCTTCACACTTTCGAAACAGGAAAAATCAGGGAAAATTAAACATTTCTCCCGTGAGGCTCGAACCAGCTCGCTACAAGGAGCCTGAGTCTAAATCCTGACACCTTATACCGCACGGCCGCCGAGAGATACGGAAAACCTAATACTATAAATATTCCCACTATGATGACAAAGAAAAAGAGAAGTGGAACAAATATTCAAATAACAACTTACGTTTTAAAAAAATGAAGAGGGAACAATAATATGATGATTGAAATATAAACTCTGCAAAAACCTGTCGGGAACACACATAGATCCGCGAATTTTTAAACAAGTCAAGAATCGCCGTTTACATTCAACAATAGTTTGGTGAACATTATCCGTTTCAAGGACCCTCTGCCTTCTGCTCAATTTGAAAACAGCTTTGAGACAGTGCATTTAGTTATGCCTACATTTTTATAAACAACGCAATCTCAGCGCGAAAGAGATTCAGAAGTCCCATATTTTAATTGCCAATTGACACAATACTATCACATACGAGAATAGTCAATTTTATAGAGGAACAGATGAAGCACGAAATGGTGCAGAAAAGGTTCTCTTTTCATGCACTACTAATCAGGCATACACGGTATACTAGAAGGTAAAGAACCCATGAAGAGAAATTAAATAAAATAATATTCCGTGGCACTTGGTCCTTCAGGGCCTACCTACCAACTGCCTGCCTCATTTCCACATTTTTCAGAAGTGAAACGATCACCCAAAAAGTTGCTTGTCGCGCACCGAGATGGCGGAACCGCGCTAACCGGAACATCCGAGTGGAAACTTCAATTTTCCTTTCCGAGGTTACTCTGCGCATGCACAGCGCCTGGCCAGGAAGAGCAGAAATTGCGGTGGACGTGTCTTCAGGATGGCTGCGAAGTCAGACGAAGACTTGTTTCCTGCTGCACTTCTTGCTAGTGAAGAAGAAGAAAAGTGCAAAAGACAAATATGGGTTCATAAAATAAATTTAAAAAGGGAAATTTACGGAGAGTTCCATCATTTGTTTCCTGATCTATTGCAAGATCGCATGAATTTTTTTCAGTACTTTCAATGTCCCAATAAAAATTCTACGAACTTGTAAACACAGTTAAGCCATTTATAGAGCGACAAAATATCACATTTCGCCGATCAGAACCACGTGAAGAAATACGGTATGCGCCAAAATATACAGTACTGAAAATCGCTTATCTCGAACACGTGGTTGCGTTTGTCGACGGAGCATAGCTCCAGCTGCACGTGTTCGCAGTAGTGAAAAGGAAGTTGTATTGTGCAGTTGTTGTTGGTAATGGGTCTCTCGAAGGAGGAAAAAGTATTCATAGTTGAGCATTATTTCCACTCATACGGAAGCGGTCGTGAAGGTGGACCGAGTTTGGAAAAGGTGACTGGTCTATGTGCAACCCAAATGACAATCGTCCACTCCACATGCCCTAACCTAACCTAACCTTAGGTTTCCTGACAGTTATGCAACCCAAAAGGCACGACGGTTATTTGGGTTGCATATAGACCAGTCACTATATTGTAACATGTCTTATACTTTTGTTCATCTTTTCATTTCAGTACTGTATATTTTGGCGCATACTGTACTTGCGGTATGTCTCAGTTAAGTTATTATTTCTCTTATACAAATATAAACTGCGAAGTGTTGGAATCGGTCTTATATGAGTTCAGACAATTAAAAACAGTATTGTAACTCACAAATATTTGTTGCCAATTATATTCGCTCGCATATGTTTGTGCCACGTAAACTTTCTTTCATGGAACTTTGACAATTTTTCCTCTAAACAACAACATAAAACAAACAGGAGAAGAAAAGAAACGTTAAGGAAAGCAACTAACTTTCATTAGACAGATTTACATTATTATTGCAAGACAACCTTCTCAGTTAGTTTTAAGCTATAACCGACTAAAGGTAAAAAGGGTAAAGAAAAGTTATCGTCTGTGCATTTCATCATGCTTTGCAGGCACACAGGGTGTGTTGGGGTAGGGCTCCACACATTCTCGATGTCGCTCACAGTGACAGTGATGTATACAGAACGTCAGAAGTGTAGAACATAAGATACAAAAAAGATACTACAGCAATACAAAACTGGAATACCCCTTAGCTCTTGGGACTGCAGAATTTCTTATATCTGAAATGTTTTCTACTTTCTTACATTAGGTAACTTTTGTGGAAAAGAAGAACACGTTGAGAGCTGTGGGGGTCCCTTGGAATAGGTGGCCTGGGGACCCTGTATGTATGAAAGTATGAAGTAAATATTTGTCCTTTTTTTACATTTCTTCTTATTAACAAACACATTATTTTACAAAGACGGACATAATCAACATACTGTTCACCCTGTTAAGTTCAATCATGTACTTACTGAAGCAAAAGATAAATGCACCACACCAAAGAAGCAAGCACGAATTTTGTTTGAAGGGCACTCCCGGATAAACGTGCCAATAATAATAATAATAATAATAATAATAATAATATTGGTAGTAGTAGTAATGGTAAATCACGCAAAAAAGGAGTAGAAGTGTCGTAACAAAATATTTCAAGTATTTTATTTCAACACGATCAATTTCACATTAGCTAATAATGGAAAACAAGCACACAAACTGTATTTTTGAAAGAGAAAATGCACGACGAATGTAATTCTTTTTTTTTTGTACGTATGACAATTACATGTACATTGTTAGCAACCCAATTTTTTGCAAACTGAAAATAATATTGATTTAATAGGGCACAAATAATTTCACGGGGCACCCCTTCCCCACGGTGGTTGCACTACTACATCACCACACAACATACGCAATAATACACCTGTTGTACGCTACAGCTGAGCCGAGCGTGACGCTTGCCGGAGCTAAACGAAAAGACGCGACATTACACGAGAGAGTGGCTGACGAAATCAAGGGGAAAACTTCCACCCTAGAAACATGCAGACTTCCGGCCGGAAATTCCTTGCTTCGGTTGTGCACGTTTCGCAGTGGTGGGCATTACACAACTTGATTTCAATAGAAGCAGACGACAGAAGTTGTGTTGTCGGATTTTTCCGTGTTTCCCCGCGTCTCAGTGTGAGGGGTCCTCAGGATGGAACAGGTGTTCGGGGCATCGTGATATCCTGCAGACTTCCGGCCGGATATTCCGACTTTCAGATCCGAGCTTTTTGATGGAGTGGGCGCTACACCATTTGATTTCAATAGAAGCAGACAACAGAGGTTCTGTTGCCGGATTTTTTCCGTCTCAGCGCACAACAAGCTTTAGATCGCATGGCCACGGATCTACTTAAAAACGCAATGTTATGAACTCTTGAAACACGTTCCCGTTCACGCACACCAAGTAAAAGTTATCAACTCTCCAGGTGTCTCGTGTTTAAGACACTGGGGAGTGGGAAACCATTCACCTGCATTGCTGAATAATCTCAAGGGAGTTCATGCATTCTGGTGAGAGGAAAATTTTATTTGATTGAAATCCAGAAATAAGGAAACATTTTTTCACAAAATGGTGTCTAGCGTAGCATTCAACGAAACATTTTCTATTTTACTTGAATTCAGCAATATGAAATTCCTAGACAAAATCTAACTACGGTCTTCAAAGTAGTAGCGTGAAAATTCCAAAGAAAGCACAGTCCAGTAACCTATTTTATTTGACAATTTTCAAAATTCACTAAAACATAAAACTTTAGTAAATGCGGCAATTCAATGTACTACTATCGATGAAGGTGCTGCGATGCCACCAATGAATCGCTTTATAATTTAGAAACAGGAAATAGCAAGGAAAACTTACACGCTTCCCCCATCATGAGACTCGAACCAGCTCGAGTCCCATAGCCAAGATTTTATTGATTGATTCGTTTAAATTTACTTCGCCTTTTGTGCCATTTTTGGCTAATTTGAGAAGATGGGAATGAGTGATGATATGATGACATTGATGAATGGACAGAAAAAAGGGAGGGAATCTCCAAAATATGCCCTCCTCCACCCGCATACTTTCTGCGGTATGTGCTTATATCTTGGTACTTTAAAAATAACCCAGGGCGTCAGTTCCGTGAATTTGTTTTACGGATTCCCTCACTTTTCTTTGATTAATCCTTTATTTTCATTTTTATTCTTTTACAGTAATTCATTGAGGCATTGGCAGTGTGAAGAACCAAATTTGTTCTGTTTTCCTGAACAAAGTTGGTTTGACATGACAGTATTCTACGAGGAGATAGGTAAGATTAAAATAAAGGTTAGTAATAGTAGGAAGTAAATGTGTGTTAATAATATTTATGAATGCAGATACAAAATTACATGAGTGTGTAATTGGGTGGGTAATGTTTTGTTAGGATAGGTTATATTGTGTGTCGTGTGCATTAGTGCTTATGAATGAGATGAGGGATAGTGATTAACACGATTACATGAATGCTAAGCAGGATCTATGTTAGAGAATGTAATGTTTTAGCAAATGAGGTGTGATTATTGGCTTTGTGGTGTATGTATTAATACGAGGAATGATGAAGGGATATGAAAGATCGAATGGTGCTTGAGGCAAGGATACTTGGAGGACACTAGCAAGAGTTGGTCGGGCTGGGATGAACATTGGTACGACGGTTGGTACCCGGGACATCAAAAGGAAGAAAAGAAGGAGCGAGAGATTTCCTGGTAAGTATCGGGTACTTAAGTATATTCGGTATTATAAATATGGAGAATTGTCAAGAATTAGTGATGGAGTATGCAGAGTGTTTAGTGACCAGAATAAAGAAGATTAAAGGGAGTGTAAGATTACAGTTTAAGAAAAAACTAGGTTCGAATATGGTTAGTTTCTGCTTCGAGTCCTTTCAGTGTTATCTTTGCCTTCTCCGGGGAGGCGTGATGAATAGACACTCAAAAACATCCATGCCCAGGCTAGGATTCAAACCCGGTACCCCTAGCGTTGTAGCGCGATGTGCTAACAACTCCGACACGAGCCGTGCATAGCCAAGATATTTGTACTGTAAACTATGTTGAAGTTATCAATAACAAGTATCTTTAAAGAATTTATAGTTGAAAGGTTTCAAAACACCTATACAACTTGTGTTCGAAACAAGCCTCGATAGATATTTACTAAATGCATGTCAGCTTCTTTTCTGAAGTCAAATGAGTAATATTTTGTTATAAAATCCGTTGCTTAAATGGAAATTTTAAATGTACATGATATTGAATGCGCAGGCAAATGCGTCATCTTATTGGAAATGTATTGTTGAAATATGTTCTAAGATAGGAATATAGTTTTGGTGTCTAAGCGACGATTTGCCACTTCGAAGCACAACCCGGTGTGTTCGGAGGTTTAGGAGAATGAAATATTTTGTTGTATAGTTGGTCTTTGTAATCCATGTGATACAAACGGACAATATTTCCTCGAAACGTCAGGGATGGCACATGATCGATTTTCCTGGTAAAAAGCTAACTTCAAAATTTAAGAGTTTTTCAGCGACAGACTTGTTTGTTATAGCACTGCCGTTAGAACAAAATGACAAAAAGGGGAAAGAATAATTACGAGAACGGAAACAGCCTTCAGTTAATTCTACTACTACAAGCCGCAAAACAGGAAGAGACTTGTATACCCTGTAATCTTGTCTATTGGACAACGACAGCAAGTTTTTTTTTCAAGAATATTATTCGCAAACTTTGAAAGCATTCTGAGAAAATTGGCGTTTAAGGAAGTAATCACAAAATCCGTGCGGCCATTTATCCTAAGCAAAAAGCTCGTAGTATGTCTCAGGTATTACAAATTAAATTATCTAATGCTTATCTATTACTATCCCCGAAACATACAAAGTATTACAACGAACATAACTATACGTGTATAGCTTCTATAATTTGAACTACTTGGCGTTTCAAAATTAACGCAAATGCACAGATAAGGGACAAAGCAATGGATAATGCATATACAGGATTTTCGTAGTTTTACATCTGCACAAGATCATCTCCGCTCAGGATCCGGAGCGTGACCGGAGTACTAAGTGGTAAAAACGAGTAATTTTTATCTGCCTCCGCATAAGAAATAATTATGTATTAGTCAGTCTGATAAGGGGCTAACAATATTGAACATAATATTTGTGTACATGTTACTCAAGGTTTACCGGGCCCAGTTCGCGACTTCAAATAAAAAGAGCCATCTTCACAATATATATTTCTAAAACTTAATAAATGTTAAGCCATTGACTAATTCATCCTTTGCAATTGCGGGCTAAGATTGTTACCACCTTCTCTTCCTACAACATAAAGAAGAGAACAATGACCCGTATAATATATCACAAAATTTCAAACGCAGCATCAATAAATCGGAATTACAAAACACAATTATTAAATGAAGGTTAATTTTCTTAACAAGAAAAGATATACATTAACAAATTTGGTCGAAAATAAAGTGGGATCGTGCAGGCGGACATTTGATCTCGGAATAAACTCGATCATTTTATTTACTAGTAAATCACTCCATAAAACCTGATCACTTAATAGAATTTTTTTAAATATTTGCCGTAAATAATTTACGCCTACTTCATTTAATAGGTCTTCCAGTTTTAAAAAAAAATCGTCCAGAAATAACTAACACCCTTAATCATTTTTCATAATAATTCATTCAATTTTTCCCTTCCGGAAATAAATTACATCTCACTCTTAAGCCTGGGCTGAACTAAATTAAGAGAAATGGCAAGACCAAATATCTTCCTCTTTCAAATAATAATAATAATAAATTTTGTTATTATTACTACTATAACTTACACCTGGAAATCTGTAGCATTCTACTTCTAATAATTATATGGTAATAAAATAAACATACCTCTCGCAAATATGAAGCTGGCTGTCAGATACGTATTTGAACTGTGTAAAAGATGTTGTCTCGCAAAATTCTGTAAATAGGTTTTGAATAACGCTAAGAATATTTGCGCTTCTCTTTTCTTGAGTTTGACGTCGCCTTGGACCTTGAAAACCGGTCACTGTGAACTCAAGTTCATGGTTATCCATGCCTCGTTGAAGTGAATAGATATTATACAAACTTGCATGTACAAGAACAGCTTATGTAATTCATATCGATTTTCCTCCCGATTGATCATATTTATATTTCAAGTGCACTGAAAGTATTTATCTGATTATGGTAATCATGCTAATGTGCTATTCCTAGTTAATAGACATGATGTATTGCTCAAACCTTATTTGGATGTTTCTTAATAAATTACTATCATGTATATTGACATGCATTTCACGACAATATAAAGAAATACAGATGTTGCTACTTTGCTGTTTAATATAATCGATTTTACGTTAATACGATATGAATTAGTGTATATTCTATACGGAAATAAAGTAACACATCTGTACTGATTTCAAGGTGTATATGAGACCAAAAATATAAACCGAGCGGCGGAGCAATGTTTATTTTCAAAACCTGATGCACCCTACCTGCTTGAGATGGAATATAACACAATGTTACTGAAGCAGGAAAACGTACGTATATACGAGTATATGTCTCAAGAAAATAATAACAACTTGCATTTCCACAATTATATTCTTTCAATATACGAGCTACAAAATGTGTAAATTTCATACTAATTTGAAAATAAAAAAGTTATATATCTAATAGATGTGCGTTTATATGATGTGGGCAATGAGATCCTATATGTAAAAATGACTTTGTTTTTATTGAAGAAATTTAAACGAAACCTTGTTTTCTTGTATATGCTGTTAGAGAAGGACTATATTATTTGTAGGTCTGGATGTTACAATGATTAAACAACTTCGACAGCTTCCTCTTGCATGCCACTGCTCCACTTCCAGAAAATCACTACAATTATTCTTGAAGTACCTAGTTGCACAGAAACTAAGCACTCATTGTAAATTACAAATACTTGAAGTAACGTTTAAGAATAAACCGTTTTTTTAGATCAGGCAGCACTGACGTTTTACGGCTACCCTACCTTAAGTATGATGCATATGTAACATTTGGAGTAATAAGTTGTCAGATAGGTCCATTTCTGAATTTTTAAACCTGATTTGTATTGCACTTTGTAAATACAAAATGAGAGAAAAAAGATAGATTTGTAAAGTGTTTGAACTTCCTGCTGCAGTTATATAGAGATAAACTTTTGAAAAGTATTAATTAGGGGTAAAAGCGTGGAAATTAGATGAACAGATGGTGAAACAACTTAAAGGAGAGAATGGAGAGTACATATGATTGACAGACATTACAATAACAGACAATATGACAGAAAAGTAAAGAACACAAAATAATTAGAGGAAAGTAAAAACAGACAGTGAAATTATTGGATACCAGAGACGAGGAAGAGATTGATGAATGCACAGCAGTTAAAAATGTAAAATACATTCCGAAAGAGACACAATAGTTTGCCACGGAAGTGTCGAATGGGAGAGAGAGAATGGGAGAGCTTTCATCGTTTTTGTCAACTCCGTTCTGTAATATCAAAGTTTTAACTTTACATGTTGTCCGAATCGCTGTGTTCCATAATTCGATATCGAACCCTTGATTCATTTCTTACGAGCTAACAGTTTATTTAAAACCCAATGGGGAAGTTTTGAAAAGAAAGAGTGAGTGAGAGAAGAAAATAATGCGAGAACAAAAAGAGAGAGAGAGAGTAAAATAAAAAAAACAGAAGAAAGGGAATGGAAGGAACACGAAGAAAGAAGAAATGGGAAAGAGGGGGTGAGAGAGAGAGAGAGAGAGAGAGAGAGAGAGAGAGAGAGAGAGTAAGAGAGAGAGAGAGAGACATACGGTAAGAGGGAAAGGAGATAAAAGAGAGAGTATTATGAGGTAGAAATAATATGTAAAACAAAATGTAACGAAACGAAATGAGCAAATTAAATTAGAGGAACTACCAGAGAAGGGTAAAACGTGATCATAAAGAATGGGCAGAGTCATAGAGAAAGAGAGAGGGGAAGAGAGAGATGAAGAATGAGAGAAGCAAGGAGGAAGAGGAAGCAAGGCAGAAAGGAAGAAAAAGGAAGAAGGAAGAAAGCCATGTGAAAGAAAGCTAAACAATTAAAGAAAAGAGTAGGGGCAATATTTGATTCTTAGTTTTACGTCCGTTTTGTGTACAATCATGCGAGCTTTTTCCCATATTAAATATCGATCTTGTACACAATATTCGAAATGTTGATCCCTGGGTTAGTAGCGCACGTCCATCTCAATAATTAAATTTTAACATTCAGAATAGCTAATAGCAAGAAACCTAATGGGAAGCACGGAAGAAGTGGTCGGGTTCAAGGTCATATGACTTTTTTCTAGACTTAAAAATATTAATGTCAGTTATTTATGAATGACCGTGTGCTTTATTTTTTTTAAAAAAAATTGCACCCTATTCATCATCGCTTTGATACATTCACATGTATTGTGCTTTAGATAGACACAAATGATATCAACGAAGTATAAGGAAAGAAGACGATGACAATGAAACTGCTCCCAATACTCTACTAGGAACCTTTTCAATCACCCTTCTAATCTCTTTAGTGCCTGGCGTTTACTATATTACATAATGGATACTGTGTGAAGAAGTGAGTAAATATCATCCCCGCTAGTGGATGTTGTGCCCTCGAGCTAGTAGTATTCATAATTTATTTGCATGTATTTAGCAATAATTTACATATCATTAGAATAATTTACATTTATGTATCTACATATTTATAACTTTTATGAATTTTTAATTATTAATTTTATGAAAAATATATAAATAGAAGGTAATTAGTGTTACTCAATGTTATGCATATGGTTTTATGTTAATTACTGTAAAGTATGTAATGTATGAAACAATAATAATTAATGTTTATAGTATTGATTAATTGATTGATTTGGTGTTTTAAGTACACTCTATGTACAGTGAGGCTAATCGGGACTGGACCTACAGTTTAAAATTGGATCCGAACCACTATGTGCCTCCACCAGGAATCGAACCCTGGACCCTTTGACTGCAAGGCGACGACGCTACCACTGCGCCATCGGGGAGGCCTGTTTATAGTATTGAAAATAAGTTTTTATGGTTTAAGAAACGCTATGAAGGATGGCAATGTGTGTAGTTAAAAATCCAATTACGATTTTGGACGATCCCGGTACTCGAACCTACGGTATGTAATGATATTAATAATTTATTTTAAGTGTTGAGCACAGTATGAAACCTAATACAGCACTAAGTCAAATACAAAAGTACAAAGTTACACGAATAAAATACGTAAGCTGTAGAATAACATAACATAACAAGTTGCATATTTACACTTCAAGTTACAGTTTCAAACGAGATCTATTATATCTCCGATTCTAATAATTGTTTATTGTTATATAATATTGTGAAATTAACTGTGTATTGTTCTAATAATAATATTCATCATATTTATTGAAGTGATGATAACGATTGAACAACCAGGTATATCACTATGTCAAAATTGGTTATACAAAATTAAAAAAAAATTAATACATAATTATAAAATAAAACAGTGGATCCTACAATCTTATACATCAACATAAATTCAAATTGTAGGTTTCAACAAGATTAGCTACTAAACCTCTGGCCTTGTTTAGGCATGTGAGAATTGAGATATACCTATGCGAATATCTGGGAATTTTATAAGCTATATTATTCAAAAAGAATTCACTGTCAACTTGGAAACTTAATATCTTCTCTACAAAATTTATCATTTTCATTTTTCTTCTTTCTTCTAATGAAAACATATTCAACTGTGTTAACCATTCAGTGTAATGTTGGTCATAGTAATTTTTTTTTAACTTTGTGCATAATAACCTGATAAAAAGTTTTTGAACTGATTCAACTTTTTGAAGGAGACTGGTTGAAGTCAGAAACCATAATTCATTTGCATATTCAAGAATAGGACGAACTATAGTTTTATACAGGAATATTAAGGTATCTTCCTTTTTAAAAACTTTCCATGAGAAAAATATATAACCAAGCATTCTCTTTGCTCTTTTGCAAATTTCTGAAATGTACTCATCAAATGTGAGAGAGGAGTCTATTAATATTCCTAAGTCTTTATGACTCTCGCACACTTGGATTTTATTTTCATAAATAAAATAGTTGGAGTCTATATAATAAACTTTCTTAGTACATCTTAAAACTTTACACTTTTTCGAGTTCATTTCCATTTTATTAATCTTGCACCAATATGTTATTCTATCGAGATCTGCCTGAAGTTGAGTGACATCATTATTTGTTAAAATACTCTTAAAAATTTTTATATCATATGCATATAGTAAACATGTGTTAGATTTAAAACATAATGTAACATCATTGATAAAAGCAGCGAACAGAATTGGGCCAAGTGGCGACCCTTGAGGTACTCCACAAAGTATTTCTTTTTAGAAGTCTTTTCACCAATCTTAACAGAGAAACTTCTATTTACTAAAAAGTTTGAAAACCATTTTAGAAATCGTGGTGATAATCCCATTTGGTCGAGTTTGTAAATTAATAGCTGATGGCTGACACTATCAAAGGCTTTAGCCAAGTCAATAAATAAAATATTGGTCTTGGATTGCTTCCTAATGTTAGATTTAAGAGTGTCTATTAAAACCAATAAATTTGTAATAGTAGACCTTTTTCTAAAAAAACCCATGCTGGTTTCCATCAATATATTGTTTAAAAGAAAAAGTCAAATAGTCAGCAATTATGTGTTCAAAAACCTTTGCCATGGAATTTAATATAGTAATTGGTCTATAATTATTAAGATCATTGGCTTTTCCATCTTTGTTTTTAGTTACAGGTACAATAAACACATTTTTCCAGATATCTGGAAATATTCCAGAAGTAAGTCACATGTTGTAAATTTTAGTTAACAATGGTACAAAAACATCTTTGTTTGCTTTCAAAATAAAATTAGGTATGCCATCAGGACCTATTGAAGACCTGCCTTTTAGTTTGTTAATTGTATCACTTACATCCTTTTCCAAGATAACAGGTACATCAATTAAGTTTGGTGTATGAATGAAGATTAATATTTTTTAAATTTACATGACTTCTTTTTGAGAAAGATTTGTGAAAAAGCTCACTAAAAGCATTAGAAATATCATATTCATTGAACAGTACATCATTATCATAAATAATTTCAGTGATAGTATTTTCTCTCTTCTTTCTATTAAAGTGAAACCAAATAGCATTCTTGTCACCATTAATATTGTTTTCTAAGGAGTAGTAGTAATGCTCCTTTACATTAGAATATTCCTTTTTAACATCTTTCCTTAATTGGGAATAAGTACTGTAATATTCGCACTTATTTGTACGTTTAAATTTATCATGATACCATATCTTTTTATTGATCATTCTCTTTAGTTTCCTTGTCATCCAAGGCAGATGATTGTTTGTTCTTTTAACTTTTGAAGGAATATTGTTCTTTAATATTGCATACACATTTCTAGTCAGTTCCATAACAGATTGTTGTACATCATTAGATATTTCAACCATATATGGTAAATGCAACAATTCATTATAAACATTCACATAATCACCTCTGGCGAAATTAAGACATCTATAAATATTATTTTCCCTTGTATCTCGATTGTCTTTTTTAGACCTATCCAATTCAAAATAAAAGGAGAACGGTGGATGAAACTTATCAATTTTAGATAAAGGATGTTCATTAAAACTAATGTTAGAAGTGGAAATGTTAGTGAGTAGAAGATCTAAAACATTAAAAGGCAGTGAAGGGTCATACGATACATTGTGCTGAATTAGATTTGAAAGTGTTGCGACTTCAACAATTTTTTCAGCCTTTCTTTTAGCATAATAATTAGAACAATACAAATTTCCAGTAGCCCAGTCAATTCTACCAGCATTAAAATCTCCAACTAAAATTCTTTTATTGTGTTTCATTAACATCTCTTGAACTACCCAATCAAAGTAGTTTGCAAACAAGTCACAGTTTAAATCAGGTGGCAAGTAATGCAATCCTATTATGGTTGGATCAGAATTATTAGACAGTAATTTTACCCAAATTACATCCAATTCTGTAAAAGGTGTTTCCAAGATCATAAACTGAACCTTGTTTTTAATAAATAAAAGACAACCACCACCACCAGATTTCTGTTTGTTTAAATCTAGATTTCTATATTTTCTTAGTACCCTGTACATTGGATCTAAATCTATAAAATAATCTCTATCTTGTTTACACCAACTTTCTGTAAGAAAAATTATGTCATAATTTTCAATATTTATATTGTTTACTAATGTTTCAAATTTGGTGTTAATTCCTCTAACATTCTGATAAAAACATTTAATCATATTATTACTAACGGAAGAACCACTTAGTTTTTTGAAGTTGAGTTTTCTCCAGACTTACTGTTTCTATTTGTATCAGATACACTTTTGTCTTTGTTGGCAACTATATTGTCATTTTTCAATTCGCCATAGAACCTTGTTACTAATACCCCTTTAGGCCAGATATTTACATCGAATAGTACATCATAGTCATCCTGGGAACAGCTACATGAAAAGAAGAGTAAGAGTCGTATTTAGTTTTCAGCCTTGTACATACCATTTTCTTTACGGAAGAAGTTTCAGCAATATATTGCTGAAGGTCAGTATTTGAAACTTCAGGATGAAGTCGAGTCACAAATAGAGCTCTCTGAGGAAAAGCATTGCATTGCACTGCTAACCTAGTAGATGGATTCTGACCTTGCACTGATTTCTTCACGTCGTTCACTTGTTTGTTTACATTTTGCAAGGTCGAAGCTTGACGAGTGTTTTTGGAACCACATGTATTTAAAACCTGGTTGTTTTCTATTGACTGCACTGATTGACCCAGAAACTTATCAGATCCCTTATCTGTGTGAGTTTTGTGAGCTACTGTAGATAAAGGTAAACAAGAAGTACTGCAGGGATTTCCGATTGTGATTTGTTTTTCTTTCGGAAGATTTGTTTTAATTACATGTTCATACGTGTTTTGTAGAATCCTTGTTTCTTCTGTTTTCATTAGTACTTCCTTCTGTTCTTTCAATACAATCACTTCGGCTTTAAGAGATTGAATTTGATCACTTAAATTCTGCACTGTCGAGATCAATGTTGACATAATGTCTTTAACATGGCAGCAACTGAAACAGTTTACATTACCTGGCTTTTGTCCTCCAAATTGATGTTCTTGAACAATATCATCTTCATCACTATTATCACTATGTATTGCCATTTATTCATTATGTTCTCTATTTATGTCCATGTTTTCATTGGTACTATCGCGAGCAGCTACACGATTCACCGGAACGGGTCGTGGCGTCACAGGAGTTTCATCGCTAGCCCAAGGTTACCCAGAACATAAGAACAAAGGATATTGGGATAACCAATTAGATTATAGCGAGAAGTTTACCCTGAACAAAGAGAACGAAGCGTAAGGGTTGTATTTGAACTAGGAAGAAGGGAAAGCTATCAGGGACTAGGCCCAAAGTTTCACTATTTATCTTTATCACGGGCTGTCGAATCTCGGACCTTTGGGTATTAATTTAGCTAGTGAATTTCTGTTACTGCGTTTTTCATAACTTAATATTGAGTTTATGTACACCGAACTTTGACTATAAGTCAAATACTTTAAAACTTTTCATGTATTTTTACTCAAAAAAAAAAAAAAAATAAATGATTCTAGCAAGAGTTTTTATTATATGTTGAACACACAAAGTGTGTCTTGTCAAGTTATTTCCTATTATTCTCCAAGTTTATGCTTTTTTTTTTATCAAACTAACACGATTTATTCGATTCAGCTAAAAGTTTTTTTTTTACATTTTAGACACAAAAAAGTGTGTCTTGTCAAGTTTAACCTGATTATTTTACAAGTTTATGCTTATTTTCACCGAAATAACACGATTTGAACTTGTTTTTTATTACATTTTGAACACACAAAGTGTGTTTTGTCAAGTTTTAACCTTTAATTTTTCAAGTTGATGCTTGTTTTTACCTAAATAACATGATATATTCGACTTAGGTAAGAATGTTTATTACTATATTTTGGACACACAAAGTGTGTCTTGTCAAGTTTAACCTGGTTATTTTCCAAGTTTATCCTAATTTTTACACAAAGAAAACGATATAAATGTCTTTCGTATTACATTTTGGACACACAAAGTTGTCTTGTCAGGTTTTACCTTTTATTTTTCAAGTTTATCCTTATTTTTACCTAAATAACACGATTTGAACGTGTTTTTAATTACATTTTGACGCACAAAGTTTTTCTTGTCCAGTTTTCTGTTTATTTTATAAGTTTAGGCTTATCATTACTCAAATAATATAGTTTAATCCATTTAGGCAAGATTTTTTATTATATTTTGGACGCACAAATCGTGTTTTGCCAAGTTTTACTTTCTTATTTACAGGATTGGGAAAATTTTCTATTCATTGTCTTGTGTATTCCATATTTACTAATTTTGAACATTAATCAAGTTTTGTATTTATTTAAATCATTTCAAAAACACTAAGGAAAAAGTAGTTTTGGTAAAATGTTAAAACACAAACTATATTTTATTATTATTATCATTGTTCATATTATTATTATTATTATTATTATTATTATTATTATTTTAGAGTTTGCTGAGTATTTTGTTACTGTTATACCAGGTAAAGTTTCCGAAATATATGAGCTAGGGCTCCATATACTTTTGTTTTTGCTATTTTGGAGATGATGCGATCAGCACCACGCTAAAGGTCACGGGTTCGATCCCCGGTCGGTTCAAATCCGGGAACTTTTCTAAAGTTGGAAGCGGCCCCGGCGCCCACCCAGCGTCGAATGACATGGGTACCTGGGGGAAACCCTGGGGCGTAACGACGGTCAGGGGCGTGATGCTGATCACATCATCCCCACTCACGACTGGATCAAGAAAGTGTGAGGCGTTATCCCCACACCCCTTATACGCCTTCATGGGTGTATTATGTGTCTATGAGGACTGAAATCCCTTTACCGAGGGGTCTCTAACTGGACGCTTACCAACATTGTTTCTTTTCTCCCTTAAATATAACCCTTTAAAAATATATTGACAATTCACAGGACAAGACGAAGTTCACAGACGACTATATGGACCAAATGTCCACTTGCCAGACTTTACTACTACGCTAAAAGAATAATTTAGCCTTATAGCTCTTTTCAAGGTATTTTTCAAGTATTAATGGTTTTCTTCGGTGCACCAGCACTTGGGTTATTTGCATTTTCATTTTCACACGAGGCTACAATCACTATCTGAGGACTAAAATCCTCTGATTGAAGCTAAAAGCTTAGGCTGTAACTATGCACCTAGCATGTATATCGACAATTTATAGGACAACACGAACCTTACAGAGGATTGTAAGTGACGAAGGGAAGGACCACATGCCAGAACCTTATTAGCCTGCAAGAAGCACTTACAGCTAATGCAACGAGAAAATAAGGTTTATTTTTTTTCTGTTTCACAAGAAGGCTATCCTTTATACACCCAATATTTGCTTTTTGAAGTAACTACATGTACAGTCATGTTAGAAAAATCTGTAGCATGGAATTTTTCTAAGTCCAACGTCTTACGTAATTATGTTGGTAGCTCTGAAACAAGGAAGTGTTGAGAAATATACGTTCCTCCAATCAGAGTGGAGTTCGATTCGGAGGAGCAGGAGGCGTGACTCACGGTCTTGTCCACAGGACGTTCAACCAATGCAGCATTTTCAAAAATGAGATAACGTCCACATTGGTTAAATATTGTTTCAATATCGCGAATCAGCAGAAAGATTGCGCAAAAGTTTACTTTGTCGCTTTAATTGCCTTTAATCGTTTCAAAATAGTTTTAAATTGTCCCAATTATAGTTCACGAACTTAATATATGTATTCATGTATGTGTTTGACAATCATGTATCACTCATTAGAACAATTTTCACATTGTTTTCACTACGTCAGATGACATTTCATTTACATTTACGATAAAATAGTGTGGTTTGGGTGTAATAACAGTTTTCATTCATTAATTTAGAGATGCATTTTTATTTGTTGAGTTAATGATTAGGTTAATTCGTTATTTTTCGCGAAAAGAGGGAACCACAGCTGAAAGAAAATACACAAATCGCATTATTGAGGTCAAGAGTTCGTTTTAACATCACTTTTTGCACACATAGGCTAATCACGACTCGGGATACATTTAAATTGGAATCTGAAACATTATGCGACCTGACTGGAACTCGGAAAAAAACACACTGATTACAAGACGTCGATACATTACCACTATGGTCTGGCGAACGCCAATAATAATGAGGGGTTGTGGGAGTGGGAGAGGGGTGACGGAAAGTAGAACAAAATAGTATTTTTGGGGATATTTTATGTTCAGGTATTTATACACATACAAGCCTAAGAAAATATTTACTTTCAAAAGAGAGGGACAGAAAGATATTGGAAGAGATGGGAAAAAGAGGTGATTGTAGAAAATGTTTCATTTGACGTTCAGTAATAAAAACAATCGAATCAAAAATGATTATCTTATAAATACCATATTTAATGTAAATTTGTTTTAGAAATGGGGGCGGGTAGCTGTTTGTTTAAGTTCAGTGCAGGATAACAAGTGGAGATACATAGTGCTTCGCATCTCACTTTAAACTGTAGGTCTAGGTCCGATTAGCCTATCTGTGCATAAAGTGGACTTAGAATTCTGTAGGAAAATAACGTCGATCTAGTATTTTGGATTTTAGATGCGTTGAGATCACTAAAATTACCAATTCTTATAATAAGAAAACTGTCCTCATCTTTCCATTTTGAAAGAGAGAGATAGTTAATTGTATAATCTTTCGTTGTTAATTTCAAAGAATACTAATTCAAATAGTAACAATGGGAACGAATAAAGCCTACGATTTTTTTTTGCCACCATGGGGAGTTGAACCTACGACCAATAGAGTAACAACCCAGTGTGATAAACACTACCCCACGAGTTCGTTCCTTCATACGGCATGATTATAAGTTAAGACCAATTCGTTCAATATGCATTAGAAATATAATCTCCACCCGTCTCTTTATAAACAACACACCCAAACTACGGATGGCCAGATATGGATCCTTACGGATCCAAAATCCGGATCCGGATCCTAAAATTTTTCGGATCCGGAATTTTCAGATCCGGAACTTTCGGATCAGGAATTTTCAGATCCGGATCCGGATCCAGAACTTTCGGATGCGGATCCAGAACTTTCGGATCCGGATCCGTTTTGCCATCTTACATGCGCTTCTTTGGAATGTAAGAATGTATTTATAACATATTGTTACCTGCTAATATACATATACAGGGTGATTGGTAATTCGACCTATTCCTGGAAAGTGGTAATACTAGAACACATTTGCAAGAAACTTGACCCTATGCACCGGGGGTCGGAAATCAATGGGTTTCGAGTTATTGCAGTTTGTAGATTTTCGTGACATATTCCGACTTGCGACCAAAAAACTACTAATTCTGAAAAAAACTACTACATCCTGAGCATAATATCGACATGTTGCTAACAGCTGACGAATGAGTGACTACTGGGGAAAAAATTCATGCCCAAAATTCCCATACCCACAGAAAGAAACAGTCATTGGTGCACACGTTATGAAGAAATTTGGAAATTACCGTTTAAATCGAAGAGGATTACTCAAAATATTGGTAACACACTTGGCGTAAAAATTACGTAAATAACTTCCTCGTTTCATAAGCTCTCCAAAACAGTGGATTCCCAAGAAGAGTTGAGAGAGAGAATTGAGACATAAGAGACAGAGTGTCAACGAGAGTGATTGTGTCTGAAGTACGCCGCAGGATTTGTAGTTTTTGTAACAGTTAATTCAGACAACCTGGAATCATGTGAATTGTAAATAAAATTATTATTTCACTCATTTTTGTTCCTTTATTTCTCACAAACGACAACTTCTTTTCACTTTACAAAGAGGTCTACAACGCGCCTTCTCCGATTTTTCTTCAGATTCCCCCCCCCCCCAACCCGTGTGTCAGTTGACAACATTTTTATCTTTTTGGAGAGCTTATGAAACGAGGAAGTTTTTTCCGTAATTTTTACGTCAAGTGTGCTACCAATTTTTTGAGTAATCCTCTTCGATTTAAACGATAATTTTCAAATTTCTTCATGACGTGTGCACCAATGACTGTTTCTTTCTGTGGGTATGGGAATTTTGGGCATGATTTTTTTCCCCAGTAGTCACTCATTCGTCAGCTGTTAGCAACATGTCGATATTATGCTCAGGATGTAGTAGTTTTTTTCAGAATTAGTAGTTTTTTGGTCGCAAGTCGGAATATGTCACGAAAATCTACAAACTTCAATAACTCGAAACCCATTGATTTCCGACCCCCGGTGCATGGGGTCAAATTTGTTGCAAATGTGCTCTAGTATTACCCCTTTCCAGGAATAGGTCGAGTTACCAATCACCCAGTATATATAATATACATATATACACACATATATATAGTGTGTGTGCGCGATTTGTAATTAATTAATACACTTACAAGGCAGGTCTATGTCTCCCCCTCCGATTTCCATGAAACTTGGCAGGTGTATGGAGGGACCCAAAGGAAGAAATACGTGTTTTTGTGTTTCAGCTAAAAAAAAACTGTTTTAGGGGGAATCCCCCCCTCAAATGTCAAGATGAGGAGAAATTGAAGTGGGGATCCGACACCGAACCACGTAAATATGGCATAGGAAGAAACAGGGCGCATAGGGCCTCTCTATACACCTGCCAAATTTCATGGAAATCGGAGGGGAAGACAGGGGTCAGATGATCCCTACGTCAATTTGTCCTCATATTGACATTTGAGGCGGGTTTTGCCCCCTAAAACATTTTTTTAGCCGAAACAAAAAAAAAACACGTATTTCTTCCTTTGGGCCCCTCTATAAATCTGCCAAGTTTCATTGAAATCGGAGATGGACACAGGGGTCAGATCCTGACTTCAATTTGTCCTCATATTGACATTTGAGGCGGGTTTTGCCCCCTAAAACATTTTTTTAGCCGAAACAAAAAAAAAACACACGTATTTCTTCCTTTGGGCCCCTCTATACACCTGCGAAGTTTCATGAAAATCGGAAGGGGACACAGATGTCAAATACCCACTTAAATTTGTCCTCATCTTGACATTTGAGGGGCGTAGCCCCCTAAAAAAGTTTTTACGTCTTCACCTTTTGGCGGAAACACCACATAACTGAATTCTTGCATCAAACTTCTGAGATATAATGGTCCTTTTCTCAATCTGCGTAGATCTGGCGGATTTTGGGGTGGAAATTCCTCCGTCCATAACTGTATCCATAATGATGGAATGGAATCTTCAATGCCATAGAGCGTATAGGATCTTGCCAGGAATAGGGATTTGCATTTGATCTCAATATTTGTGAGCTCCAATCCTCCTTTTAGTTTCATTTGCCATAGATTGGATAGTGGTATTCGAAAAAAATGTCCATACCATATAAACCAACCAATTGCTGAATTTATTATTCTGAGGTATTTTTGATTGATTGGGATCACTTGGGCCGTATAGTTTAATTTACTAAACATACATGTTTACAAAAACCACACCCGTTGTATCATGTTCAACTGTCTGCTGCGCATTTGATAACATTGTATGCGAATGTCTCTCGCTATCTTTTGCCAATTGGATTCTAACATTTGTTCCTCGTCCTTGTGAAAAATTATTCCTAATATTTTAATTCCCTGTACATATGGTATCCATATATCTGGATATTTTTGAGCCCATGTGCCAAAGGGTAGCGCCTTTGATTTTTCCATATTTATTTTGGCCCCACTATCACGGCAGTATATATGTATCGCTGCCTTCATTTTTTTCATTTGCACGTTTGTGGTGATACAAGCAGATGGACCATCTGCGAAAGCAAACACTTGGCTTTTATTAAAGGCGTGTATCGCGTCGGGAGTAGTTTTCCTGATATATTGCAGCAAAGGATCCAGGGTTAAAGCAAAGAAGAGCATACTTAGTGGACATCCTTGCCGAATTGATCTTGCTATATTTATTTGGGACGACAGGAATCCATTGACCATTATCCGAGATGTTGCCTGTTGATAGAAACCTTTCAAAATATGAATAAATTTATCACTGAATTCATATGCCTTTAGCACCTCAAACAGGTAGTCATGCGACACTAAATCAAACGCTTTTTGAAATCAAAAGCAAGCACACATGCATCAAGTTTCTGCACCATATAATAGGATATCAGATCGCGAATCCCTCCAACTGCACTGAATATGTTATGCTTTTTGCCAATGCATGTTTGTTTCTCGCTGAGTATCCGTGCTAAAATTAACTTTAACCTATTTTCTAAGATCTTTGTCATTAATTAATAGTCACAATTTAGTAATGTTATTGGTCTGTAGTCGTCTACTTGTTTTGCGTGTGATTTTGTAGGTATCAATATGATGATGCTTTCATTTTGTAAATCTTTTCCATTTTTAAAGGCATCTTGCATGATTTTGATTAGTTCATATTTTATAATCTCAAAAAAATGCAAATTAAACTTGTAACCAATACCATCTTTTCCTGGTGCTCGTTTAAGGTTGCATGTTCGTAACGCTTCGTATACTTATTCTATTGTTACTTCAGTATCTAAAAGTTGTCTATCCTCTTCTTGCAAACCATTATTTAGCTATTTCAGTATTGTCTCTCTTGCTTCTTATTCCCCCTCCCCGGTGTGATAAAGCTCCCCATAATAGTCATAAAATGTTTGCATGATTCCTGGCTGACTCACATGCGATTCTCCACCTGAATCCACAAGATTGTTGATCATGAGTGTTTTTTTGTTGTTTTTGCATCTGTACATAGTGATACATCGAAGTTCTTTCATCTTGAATTAAATTCTTGGAATTGGTTCTTATTGTTATGCCTTCCATCTTTTGCCTCTGGAGTTTTAAGATTTTGGCTTTATACTGCTGTATGGCTTGGTAATTTTTGGTGACATCTCTCCCTTGACATGCCTCGTGTAAACACTGGTAATAAAAGTTGATCAATCCGTTTCTGTCCTTTGCATTTTCTGTTCCATACCAGCAGAAAAAAGTTTTTAATTTTGGTTTTACATATCGAACCCACCAGTCATTATGATTACTGTAATGGTTTTGTTGTTTACACCATTCGACCCATTTTTGTGCAAATATTTCATTGATATGTGGAACCTCTAATAACTGTATATTTAGCTTCCAATATGAAGGACCCCTGACTAGTTTTGTTTCTTCCAGGTTTATTGCCATTTGTATTGCCATATGATAAGTAAAGGGCGCTGGCCATGCTTCGATGGATGTTATATTTTTTACTTGATCTGTCGATTCTCGATCCAGATTTATTATTAAAATATGTAAATATTATATCCTGTCTCTTCTGTAACCAAATATCTTTCAAATGCAATTGTTCAATTAATGTTGCAAGTGCTGGACTCTTTTGATAGGCTCCTCTACAATCGCTGGGAGTCAATACCTGATTAAAATCTCCCCCAAGTATTATTTTAGATTCATTTATCGGTAGCAAGTATAATATGTCCTGATTATAACTGTCTATTTTGATTGCCTGATGGGACATAAATATTTACAAATGTATAGTTGGTACTTTGAAAGCTAATGCCTCTCCCATCTACTAACTTTTTTACATTATTATTGGTTAGGCCGTTTCTAACAAGTGATGCTGTCCTACGGCCATTGATACCAGTATTAACTATGGTTTCGTAACCATATATTGATGGAAAGTCAAACATACAAACTTCCTGCAAAAGCAATACGTCTACGGAGTGTACCAGTACAAATTCTTCTAACATTTTACATTTTACAGGCGAAAAGATTCCATTAATATTAATAGTACATTTTCTATTTGTATATACCATTAATAAATGAATAATGTAGCACACAGTTAAGAGTACTTTCCGATCGTCCCTCATAACTTTGAAAAAAAATTATAGAAATAACAAATGTAATATCAAATTAAATTTCCCTTTTTAGGGTTTACTTCTTCTGTTCATTACTCTATTCATACCTCCTACCTCTCTTACTGATCTGCTCTTCGCTACTGTGTTCTCGATACCTTTCGAAGTATTCTTCGTCCGTTTTTTTGCACCCATCTGCTGAGATTTTTTCCACTTTGACACTGAAGTGGCACTTTCGTCACTTTCTTCGTCTGTATTCAATTCACTTTCCAGCTCCCAGTCTTTCGAAGGTCCCTTTTCCTCCTCCTTTGAGACGTTGTCCTTTTCCGCTGGGATGGGAGGAAGATCAATTGAGTTCCCTTCGTCCTGCATCTGGGCATCCTGCATTTCTTCACTTCCTTTTTCCTCTTGTTTGTCTAGGTGGGAAGTTCCCGGTTGTTTTGTGTCCATCGATAAGATTTTCTGGTTGTGTTATTCCTTTGTGGTCGCCGTATTTACCGGTGGTAACATTTCCACCGGGCGGGTGTCACTTGGCACATTCTTTATCCCCTTATCTTTCTTTTGTTCTTTTATCACCTTTTGTAGACCTTCCGACTTGTTTTGATTATTATCTGGTTAGAACTGATTGTTCACGTTCGAGGAACTCCCCTTTTTCACTATTATATCACTATAATTTCTCTCTCAGTTTTTATTCACACGAATTGTTGTTATCTGACGACTATCACATTGCCAGTTATCGTGCCCTTCTTTTCCACACGCCCTGCATGTTCTCGGCTGTCCGTCGTATATCACATGGCACTGATGAGATTTTACTGTAATGAACGACGGAATCGTTTTTTTATATCCATTTTCACTATTCTCACCCCGTTATAAACTTGATATTTAAAGTTATCAGACCACGTTTCTTTGTCTATACATTCCACCTTCCCAAATTCCGTCATTTGTTTTTCACACAGTCATCATCTAATTCTAGTGGTAAGTTAAACTCTCTTACCGCTTTTCTTCCCCCCCCCCCCGCATCACTCAAAAGCACTTTTACAGTTTCATCATTATCATAACAAAAGTTTGTTTCCGGACCACATTTCTCTAATATTTGCGTCATTATTGCTTCTCTGATACATTTTACTAAAACACATCGAAAATGCGTAGGTATGTGTATCCCCAAGATCTCATCTCATCTACGTGGAGTTGAAATTGTCCATGTATAAAGTCATGAATTTCTCGCGCCGACGGCCTCGGTGCCCCGAACGGAAAACGTATCTGGATGATATTTTGTCTACTTTTCCAATTCTACTTACTCGCCAGCCAACTGCACCAAATGCCACAAGCAACACACACACGGCACTCCCGCTCGTTGTTTCCTGAAGGCAACATTTCGCTGACCTTCACACAGCAAATAGTTTCCTCGTCCGCTCTCTCTGAAGGCTTCCACGGAGCTGCATACCAACTCAGCTATCTGGGCACAAGGTATTATTTTCTTGAAAAGTTAGTAATGTTTAGAAATATATTGGAAGACTTGAGAACACTCTTGGTTTGGATCGACAGTAAAGGAGACAGCTTTTCCAACTTTTTACAGACTGGATGTATTTTACCACGATTCCGTGCTAGTAGCGAAGGTGCTCGTAGCGAACAAGTGCTCGTAGCGAACAAGTGCTCGTAGCGAACAAGTGCTCTTTGCGAACATCGGAAGGAAAGGATTTGCAGATGCGTGCTGTTAGCGAACACACAAACTTGCCCTGTTTTGTTTGTTCTTGAAAGTGGTCAACATGCATGTGTTGCCAGTAATACCTTATAATCATTTTGTGTTTGAAATTAGCTAAATGAAGGATCCTCAACAATTTAGCTTAACTACATGAAAGTTTTTGTCAAAAGATTGATATATTTCATCTTCCTTAATATCAGCTTGAGATTTCAGTTACGAAGCCGTAGCCACGATTCTCGAGCTCCTGTAAGATACATTGTATTTTATGTATTTTACAATAAATGAATGAATCACCACTGATCAGCTACAAAGAAGAATATAAAATAGGGTTTGCCTAAAACACGTACGCAAGCCCAATAATAAATTTTGGTGCTGTGTCCACTGAAGTAAACGTACCTTAAATTCTTCCTGGAAGATCGTATTAACAGGAACAGAAAGATCCTCTCTCGCCCGTTCTCTACAATGTTCAGCTCTTTTCTTCACTTCTATTTCGGTTGAATTAGTACCACAACACTCTTTCTTCTTCTTCTTCTTCTTTATATATCTTGCCCAATCCAGCCTAACCTCACCTAACCTAACATAACCTAGCGTCACTAATGACGTCACGTCAGCCAGTCGAACACGCCAGTCAATCGGACTGCTTAAAACTACAGTGGTAGCAATCACTACCTTCCATTTCAGCAATATTTGGTTCGTGGGAATGTACTTTTAAACTTTCCTCAAGTAGAACTAAGTCTTTTGTTTTCAGTGACCTCTTAAACATTTTCTTCTCTTTCGACATAGCCATGTCACCACGCCTTTCACCTTTTCGATACTGGTAACCATCGTAAACCAAACACAAATTCCCGTACGTCGTTTTAATTAATTATATTTCACTCAACTTGCTGGTTTCACAGTCGATTGAAGAATGATCAGAGGTGAGTCAGGTCAGGTCAAGAGACACCAGCCAAAGAGGTGTTTCTCCACGCAAGTTGGCTTATCACTGGCAACACTTGCATGCTGGCCAGTTTCAATGACAAATAAGACAAGACAAGTTTGCGTGTTCGCTAACAGCACGCACCTGCAAATCCTTCCGTAACTGTGTTCGCCAAAATTTATTACAGTTAATACTTTGGTGAGAGTGGTGAGTAAACCTCAATTTTTTGTATGAAGTTCAAGAAATACTAAAAACTTTAGGTTATAGAATTTATTAAGTCAGTAGAGTAGATTAGTCGGTTCTGCATCATACTTGGTACGAGACCTATTATTTTTATTAATTTAAGCACAATAGAAAACCTATTTTGACGATGTTTTGTCGATTTTATATTATTGCAAATCTGTGTTTTTTCACCTCGTACTTGGTACGAGTGGTAAGAGACCTATTATGATTTATTAATTTAACCGCAATGGAAAATCTATTTTGATGATGTTTTTGTTGATTTTATACTATTGTAAATCTGTGTTTTTTCATCTCGTACTTCGTACAAATGTCATAATTTCTTACGAGTTAAAGTACACCTACACCCACCCACACCCACCTACACTCACCCACACCCACACCCACCTACACCCACCTACACCTATTTACTTCCGGTCCACTTCCGTCCACTTCCGGTCTACTTCCGGTCTACTTCCGGTCCACTTGACAGACACTTGTGAGTTTTTCCAGTTTTTTTAAGTATACACCTATTCCCACCCACGCAAATTTACTTCTGGTCTACTTCTGGTCTACTTGGTTGGTTATGACGTAATGCGATGACGTGGTGTCTTCTGATTGGTTGGATTATGACGATATGCGACGACGTGTTGTTTTCTGATTGGCTCACTGTTTCTGATGTTTTCATCCGCGCTTAGGTTATTTAAATCCGAAAGCATTACAGGTCAGTCAGTATCGTGAGAGTGTTTGAAGAGTGCGGACGTGTTGTTACAGTGCTGTCATAATTTTTTTGTTAAAAAGTTAAGTATTTAATTTATTTTAAAGCTACATAGCTCAAAGTAATGTCGATCAGCTTGAGTTTTGGTGTGATCAGATGTTACTTGTTGTCTCTGGAAATTCTGTATAAATAACATAGCTGAAAATTTTATCGCAATAGCTACAATTATTTTATTTTGAATGTGGTTCAAGTCGTTTTTTCACACAGATTGAATTTTGACTTCATTATGCGTTTTGTATTTTTCCCCGAGAAAATTAGTAGTCAGAGAGGGGGTACGAGCAAACCCCCCCCAAAAAATCTAACAATTTCATAGTGAGCTCTCTTAGTGTAATTTAACTGAAAATCATGATTTTAGCTGATTTTTCCAAGTGTAAAGAAAACTGAAAATTTGTTTTACACAAGAGCTTAAATACCAATTTTATTGTATAAAAATTATTTTATAGTTGCAGAAGTTCAAAAAACACAGTTCTACTGCACTTGCCTGGCGCTGGGATGCACCTACACTCCACCATATGTCTAAAAGTGTAGCGAACTAGACGGAGCTAATAATTTCTTAATTGCAATTATTTTTCCAAAGAAACTTCTGCAACACAGAAATTTTGGCAAGAATTCCCATGTAACCTAGATGTTTTTACTCAGACAAATTAATAGTCTTGCATTCCAAACATTCCTCGAGTGTGCGTGCGTGTGTGTAGATGTGACGTCGACCTGTTAAGAATGTCACGTCAATAATACTAGCTTCGCAATGTCACGACCTTCTCTTTTCTCTATAAAAGAAGAGAGAGAGGATCATGTAACTTACATGGCTAAGGGAAATTTCCTGAGAAATCTTTCCATTCCAAACATTCCTGTGTGTATGTGTGTAAGAGAGTGTATGTGTGTAAATATTAAGGCATTGACCTGTTAAGAATGTTACATCGATAATACTGTCTTGGGAATTTTATGCCCTTCTCTTTACAGCTATATGTGGGCATTAACCTGTTAGGAATGTCACATCAATAATACTAGCTCAGGAATGTCATGACCCTCACCCCCTTTCTCTATAGGAGGTTATGTGAATGTGCTGATTGGTTGACTAAGGGAATGTCCCGATTAGTAAATTGAGGTTATAAATATAAAGATTTTGCTAATGTGGAATGCAAAAGC
This sequence comes from Lepisma saccharinum, assembly GCF_977018435.1. NCBI lineage: Eukaryota > Metazoa > Arthropoda > Insecta > Zygentoma > Lepismatidae > Lepisma > Lepisma saccharinum. The sequence continues at coordinate 46,626,308 of NC_139237.1, read as the reverse complement.
TCAGTTCTTGGCTCCCTCATGGATTCGAATCCTGTTAGGTTAATCAACATAAAAATTCCACAGCAAGAATTTTCATATTTACTGACGATTTTTTTAACAGGCTTAATAATGAGTTATAACCTGTGTTGTGATGCCACTATAAACTGTATACAAAATATGCAGTCCCTAGAATGAGATGGATGAGGCTTATGAACCTCGACCTATACAGTTGTACAATCTGGCAATGAATGGATGTTTCTTTTTATTAAGCATAGCAGTTTTTTTTTCGCTTATTTTAATACCAGACAAGAATGGTAGAAAGTGTGTGGATGGCCCAAGAATACAATTTAAAATCACTAATGTAATATGAACTCCCTTCACTTGTGTGTATTTGAATATGAAAGTGAGATATTTTGAATAATTGAGGAGAACAATCAAAAATAAGCTTGCAACGGTATTGGGAGGGGTCACGAGTTCAAACTTCAGACGATTTCTGTTAATCTGCTAAGGCCCAGGGTGTATGGATATCAGTACGAAAATTTGTAAAAAAGAAGAGGCAATTTTGACTAATGGCAACGATGAGGATGAATAATGATAATTATGATGAAATTGATGTGTGGCACTTAGAAAACAAAACTTCAAAGTGTATTGCACCAGCAGCTACAATTATCCCCCCCCCCCCCCACGCAAGGTAGTTAACAGAGGTGTACTTTTGTTGGTTTACGACTCTGAGGGCTTAAGTTACTATGTTCACCTATAGCTGTACATTTTTAAAAAGAAATGACTTGAGCAATAAAATATAACAATACCGATTCTGGCTTTTTGTCGGATGACGTAGTGGTAACGTTGTTGCAATCACACCGCTGATGGTGTATAAACTTAAATGTTTTGCATAACATGAAATACTGTTAATGGAAATGTGTTGTTTCTAATATTCTATATAGAAAGCCGATAACAAGAAAAAGAAGAAAATAAATGTTGCACGCAGATACGAAGCTTCAACATAAACACATATATGATCAGACGGGATGTCAACGATGCGTTTATAACTAACGTGTGCTTATTCAAAATTCAAATAGTGCAGTGGGAAACAACTAACTAATTAACTCTCTAGACTTCTTAAACCCGAAGAGAGCAAATACAAGCACAAGCGTAAATAATTAAATAAGTTACAAGGGGCTGAGACATGGTTCGAATTTTTTGATCTAGGTATGGATGCAGACAGGTACTAAGTTTTGTGTGTGGACACAATTGATAATGGAAAAATCCCCTTCAACACAATAGCATAGTGGTAATGTTGGTCTTGCTTTGTTCCCATTGATAACATAGTGGTTACACGAAAGAAAGAAATAAAAACACTGTCTCCTATTAAGAAATACTTCTCGAAATTATTCAACTACTTTTTCCTCTTTCTATCTTCGTAACTAAAAAAAATATTTTGTCAAACGTTTGGATGACTATGAAAATATTGAAACATATGATGTAATAATAAAATGTTGTTGCATTGTTATCAAATGAATTTGTTGAATATGTAGAATATAGTAGGATATATCTTAACATTTTAGAAGCTATTTGTTATGGTATTCTTTCTCTTTTTTTTCTCTCTCTCTACTTTTTCTTAAATTCTCATCGACATAGTTAAAATTAATCCAAAAGAAAATATATATTTTGTGTTGACATGGGAAACATGCAATAAAAATGCATGATTAATAGTTAAGGTCAAAAGCTGAATAAACAGTGAGGGTGATATACGCAAGCTTCCAGGCATGTGATTTGCTCAGAATTAAATACAAAATTGAGAGATGGAAGGCTTTTGTTGCTAAATCTTCAGGTTTAAGAAGGCAAGAGAATTGTTTGATTAATAAGGAGCTAATTACAAGTAGAAACTGCCATCCTCGAGGCTTCATAATGCAAGCCTCGCCTTCTACAAGTTTATTTTCGACATGATCCTTGTTCTTGTTATGCTTTTCACAGATAACATCAAAAGCTGTGACATGCGATTTTTTGGCTGTTCTACTTACAATACAGACACTTATGTTTTTTTTATATTGCAACGATGAGGATAGTTAGTATTATATGGTTTTTTGGTGAGTCTCAGACCTCTAGGAAAAATAAACTTCTGTAGGATTTTTTTGTGTAGTAGTGAGACATGCTAGCATCGTAAATTGAACAGCACATAACTTAGCTTTTATTGAAAAGCAAGCGGAAGCCGTGTTGGAAGCAGTTTGAAGACTGAAATGGCTATGCAAGGACACTTATTATAATGTTAATATTTTAGTATAATGTCTTGAGAATTGCTTCTCGATAATGTTTCGTATTTAATTTAATCTATTGTTAGATAAAATACATAATTATTAGAATTTAAGAACGGAAAATATGGACAGCGAATGAATCCTACGTTTGACTAATCGTGAAGATGAGGATGACAGAACGCCCTGTTTATAGCTATTACCCCAGAAGTCCTGGGTTTGAATCTCGGGCTGGGTATGTTTGTTCCTTGTACGTGTTTCTTTATCAATTTCATGTCATCGCTTATCTCCTTCGCGATTATCCAAAAGTGGCACAAAAGCGATGTAATATAAACCAAATTTATGAAATAATTAAGTTATGTTTATATAATTAATCATAGGACAAACGTATATTTTATCCATATTTGATACATTAATAGTACGAAAAGGACTGCTCCAGTAAGTATGGGAGTTTTACAACCAAGAGATTATGGGACTATAACAAGGATAATGTCTATTGGTCTACATGCTGCACAGGATGTGGCAATAATCTGATCGTGAATTTGAGTACGAACAATGGTTAGATGAATGAACACTCACAAAGTACATCCATAACAAGACCGGAAATCGAACTAGGGAACTTTGTTGACGAAATCCAAAGTTGATCATTTAACGTGCTTGGTAACCGAGTATATATATATAAAACTAGAATCTTACAATAAATGTTGATATATGTGGGTATACCTATTTACTCTTAAGTCATATTGCTTCATAATGCAATAGCATACACGCGCAGGACATGATACGCGTTGAATAAGGCAACGGGACGTTGGTAACAACTATCAATGACCGTTTGTCCTTGTTTTTAATGTTCTTTGCTTCCTTTAATAAGGGACAAACGTCATGAGTTGTAATGGAGAAGGTGACATTTCACAAACGTTGGAAGTTGATTGAATTCCATTTCCACCACCCACTACGTTTCCCTAGTTGGCTGCATTGTTTGACTCTCTGAACTTGCGCGTCTAGTTGATTACACGGTGCAACAACGACTCGTCTACTTCGTTGATTTGGTATCTGCACCGTTTGCACTACCTTCTGGGGTGGTGTAATATGGTGTGTGGTCACGTGGTCGATGCTAAAACGGAGCTTCTATCTCTGTACCAGTTGCAAGAGTCTATAAATGGATACAATTTTCCATATGTTTTTTAAAATGCTTCATAGAGTTTGTACAAGAATAAAATACATATGTTTCTTTCCATTTCCAGATACCGGACTAAGGTCTATACACTTTCACAAGTGTAATACTTCTAGAGTGTACGGTGTGCAGGTACGGCAATGAGCGAAAAAGAAAACGCCCAGAGTTGAAAATTTCAAACTTCAAATTTGTATCATGTGACAACTACAGGGAATATTAGCAAACCTAACTTACGAATATTGATTGATTGAAATCTAAATATTAGGTGCTTGAGCACTTAAGCTGTTTTGCGCTCGTCACATAATATGGGTTTCAGCCCCTTATCTTTACTAAACTCAACATCTGTCACTGAGAACTAAAATAGCCTTACCTCATTAAAGTCGAGGCTATAAAAGGGGACCCCACGCATGTAGGAACAAACACAGTACAACCCAGCCCTACGGAAGATTGTACCGGTGATAGGTCCAGACGTCTGAACCCCATTGGCCTGCAACATTGTAGTTACCAGGGCACTGGCGTGCGTAGTTTTTTTTATTGGAGGAGGAAGCGCTGGAATTGCAAATGTGTATAGTACATACTTGCTTTCTAGTAGGGCGGAATACACGACAATACATTTCGTATTTTTATAAATTTCTACTCTCAAAAATGGCACTTTTAAGGTGGATTTGCATTTACAATTTGTTTTTCCCTGAGTTCTTCACTGCTTTTATTTGAAAATGTTTATTTTCTTAAATTTCCGAAAGGGCTGTAACCCCATCCTGCGTACCCCAGCACCGAGGTGTAGTACGAAGAAGTGAAATTACTTTCTTAAAAGGTCACCCTCCTACACATGTGACGAGCACCCTCTCCCCTCCCAAGACCAATAGGAAAGGATAACACACACAAATAAAAATGAGGCTACAGTACATGCTCCACACTGTGCCACTGTGCGTGTCACATTCACGTTTTTTTACTTGTTTACTTTACTTGTAGTTATCGTCATCAATTCTTAATTTACCATGTACTGTGTGGTATTGCTATGACATGTAGTAGTCCGTGCCAAGCATGTGGCATTTTCGGCTATCAATGGGGCTGATACTAATGTACGTACAACCTGAACGATGCATGCTGCGTTGTGATTCAAGCACTTTAGATTGAAACTCACCTATTTCCAACAATTTCGCTATGTGCACTAATAATGGAGTTGATTACGGGACCGGGCTTTTGAATCACCCTGTATTTCTAAGAACTGAGAATGTAAATAGCAGCTTCAAGTACCTTATTTCAAACAATAGTGTGCTTCATTTCTATTATAGTTTTACCTTTCAATTATAGTAATTTGTCTTCCAAAATATATTATCAAGCATTACCTAACGTACCCTAACCTAACTTAATTTAAGATATCTCCGGGTGAAATTGGCATCCTATTTTTATATTTTGTACACTTATTGAGTAGTAGAGTAAGGTGGGGCAAGACTGCGCAGTTTGAGTTCATAATTTTATATTCAAGCTATGAAACTACAGACACACATGAAAAATGCAATACACATTGCACTATCCTTTGCTGACTCACAGTAAATTTCCGAAAGCTGAATGAACAATATTTCTGCATGAAACAATTACAAAACCATGACCATGCAAATGCGCAGTCTTACCCGCACCGCGGAGTAAGACTGCGATCAAGTTGGGGTAAGAATGCGCACTTTCTACACAGAGTCACATGTGTATAAAAAGAAACACAAATCACCTAAAAAAGTTCTTCTATCATATGGGATACATTTCTCGTGGCATTCTCACAGTAGGCACAGTGAATTCCGTCCTTCACTTGGGTTAGGAATCGCTAACACAAATCACAAATAAAGGTTCCTGTTTCATACGAGGTGCAATTTTCATGCCACCACTCGTCACATGTGGAACACTGGATCCAATCCTCTACTGGAGGATCGCTGTACTTCTCATTACAATCTGGGCAATTGTACTCTTTCTTCTGGCGTTTTCTGCTTGCTACATTGCTTCAATAATGATGTTCATTTTCTGTTTCCCCTGAACTTTCTTCTTACTCTTCTCAGCCAAGGAGGCTTCCAAGTTGACTTTGAATGGAGATCCAGTTAACACCTGAGACTGCCTTCCCTTTCGTCGGCGGTGCTGAATATGCTCTGCACGTGGAAGTGGTGATATCTGGTTTATTGAAATGTGCCCGTATGATCCAGTATTGTTAACCCCACTTGTTGAAGGCTGCTCAAATGGAGTTGGAGCTGATACATTTGTCACAGTAGAGGGAAGAAACTCGTCCTCAGTGAAGATGTCTTGATTGAATGGGCATAATTCAGTCACTTCAAAGCCCTTCATGGCATTCCCAACTGTAGCTGCCTTCCCACATTCCTTTGTAAAAATGGATGCCACTTGGAAAACTGTGATTGGGCGACCCGGATGGTTACTCATCCACTTATCACACTCAGATGAATGAAACGACTTCAGTGGACCAAAAAATGATCTAATGGCTGGGCCTTGCAAGCCACACACTTGCACCTGCAAGCCACACACTTGTGGGGTAAAATTGTGCACGTGCGCAGTCTTGCCCCGTGCTGCTTTCCTGAACAAATCACGTGATGCTGCCCAGCCATTGCACAAAGCAATGGAAACTAATACACAGGTTAGCTCGGCATTAACACAGCTTCTTCTATCCATGAAAATCGTAATATTGTATACATTCACAGTGACGTAGTACTCAAAACACGAAGTACCAAAATAAATAGCAAACACCCTCAAAATCTTTTCACTTACCTCTCTCAGCACAACGAATTTCAAACGTATCTTCACCACTGTCCACAGCTAGCTACCATCTTGGACGAAGTAACGGTGGCGCAGTGGTGCCAACTGTGTGTGATTTTCACCTCGAAAAACCGGTGCGCAGTCTTACCCGCCGCGCAGTCTTACCCCACCTTACTCTAGTGATGTATGACTTATAATACATATTTTGAAAAGAAATAATTGAACCGTTTTTGATAAAATGGACAGCAAAATTTTGTTTCCACCACCGTCATTTGTTTATCTCCTGGCATTGGCTTGTCATATCTCCTGTGAAAGAGCTCTTAAATATTTTTTCAACGACGCCTGGATCACTTCATAGGTGTCCTGATGCCGAAATATTGCAGCCTAAAGTAACAAGTTTGTATCGAGGTCGATTATGAGCAATGATTAAATTATATCGATTAAAGGACGTTCACAAAGATCATCCATAACAAAGCCTGTACTCGAACCAGGGAACTACGATTGCGAAATCAAAAGTTTATCAGTTAACGCACTAGGTCATCGGGTCGACATACATAGCTATAGAATTTGTACGTTAAATTGAAAGGTGCTACCTGATTTTATGGGCACGTACACTCCTCGGGCTTCTGATGATATGCGCTTGCTTCCATGAGCTTCACAATACAATAAAATACACGCGGAGAACATTATATGTGTTGAATAAGGCAATGTGGCGTTTGTGAACATTTGTCAATGACTGTTTGTCCTTGTTTATTATTATTATTATTATTTTATTTATGAAAATAAAATCCAAGTGTGCGACAGTCATAAAGACTAAGGAATAATAATAGACTCCTCTCTCATATTTGATGAGCACATTTCAGAAATTTGCAAAAGAGCAAAGAGAATGCTTGGTTATATATTTTTCTCATGGAAAGTTTTTAAAAAAGAAGATACCTTAATATTCCTGTATAAAACGATAGTTCTTCCTATTCTTGAATATGCAAATGAATTATGGATTCTGACTGCAACCAGTCACCTTCAAAAAGTTGAATCAGTTCAAAAACTTTTTATCAGGTTATTATGCACAAAGTTTAAAAAAATTACTCTGTATGGTTAACACAGTTGCATATGTTTTCCTTAGAAGAAAGAAGAAAAATGAAAAGGATAAATTTTGTACAGAAGATATTAACTTTCCAAGTTGACAGTGAATACTTTTTGAATAATATAGCTTATAAAATTCCCAGATATTCCCATAGGTATATCTCAATTCTCACATGCCTAAACAAGGCCAGAGGTTTAGTAGCTGATCTTGTTGAAACCTACAATATGAATTTTTGTTGATGTATAAGATTGTAGGATCCACTGTTTTATTTTATAATTATGTATTCAAATTTTTAATTTTGTATAACCAATTTTGACATAGTGATATACCTGGTTGTTTAATCGTTATCATCACTTCAATAAATATGATTATTATTATTATTAGAACAATATACAGTTAATTGCACAATATTATATAACAATAAACAATTATTAGTATCAGAGATATAATAAATCTCTTTCAAAACTTCAACTTGAAGTGTAAATATGCTAACTTGTTATGTTATGTTATTCTACAGCTTACGTATTTTATTCGTGTAACTTTGTACTTTTGTATTTGACTTAGTGCTGTATTAGGTTTCATACTGTGCTCAACACTTAAAATGAACGATTATTATTATTATTTATTATTTCCATAGGGTTACAATTAAGCCATGCAACATTTCATTTTGAACAAAATTAATACAAATAATGAATTGAATAATATTCTTTGCTTCCTTTAATAAGAGGAAAACGTCATGAGCTATAATAGAGTACGTGACATTTCACAAATGTTGACAGGGGAATTAATTACATTCCATTTCCACCACCATATTTCTTTATCTCTGTACCAGTTGTGAGAGTCTCTAAATGGATAATAGTTTTGCCTACGTCGTCTTAAATGCTCCATGGAGTGAACAGTTCATATTGTTCTAGCTAATGAACTCTTTGTAATGAAAAAAGACAAAAAAGACAAACATTTGTTTCTTTTTACTTGCACTTACCGGACTAAGGTCTATTCACTTTCTTAAGTGCAATCCTCTAGAATATTATAACGTATACGATGTCCAGGAAGATCCATGAGCGCAATGAAAACGCCCACCCTCAAAAATCTAACCACAAACAAACGTGCATAATGTGTCGCAAACCTAATGTACGAAAATTTAACAACACTTGTAAGACTGGGAGAAAATATGTATTTGATGTATTTACTTCTTTAAACAAATTATTAAATACGAGAACTAATCATATTTACGTTTTAAAATTTTACTATAAGTTCTCTATTCTTCGTAAGTTTTTAGTCGCTGTGGCGCACATAGATTTAAAGATGGGACTTGTGATATTCTGTTAAAATACTATACAAGAATGGTAATAGCCTCCAAAAAAAGATAGAAAAGATTCAATGTGACAAGCATTACATGCTGCGTTCTTGCTATGAACTCTCAAAACATATGTATGTACAAAAAGTTCAAATAGCCATAATTGAACACAAGAATCACTGGCTCATGTGTTCTTCGCAATCACGTGTTATACCATGTCGACTATATAACTGCAATACGTGCACGTTTTCCACAGTTAGTAACAACGATCATTATCCGGAATCATATCCTGGCAGTCTTCTCGACCCTGCCTTTTGATTTGTGGAAAACTTGCAAAGCAGCTGCATTACAATTATGAGAGATAAATGAACAGTAATGTTGAAGGTAAGGAACTAGAATGTATGGGAAAAATTGCATAAAGAGATCTGTTCAAAAGTAAAGTTCTAAAAATCGACAGGACAAAACATTCTACCATATGTAGAGTACACAGAAGGGCATGGAGAGCAGAGATAGTTTTGGTGGTTGGCTAAGGCTTCCTACTTATAAAACCAACATACATTTTTGATCGGCTGTTCGAGTCTCTGTTCAATCAGTATATGTGGGTCTGTCATATCTGCTTGTTTACGATGGATGCCTGTTTGTAAAACTGGGAATAAAAATCCTTCTATCTGTTACGCCTCTTGTTCGGCCTGCATTAAAAGAAAAAAATCGGATGTTTTCAAACCAAAAGGTGATTCTGGGAGTATTTTGAATGCTGATCACGGAAATGACATCTATTTTTTTCCCATCACGTGAGGATTTTTCACAATTTCACAATCAAAATTATTATATTCGTCATTACGGTACGTTTATTACAGAACACAACAAAATAAATTTATGCGAGTGAAATTTAGGTTATTTCCGAATCAATAAGTGATTCTTGAAGTAATTTGAATGCTGATCACGAAAATGAAATCCATTTTCTCCCATTACTCGAAGATTTTTTACAATTTCACAATCAAACTTCACGTACAAGGTGGCGCAAAAGTCATCGCCTGATTTTCTTAGTCTGTAGCTTGGATTTTAAATTAAACAATGTAGGTTTTTGTGTTAAACTTTTATTGATACTTGTAAGTTTTATGTCCGCAATTTTTAAAGGTAACATCCAATAAATGACGACCGTTCGAATTGATGCAAATTTGAGATCTTTTCATTGCGTTGGTGGTGTTGGAAATAATCTGCGGGGAAATGTTTTCAATTTCATTCTCAATATTGTCCTTTAGTTGCTGTAACGTCTCTGGCTTATTTACATGAAACAATGGCTTCAAATATCCTCAAAGGAATAATCTGGAGCTGCCAAATCGGGGGACCTGGTCGACCATGGCAAATCACCAAAACGGGATATTACTCTGCCCGGAAAAGTGTCACGCAAAAGAGCTAATGTTTCGCGTACTGTATGTGGTGTATACTTATTCATTTTCACACACAATAAATTTCGTGAGCATCTTCTATTTAACTGACAAAACACTACTGGTATAAACAACAAGATGTCAAAATAAAGGTCAGTTCAAATAGCATGATGACTTTTGCGCCACCTGTTATTAGCCATTTCATTACATTTATTACAGAACGCAACAAAATAAATTTATGCAAGTGAAATTTCGGCTGTTTGCAAACCAAAAGGTGATTGTGGAAGTATTTTGAATGCTGATCGCTGTTATCACGAATAACGTCTCCCGTAGTTATATCTTTATGTAAAACATTTACTTACACTTCTACACTTCGCCATATATACATATTTTAACAACAAATCCAATATCAATAGCTCCCTCTTGCCTTTTACCCCATAACACAGAGAATTCCACTTACCAAGACTTCACTCTGCGAGAACAACTATTTACCATAGCACTAACACGCCTCCGCAGTTTATCACGCAGAGGTCCCTACGCATACGGAGCTTACTCTCTGTGTGTATCGATGCATCCAAAAAACTATCTTAATCCATTGAGGGACGGTCACTTTCTGCGATCTGAGAGCAGTGTTGCCACAGGAAGGGAAATTTCCCTTTGCAGGGAAATTCGGACCAAAATTTTAGCCAAAAGGGAAAAGAGAATTTCGATGAGGAAATTTTTCAATTTCAGGGAAATTTTAAGACTTCTGACTATGTTATTACAGTTTATGTTACGTTCCAGTTTCATATTGACATTTTTATTTTCTTTCTGGTCCCTCTTATTTCTGTTCCCTTGAATATAAGTCTTTATCTATCTATTTATATTTCTCTTACGTTTATTGTACGTCGCTTTTCTGCATCTTCGGATAATTGTAACGATGAGAATTAACGATTTAATGGATTACTGACTATGATTTAAACCTGGGATATCTGACCAGAAAACGTTGAAGCTTTTTGAAGAACATTTTTTATTCATACGAACATGGACCAGCGCAAATTTTACTACTGCTGCTGCTGCTACTACTACTACTACCACTGATAATAATAATAATAATTATATATTATTATTATTTTTTGTTTAGGTGAAGGGAAAAAAGTCCAAAAAGGGAAATTTTGCCCCTTGTAAAGGGAAATTGTGCCCTCAGATTGTGGCAACACTGTCTGAGAGCCTGAAAATCTGAGAGCATAAGAGACCCCGTTGCAAGTCGGAACCGGTATTTATACCTCCGACAAACGACCCGCCCCCAACCGCTGGGGCAAGACCCTATTGTTACCTTTCAAACATGGAAGCCGTTGAGAGAACCCAACCGTTGGCTTCCCCGACCACCGGGCAAAAAACAACCTAGGCCAGAGCATTTACAAAGAAATAAATTGTTACATATATACTTTCCAATTTCCAGCTGTGTGCGTAAAAACCACACAGCATCACGCACATGACTTCCAAAAGAAAAAACACTATTTTACCATCATCTAAATAGAGCCATCTATTTGGGAAATGATGGAACTACACACTTTATTCTGAAATTATGGCAATTAATATACAGAATTGCTATTTACTGAAAAAATCTAGATGTGACGGGAAAAATGGATTTCATTTTTTGAAGCAGCATGCAGAAATTTTTCAGAGACATCAGTTATCTGAGAGACATCCAAAGCCATGCAGACCGATGTTAATAATACTCCTGCTGCAGGAAGAAAGTTACAACGACGTAACTTGTATACGAGATTTAGGGAAAGGAAAATATTCCCCATAATTGAGTCTTCTTAGACGTATAGTATATGAAGCTCGACCTGTTTAAGGAATTGAGGAAGGCACTTTCTTCTTTGGGTGTCTCTATGAACTTGCTTCGCTTCAACAGGTAAGTAAGCCGGTGCACGCGACGCAAATTTGTAGACGATGAAAACAGTTGAATTAGACTGAATCCCGAGGCACACATATCTCGGTTGTTTTTTTTTTTTTTTTGTACTAGCGGTTTTAATCTCCAGTAATTTCATTACAATGACATATTCTTTCAAAGTGATACATTGAAAATATTGGAACATTCAGAAGATTGACCTAAACGCGACAAATGATTATTAAAAATCCTATTAGCATTTATTTCATTTTTAACAAATTTCTACACAACTATAGCTCTTTTCAGTTCTTACGGCGGGCGCTCTAGAAGCTGGCAGGGAAGTGGGGAGCGGAGATTACGCAACAGACCAACCAGACAACAGCAGTGGCGCCGAGAGACACGACGCGGCCGGAAAAAGTACTACGTGAAACTCGTTCTACTGGCCGCTACGTTTCTTATCGCGCTGGATTGATCGCTTCCCCGCTCCCCACTTCCCCTGCCAGCTTCTAGAGCTCCCGCCGTAAGACCTGAAAAGAGCTTTAGCAAAAAGTATTGTTTACAGACTTCCATCAGTGAATTACAAACAGGTGAATACGCTCCCCGATGGTAAGGTGGTAGCATCGTCGCCTGGTTATCAAGAGGTCCCGGGTGCGTTTACCTGATGGAGACACATAGTGGTTTGAATCTCACTTTAACCTGTAGGTCAAGTTCCGATTAGCATTACTATGAATATAGTGAGCTAAAACAACCAACGGCTGTTATGACATCGGATATGTGAAAATTCCTGTAAGAAATTTATGTGTGCGTTGATGAATAAAATTATAAAATACTCGATACATTCATAATATAATAATAATATAAACGTTAAGGAAAACGGTAAAAGTAACAATGAGACACACGTTCCTTTAATGACTAGAAACCCGTTGCTGAGTAACACATTTCTTCCTCAACTTTCTCTTCAGGAGCCACAATGATTACGTCACGTGGTACGTTCGCAGCCACAGGCGACCTTCAGTATTGCTGTAAAAGGATTTGATTTGTAAAATATTTTTTTTCTATCAGAATTGAAAGTAGTTCTTTCCAAAGACGAGAATTTCGTTTGTAATAAAAGGTGTCCGATTAGCAATTCGCAAGAAACATATTTCGTAAAAATGTTAAAGTCACTTTTATATTGGTAGCTGAATACATAAGTTTTAGTTTTTTCAACAATCATAACCTCCCCATAATTCAAGAACACCACAAAATATATAATGAAAAATTCTGCCCTATCCAGAATATATGTGCACGTCGAAAACAAATAACAATAATCTTGAGCAATTTTATAAGCTACATTTAAGATAGCTGGAACTCAGCCATTAGATAGGTAACATATCTATGTAATACAATATTGCTTTTAGATGCGCAGTGAAGGACAAGACATCAAAACGTTAAGTCCAATTACCAACAGCTTTTAGTCTAAGAATACATATTTAAAATAAGTAATTATTCATAATGTGTGTTAACAAAACTTACGACGCATAGCTCAATGGTAAAAGTATTTTGCATTAAATCCTACCAATTAACTGAATATCAAGTTTAATCACGCCATAGTTCATTTGTAATTATTACATTTTATGGAAATGCAGATATGTCACACACACTGCACGTTTTCTGATATATATATATATATATATATATATATATATATATATATATATATATATATATATATAATTTGTGAACATATTAAAATTAGAATTATCCCTGGTAAAAATTCAAGGGTTATTATTTTTCCGGACACACAAAAGGTAAATTACCTCCAGTACACTTATGACACTTCCACCAAGAAATAATCCGAATATTCCTCCAATTATAACTGAAATAAATAAAGGAACATTGTATAATATAAGTATTTATGATAATGTTTTTATATATACAAGTTTTAGTATACAATTCACCGATTTTCAAATAATTTTTATATTTCGGAAAATTCATTGTCCACATATATTCAGAGTAATTTAACATATCATTATTATTGGTTTTTATACATGCATTTGATAATGTATTATAGTGTCGTGAACATAAAATATTACATAAAAAAATATTTTTACAAAATACTGATATTTCAAATGTATTGATTACTGGTGTTAGGTAAACAACAAGAATATCATTTTTTTAAAAAATATCATTAATGAAAATTTCATTTATCAGGCTCGCAGGGGACCTAATTGGGATGGAACTTGTTGAATGTTTCCAGCACAACAAATAGGAATTTGACAACTACTTGTGATGAAAAATTTCTGAGCGACAAATCGATAGATAGCAAGTTTTGTGTCAAGAAAAGTGACAACCATTCCGTCAGATAACATAAGCTTTTTAAGAGTAAACAAACATTAAGAGGGACAACTTCGGTAGCATCTACGAGCCGCAGGAACATCGACAAATTAAAAACAGCCGTATTTGAGTATTGCTCGTCCAATCAGACGGTACAGACGGAGGAAAGCTATGGATTGCCATTTATTGTGCTTAACTGCGAATAAGACATACTAATAAATATGGGATATTCCACGCCAGGTCAGCAGCGAATAGATCCTCACCAACTTTAAATTTGATGTACAAGTCCTTCTCCACCCATAACAAAGTTATGTCAAATGTTTTATAGAAATGTGTATTAAAAAATAGAGGATAGTAGGGACGATTTTTGCATCTTCTCCTCAAGTGGGGTTCATCACCAATAACCACTCATGAATATCCTTGCTAACATCAACAAGTGAGATAACTTATTTTTGTCGAGCAAGTGTTGCTGGTTGTGATAATTTCCTGATGGATGCGAATTTATGTCAAGATCTCTAATGAAGAAATGTACACTTGTAGGGAAGCGTTTTCCTGAGCATTGTCTTCTGTGACCGAGAGCATGTGCCTGCCGTATACTCTTCGCTTTACAAGTCTTTCCGAATCTTGCATTAGGGATTTAGTCTTTGTCATGCACAGCTTCTTATATTACGGAGCAGCAGTTATGCAAGGAACTTGCTCCGTGGAACAGCTACCGAAAAGTTGAGATCTGCTGTTCATTGAGAAGTCGCATGCTAGCTGTCGATGCATTTCTTGGTACTATTATCGTATGGGTGAAACACCTACGAATCATATATTTCGGACTTCTTTACATTGCTAACGCGTTGCGGAACATTTCTTAAGGCGAAATAATGCATTTCTAACTAAGATAATGTTTATTTTCTCTATTTACGAGTACTTACTGTTACTTGTTGTTTCGAATCTGTAACACATTATGGCCGTGATAGCATACTGGTTTAGGGGGCGTTCTGAGAGTGTTTTGTCGATTTAAGCAGTGGTGCAACCTCGTTCACCGGAAAATATCTACTTTCGTGCCCCTATTTGAAATTATGCTAATACGTCGCATTTACGTGTAGAACTTGTAAAATAACCTTGCGATTTACCACGTTCATTGTCCATACACAGCAATTCGGAACCATCTTTCTTTCGCAATTCGTTAATGGTCTTCCTTTACGCACAACTCTCTTGCAACCTTGAATATTGACGTCAGACGAGGAATGCCTACGTGGTTAGGTTAGGCCTGTTAGGTTAGGTTCCATTAGCATACATACAAAGAAAAAATAATATTTTCGCTAAGAGACGCGTTACCTTTGTATTGCCTAAGATGAAAAAGGTCTCTCCTGTGACGTCAGAACATAATGTTGCTAGAGTGTTGTGCGATAAGTGACACCTATTCGGGTCGGAACCATCTTTCTTTCAAAATTGGTTAATGCTCTTCCTTTACGCACAACAATCTTGCAACCTTGAATATTGACGTCAGACGAGGAATGCCTACGTTGTTGGGTTAGGTTCCATTAGCATAGATACAAAGAAAAAATATTATTTTCGCTAAGAGACGCGTTAGCTTGTATTGCCTAACATGAAAAAGATCTTTCCTGTTACGTCAGAACACAATGTTGCTACAGTGTTGTGCGATAAGTGACACCCATTCGGGTCGGAACCATCTTTCTTTCGTAATTCGTTAATTCTCTTCCTTGCAACCTTGAATATTGACGTCAGACGAGGAATGCCTACGTGGTTAGGTTAGGCCTGTTAGGTTAGGTTCCATTAGCATAAATACAAAGAAAAATTGTAAAAACAGCTTTCTCCTGTGACGTCGGAACACAATGTTGCTACAATGTTGTGCGATAAGTGACACCCATTCGGGAAAAATGGCTTGTTCCGAACTCGACAGGTTGTTCTACTGAAAACACGGTGAGGCTGAAACACTGGCTACGGGGTTGCTTCGTCTTAACACACGGAACATTGCACTCTCATGCAAAAAGCAAATGGCGTGAGCAGAAACAGCGTGTCGGACAGAGATTTTCGCAGAAAACAACACGCATTCAGATTAAAATGGATCAAATCTACATTCAGGAACTTCCAAAACGTTCAAGAAAATGATTTCCGTAAGTACTTTCTCCTGTAAATTTGAAGGAAATTTGAAGGAATCCGTTTTACCCATACGATAATGTTACCCATTTCTTTTCATGTTCCACAAATGCCATCGCTTGTGCCTTTTCGTAAATAATTGGCACACTACGAACACCACAAAATATTCCAGATCAACGAGAAAGTTCACGATACTCGAACTAAAGGTGGCCGCGGTGGCTCAGTCGGTAACGCGTCTGACTACCATGCTCAAGGTCCCGGGTTCGATCCCCGGCCGGTTCAAAT
Source organism: Lepisma saccharinum (assembly GCF_977018435.1). Classification (NCBI taxonomy): domain Eukaryota; kingdom Metazoa; phylum Arthropoda; class Insecta; order Zygentoma; family Lepismatidae; genus Lepisma; species Lepisma saccharinum. The sequence continues at coordinate 46,609,803 of NC_139237.1, read as the reverse complement.
CCGGGAACTTTTCTAACGTTGGAAGCGGCCCCGGCGCCCACCCAGCGTTGAATAACATGGGTACCTGGGGGAAACCCTGGGGGGTAAAGGCGGTCAGGGGCGTGATGCTGATCACATCACCCCCACTCACGACCGGATCAAGAAAGTGTGGGACGTAACCCCCATACGCCTTCATGGCGTGGTGCTATGCACAGGGGAGCACTTTACCTTTTTTTTTACCTTTTACCTAACCAATGGAATGAGAATCCTTCACATTTCATAAATGTAAAATAATGCCTACATTTTGCACTTTCTGTTTCAAAAACCATTTGAATTCCCATGGAAATACATTTGTCGCAGAATCATTGTTGTCAAAAAAATCTGAAATAATGGTATAATTCCAGAGTTTGACTTCATAAGTATCAGGACATACCCCCAGTGAAGTTGAATGCTAAAGGATTGGATACCAAGAACAATGTTCTGAATTACAAAGTGGAAATTTTCTCGAAAATCAGCTATTATGAATGTCAAATAACTTTAAGTGTACCTATCATTTGTTTGTAATCATTCTAATACCTTATGGTTTCTGAATCATGGTTAGAAACCTCCTGGACACTTTGCTTTATTTTTTGCACTAAGTTATCCAGAGGCAAGGAAATTTTACTGGGTGAATTCTGACTCTATATAACAATTTGTGAAATGCAATATCCTGAGTAAAGTTTGCTGTGAAGATATTGCTAAAATATGTATATTAAATCTGATTCACTTGAACACTGACATGCACCTCAGTAGCATTCTACAGAATGAAATACGTTGTGTGTGTGTGAGTGTGTGTGTGTGTGTGTGCGTGTGTGTTAGGGTATTATGAGAAATATTGGGTAATACAAAGAAAACATTTTCTGGTAAATATACAACCAATGTACAATATTGTCAATATATCAATACTCTGAGTACCTATGAGGTGAAGTCAAGAATTGAGGGAACAAGTCCAACTTGTTGAGCACCATCTAATACATTATCTTCTGTACGTATTTAACATTACACAATATGAAAGTAACACAAGGAATATCTACAAGTAGAATAATTAAGAAAAGTAAGTATACTAACCAAACATATCTGTGAAATCTGCAAGTGATTCCAGCTTATATGAAGCTTGTGCAATGTTTACAAGGTCAACCTCTACCACAAAGTCGTCTTTCCTTTCCACTTTCCTGAATAGAAATGAGAAAGGTATTATAACGATGGAAACATATACTGTGTAAACTTCACAGCAGGGTTGTATTTAAGCTTCGTCAGTGTAGGTAGCTGCATAGGGCGGCAGATTCGAGAGAGGTTGCGGTTTTTAAGCTAATAATGATATATATATATTTAAATCTGTTTCTTTAAGTAGGGATGTAAGGAGTATATTTTCATCATATGAGAGACAATATAGGTAAAACAGCATTTTTCTTTACACATTTATCGCTTAATCTTGAAACAGCAGCATTACATCAATTGTTGGCAACAATGTAAACGTGAACCTTATCTCCTTTACGCTACAATAATGAAGATTCGACGTGAGCAAACACCAATTAATAATTCGATATTTAATGCCGGGCAACGGCTATTTAATTTAATTTGTCAAGTTAAATAGTGAAGTTTTCTGATTATGTGGTCTCCATTTTGTTTCGTGAAAATCGACTGATACAGTAAAACTTCGTTAATCCGGACCTCGATAAGCCGGACTTCGCTTAATCCGGACAGGCAAAAGTAAAATAAAAGGTTTTAAATATGGCTAGAAGTCAACAAGAGAACTTCCCAAAGAAAATGCAGTGAACCACGTATCAAATTATGTTTCCCGCAGACTTTGTACTGTACTGTATAGTGTATTTAGGCCTATGTCCTTGGCTAGAAGTCAACAAGAGAACTTCCCAAAGAAAATGCAGTGAACCACGTATCAAATTATGTTTCCCGCAGACTTTGTACTGTACTGTATAGTGTATTTAGGCCTATGTCCTTTAAATACACCATAATAAACGTGTTTTGTTTCTATAAACGGAGTTTTAATGCACTTTCTACTGTTCTTTTAGGTTATTTCAGTTAATCCGAAATAATGTGATGAGAATGAGTTTTGAGAAATTACAATGTGTATAATGGAATGAAGAATACACGCGATGGGAAGTTAAGATTTTTCAGGTTGCATGGGCATCAGGGCAGATATGACACATCTATGGGAAAAATCACATCTTGTATTACACTTCGACAAAAAAATATATACCGGGTGATCCGTTTGAGATGTCAGAAAAGTAAACCTTTATACACGAGAGGTTAATGTGCGTATTTGACATCTCAAACGGTTCACCCGGTATATTTTTACCAAATTCCACGCTGCTACTACAGGGTGGGGCATATTGTATCTACCAATATAAGTTGGCAATCCTGTCGGAAGGCAGGTCCGCATGCGCAGTAGTTTCCCATGCTTCGGCAGCTGCAAGTCTCGCAATTATACTGCTTTTCCGGATTCTCTGCAGTAGCGACGCGCAGAGGGGTAAGCTTGTGGGCGGGGCCAGACTGGGTGGGGAAGGGTGCGGGATGAAAGCAACGAAGTGCTGCGCGGTATAAGGGCCGTAAAGCTAAACGCTTTCTGCTGCCAATTTATTCTCTTATTCTCAACAATGGCCAGTCAGGCCCGTAGCCAAATATTCTTTGTAGGGGGGAGGGCGAAGTCAATCCTAGAGGGGGCTTTAATATATTGTGTTGCATTGGCAGATATAGCAGGGTACGCACAGGCACTTGTCCCCTCCCCCAAAAGAGATAAGTAACAGAAACTGCAACAAACAAACAAAAAAAAAAACAACATAAAATAGCAATATTTCGATAATGACCTTTCCAGATTGCCAAAGAATTTGGAATATTGTATAAGTTGAACATAAATAGGCTAATAGGGACTGTATCTACTTGATATTTACAGGTCGATAATGTTAATAGATGATTAATATGTACCAACAGCTTTGGGCCTCTCTGCAGAACTGATTAAGTGAGTCCTTTCAAAATAATGCTTCATAATGATTCCGTCTTAGTTTCCAGTATGTAAGATTTTTACCCACAAAGGAATCTAACAAGAATCCAACAACACCATTGTGTTGTGTTATGCAAGAAAAATTGAATTAATTAAATATTAATGGTTACATATTATCTACACTTTGATGATTTGTGTAAAAATTTGTAATACATTTTTTTGGACTTGCTAAAACATTAAACATGAGTCCCTTAGTCCACCACGGACTCTATTTCCTTCAAAGGGGAGACTCTTGCATCACTACAGACAACGTTTGCCTACTGGTTACGTTAACCATTTTGCAAAATATTGTGTGAATTGTATTATATTATAGTTGAAATACATGTTTTGACACCTGACAAATACATAGGAATCCCTTGATTGATCCATGACTTCAGGGATTACAGTGTCATCATTAATATTTCATATTAAGTTTCATAGAGAGAAATTCTTTTAATAGGGCGCAAATAACTTTACGGAGCGCCATGGCATTATCTTTAACATTTTTTACTTTAGATCGTTTGGCTCCCAGGGTCGACTCCCGCCGCCCCATAGCTATGGCTCTGAACTTTGACTATAATAATAGGAGAGATTGCGAGCGAAGCGATCAAGAAAATTTTACGAACTGTATTTTTTTTTTGTATAAAATTTGAAATCGAGGGGGACAATTGCCCCTCTGTGCCCCTTGCAAGTGCCCTTGTTCGTCTGGAAGAAAAATGCAAGAAACACATTAGAAACTAATTCCATCATAACTACCCACCCAATTGTCCTGCTATTCTTAGATTCTCCTAGTCTAGTTTTTTACTTCAATGTTTGCTTCCCCTAGAATGGACTTCGGTCCAAGGTTGGGGGGGGGGGGCAATGCCCTCTGTCCCTGTGGTTGCGGCACTGTTTATGAGTGTCTCTTCATCAATTTCACGTCATCACTCATTGTTGCGATTAGCTAGAAGTGGCAGAAAAGCAACGCTAAGTAACAAAAATCGAATATCCGCTCCCTCTTTCTACCACATGAATCACTATTATCAAAAGGTAGACTTGAGAAACAAAAATTTAAGGCTTCGTAATGCCTCTAGCGCAAACTCGTCGAAGTCTGCAAATCGTTGAGCTCGTTTCGGAGGCTTCTTGCCCGGCGTTTCCAACAGGGATGTTCCATCCTTTCCTCGCGATTGTTTCGCTTCCTTCCGGATATTATAGACGGTGGATTTCCCAATTCCCGTTAGGGCAGCTGTCTCCAAAACACATTCATGTAGCTACTGTTTTACCACCTCGTTCAAATAGGTTCTCGAACACATTCAACACTATGCGGCGCTCTCCTGAATGCAGAGTTCCCCTCGACTTCCGAGCTGACATGTTTACTGCGGAACTACTGTACCAAGAATGAGCAGTCGAGTCGCACCCTCCCGTTGATGCCCCTCCCCTCCGCGCGGTCATTGGACGAGGCGCACACCCTTCAACATGCGCCGAGAACGCGAAAGCGTTCTCTTACTCCAGAGAATCCGGGAAAGGAATATAGTGTGCCATGGAACGTTGGCCGGTTCAGACACGAATCGTTTCGTTAGAGGCGTTGATCCCAAAGGGTCCCATTCAGGAAACGCAGAAGGTACTGCACTGGGAAGCTTCAGGGCGCAAGAGGATCTGCCTCCTTGGACCTGAAGACTTACGTTTCTGCACGCTGCCATTGGCTCTCTATTGTTTGACCCATCCTATCATATTGTGACGCTCTGGCACTGGTTGATGGCGACCCTCATTACGCCTTTGTCGCAGTGTCTCCTGCGTCTCCTGAATGGCACCTGTTCGGATGAACGCCTCTACTGCCACGATTCGCGTCTGAACCGGCCAACGTTCCATGACAGACTAATTGCGAGACTTGTAGCTGCCGAAGCATGGGATACTTCTGCGCATGCGGACGTAGGTCCCGACAGGGTTGCCAACTTATATTGGTAGATACAATATGCGCCACCCTATACATTGGTCCAACAAATACGTGACAACTCCCGAGACAGGTTTGATTAGAAGATGGTGTTTCAAACCAGAGAGTTAAGCAAAGAATGGTGCCATAAATTAAAAGGACGAAGGTCTTTACCGGCACCAAAAAGGTGGAAATGCAGTTTTCGCAAAACTTGTGATCTCATATAAAAAAGAACAAGCCAAACGAAACCCGACTGCTGCTTCTGGTATCACCTGTTGATCATCCTAGAGATGTACGTATATGACAAGGAAGAAAAGGATACCATCAAGAAACTACATAATCAGTAATTATATATTGCAGACAGACTGGAAGATTTTAATTTACTATTAAAGTAGATTTAATGTGAAACGTATTTGATTTTTATATGATGCATGGCAATTGGTTTCTTATAAAGAAATGCTTAGGAGCCCAGTAGATACACGATAAAATCTAAACATGTACTAATATCACCATCATAGCACATGACACACTTAGCACGGGTATTTACCATCAGGTGTAAAAGCTCGTTCAAAGCAATGAGCATGTATTGTGGTATGTAAAATATATGGGTCAAGAAAGTAGCAACGCACAGTCACCCTGCCCTATGGAGAGTAATTACTTCCGAAAGGTTTCCCACGCAAACATCTACATGGACAAATATTCAGTAAGATTCTAACGTCTTCGATTTTTTAGGCAGATTATCTTGTAAAACTTGGATATTTAGCACGAAACGCTTAAAAAAAATGGTCAAATTAACTCACTGCATGACTCTGGATCTACAAGAAACTTCGATCATGACTTTGTTCCGACAAGTACTTGCTGTGCATACCTACTATCTGCACCATAATGAATTCAAAATATAGAAAGCGTACAATACGTATGTTTGCTTCAAATTCAAAATATATTATTCCACGATAATGGTATCCGAGTATGAATATATGAATATATATACAACCTTAGTTGTCCACACAAAATAAAACATTTTCGTTCATCTACACGTGACATTGAAGTTCGACCACTGTTAGAGGGGATCCTGTTTACCATGGTGTGACGCCGCCCCGTCGGCGAATAACTGTGGCAATGCGTCGGGGCATGCTGCGGACGAGTCGTTCAAGGTATTAAACATCGATGCGGTGCCATTCCTCCTGCAGGCAGGCGATAAGAGCATCCATTGTCGTGGGTCCCCTCTGTTGCACACATCGCTTAAGAACACGCCACACATTCTCAATGGGCGAGAGGTCGGGACTCGATGGTGGCCATGGCAGAGTTCGCACGTGGTGGCGAGTCAACCATTCTCTTGTCAGCCGCGCTGTATGAGGCCTGGCATTGTCGTGTTGAAAGATGAGACGCCGCCTGTGGAACAGGTGCCTTCGCACTGTGGGAAGATGCCGCTCCAGTATGTGTGTATAGGCGTGTGCATTCACAATGCCCTCACAGACGTGTTGTGGGCCAACCCCAGATGCCGTCATGCATCCCCATACCATCACTGACGCAGGTTTCTATACCCGACGTGCTTAACATTTTGCTTCATTCTGTTCCTCCTTCCGACAAATGACTGTTTTCCGCATTTTCCCGTACACAACATTGAAAATGGATTCATCCGTCCACAAAACCCTGTTCCACTGCCGAAATGTCCATCCCCGGTACATTCGTGCTCACCGTAGTCGATTGCCTTTGTTCAACATGGAAAGGAAGGGTTTACGTTTCGCCTTGTACACTCGGTAACCGCATCGCTGTAGGTAACGGCGAATGGTTCTGGTTGACACTTCAATGTGAAAGCGTTCTCGAGTCCACAGTCGTAATTCGGCCACAGAAACATGATTGTTGGTCTGGATATAGCGCCTAAATATCCGTAGGTCAATCACGCTCAGCAGGCGTTTTCGACCGGGGGCCTTACCTGGCTCTGTAGTACTCGTATTTTGGTGGTGTTTGATGATGCAGTGGACGGTTGACTTGGGAAAGTTCAGTTGGCGCCCTATTTCCCGTTCACTGAGTCCATCCCGTTGCAACTCCACCACTCTTCTCCTCACGGTGTTGTCAATAGGTTTGCCCCTGGCCATGGTGATGATGCACTGCGGTTCCTCGGTGCACAGCACGCGCTTATATACGGCGGACTCCCTTATCGTGTCCGTAACGTCATGCTTCCGTCGAATGCGCCACTATCTGGAATTATCCGTATGGGTCTGGTGCCTGGTCGAAGTTCAATGTCACGCGTATAGTTCCCCGTTTTCGTTCTTTACGTGACCTTGGGTGCAACATGCTGGGATCACGATTCTTGCCTGCTCACACGCCTTCTCTTACACACATGCGTCACTTCTGCGGGTCACCCATTCCACCGCCTATGCCTCTGTGCATTTAATCACGTATTCCTTTCTGGTCGAACTTCATTGTCACCAAGGTTGTATACACACACACACACACACACACACACACACACACACACACACACATTAGACATTTCATAAAAGTTTAGCTTAAGAATCAAAAGTTTCAAATTATGCAATTTCGAAAGTTTTTGGTGGATGGATTGTCATTAGAAATACTTGTCCAAAATTAGAGGAATTAGCTCACAGAACATTACCATTGTTAAGTTTATAATGTGATGTGATTTGGTTACTTACATGTTCGTTTCAAGAACTTCGAATCTCATTTGATGACAGTCTTCATAGCAAAAGCAATGGAAATCTGGAAATGTTTCATTCCAAAATGCATCCTGAGTATACACATTTTCTACAATGATAGAAATGCATATGTACACACTTATTTTTGTATATAAACTCACTCTTACTATCAACGTACAACTATATTTTTCAATACTAGATATTGTGGAGAATTAAATATATAGGCACCCTGAAAAACAGTTTGAAAGAAAGACATGAATATATTGGAGAGAGAGAAGGAGGTCCCAATAAGGATGACGGATTTAATATAACTTTAAAACACTGTAATTTAGGAAATTTAAAAATATGAGAACATTATTACAAGCGGAAAAGTTCCCTTTTTAAGAGTGAAATATGACATCAGGCATGTGTCCCCCTCGACTTGCTCTATAGATCTTCAGTCTCTCGGTGAAATTTGTAACAACGTTGTTGCACACCTGCTCATCGATTTCGCTGAAAACTTGTTGAATTTCCTCCTGGAGTTCTTGTACTTTTCGGTGTTTATTTGCGTAAACCTTTGATGACTTGAGATATCCCCAAAGGAAGTAGTTGCAAGGAGTAAGGTCACATGACCTTGCAGGCCAGTTCTAATCACCATACGAGAGAGTACCCGCCCTGGGAGAGGTGTGGCAGATGGCGCCATCATGTTGTAACCACATGTGTTCATTTTGAACAAAATGTTCGTTCCGTTGGGGCCACAAAACTGGTAACCATATGACGGTACCGTTTCTCCATTAACCGTCACGGATTCTCCATCATCGTCTTGAAAGAAGTATGGCTCTCTTACTCCACCAGACCACATTCTACACCACACGGTTATTCGGTTTGGGTGCAATGACGTCTCATGAATATCTCGAGAATTTGCTTTGGCCCAAATGCGACAGTTTTGTTTGTTGATAAAACCGTCAAGGTCAAAATGTGCTTCGTCACTGAACAGTATGGTTCTGTGTAAAATTGTCATCCACCACTTGCATCCCCAAGACCCATTCAGCAAACTGTCTCCGTTGTAAGTGATCGATCATTCGGTTTCAGTTACTGCGTTAACTGGATTTTGAAAGCATGCATGTGCAGATCTTACTTGAGGATGCGATGCAGAGAACATTTCGAAATGTTTAACTGCTGTGAACGACGCCGAACGATTTTTTTCGGATTCGAAACAACACTGTCACAAACAATAGCGATGTTCTCAGCAGACCTTCTAGATCGAGAGCGGTGCGGTGTTTGAATGTCTGTATCGAACCTGTTTCCTCAAACTTCTTTATCACTTTCCGAACTGTACTCTCAGTAGGTGCACTTCCACGTTCAAGGGTTGCACGAAGTTTCCTTACAGTTTATGCATAACACTCGCCATTTCTGTAATGTGTTTTCACCATAAAAACGCGTTGTTCCTTCGTGTAGCGCTCCATGTCTACTAACCTGAAAGAATCACTTATAACATTCTCGTAACAACATTGTTACCAACCCAACGAAAATCGGAACATTCGCCCTATGTAATGATATAAAAATATCATACATTTTTATTTATATAAGCTTTATATTAAAAATATTAACTCCGTCCCTCTTACTGGGACACTCTTAGTTAATTCATTCAACCATTCTCCTGTACCCAATGTAGAAGTTCTTTGCTGCAACCTCCTGGCTTCCCTATCTTGCGCCTGCCTTTTTAAATTCCGCCTAGGAACCTCATCGCACAATATCATGTTTCATGCTCTTCCCTTGATCCTTCCATGGCAAATCAATCTTCCCAGAGCATAGCGTAAAAGGATTTTCCTTCTTAGTAGGTCTTTTAACATTTTATGTATAATTTACATCATGCTTCTCTCTTCACTAACTCTTTTCAAACTTGCTTCCCTTATTACTTCCGTGTTCATTTCAAACCATCAAGTCTTCGCCATTGCCAATTTCTAATTTATGGTAGTTTTTTTCATAATTTCTTCCTAATTTCTAAGTACTCATGTACTCGTATGCTTTACAGAAAACTTAATTAGTCTCGCCTTTAATTATGTATTTAATCGGAATCTTCTCTATGTCGCAGTGGTAACGTTGTAACTCTGACATCAAAAGATCCCGGGTTCTATATCCTTTGGACACACATAGGGGTAGAGGGCATTATCCTTCCTAACCTTGGTCGGAAATCAATTCTGTGTGTGTGGAGGGGGAGGGGTTAGAGGGCAAACCCTTCTGTCGCATTATCCCCATCAACGAACTGTAAGATGGAATTTAGTTTTCATATATTTCTTTATTCTTTCTTCCAGATGGCCAAGGCCACCTGCACAGAGAGGCAATTGCCATCCTCGATATAATATTTTATGCAAATAAAAATACAAGATGTCAGGAACATTTGTATAAAACAGCCAAGCCTCATATGTTTCCCTGTATTGTCGGCAGTCTCTATAAGGATAAGAGGCTGTAATTATTTCTTCAGTATTGTTGTTAAGAATTGAATACTAAAATTGGTAAACGCTGTAAGTGTCAAAATAATTCAAACACCGTTTTCCACGTTAAACTGTGAAATGTGCCATGCTTTCTAATGTGGTAAACGTGAAATGTGGCTGGTAGCCCTCTAAGTAGTTCAAAGGGCGTGTAAAGAGGTTACTAGTGTGTACGTTCTTACGGGCTGATGTGCGGAAGAATGCGATTTCCTAACACTTTCGCTTTTGGCACTTACAACCTTTACCACTTTTAGTCCTCAATTGTCTTTGGATATTTGCCTACATCTCAGCGAGTTACTTAATTAGGAAGTTACTAGTTCTAATAAACTTATGGAAAAGCCAAAGTTTGATAATTTCTGAAGTAAAATTGAGTGGTATAATTTGTCAAAAGCTTTAGCAAAGTCAATATACGGGTGTCCCATAAGTCTTTCCCTGATTACAAACTGTATTCATATCCGCTATGTGCAAGATAGAGATGCCAAAATGTTGGAAAACTAACCAAGGTTTTTTGTTGCAGGTTTGAGTAACGTTGCTGTAGTGTAGCAGTGTCAGTGCCCAGAAAACCGGAAATGTTCACAAATCAGGAAAAAACGCAGCATGTCCTCTGGTATCACGAGACCCGGTCACCAATAACAGTGCAGAGGAACTTTCAAATGTACAGAACTCTTTCGTTTAGAATATCTGCCATCAAAAAGTTAGTATTTAAAAAATGGAATTTATCTTCATTCCCAAATCCTGTCAAGTCCATGAAACATTGTATGGAAATATGCCACCCGATGTCAAAAGCATTAATTTCGGATTCTTTGACACTGGCACTGCTACACTACAGCCACATTATTGAAACCGGCAACAAATAAACTTGGTTAGTTTTTCAACATTTTGGCACCATTTTCACATCTCTACATTGCATATAGCGGATATGAATAAAGTTTGTAATCAGGGAAAGACTTATGGGACACCTGTATATTACATCCACTGGAGATCCCTCATTAAATGAGTCAAAAACAAATTGGGTTAATGTGATCAAGTTAGTTGCAGTACTTCTGTTCGGGTAAAACCCATGTTGTTCTATAGTTAAAGTGGTTTGACATGCTTAAATATTTTTTTTTAAATAGTTTGTTCAAATATCTTAGACGGAGCAGAGATGAGAGATATAGGTCGATAGTTTTTTACATCACAAGGATTACCAGATTTAAAAATGGGGACTACTTTACTAATTTTCCAAATATCAGGAAATATTTGGGTTTTTAATATCTGATTAAATATATGACAAATATGCGTAATACGTCAGCCCAAGCTTTAAATATATAAGTAGGAATTTGATCCGCAGCAGTAGATTTACTCGATTTTAATTATTTTACAGATTCGTTGTAATCATCATTGTTTACTGAGTGTATGTTAAAACAATGAGTTACCTCGGTATTGGAAGGTTCAGGAATTGAATATGATGGGGAGTAGTGGAATACACACTGTTAAGATACTTAGCAATTTCCTTGCTGGACTCAAGATTATGGGCTTCATAAGTCATTTGTTTATGTTTGCTCAAATTTCTCTCTTTGTTTTTAATGAAATTCCAGAACATCTTTGAGTTATCAGTGATATTTTCCTAAATATTTCTCAAATAATACTTATATGCCTTACTTACCATACTCTTTAAATTCCTACGTGTCTCTATAAACTTAATATCGTTAAAATAGGATAAGTTCTTCCTTTTCCTATAATATTCCTTGTTCTTTAAAGTCCTTATTATTTCTGATGTGAACCAGCTTGGATATGATCTTTTATATATTTTCTTTTTGGGGACATACCTACTTATAACTGCGTCTAATAACGAGTAGAATTTTGATAATGCAGTATTAGGATTATGTTGTTTGATTATTTGATCCCAATTTTCATTATCCAGGTCCTTATATAGGCCAAGAAAATCCGCTTTTGAATAAACGACACTGATCTTTTCCCGGGACTTCATAAATTAATTTAGAATTTCGACAATCAATGCAGGGTGATGGTAATCTTCAGGTACAACCGTTTCTATAGATCTTATGACATTAACACTCGTTGAATTAGTTAATACTAAATCTAAGGTTCTTCCATTACCATTCCTAATACTATTGAAAGAATGGAGATTAAACATAGAAAGACAATTTGCTAATGTTAAACAAATACAAGCACCTTCCAATAGAATATAATCTGGGCCAGTTATAAGAGGTAGATTAAAATCACCAATAATTATAATATTATAGGGGTTAAAATTAATGACATCTTCAAATTTTACAAAAAAATCATGATAAGTTTCAATTTTTGAATTTGATGGAAAATATACTGAGAAAAAAATGTAAACATTTCCGTCTATTACAACCTTAATACAAACAACTTGTAAGCTGTCAATGGTAAATTCAATTTGTTGAGCACGGAAGCAATTTAAGATAGCTATTAATGAACCACCCCTATTTCTATAATTTCTGTCTTGACGAAAGACAAGGAATCTATCATCTATAAATTCGCTGTCAAAAATACTATTATTTAACAAAGTTTCAGTTAGCAATATAAAGTCATAATTGGCGGTTAATATACTTTTGTATACTTGATCTAATTTTGTTCAAATTCCTCTTACATTTTGATAATATATTGAAACATAGTTGTCGGTTTCGGTCATACCTTTACTTCAAGGTGAGGACATCGTTTATTGAGTTTAATATACGAACCACCGAATCATTTGTTTTCTTTCTTAACTTAATATTACCAGACCAATCAATCCATAGATATTCATAACCTATATCATTTTAACTTTTCGTGCTTCATTGAAGGCGATTTTCCTTTGCATTGTGAGACTTTGATTTACATAAATGAATAGGCATAAATAGTATGGTGAGACCAATGTATTTACAGTTTAGATTACGTTTAACCTTTCTCTTTTGAACAAAATTATCTTTATCAATCCTCCTTACAAATTTAACACCAATATTGGGCGCAATTTAACCTGGATGTTTTTTGAGTCTGCGACATGCATCGATCATACCATCATTAATTTCGATGTCGAGAGCTCGACCTACACTTATAACTGTTGCAAGAACATTTTCATTTGGAACCTCTGGTACACCACAAACTTCGAGCGTATTCCTCCTCCTGTATTAATCGAGTTCATTAACCTGAGTATGAAGTTTATCAATTTGCTTTTGTAATCTTGCATTTTCACTTTTGAGGTTCTCAATAGTGGTCATACAAGTTTTTAACAATTCACTTTGATTTTTCAGGAGGTTAGAATTTTCGTTCAATTTCTCGTAAGATAAATTTATTGATTTACCTAGGTCATTCTGCGATTGTTTATTAGACTTTTTAAGTTTTACAAATCATCTTTGACACTTAACAACAACTGATAAATTTCGAGTAGTGTGGAACATTCAGTTTGAACTTCCAAAAGTGTATCACTGGTTATTCTACGGTGACCCTCTTGGTTACAGTCGTTCCAACGCCATAACTGTTCATTAGAGCGAAGGAATTTGACATCTTCTTCTGCAAGATTTACACATGCACTGTCAAATAAATTTTTACAATCTCTGCATTGAATTTTTAAGCTGGTGTCTTGCCAGGTAACGGGTTTTGAACATTTGCTACATAATCCCATGATTTGTGTAGATTTTGGGATACTTGGCACAATATCTAGATTATTAGGTGAATAATAATGAGTATGATTGTGTTTCTTATTTTCAGTGACGGGAGTAAGAGAAGAATGGCATTACTAAATGCATTCATATTTCATGCTTTCTTTATTTTCAACATCGCACCCACTAAATTTTATTCCGCACCCCCTCTGCACCCCCAGAAGATTAATCCTGGCGCAGCCGCTGGCTGTAACGCACGATAACACAGAAGGTTACGTTAACGACAAATTTCCACCGGGTCTCTAGGAGGAAGGTGTCCAAATGACAGGTAAAGATGGCAGTGATATGACGGATTGCACATCTTTTCACCTGAAATGTCTGTCTTCGAAGTATACCAAACATGGCATGTGCATTATTTTGGCATATTTCCTATGTTGATACACTGTTACGACATTTTGTTATCTATTTTCTTCACAAAAAGGAAAATACTCAAACATACGTATAATCTTGAATAAATACATCTTATCTAAAGTATAAAGTAGCTTATTGTATAAATCTTAACATACCTTCATATGGAACAAGACATCTATAACCCCGCACGTCGCAATCTGAAAATTCTTCTGTAAATGAGAAAACAGTAGGATAAAGAAGCGCTTGAATATGCATTAAAATATAGCACTACATATAGTTGCAATACAACATCTTGAGGAAGAGAAACGCTAGAAATACTGAAATACCATAATTGACTCAAACCAGTGGCGGCTATTAGGGCGCCAGTTTTGACCCTCAATCGCGGCTACTGACTGAAAGAAATACAGTATTGTATGCATAAAAATTGACATTGTGTAGGAGAAAACAACGATGAATAATGAACTACAAATTATTGCTTATAAATTAATTTCAAGAAATAGTGCAATCCTTTGCAAATGTGATTTATCAAATTAGTTCATACCCAAACAACAAATGAAAGGACATTTCGAAAATGAATTTGTAAACGAGAGATGTTTTCAAACATTCTTCTGTCCGGGTTGTAATTGCCATAGAGTGCAGCCTACATAAATAAGGTGACAACGTGTAAGGAAGACTGGGACACACTTGTATGCTGTAAGATTTTTATTGTTATATTTCTAATCAGACTTGTTCTATTACACTTTCTAACAGAAATAATGAACAAAAGAGAGTCTTCAAGAACATTTTTACATATAAAATCAAAGTCATTTTGCAAATTAAACAAAACATTGTCAATATGTTCAAATCTGCCTCATGCATGGGGGACATTTCAACAGACACGTGTTACTTTTGAACATTGTCATGTCTTTACTAGTTTCATTGGAAACTAAATATTTACACTAAGTATTCACATTAATATTTTACATGATCTTCGCTTTCTTGTTAGTTATAACCGCGTTGGTTACAAACGATGGCTCGACATAATTATATAGAGAATAGTCACGTTCATGGCAAATGTCTTGGCAAATGGCAACATAATATTGTTGGTTGTAAATGAAGATAAATAAGCCGTGTTTCTCAAAATGCTAGAAAGTGAATAATTATGTGATTTCTGCGGTTGGCTGTCATTTGGTTGTTTTTTGCTAATAGCAGTTGTCCCTTAAAGGGTCCCATCATGCCAACATCTAGTGGCTGGATTCGATGCGTTCAATGAGGGGGAATGTTACTAAAACTACAGAAAAGCGTAAAGAGTACAATGGCTATTCATTAACAAAATAATTCTGTTCTTTTTACTACAACTAGCATTTTGTAAACATAGCTCCTTCTCATCCATGAACTACGTGGATTGTTCACCTCTTAAAATGCATGAACTGCTCTAGTAAATATTTTCTTGATGGACTTGTAAGGTACTTTGATCACTGTTCATATATGCCCCAACAGGGTTGTTCAAATAATGCTAGGAGAGAGAGAGCGAGAGAGAGCGAGAGAGAGAGAGATAGAGATTATTGCACTTACCAGATTCTGGATGGACATGTTGGGAGCAATTACATAGCTTCATTTCGAGTTTTCTTCGACATTCAGATGTACAAGCTTCAAAGCTGGCAAATGAAGTGTAGTACTTTACAATTCTGTCTTCTGGATTCACACAGTTCCTGGATTCAATATCGTAGGATCCAATACCTTCTGAAGGAAATACCTCGTAATATGAGGATATCTTGAAAACGTCGTATCCAATAGTTAAATAGCAATCATCACTGGGTAAACTCCATGGTGCAAGCAGACAAACCTAAAAAAAATAACCGTGTTCGCCTAATTCATAAAAATCCGCAAACATTGGAAATAATTTGTAGAGACTAGAGTGTTATATTTTTCTGTTAAAATTATTATTTGTAATAAAATGTTATTCGACTTATCTTATATCTCGTTATTAGGGAATTATATTTAATATAGTTTTACGTTTTAATATTTTTTATACGTAGGTGTAAAATTTATTGTGGCTATAATAAAGTATTAGAAATTAATTCGAAGATTTGATTTGAAGTCATCAAATGAAATAGTAGGTTTTTATATTTCAGCTTTCATGCTTACATATTTTAAGTTATGTAAGATCTTGTTAGCTTTTAACACTTGTTTGACGTGTTTTCATCTGAAACGTAGCAAACATCTGAACAGTTCATCTGCAAAAAGGGCAAACCACGTCAAAAGTTACACAGATACAAATATACAAACATACACTATCACATATATAATCCGTAGTAATTCTTTCAACTGGTTCTTTAAATTACCACGCATTTGCACTTTGTGCTTGTTCGAAAATATCCATAAGAACAAATATTATGTGAAGAATTAGTGTAAAGGAGGTCCTAAAGCAGTGCCAGTTGGCACTGTCAATTCGATTTGATTGATTGATTTGATTCAT
This sequence comes from Lepisma saccharinum, assembly GCF_977018435.1. Classification (NCBI taxonomy): domain Eukaryota; kingdom Metazoa; phylum Arthropoda; class Insecta; order Zygentoma; family Lepismatidae; genus Lepisma; species Lepisma saccharinum. The sequence continues at coordinate 46,593,276 of NC_139237.1, read as the reverse complement.
TTGCTTGATTTTACTTCTCTTTTTTGTGCCACTTTTGGCTAATTTGTGAAGATGGGGATGAGTGATGACATGACACCGTCAATTCGAAGCATACCCCAAGAGGCATGTCTGAACAAATGTTTTATCTTTGTCCAAATGTATAAAGAAGTAAATCTTTCTAAATCTTGAAGGATAACTTAAATTCATACAGAGTAACGATACAAAAAGGGCTGCCATACCAAACAGAAAATACTAAAGTCGTAGTTATACATATTTGTGTGAAATTTGAACTTTACAAACACCATAATGAGGTTTATAATTATGGGAATGTAACCACGGAACTCCTTTCTTTCTTATCTTTCCATTTCCACCTGCATCACATTTTGCTGGCCATTTTGTTTGTTATTATTTAATAAGTAAGAACTTATTCCAAATTTATATGCTTGTATTTGTTTAGTTATAGGGAAACCTTTCATTACTTCATTACATTTTACAGTGAGGTTCTGGCCCACTTACATTAAATTATTATTATTGCTAATTGTAAATGTGAGGAAAATAGTTCAATTTGCTATTGAAATTCTTGTTAATTGTATATTAAATAATGAATTATTAAATATGCCTAAAAGAGACATTCAATAATTCTTAACCTGTAATGGGTAAACCACTGAAATAATAGACTCTTGTGTTCTTTTCGTTTCTGTCTTTTGATTGATATCCATCTGAATGGTGAAGTATATTTACTCTGGAAATTCGGCCTTAAAATGAAACAAAGTAATGAGAGAACGTGGCTCCATTTCTGGGGAATTGTTACTTTGTATATACAGAGTGAGTCACCTAAAATTACCACCGGAAATATTTCGTGAACAACAATAAATATTGAAAAACTGTTTTCGCAGATATAAAGATATAAGAGGGGCTCATGAAATTAGTGTAGATTCATACGTTAAACTACGTAAGGAAATATGGTATTCAAAACAAACTTAGTTCTTTTTTAAATGGAAACCCCATTTCATTTTCAGCTCATTTGAAAGTACGGGAAAATGCATGAAGAATGGCGTTTGTTACATTGTAATACGTCAAGTAGTTCTCAAGTAATTGTTATGTGAAGTTGAGTATGAAGGCGCATCCCCACTATGCCTGTAGGCAAAGCCGAGCGTAAATACCGTCGTGGATATAGCCCGGACGCTTGTGCTGCATTTTTCCTACAGTCGCTATAGATATTTCTAAGTATCATCTCGGCCATTTTAGAGTTTTGAAAATACTATTTTCTCAGCAACAGTTCGGACGTACGTACACTATCACAAACGTCTGTTAATCAGTGTACTTTTTTACCCCTTTCTTTATTTGATAAATCAATTTGAAAGAAGGAAAAACAAATGTATCAGGAGAAAAGTTTACAAATTGAAAACTTAAAGATTTGTCATGACCAAACGAGACGAGTTGATTGTTCCGATGTACTAAAAATTATGACGTAAATGTATAAATGCCAATTAAAAATTACATCTCCAGTTGTTGCTGGCGGCAACTATGATGGGTATACCTGCCGCAAAATTAGTTTGGTATTGAGAGCTGAAGGAACACACATCACGGTCTTGCCATATCGTGCGGTACGGAACGGTACACAGTGCACAGTCTGACGCTGTGTCGAGGAAAGTGTGTTATGAAAAGGAACAACAATCATGAAATGTGTTATAGTTTTTCGAGGAAAACGGAATAACAATGATGACAACAATGATGAAAGCGTTATTGTTTTCTCTCTTCACTTCCATCTCCCTTACAACATGAATAAATTAACGAAACGAGCGTTGTTTACAGGTTACCTTTTCAATCAATTCTGAAAATATTGAATGTATACGGGCTGCTTCAAAATGTGAACGATTTCAACTTCTTATATATATATTTTTTATTTTTCTTCCAAATTGCTTTACATTTTACATGTAATTCCTAAAACTGTCCAAGTTTTGAACACAGTATGTCACAAATGTTCTATGTGAGCCCCCTTTGTTACCCTGCATACATCAATTCGGTAATTCAATTCCACCCAGACCCGTTTCAATATGTTTGCATCAACAGTTTCCACTGCAGCAGTAATGCCTCATCACTGAAACAAAGTTTGTCAATAAAATCATCACCACCACTGCATAACTCTAGAAATGACTCACAAATTTTTTTGAGGGACGTGTGATCATTAGGTGTTAATTGTTGTAACAACTGCACTCGATAGGGATACATCTTTAAACGCCTACGCACTACGCGCCAAATAGTTGCTCTAGGCATTGTTAGCTCTTGACTCACTCTCCTTGTAGACTTTTGGGGGCTGCCTTGAAAACTAGCTCGAACTCTCCCGACATCTGCCTCAGACGTGGACGGTCTACCGGAGGATTTTTCTTTGCAAATGCATCCCGTTGTCTTGAATTTATCATACCACTTACGTATGGAGTTCTTGGATGGTTGTTTTTTTACGACATTTCGTACGAAACTTGTACGAACACTAACAACAGACCGACAAACGTGAAACTGTAGGAAGCAAAAAGCTTTCTCTGCACCACAGGCAGCCATCTTGGAACTTGTCACCGTGGCACCTAGTGGAGAAATTTGGAACTACTACAACTATTGCAAACAAAACTCGAGGATATGGTTGAAAGTATTTACATAGAACTTTAATTGTTGATAAAGTTTTATCTCTCCTGGAACGGTTTCTTATCGTTCAAACCGTTTTGAAGCACGCTTACACTTGCAATAACCATTTCTTTCAGAAGTTGCCGTTAAAGTCTGCCCATCTTTCAATTATACCGCAACTGAAGTGCACAAAACTACAGTTGGTGAGGCGTCTGACTTTCACGCGGGAGACCCACTTTTCCAAATATACCGAGCGGCTCCGGGGTCGACTCAGCCCAAGTAAGTACCTGTGCCAAACCTGGGGTAAAGGCGGTCGGTGAACCACATCAGAACATCGCCTCCATAATATGGCCTAGGTCGAGGTCGAGAATGTGTGGAGCCCTACCTACACATCCCCCACATGCCTCCATACTTTACATTATATTCATTTCTTTAAAATATGGCTAAAAGAAGGATAAGACAAGTCAGTTTCATCAGATATATAACATAAGATAAAATTGTGCTTCGCAATTTTCTGAGGAATTTATATCGTCATGCAGAAATGTAAGGTTTCTCCATCAGTATTTTGCATTCATTAATTTTTTTTGTATGAGAATCCCAGAGATTTTATGATTGTCCTTAAAGATGTATCCCTACATTGAAAAGTCCTGAATCCTTCAACGAAACGCTCAGTTTCCCAACAGTTGGATGATATTTCCTCCTATAAGAAGAGTAAATATGGCAACGAGTAGCGTCTTACTGAAAGGTATCTAAATTTGTCACACATTTATTGATATTCCTCTTCTTTCCTGGGGTTTCCAATTTTGAAGCTTCGCATTGATTTATTTCCACAACATTATATATTTTCCCCCTATGTTAACAATAGTGTTTTTAGACACAGCAGCAGTCCTGTCCAGAACTTTATTTACAGAAATCATTGAACCCTCCATTATTGTTTCTTGCTGAAAATATTTGCGCGCAGAATAAACCGTCTCCCGCGTTTAGCCTTTGAGAGGAATTCCTTTACCGAAGGCTTTCTTTCCTTAAGTGAATGGTCTCTTTGGTACATTGACATCTCGAGTATTGTCTCTTGTGTTGGACATTCTTCTCACAAGCACACGGACACACACAAGCAGAACACAGAATATCATGTACAAAAAATAATACACTAAAACAACACGGTAGATATAACAAGGAGTACGCTAAATTCAGTAAACGCTAAACAAACGGATCGGTTAAAACATCATAGCAACGCAAAGCAACAAACAAACAACACGTCCTGTCCCAACAACATGAAAACTGATCGCAAGAACAATCGCCCGATAAGCGACAACACCGAGATAAACGTTTTCTGTTGCTAGGTAACCAGGGCTTGAGTGAAGCACTGGGAAGATTTTGATTGGCTCGCAAGCTAGCAATCCACCTTCCGCAGTGACGTAGACCCGGTATCTCCACGTGCTTCACAAGCGTCAATACCAAACTAATTTCGCGGCAGGTATAGTATCAACGTGATCAAGAAATCGAAAAATAAACCCTTCGCCTGCCCACCACCACCCCCTCCTTGAGGTTGCGCCACTAGCCAAGATGTTTATCCTCGTTGGGTAAAGTGGAAAACAGTGTGCGTTTAAGTGATAACTCACTAATCCGAATCATCTTCACTCGGTAACCTATTTTTTTTACACTACAGGACACTTCCCTAAAAACACAACAATTACAAGATGAAGGAGCCGGTTCCGTTGGCGGAGTGGTTAGCCCATCGCTCTACGACGCCAGGGGCCCCGGGTTTGTATACCGGCCAGGGCATGGATGTTTGTGAGTATCCATTAATAAATTTCATCATATCATCACCACTCATCCCCATCCTTGTAAATTAGCCAAAAGTGGCACAAAAAGCGAGTAATATAAATCAAATCAATCAAATCAAGCAAACAAGTGGAAGGAAGAAACATATTCTCTCATCTTCTCCTCTTCCATGCACACGTATTCCAACTGGATGTCGAAAATATCCTAGACATTTGTTGTAAAAATAAATTGTCGAAATGCCAAGGGAAACTGGCATCACCATAGGATGTTTTACTTATATTTTTTTTAAAAACTCAATATGCTGATCAAGGGAGAAATTAATTTTATTATAAAACATAAACTAAACGTAAAGTTTCAACCATCTAGGGCATGACATAGAATGGGATGAGCCTAAGCAGATAGGAAGGGAGAGGAGAATACTAGTGAGAAAATGGAAGTAGGCCAAGGAAATAGAGAAAATAGGTGAAGAAGACACAATGAACTGGAATGGGGGACTGAAGATAAACAAAGAATGGAAGAAGGTGTTAGAAAGTGTGGAAAGGACAAGATAGAAAGACGAGAGAAGAAGGAAGAAGAATGAAGGAAAAAGAGCGTGAGATAAGAGTCGAACCATATTCCAGATGGAAGAAAATGTTTAGCCTTTTAGGTAAAAGTACAGTTGACAAGGGAAAGCCACCTGCTAGAATGTTCCAGAACAACTTTCTAATAGTCTGGAGGAGAGTAATTTTTGTGTGTATATACATCGTCCTGTTTTGTACCTTGTTACATTTGTACTTGGTGCAGAGTCTGAAGAAGACCTTGCAAGAAGGTTGAAATGTTAGGTTTAGTTTATGTTTTATAATAAAATAAATTTCTGCCTTGGCCAGCATATGGAGTTTTTCATATCATGGAAACAAGGCTTAATGGTGTTATAATTTTGAAAAAAATCTGGATGGCACTTTAGGCGCATCTATCTATTTTATCAAAATGTTAATTTAACTTTCGAAAAATACTACATCCGTTTCTCCAAAAGTAGGCAGAAAAGTAGATCGTACCTTCCTCACGAATTACTTACCCAACGGATCTTACAAATTAGTCGTAATTAGCAACTTATCTCTGAAAGTGGCAACTGTGTCAATACTGCGAACGTTCCCTCGCTGTGCCAAGCGAAAACGGGGTCGGCTGACTAACCCCGCCCCACGCTACCTTGTTCCCCGCTCATGGTGGAATTGTTCCCCGTTCAGACTTCTTCAAACCTCTGTACGTGTGTCAACTTTGTTAGGTCAGCTCTTGGGCGGCTCGGAACGTTGCCTCGCGAGGGAACGAAACAGCTCGCAATGCGTTGAGGAGGTTGGGGCGGTCGTCAGCTTGACCGATTGAAAGATTCGAATCTCCTTATCTGTGAACTTGGGGAGGTATGCGTTTCTTATTAGGGTAGTGCCATGGCGCGGCGGCTCTTCCCCTTGAGCCGCCGCTGGAAAGATGTACTAACCTTTATGTACTTAACTGATTGCGGAATGTTTAAAATTTATATTTTTCAATATGTAAATGTTTGTTAATTCAGAAAGATGTATCAGAATCTTTTACACAATTCGTCAAATCTTACTTATGTACAAACTACACATTTTATTGTAACCCGCAGTTGTTGGAACGTAACAGCTTTCCTAAGCACAACGCATAGTATACAGAAGAGTAACATATTTGTTAAGATACACGAATGGCGTCAAAAGGAGGATATGTATGTTACGACAAACGAATCAACTTGTGAGAATATTTTTTTGGAGCGTACACTTTACGTTACAATTACTTAAGAACTGCTTGACGTATTACAATGTAACGAACGCCATCTTAATGAATTTTCCCATACTTTCAAATGTGCTGAAAATAGAATGGGGTTTCCATAAAAAAAAACACAAATTTGTGTTGAAAATCGTACTTTCTTACCTAATTAAACGTATTGTGTACACTAATTTCATGGGTCCCTCTCATACCTTTATATCTTTGAAAGCAGTTTTTCAATATTTATTGTTGTTCACGAAATATTTCCGGTGGTAATTTTAGGTGACTCACTTTGTATATTTACATTAATCAATTCAATTCTATTTACAGATTGATGTGTCGAATTTTTGTTTCGTCCTAGCAAACGTACTTACTTCAAGCAGCTGTGATCAAAGCCGAGAAGTAGATAGTTTGTTATAAGTATTAAGTAAATGTGAGTCATGCGTCAATGAATTCATTCCACAGAGTCTATATGACTGATAATAGTAATAGTCACGTTACTATTACTAAGATTATAATATTATAAGATTATACTCCCTCGCAAATGAACAGTGCAAATTTTACATGTATGTGCATTATGTATGAATATACAGGGTGTCGCAAAACTCTTTCAACAATGCTTGGGTGCTAGTAGATATCATAGAAACAAGTAACTTTTCCCTATAAAGTTTACCTCGAAAGCGCTTAGTTTCTGTGCTATAAGCGCTTAAAATCTATCCTGTACGTATGCAACCCAACACAGCAAACGATTGTTCTGACATAACTACCAGGATCAAGTGGCAGGGTTGCCACTAGCGTTACTCGTTAAGAAAGACTACTTGAAAACAACAACTTGGGAGTCTTGACTGAGCAAAATCCAAAACATTAATGATACTTGCGATGTTCTAAGAAGCATTGGCAATATTTATAAACTGACGAAGACAAATAATGGACAGACTGAAATTCAAGATTACTCATTGTAAAATATCTCCATAATTGATTGATTGATTTGGTTTATTTTAATTTGCTTTACTGCCACCTTTAGTTAATCACGAAGATGAGGATGATATGATGAACTAAGAAATAACACGAATGTCTAGGCCAAGATTTAGAGCCGAGACACCTGGCGCCGTAGCGAGATGTGCTAACCACATCACCACGGAGTGTATCGCGTATCATGCAATATCAACAATTGCAAGGGTAGTTATGTCAGAGCAAGCGTTTGGTGTGTTGGGTTGCATTCGTACAGGATAGATTTTAAGCGCTTATAGCGCAGAAACTAAGCGCTTTCGAGGTAAACTTTATAGGGAAAAGTTACTTGTTTCAATGATATCTACCAGCACCCATGCGTTGTTGAAAGAGTTTTGCGACACCCTGTATATACAATTCACTTTAACATTTTGTAGTATAATGTTACATAATATTATATGAATTTCATTGATAACTGCTTGTAATAATCTACTTACATCACTTTCCCTTCTCAATGTAAATTTGAGAGATTTCCTTACGTCAAGAGCGATTGATTTGTACAAGCCATCTAGATAGCTGAATCTCGTTCTTTTGCCGAACAGTTGTCGACGTTTGCTGTTTCTTGATAAAAGTAACCATTAATTACAAAATAATGAGAAGCACAAAAATACACATGTACATAATGTGGAATAAATAACAATATTATTTTCCTAAATCGTGTATATCATCTTTGATATGTATGTATATGTATGTATGTATGTATGTATATATACATACATACGTACATACATATACATACATATCAAAGATGATATACACGATTTACGAAAATAATATTGTTATTTATTCCACATTATGTACATGTGTATTTTTGTGCTTCTCATTATATTTATATATATATATATATATATATATATATATATATATATATATATATATATATATATATATATATATATATATATATATATATATATATATATATATATATATATAAATATACATATATATATGCCTTATACCAATGTCTGGAGAGAGATTTTAGCTTTTTACAGTCCCCCTTGAGTCGTTCCACAATATACACACATACACATACACACATTCACCCACACGCCCATATACGTATATATATGTGTGTGTGTGTGTGTGTGTGTGTTTGTGTGTGTGTGCGTGTGCGTAAAAAGGAAGGTAAATTTATCATGAAACATTTTAATTTCTCGAGAAATACACCTTGTTTGAAAAAATATTCCATATGAAAATATAAATCTGGTTGACGACTGTCAGATTCGTTATGTCGTTTATGTTTGTTCAGTCTGTGAGACTGATGCCAAATGAGAACACTCGTTTCTTTATTTCAGGATAAAATTATATGCAAAATAAATTAAACTTTTGGTGAGAATACTTTAGAAAGAATTTCAATTTACCGTTAGCTAAAAGTGATCGATAGTGTCAACTGTACCAGATTGTATCCACCAGTCAAATATTGTAATATATGTGCATCATATAAAGTTAATGTTTCCGACATATCAGTTTGAAAATTGATGTGAAATAACAATAATTGCTTCATTACAGATGGCGCAGATTTAGTTCTGTTCATATACATATGAATTGAAGCCGATAATATCTATTAAATATTTCCCGCACTCTAAGTGCAGTGCTACCAGGACAACCGCCACATTGATGCCACATTGTTAGTTGTTGAAGAGGTACAATAGTATCTAAGAACTTTTCGTACCTTGCTCCATTCAACTTATTGAGAGATAGTCATAAGTAGGGAGCGGATTTTTAGGTGTTTTAAAATTACAAATATTTACTTTTTATTTTCTCAAAATAGCAGAAATATCTGGTTTTGAGTCAAAAAGTTTTCATTGAAAATTCCAAAATTCTGTCGAACAAATAAATAGTGATAGGGAGACTTTGGCTACTTGTTTCATTCTCTTGATTACAACGAACAACAAAGCACATTTATGCATTAGCTCCAGAATATGCGCTTTCATAAATAATTCGGAATTTTAACTTGTATGGAATGTCAAAAATATGCATTTTATATTAATTCCCTAGAAATATATGTTTTGTGTGATAACAGTAAAATTATGCCTTTTTATATGAAGTGAGGCTTTGCAGATTACATTGCAGCCGTGTAATCGGCCTTCCTACCGAGTATGGCTGACTTCTGAAAGAAGAAAAGAAAATGTTTTTACCCAATAATCCGCACCCTAGTTATAAGTTATTAGCGAAGAGGTGTATTTAACTTAACGAATTGCCAAATGGATGCACGATTAAGTTATGACAAATTGGATAAAAGTAATTTGATGGCTAAATGTATAACCGTACAAGTGGTAAAGAGGGTCGAGTAACGAACAGAGTTCACAAGCTTCAAGCTTGTAAACTAATTAGAATTTGGAAAGACCAGAGACCGAAGATTAAATAGTAAAAGAAAAACATACATCACATTATTTTGGAGTGTTTCCAAGTTCCTATTTTTAAAATACAATAATACACTTTGCAGGTTTGTTATTGTCTTCATCATACTTGATTCATTGATTGATGTTTTAAGTCAACTTTATGCACAGTAAGGCTTATCAGTCCTATACATACAGTTTAAAATGGGATCCGAACAACTATGTGCCTCCATCGGGAATCAAACCAGGGACCCCTTGATTACAAGGCGACGACGTGTCTTCATCATAAAAATTCATAGGTGTCCACAGGATGATGGTGGCTTGACTCTCCTCGAATAACGGAACATTGCCTACTTCTTCTTCCTCTCCCTTTTACGGGTAATTCTTTCGTGTCTTTCTTTCCTGTTATCTTTTTCCTAGCTTTCAACTTTACAGAATACCTATTATTTCGTGTTTACTTCCTATCTTCTTGACCCTTTGGTTTTCAATGTTCTTCCTGATAGTTTCTGCATGTTTCTTATTTACTATTGATCTCTATGGGTCTTCTGTTACATCTCTATCTTCTCTCTCTCTCTCTCTCTCTATCTGCATGCAATTCTTCTAGGTTTATCATTTCTTTCTTTCTCTCTCTCTCTATCTATCTGCATTCAATTCTATTAGTTTTATTTTATCCTTCTCTCTCTCTCTCGCATCTCTATTTCTTTATATCCTCTCTATTCTTTCTCTCTCTCTCTCTCGTTTCCTATTTTTTGGCTATCCTATATCATTCTTTCGCTTTTCTATATTTTCCTCTGTCTCTCTCTCTCTCTTTCTTCCTATGTTTGTTCTCTCGTTTCTTTAGGTTTCGTTCTTCATTTATCTGTCTCTCACTTATGTTCTCGTCTTATTTCATTTCATCTCTCTCTCTGTGTCGTTTCCTTCATCTCTTCATTTCACTTATTCTCTACCGCATCTTTAATTTATATTCTTACTAGCTGATTGCCCGGCGTTGCCCGGCTATTTATTTATATCAATCTTCTATTAGGCAGGAAAATAATGAATTCTAAGTATAGTATAAAATGAATTCTAAGTATAGTATAAAATGAATTTGGAGTTGAAGGGTACTGGGAGTGTCACTATTCATCTTATCGTCCCCGAAAACTATGGATCCCACACTAATATTGGTCGTTTTATATGTCAACCCCTTCTCACCCCTAGGGGTGCCAGAGATGTCTTGGAGCTGAATGGCATTGGGAGTCAGTATTCATCTTAGAGACCCCGACAACTATGGATTCCACACTAATATCGGTCGTTTTCGATCATTTTAACATGTCACCCCCTTCCCACCCGTAGCCCCTTGGGGTGCCAGGGGTGTCTTACCCGCACAGTATTTCTTTCCAGATTTTAGGTCATATGTGTACCAAGTTTGGTCATTGTGAATGTCACCAATTAGCTTAGAGACTCCGAAACCTATGGATTCGACACTAATCTAGGTTATTTTTAACATTTCATTTTTCACCCCTCTCATCCCCATCTCGATAGGTGATGAACTTGGAGTTGAACGGCATATTCATCTTAGCGACTCCGAAAACTATGGATCCCACACTAATATCGGTCGTTTTTTTAAAAATATTTTTACATGTCACCCCCCTCCTACCACCACCCCTAGGGGTTCTAGGCGTGTCTCACTTCCCCCTATTATTTCTTTCCAGATTGCAAGTCATACGTGTACCAAGTTTTGTTGAAATCGCTCTAGGCGTTCAAACAAACACACACACATATACACATATATACAAATACATCCATTTATATATATATATATATATATATATATATATATATATATATATATATATATATATATATATATATATTAACTCATCTAAAGCACATCTTTATGATGTGCTAAACATATTGCTAATGTACCTACGTATGCAAGTTCAGGATGCTGCTTTTCGATTTTTATACCCCTTGGATTCTTTCCTGGCGGTGCCCATGTAAGAACTACATAAAACAATGTGGCATGTTCCTAAATTATAATGCATTCACATAGTAAATATGCACTTTATGACCTGGCAAACTTCTCTCCATTAGGTTACACGTGTTAAGTGAAGCCAATGTCCACCTTTTTATGGATACCTACAACCGAACTGTAAATGTCTTCGTCTGAAGCTATTGTTGGTAAGATTTGAATCAATATGTAGTGTTGAGACCATCAGAGATTAACAATCACATAGCTGCTCATACCAAAAAACCAAACGCAAATAATTCTACTTCATAACTAACTAACAAACTCTCTAGTTTCATGAACCCGAAGGTTCATGGCTGCAGCAACACAGGCCTTCCATCTGTCCCTATCTTGAGCAAGATCTATATACTCTTTTCCATCCATACCGATTTCCTTTAAATACATCTCATCGTTGTCCCTCCATCTTCGTCTTGGCCTTCCGACAGGTCTCTTACCATCAGGTTTCCCAACAAGAATCCTGTAAACTCTTCTTTCCACTCCAATTCGTGCCACATGACCTGCCCACCTAAGTCTTCTTGAGTTAATAATTCTAATAATATCTGGACATGAATACAAATTATTTATTTCTAAATTATGTAACCTTTTCCACTCACCTGTCTCCTCATCCCTTTTAGGCCTAAATATTTTCCTAAGGATCTTATTTTCAAATTCTCTCAATTTATGTTCCTCTTTAAATGTAAGGGACCAAGTTTCGCATCCATATAATATTACAGGCAAAATTACTGTTTTGTATATTTTAACTTTTAGTTCCTTAGATATTAAACGAGAAGACAAAAGTTTATGAAGAGAAAAGTAACATGCATTTCCTGAATTAAGCCTGCTTTTTATTTCATCTTTAATATTATTTTCATTTGTTAGTATTACTCCTAAGTATTTTAATTTGGAAACTGGTTCAAACGAGTTGTTATCAATAATTAAATTTCGATAATAATCAAAATATTAGGTAATAACCTAACACTTGGTTTTGGCCTGTAAGCATATATTTAGTATTATCTTTGCTAACTTCCAAACCTATCTCTTTAGCTACTTTGAAAAATATTTTAGCATTATTCTTAATTGTATTCACATCATCCCCCAGTAAGTCTACATCATCTGCATATGCTAACAACTGAGTCACACCATTTAATTTTAGTCCTTCTTTAGCTTCTTTTACCTTCCTAACAGCAAATTATAATGCAAAATTAAAGAGCAATGGAGATAATGCATCTCCTTGTTTTAACCCATCATGAATTGTAAATTTGTCAGACATATTTTGGCCCACACGAATTTTACTTTCTGTTTCACTAGTGCATATTTTTATCATACTAACAAGCTTCTTAGGTATTCCAAACTCTACTAATATATTATATAATTTATCTCTTTTGACCGAATCATATGCTTTTTTTAAATCAATGAATAGCTGATGGACATTTTTGATTATATTCCCACTTTATCTCAAGTGTCTGTCAGGTGTGAAAAATTTGATCTGTTATTGATCTGTTACGTTTAAATCCACATTGATAATCACCTATAATTTCATTAGCATATGGGGTTAGTCTTGCTAAAAGAATGTAAGATAATATTTTATATGTTGTTAAGAGTAGAGAAATTTCACGGTAATTATTGCAGTTCATTTTCTCACCTTTCCTAAATGCAGGAACAATTATGATTTTTTTTCTACTGTTGAGGAATTATTTATTTAATTTAATTATTCCATATTAAACAAATTAATTTATGAATTTGATATATTAACGAATTCCCACCATATTTAATTAACTCAGCTGGTATTAAATCTATGCCAGGTGCTTTGTTATTCTTTAGTCTTTTAATAGCATCTATAACTTGAGTCAAAGTTAGGCTCTGGAACTAAAGGTTCTGCTGTGTGTACTTCATTTGCTTCTGATTTATCTCCTACTCCTATATGAACATTTAAAAGGTCATTAAAGCAGTTTTTCCATCTAATTAAAATATCACTTGTTCAGCCAAAAAAAAATTGTTTTTATCTTTTACCAAGTTTACTTTAGGTTGCCACCCCTTTCTAATTTCATTTACACCTTTATATAAATCTCTGATACTTTTGTTTTTGCTGTTTGATTCAATTTCGTTAATTTTGCTTTTCAAGTAATATCTTTCTTACTTCTAAACGTGCAGTTAGCTTCTCGCTCTACTCTATTATATTTGCTTAAATTTGTATCATGATAGTTTTTTAACCACCAAAGTCTAGTCTTATTTCTTACTTCTATTGGGTTATGACATTCCTTATCAAACCATGGCTTACTTTTTCTTGGTTTATGGTATCCCATACTTTCTTTAGCTACTGATTCTATTGCATTACATATGTGCTCCCCATTGTTATTTACGTCTGTTTTATTTATATTTTCATCATTTAAATCCTGCAAAATATCGAATCTATTTGACAGTTTAATTTAGTAATCTTTCTTAATTCTATCATAAGCATATTTTCCTTTGTTAAATTTTAGAGCTTTTAGATTTTTTGCTTGTGATTTATCATCGAGAGTCTTTCTCTTAATTTAGCAAGTACTAAATAATGGTCACTGGCACAGTCAGCACCTCTATGTGAACGAACGTAATTTATATTAGTATGCCTTCTTTTATCAATGAAAATGTAATCTATCTTATTATGAGTTTTACCATCTGGAGAAGACCAGGTATATTTATGGATATCTTTAGATGTTCAAAAATGGTACTTTTCACAATTAAATTATTTGAGGTTGCAAAAGTAATTAATCTTATACCATTATCATTACTTAATTCATGAAGACTTTCTTTACCAATAGTAGGTTTAAATGCCTCTTCTTTGCCAATCTTTGCATTACAGTCACTATCAGAATTTTCATATCATACTGGGAAGAATTATCAAAGACCTGTTCTAACTCTGCATAAAAATCATCTTTAGTACTATCATCTTTATCTTTCGTTGGTCTATGAATGTTTATTAAAATAATTTTGCACCACGTATCTTGTAAAACTTGCATATGATATCATATCTTTATAATTCTACTGTTTTAAGGGCCGAGATATTTCTATTCTTTATGAAGAAGCCTGTTCCAAAATTATGATTTTCAGTACCACCATAGAAAAAAGTATAATTTTTAGTTTTACAATTACCTTCTCCTAGCCACCTAACTTACTGGATAGATAATATATCTAATTTACATTTAACTATCTCATTAACTGTACACTGAAATGTCCCAGGCCGGTAATGACTCAGAACATTCCAAGTGCCTATTTTAATATCCTTATTCCTAATGTAGATCTTATTCTTAGTCCAGGAATCTCGCAAATAGTTCCCGCCCAAAGATCCGACTGGGAGACTTTTTTCCCTCCGGAATATTTTACCTTGGTAACATCCATGGCCTCATATTGCTGATTCTTGACATGCGTTTTTACAGTGCAGAGTTGTCAGCTCTATGCCTAACTCCAAAAATGAATGGAGAACCGTACCCGTCGTTGGTCAGCGGATCCCTCAGATTTAGCTGGGAGCATCATCACATTGTAGTCAACCAACCATAACCCCACTTCTGCCAATTTTGGGACGCTCATAGAGCTATGACAGGACAGCTCTGTAGATCCCAAAGGAGCAAAATGTTGACAATTTCCCTCTGTTGGTTGACTAACTGCAGTGAACAAGCCACAGGGCGATGGGGTCCCTAAGCCTGTATATTATCAAATACTATCAACAAAATTGAAGACGCGCCTGTCAAGCGTTCTGAAGTAAATCAATCCATGCAGATTCTACTTCATAAAGCATTAAAACTTCCTTTTTTGGGATGAATTGAAAAACGAAATCGTGAATGATGGAACATTAGTTTGGCATTACTACACATATGTACACTTGTACTAAAGCAGGTGTGAAGTTTCCTCATACAACTATCAATTCTTAGAGCTATAGGCAATGTTCTCAGGTAATATAAGAAAATGGACTTTAATACTTTGTAAACGTGTTAACTATTTCCGGGCTTGAAAATTTAATGTGATTCCTAATTTAATTAGAAAATATTAAATTGTATATTTATTTGCAATTCACGTACGTACCTTGCTCCCCAGTTCCCTTCATGAATGGTATTGAAGATGAAACACAATCCATATTGAGAATGCACTGGTACAAACTTTTCACAACAATCAAATGGTTCGAGTTTCCAGCTACATGATACGAGTAATGTATGGCAGTTTCGAATCTGAAAGAAAAGCATGATCTAATTCCAAATATGATAAATGGTTAGCAGTCACTTATCACTGTTCTTCTGTGCCCGGTATATACCAAGGGGAATGAGTCAGCGACTGACCCCAAGGGATTATTACATTTTATTGAATAAGGTGGTAGAAATTCGTAGATTCTTGGATGTATTAATATACGTACAAGCTAGAGTAAATAGTAAATGTTTATGTATATTACTAATAGTCTTGCCAGACAGAGACTAATTGTAGAGAATTCATCTTTCGCTGAGTCATTTATGAATATTTGATGCCTTTATATTGCAGTGCCATGATATGCAGACAATAGTTTATAGTATGATTTGCCCTGGAAAGTAACAAATCATATTTGCTGGCGGTCCTCAGGTGTTCACAAAAAAGTAACCAAGTGAACATGCATGGACACTTTTTCGCATATGTAGTAAATAATTTTGACAGATGTGACATGTTTTGACAAGAAGTGGGAGCATGAATTTATTATATTATTTTGTTTCATACGTGAATTTACATAAAAGAAAAGAAGATTAATATTGTACCGGTTTTGTAGACATTAGCTCCATTGCGGCCACAAAAGACTTACGAATCTCACAGTTTGTGTGTATGGTCGGACGATGGAGGAGCTAAAGATGGGCTGTTAAACATTTCTTCATACCACAGACATATGTTTCATCGTGTAGTAACATAATATTTTGTAAAGAAATCTGAGATGAAAATTATTTACCTTTTAATTTCAGGTAATTGTAGGTAATTACCACCGTAGAGTATACACTGCAGGAAAAAATTCAGATTTGTAAACACTTTTCCCATCAGACACATTATTACAAAAACAAAAACAATATGAGTAGGTGTGATTACAGACAGATTTCTAAATAAAGAAACTCAAGCAGATCTTAATATTATATTATGAATAATAATAATAATAATACTTCTAGTAGGCGCTCTTTTTGTAAAGATAAAGTATGAGTTGAGCTACTCGTACTATACTCGTACAACGAAAAGTGTATTCTTACCTTACGTTCTGATTTCCTGAAATTATATTTTATCCAAATATCCTCATTTTCATCACATTGTAGATATTTGCTCTCTAATGGACGATAGTTAATTTCTTTAATGAAGGATATATATTCAGTAATATTGGAAACAGGACCCCAAGTTCTGACAGGGGAAAAAATAACACGTGTTCAAACTTTTTATTTGCCACAACACTTGTGAATTTACCATTCAATTTATCATTATGCAGACGTTTTATTTAGATTAGCAATAGTGTAAATATAGCCTATTCCTTTTTCTTACTGTGTCCTTGGAAAGTTGTGCAGAAGAGCAAAGCCTAGCTAATAGATTAGGTGATGAAGTATATTAAAAATATATAATAAGAGTAAGAATACAAGAAAATCTCCAGGGAAATTATATAGTTTCAAAGAATACCTATTTTCGCACTAAGTATTTCAAATCTTGGTGTTTTGTCACTTTTTTGTGTATGTCTCTCTATGGTGATACATACCTCCTTCGTTTAAAGCAGATAACCTTGTTCATCATCTGAACACACAGTCAATTATTTTGCTAGAAGCACAATGCTTGAAACACTAAGAGGAAGCTTCATTTGAACGTAGAACGTTTGCTCCCGTGCCTTGAAGACATCTGTTAACCTCGCTCAAGTATCTTGCTTGACACCAATACGTGACGGTAGAAGTTATGTCACCGCACATCTGCTGCTAATATCTGATAAAAATACAGAGATCGATTTTCGGTCCGTCTATATTGTCCTCTTACTTTTATCAGTTCTAATCCTTCCAATTTTACTATATGAAAATCAACACCCTCAGTGTGTATCTAGTTCTGCATTAGGCAATTAGAAGCATGTGCTTAGCATTTACTGAAACATTGTAAAAAATATAAAATGTTCATATTTTCAGAGTCAGATTGAACAGAGAATTTCATCTTAATTGCATCAGCTCCAAGAAGTTATAATATTCATGGGTTACTGTATTTCTCATAGCATATTAAATCTATGAATAACTGTAACACGACAAAATGTGCTGAAGATGTAATTTTTCATGAGCATCCATTGCTCCTCACGACGTATTAACCCATGCGTATCAGTTGCAGTAAATTTAGAAGCTAGTAATGTGCCTATAGTAGAGGAACAGCAGTAAATAATCCAACTTCTTGTGAAAGAGGACGTCAAACCAGTTGAGATGATGAAAGATTTGAAGCAGTATAAGGAACAAGCGAAATCACATGCAAGACTGTACGGATGATGTCAAGAGATGAAGAACGATAGTTGTTGACGAATCGACTCCTTCCTCTAGCTGATACATGCAAGATATTTTCATATGGAAGTATTGGAAAAATGGAGTCAGATACGAGTCAGATCTCGTATAATGGCTTTCTGAAGAGTAGATCTGGGGTGTTGTCTGGAAATGTTATTCTTCTCCATGACAATGCCCGCCCACGCACTTCCAATTTGACAGCAACAACTCTCTCGTAAATGGGCTCGGAGGTTTTCTCTCATGCATTTACAGTCCGGACGTAGCCCTCAGTGATTATCTATTGTTTTTGCCTCCATAGGAACATCTGAGATGACGAAATTAAAGACACTGAAGAAACATGTCATGTGTGACTACGACATCAGGCCATTTTTTCTACACCAAGGGAATCAGGGGAATTCAACAACGATTGCAGTGGTGCATTCTTTTGAGAAACTGACGTACTTTGGTGATGGTCAGACTTTTATATGTAGAAATAAAAGCATTTTTCAACAGTAAATGTTCCTTGTAGTTATTTTTATATTTTAGATATACTTTGTGCCATAAAATATACACTAGAATTATATTCAATTTTTCTGTATTTCTATTGATAATACTACTAGATCTCGTAAACTAGTCATTACTTGTTAATCGTTTACATCTTAAATACTTACTCTTCTATAACTTCTTCTACTTCAGTATGATTTATGGAACGCAACGGACAAATTGCAACAGCTGGAAAAATGACTCTGTTTGGAGTATTCACGATTGTCATTCCGATTGGGTTTTTACTAGTTTTCTGCCAAGTTGACACCGAGAGAATAACTGCAATGACAATTGACATCAACCAGGCTGTGAACCATAGGAATCTGTAAGAAGAAAGTTCACAAATGCTTGGTTAAGTTTTTAATCACGATGTAAAATTTTTTGATGTGTGAAACGTTGCAAATAGTTTAATAACTATTCCGAAAGAAAATATTACGATTTTTATACATTTAGCCACTTTGCTGGTTTGAACTTTACCTACAATACAACATATTACGAAAAACAAGTTTTCATACATTATATTTGTTAACTTCAACAATTACACACACTTTAATTCTGTTTTGTGACAAATTATCTTTTGTAATTATTACAGTTCAACGGAATTCCAACAAGTAATTTATATTGTTTTGATTTCCATTTCATATGTTATGACAACATTTCTATTTTTAAATTTTAAGATTTACATTTGTGTTGACAGTTGGCAAACCAAAACGCAAAAAAAGAACGGCCAACAAATATATAGTACTAATAAAACGAATGAATAGAGTAAAAAATGAACATTACAAATAGCATTCATCCATCTATACATTGGTATGGGTTTATTACAGGTATCTTAGAAACTGCTTCAACTAAAAAGCACAATTGGTATAACAATAGGTTTGGAGAGTTGAATTGCTCTAATGCAGAATCACACCACGTCTGTTTAGGAATGCTAGATCCAGTAGCGGCGATTACAGGGGCAAGGGGGTTGTTGCACCTCTCTTGCCCTCACTATTGCCTCCTCGTCTACTAACAAGTAAAAGTAAACTGTCCTGTAAACTGTAAATTGTCCCAGTTTTCGTACACGATGGACGCCAATGGAAAAATCGTTTTCTCGTAAAGTTTCTTGCAGCCGATCATAATTCTTGATGCCCCTCCACGAACAACACAACAACCGTTTCTCGATTGTAGCATTAGTGTTGTGACGATTTCTAACGTTTCGCCTAGCTTTTTATCATGATCTTTCCAGTTGACAAATTTCATACTTAATCCACTTTTCATCGCTGGCTACCACACATAGTAAATTCCAACAATTAAAGTATTTGAGTTATGGAAGAATATGGAATCGAAAATATGTATTTGTTTGTAAAACGCTATAGGTGTGCTTTCACCTCGTCAATTGATATTGTATTATGGCTTTGAGCAGCCATGGTTCAGGTCAGTTCATGTAAGCATATGGGATATACTAACACAGACATTCGTGATTTAAAACAAACGTGCAGTTGGGGCAGATGTAACGATCTACGTGGTGGATGTTTCCTTGAAAAACGACAAATAAAATTTACCGCAAGCATGGTGACTCTGAGCATCCTGCCGTCACATACAACCCCCCCCCCTTATTGCGTTCATATAACATAAAAAATGCTAATTTATCAGTTGCAAAAAAACAACCCTTTTTCAAACTTAAAATTTATCCAGTTCTGGTTATTCCCATTACTTTTCATTTCAATATTCATATCTTCTAATGAAAGCTCAATGTTAATATTACCTTGTAACAAAATTTGATCCTGGTAGGGTCATGTGATTCCAGATGTGTAAAGACGTAAGTTCACAAAACATTGTAAAGCGTTCTTTAAGCTTTTCATTAAATGGCATTGTCCCAACTCTTGTTGTACAAGGAAAGTGCACTGCACAGCGAACTCCGTATATCCTATGTTCTCTTCTATAAGACTCAGACAGAAAGAAAATAAGTTGAATTCCTGTTATATAGAACTGACATAATATGGAAAAGCATGTCATAACGTTAAACAGCTTCAGAATAATGTAACCTTGATATCGATGTTCAATTACTTAACATCAATTTGGATATTGATATTGATATGGAAGCGAAGAAAATTACTATATTAAACATGATCTAATCAAATGATACTCCTTTTTGTCTGCAATGAAATTTGCAGCGCTTGAAATAACTAACAAATGATGTAGTTTGTAATAAATATAAAGCAAAGCGAAATTTCTCAGTAATTTATTCACGGTTCTTTTCCTATTTTTCTAAACACCCATTCTATTTTCTTCAATGCACCAGTTGTGATTTGCTAATTCTTATTCTGTACTTGCTTCTACATTATTTGCTTTGATTTGATTTGCTTTATTTTACTTCGCTTTTTCTGTCACTTTTGACTAATTCGTGAAGATGTGAATGAGTGATGATATGATGAAATTGATGAATGGGACTCACAAATATCCATGCCCAGGCCAGGATTCGAACCCGGGACCCCTGGCGTCGTAGCGCGATGTGCTAACCACTCCGTCAGAGGGCCGGAACTTGTACATTATATATGACAGTTGATTACATTTGTTCCAATGATTTCTTGATTTTTTCTCGTTCTGTATATTCTCCACTGTATGTCATTACCATTTATTCAATATTTTCTTTCTATTTTCAACTTATGTTTCCTTTCGTTTGTACTCTTTTCTTCTCCCTTCAATGTTCAAAATATAACCCTGCATTTGTTATTGTTCCACAGTCCGGTTAAATCAAAATTTACAAGTTTCATAACTGATGGTAGTAATTAAGTAAGACAAGTACAATGGAAATTTGGTCATGTACAAAACATATTCAATAATAAAATTTGAGTAAAGAGAAGACCAAAATACGAGTACGTACATTCAAAATAGGTAATTATTGGTAAACATTGTAAAGAGAACGTAAATATTTGATGCTTAATGGCGGAGAAATGGATTGTACGCCCTGGAAATGAGGCCCAAGGAAATTACTACGCATATGATTACGTGCTTTACGGCCAGAAAAGAAATGATAGCATGTCTACCTTTGTAAGTTATGGAGATTCTCTTTAATTAAATAAATATTCTATATGATATGAAGAAGCATTCTCTTGATTGCACTTACGTAATGAGATATTTATTTATATATTTATTATATATATATATATATATCGCTATTTCTACATGGTTTACTCTTATTAATATGATCATGTTGATCCATACTACATAAAATCCCATTTGCACTAATTCACTCATTGACGTAAATGTTCTCCATGAAGGAATCGCTAGATGCAAAACATAAAAAGTTCCATTACGACAACCCACGAAATTGACTCAAAACGCAGAGTAATGTTTTAAAAAAATCATTTATGTTATTTTTAATGGTAAAATATTCCATTTTTTATATCTGTTTCCAGGGTTGACATACAACATTTATTTATCATACTTTACCCTCTATATCACTAATACACTGGTAATTCAATTCCTATTTTAAAAATGTGCATCACAAAATACAAACAAACGTAAGAAGATTCAGCCAAGACATTATATAAACATCTACGTGAAACTTGGTACTCAAAGTACAAATATATCTCAATTACGGCTGTTTTAATGAAATGTTTAGAGGTTGTTTTCGTTGTTTGCCATGTTTGGTGTTGACCATTTAGACGTACGTTAATACGCTTGGAAACTTAAGGAAAGGTTACTTTCACCCCGAAAACTAGGTGCTTCAAAATATCAAAGTCAGAATTTATTACAGAGGCAAGGTAGGAATTTAAGGGGAAAAGACGGAAAACAATAATTTTTATAATTGTAAAATTGACACAAGAAATACACGTATTTATTGCGTTTCCAATTTGGTGTGGCTATTAAATTTGTTTGTGTAAAACATCTAGCGATTTTCAGACAGACAATACTCACTTAACCAGCAAGCCCATAATCATGTACGCCATGACTCCATAGAAATATTGAATATTTTAATGTGAACTCATAAAAACCTACGAAAAGAACATTTTTTAAATGGTTTTTTCAAGAATTTCGATTTCGTCCTTGTGCTAATGAATGGGTTTGTCGTAGGTAGAAACAAGCCGTAGAAGTCTTCAGTCTGCAATATTGAGTAATTCTATTTCTGTAACCATTGATGTAAGGGGCTACTTGACGTCCCTATTTATTCGGGAGAGCATTCTCTTTAATCCCTATCCCGATTATTTTCGAACTACAGTCGTGATGCAAAAATTTATACATGTTTTTTGTCTTAATAATCATTACTAACATGTATAATTTGATATATAAACATATTATGTTCTAAACATGCAATCATCATGGCTGTTCAGTTGTCCTGGTATAAGAAATTAAAGGATATTTGAACATACTGTTACTCTTTGAATACTTCTAAGAACTCAATGTCAGCAATCAGTTGTACCTTGTGTGACAGGCAGCCTTTGTCTGTAAGCCACGGTGTTGCTGATTGTCAGGTTGGTTTGTGGAGGGGTGGATGTCTATCGGTACGTTTAATTTTCTTTGTTTCTTCGGACCATAATATTGCAACTCTACACTTGCATGTTTAGAGTGGTGGTCACACCTAATATTCCAATAGCATTTCGCAGAGCACCGTAGTGGAATGGTTAGCACAACATGCTAAAACGCTAGGTGTCTCGTGTTAGAATCCCGGTCTGGTGGGCATTTTTTTTTTAGCTCACGTTCATCACTTTCATAATATCATCACTAGGGTTTTCACATCGTTTTGCCTATTTGCCTTTTTTATTCCTTTGTAGTAAGGCATAGGTTTTAATGTTTTTAGATGGATTCATGGTGTTTCTTGTCCAAAAACTCATTTGTATAGTGGCTATAAGTGCCTATTTTGAGGGTTAGCACCTATTTACATTAATTGAACCTAAAAATGCCTATTCTGCAAGTTTTGCTTACTTCAGCTTTTTTTTTTTTTGCGCCTTTGGCTTTCCCTTGATTGAAGAAGGTAACCCTTTGTTGATGGTGAACTGACTGACATCTGTCATTAGCCAGATCTGAGTGTCTCAAGGGATGTCACATTTTTGGAAATAACAAATGTCCCTTAATCAAACTAAGCAAACTGGACAACCTGTTGGTGACTCATACTTGGACACAATACGACGCCAACCTACCTTCTATCTTTTCACCTGAAAGCTTGTAGGAGTCAGTCAGTACTCATTTGCTTTGTTGTGTCTGTGTGAATGTTAGTACATATTTATCTGTGGAGATATCCTGTTCATGTGTTAAAAAATGCCAAACCACAAGACGGCCAGATGTGTATTTTTTGAAAAAATGGATTTCTGCAGAAGTTTGTTTTACCACCAACTAATATTTAATTTTGGTTATTTAACGTCGCTTATCTTACACTTTTATATAATCGCGACGATTAGGAATAGTGATGAAATTTATGAAGGAACACTCACAAAGAACACCTATGTCTAGGCCTGGGTTCGAACCCAGGACCGCTATCGTCGTAGCCATTCTGTTCTTGCTAACCACTCCGCCGCGGAGGTCGGCCTCACTGACAGAAAAGTAACATCTTTTCAAGCTTGTTTTAAATTACTTTACAAATAATCATTTTGTACATACACAGGCTTATATAATTGCCGTTTTCAAAACACCCAGCTGCTGACGTGATTTCCGGCTCCTCTGAAAATGCTTATCTATCTCTCGTGTTATTCGGAAACAAGGACAAATGGTGAACAATGAACACTGTGACAAGCCGTCATCTTACATTACCTCAGTTCTGAATAGAAAATATCTAACTTATTTTAAAAAAACTTAGTATAGTGACCTAATGTTGCACAAATAGAAACACACAACACTATAAGTCAAACGATGGTATTTATTTTAAAATTTAATGCCATACACAGTTCAACAGCTCACATAATAGTGCAAAGATAAAGAAATAACCAGGTTGTGTTATCCTAGCCTTCCTGGAAACGAGGAGTTGATTCATGTCAATTGTTTGTGAAATATTTGAGCGCAATCAGCACAATGTAACATGATTATTTCTTCAAGAAATTTTAATTCGAAATTGTTTGTTCATCACTAGTGAACATGAAACTGGGGCATTTGTTAAAAATTGGGACAATTGTTACAACAAGTTCTTTATGTGAAAATTACTTTAACTGACGATTCCTCGCAAATGTGAATTTCGATCACAATAATGTTAGTAGATTGTGATTCGTTAGCTCACTTTTATGTAGAAACTGTACTGCTAATACAGTACAACGAGTGGCTTTCTCAGGAGTTTCGAAGGGGTTTTCATTTTTTTACAATACTGGGTCAAAGAGGGGAGGTGTTAATGACCCCACCAACCTTCCTTGGGCACGACCTGAATATAACTATGCATTGGAAGAAGAAGATTAAAATAAGTTCATGCCTATTTTAATGTTTTTTTAATTATGGGATACCTTTTAAGTGCCTATTTTAGAGCCTTTTCTTATTTTAAAGCGCCTCTTTAAGTGCCTATTTTTATCGTTTTGGGACATTTTTGCCTGCCTATTTGAGAGGTTTTTAGTGCCTATAAATCCACACCCTAATCATCACTCATCCTCATCTTCACGATTAAAAAAAAGTGGCAGAAATGCGACATAACAAAACCTAACTTAATCAATCCAACAGCATCTCGGAGATGGGTAGTAAGTGAATGGGCGGAGCTGAAGCAGTAAACAGTGCTGCAAGGCTGGTGACTGCAGTCCTCTTCCCCCAGCCCGCAATCCCGTTCCCCCGCACATGTTGACTGGTCGAGCCGACTCGCGGCACTACATGCGTAGAGACATGTTTTCGCTATCTCGCTCCAGAGATTCGTGGGACAGAGTATAGGAACGATAGCTTTTCGGCTGACGTCAGATGACGAAGGGTGGAATTTGAAGTAAAGTTTCTTGGGTCTTGTGCGATAAGTGGAACATATTCAAGATTTCCATGTAGGCAGAATCAGTTCACCAGGCATCACTTTCCGATTATATCCACCTATCTGGAAAGAAAAATTTCCCCGCTATTTGGAATTTAAAATGATTTAGATGTATCTACGTTATACAATCATACAACATTTTCTACATAATATTCGTTTGGCTCAATAAAACAGTAATGTGATCAATGTTTAATACAGTAACTCTTCGTCTTTCTATGTAATTGAATCGTGCATGATTATTAAGGTGCTCTAAGTAATTGAGTATTGATTTCCAGACACATTATTTTACTATAATTGGTCATGTCCATCAATGTAATATACAGTTAATAATAAACTACTTAAATAACTTTATTTCAGTGCGCACTGATACTAAATTACATTAAACGCACTGTTGTGCCGTTCGTTCATTTTATTTACACTGAATCGTTCAACACGATGGTAGCTCCGCAAACTCTTCAAGCCCGCATCAAACTCTTTTGTGAATTAACCAGTTTACATGTGTGGAAACACTTGACATCTCCAGGGTCCAATATCGTAACAAGGTAATGGCTTCATGTTTAATTCACACACAGGGACATTGGTGAACATTTTTATGGATTCAAAATCCAATTCTGAGTCCGAAAATATAGATCCTGTATTTAATTCTTCAAAACTAAATTTTCAATCAAAGATTTTAATGTTAGTTCATTTTTTTTTTAAAAAAAATTGAAATGTCTCTCTTTCTGACGGAGAATTGGATTTTGAATCCAGAAAAGTGGTCTTATTTATATTAGGTTTTGTCCATCACTTCTTAATTTGCCACTTCTTATTTATGGGCCACAGTAGAGAGGCCGGCTAATATCTCGCTTATGCAGCAGAAATCTGACACATCCGGTGTTATGTTACATCCGGTGACCTTGACGACAGCCATGGATGAGCGGATATATCGCTGACTGAGCATAAATTTGACGTGTCTGTTGACCTTGAAGACGTCTCCGGCGAAGAGCTCCATGCCGAGTGGGTGGGGATAATTGACTCATGCGTTGTTTCTTGGTGTATGCTAACCTAACACGTGCCAGCCCGCGTGTGTGTGAGTGTGGAGGATATGTGCGCCATCCAACGTGAAAAATGCAAGGATATGAAGGCGCCGAAGGTGTCATAACCAGAAAGCCTAGAGACTAATATTTTTGCTCTTTAATTAAGAGTGTTGAGGGTTTGATGGTTTCTGGTAGAGTCAGTATCGTATTGTCTCGATTAGTATCTGTGTACAAAAACCCAAGAAGATGATGACGGTGTTCGAAAATCAAGTTGGGTTATTGGTTAACGTTGTCGCTTTGTAATGAAGAGGCCCCAAGTTCGATTCCGTACTTAATCAAATGGGGTAATTGTTATTTGCCCTCATTATAGGTTCCGATTAACCCAACAGTTCATCAATAGTATTTAAATGAAAACAACATGGCGGCCGCGTTTCTCGTGCGACGGTGCGAACGGCATTGCCTCCCACCACGAAATAGAAAATAGTTTTAAAATAATTTTAATAAACGAAATGTTTTAATGAAGAGGTTGCGGGTTGGATTCGCAATGTTGGGAAAAATGGATATTCAAATCTACGAATTTTAAAGTTCCGATTAGCTTTCATGCACAAAGAGGAAATGAACAAAATTGGAAATTGCGTGTAAATGTTAATGTTGTAATCAAGAGGTCCCGGGTTCGATTGCCAAAGTTGATAAACTTGCCTAAAAATATTTAAAAAACAGCAACAGATGTGTGTTATCAGTCCCAATTAACATTTGTGCACGAACAAGTATTCAAAGACTAAAACAACGTGGCTGACGCTGGTGTTTTGTATTCAAGAGGTTCCAGGTTTGAGTCCCAAATATCATTGATTTGTATATGAAATGAGTTACTGTCCCCGATTGACCTTGATGCACAAATATAAACATAAAAAGCAAATCAAAGTTGCTCATTTTGGTATCTTGTAACCAAGGGGTCGTAAGGTTGATTCCCACTGTCGCTATCGCTGGCGTTTTTTTACAAATTAACCGTAATGCATAAAATTTGAGGTTTTTTTTCACTGGGTATCAAACCCGGAACCCTTTTGATTACAATGCAACGATTTTACCACTGCGCCATGTAGGCTCAGTATCGATTAGCCTTAATGCATAAATAGAAGGTAAGACAATCAATATAACCGACACTATCGCTATGTATTCAATGGGGGTCGAAAATTCAACTCCCCCCAACGGAGGCAACATTCTATGTTTCCATTCCATGTAAAATTCTAAAGTTATGTCTCGATTAGCGTCAATGCATAAAGGGAAATTAAACACAAAATAAGCAAGAGGGCGACAAATATGTTAAAAAGAAAATGGAATTAGTTTCTATAAGTGTCGCTTTTTATAGGGACAAGAAAATTAGAGAATCACTGCTAGTAATGGAATCAAAATAAAGATACATGCCTTTGCATGTCTAGCGCCGTGCAGAAACACTCTGATGCATTATCTCCGACAAGTCAACAATACACACCTTATTTTCTTGTTTTTCATTCTATACTTAAATATTTATGTTTTTATCAGTTGTTTACAAACTTATTAAAACTGATGAAAACATAAACCAAGAACCACACAAACACACACACACACACACACACACACATACGTAACATGTTTATTTTTGCCACCACTCTATCAGCATATTATTTAGAAAGTTTTTTTTTGCATGCTCGTTCACTTAGTCGCATTGGAATTGTCCCACTGGCATAGCCACTGTCTTTTGTAACTACTGAATTAAAATGTTTCAATATTTTCTTCACAAGCATGTTCTCGCAAAAAAAAAAAAAAAAAAAAAGAGACAAAGGCTCAGGTTTTGTACATGCATGTAGGTGAGAAAGTACAAACTTCTCCTTATTACATGCATGAACAGGGGAAATATCCGTGCATTCGAAACACTATTCACGAAGGTCGAGAATGCAAGACTCCACGCACTTTTCAAATTATGATTTCAGATACTGCGACACTGTTTCACACCTAACCACCGCTTGCTCGATGCATGTGAATATGTTCATAAAGTTCTCCCAGAAACTTTCTGCGACGAACACTATCTACATAAAACCGTATGGTGGTTTCTTCCTTATTATAATGTGACACAGTTGTACAAAGTGGTTAAAATAAATTCATGTTGCTCACTTACTGGATAGTAAACACGAGGCTGCTCACCTGTAGTTGTAGATTACTGGAAACAATTCCTGAAATGTGTGGCACTCCTTCAAGTTCAGTTCAACATCAGCCGCTCTGCTTCTGTGTAGCCTGCCCACAAGTTGTAAATTCAAATGAGAGGACAATCCAATTAAAATAAGCTTTGTATTCGAAACATTCAAAACGTAGACGTTGTCGAATAATATCGCCGGCCGTAAAAGAGTGGTTACTGATTTCTGCTCCTCAGCTACTTGCTGATCGATCTCTTTTTGAAGAACCTGTTTGAAAGTATTGTATGGCTGAAATCTATATTTTTTCTGCGACATCTAAGTAGAAGATTCCATGGGTCACAAGCCGGCATAAATGCTAAATCAGAAAACACAAGCCAATACTCCGGTGAGGAGATGTCGCCAGGGCAGTCAGAAGTTAGTGGCCGAGAGAGTCGGAAGCTAGCAGCCTTAGTGTATACACTATAGAAAGGACCCTTGCGGAGGTTAGGCTTAGGCTTCCTCCGCGGACCAGCACCGCTGAACCAGTGCTGACAATTGGTTCTTCTATTTTCAGTGTTTAATTACCTTTTGATTGCTATATTAAGAGAAAGACGATTAGGGGTAAATTACATGTAGGCCTCGAAATTTAGGATTTGACCCTATTTTTCTGCTTTGAAGGTAAATAAGAAATAACAAGTTATGTCAGCGATTCATTACAAAACGCAACTGATTAACTTATATAGTGACTAGAATAACCTAGTTTTCTTCACCGAATGAAACCTTCCTATAGGTATTTATATATATATATTTGAAAGTTTTATAGTATATTTATATCACACAGAGGTATTTGCTCTATTTGGTGACGAAAAAATTCAATGACCACATTCTTCCAAGCCCATGATGTTCTTCAAAGCTCTAAACAAAGCAAAATGTCTATCGCCACTGTTACATTCACAATTCAAATTACAAACTTCTAATCCCTGTGGTCTCTATAACGTTCGCAACAGTTCAGTGTTTTGTGGCATTAACGCCTTGTGAAATAAAGTTTCAGCATTGAAATTTGCACCAGTGGCTGTTTCTGCTGAAAGATTATTTCCAGTATAGAATATGATTCGCATAGACAAAATGAGGAGTATGACTCCAAATAATATGAAAGAAAACGTGACCAATCTAGAACCATGATAAAATTCAAGAAAATGTCAAATTTTCAATGCAAACATTCAAGAAATTCAGGTCCAAACAGATTATTTCTTTCTATATCAACTTTATATATTACCGCCTGTCGCTACCCGCACATCTTCACAAACACTGTGCGATTAAAATGTATCCAACATTCTAATTCAATTCAATTAAACGGTGTGTATATATTGTGGAACGATTCAAGGGAGACTCTGTAAAAAAGGTAAAATCTCTCGCCAGACATCAGTGCTCGGTCAAGCGACAATTTACAACACAACATAGCATTCCACAAATAGCGGTAACACATGACGTCAGGAGACACGGCATTCTTCGATACTACCGGGTTCAAGCCCGCCATCGGCTGGCAAATACGGAAGTGCTGTCCAAGCAGCTAGGAAGTATTTGCCAGCAGCTTAAAAGACCTAAGCACCAGAATTCGAGTCTCAGAGGGCTCAGTGAGGCTCAGTCGGCTCAGTCAAGTCTCAGACCTTCAGAAGAAACCCAGGCAAAGACCTCGACACCTTCCAGGTCTCAGCCCGGCTCGGGAAACCGAGACGAAGCTTTCGCCTAAGGCAACGGCAGTACATTACGCGAGTTGACTATCTTCAGCACCACGGCTTACAACTTGTAGCCGTCGGACAGACCATCGTCCCGGCGCCTTTCCTAGGGCCGATACTCCAAGACCAACGTGTGCTTCGTCGCCAGCCACGGGCAAGAAGACCGTGGGCCGTCGAACTCAGGACTCCGTGCTCTGTCGCCTGACGTCCACACTCAACCGCTTGGCCGAGAGGTAAGATGTACGTCGTCTACATCCCTTGACATCATTCCACTCCCTGCCAGAAGCCTGTCAGTGAGATTGTATGGGGACCATAAACGTAACCTAGCTCTACCATCTGACCCCTAAAGCGTTCACAGTAACGATCCCCGTAGGTCTAGTAACTGAAACCAGTGAACGCATCATGGTGGAGTTGCTTTGGGCTACCTTGTAATTTTGTACACTCCAGTACAAGTTGCGCGTAACATTTTAACCCCCCAGTTTCGAATCATGGTAAAGTTGCAATAAGCGCAACAACAATTCTATTCGCTCCCATACAAATTGCTTTTAAATTCATGGCGAAAGTGCGAAACCTTAGCATAACTTTTGCATTCCACCGTACATGCCCATACAGACCACATTAACTTCTTCATTCATATCAGTTATCAGCGGATGACAGAGATGCACTTATGCTGTAATTTCGGGTGCGAAAACGATACTCATTAACGTCAAAAGTCTAAAATTTTGCTAAGAGCGTGTAAATCAATCATCCAACCAAAACAACCTAAACCTCATTCCTATTCAGTTACAAGTAACGAATCAACACATCACTACATGACGTATTAGATGAGTCACTTGATGAAATTTTAAAACTAGCTTCAGAAATACGTAAACCCCCCCACCCCGCCCCTAACTAGATCTAAGGCAACAGCTTCATACCCCCTGTTTCTAAGCGGTCTGGAAACTCCCAGACGGAAAAAGAAGATTCCTTTCACCAGTACCCCCGAGTTACCTAGATCACATACCGCAACCACTATGACTCTACACCTACCCACTAACCTCTACCCACCCTCTTTCTCCGGGCAAGATCCCTCACGAGTTGAGGAGTTCTTCTCAAAATTTGACAGTGTGGCCACTGCCCTCACGTGGACAAATGTCCAGTGCAAAGAAATGCTACCCCTTTTTCTCTCAGATGTGGCCCTAATGTACTTTAACGATATCAAAACTCGGCCCACATTTGCCACATTAACTGTAAAGCAGATCAAAGATGAGATGATAACGTTATTTCGCGGCAGTTATTCTCCCGCCCAGCCGACCCAAATTCTTATGGAAACCAAACAGTCCCTGGGACAGTCAGTTTTTGACTACATTGTCAGAAAAAAAACATTAATTTTAAGATTTTTTCCCCATGCCACCAATGAACAAATAATGTCATTTCTCATCTCTGGTCTGCTCAGTAAGTATATTCAGGCGATTGGCCATCAACAATTTGAATCCACCTCCGAGCTTATAACATTTTTGCAAAATAGCGAGCGACAGGAATCACTTATTCAAGCTAGGAAAAATGATGAGCAAACTCAAGCATTAAATCTTGTAAACCAAGCTGCTGCGTTGCAGAATTTACAATACCAGGCTTCAATGCAATCGCATACGGCACCCGCGCCTGCAGCGAACATTGCTCCCAGTATATACGCAACACTCACGCCCCCTCCTTCCTTGCCTCCTCAACAACAATCCCATTACGCGGCATACGTCACACCACAAAACATTTACACAAACCACGCCCTCGGTTCTCAATACACGACAAACTTAGCTCCAACAGTTCAGAGCTCGGCTCTCGCTGCAAACACATCAAAGCCAATAGCATCTAGTTGTAACTGCACCCAGCAAGCGGCAGCATCGCCCAGCTGCGTTCAGACCCACGACGATTGCATTTCACATCAGTTCGGGGCGATGCGTATC
This sequence comes from Lepisma saccharinum, assembly GCF_977018435.1. Taxonomy (NCBI): domain Eukaryota; kingdom Metazoa; phylum Arthropoda; class Insecta; order Zygentoma; family Lepismatidae; genus Lepisma; species Lepisma saccharinum. The sequence continues at coordinate 46,561,048 of NC_139237.1, read as the reverse complement.
TCTAACCATTGCCGTATTGACTTACCCAGGCGTCTTAAATGTATAGATTGTAGAGGATCCCCTCCCCACCAAAACAATTTAGAGCAGGGGAACAATTCTTATCAGCCTCAAGCAAATAGTTATATTAGCGGAAATAGGTATTTTAGAGGAACGTCTAGGTCAACCCGTTTCAATTCAAGAGGACGCGGGGGTAACCGTAACGCAAATCCCCGTCCAACCTATCCAAACCCTTGTGAATACTGTGGATTAAGAAACCATGAATCCAATTCTTGTTTTTATAAACCAGAGGATTCTTTAAACTAAATAGGGGTACGAGTCAAGCGCCAACCCGATCTCGTACCGTTCAACATACAGAAACATTGGTAGAAAAAGACAGTTTACCTTATTTAAAGGCCACCCTTAACAATAAATCAATCGAGCTCATGATCGATACAGGTTCACAAATATCCATCTGTAGTAAGAGCATTGTACCGTCAGGTGCAAAAATAATTCATGCAAAAACTACAATAAAAGGCGTAACTGGATATCAGGTGAATTTATCTGAAATAGCGGTTTTACAACTGAGAATAGGTAAATTTAAATACTCTCACGCATTTAGAATAATTGAGTCAAACAGCATGCCTTGCATTTTAGGAAATGATTTTTTAACGGCTCAGAAATGCAACATTTCATTAAAAGAAAAAACTATTTCCATCACAAATCTGGGACACATTCCACTTTGGAATATCAAAAAGAAACACTCGTTACATACAGTGTCTAATGAAGTCATTAACAGAATTGCAATTAGATGTACAAAAGCCGTTATTTCAGAAAATATCACATTATGTCCGCGTACAAAGAACTACGTGCCAGTTTCGTTCCAACGAAACAATAAAACCGAGCCCGTATTACTGACCCCCTCTGTTGAAACACTGCTTACTCATGGTATTTGTGTACCTCACTGTACATTAAACCCCCAGTCAGGAATTTTACTTGTCATTAACCCAAGTGACGTGCCTGTTACTTTAAAAGCGGGTACACAGATAGGCGAAATCGCATCATGTAACATCGTAACAGATGTCACGGACATCATGAATTTTGACACTTTTCAGGCTAATCGTGACTTTTCATTTACATGCACAAACAACGCAAATCCTTCACCGAGCCAGCTTAAGTTTGATCCCAAACTAATAGACGTAAATCCAGACCTATCACAGGAAGACAGGCAAAAAGTGTTAGACTTAGTGTACAATTATTCTGACATTATGTCATGGGAAGGTGACCCACCCAGTGTCACGAACGCTTACGAATATGACATCGAGTTAACGCACGACAAGCCCATTATAAGCAAACAGTATAGAATTCCTTTTAATTTGCAAGAAACAATGAAAGATGAGATCGCGAAACTTGTCAAAGACGGTGTTCTGAGTGAGTCACAGGGTTCGAACTACAGACACCCCGTACTTTTAGTGAAAAAACGCGATAATTCTTACCGTTTTGTTTCCGATCTTCGTGCTTTTAATGTTGCGTTAAAACCCCTAGGCCTAACTCAGCCCACAACAGCGCAAATTTTAGCTGACATAGGCGGAAAAAAGTGGTATAGTGTGCTTGATTTACGTGCAGCTTTCTTTCAGATACCACTCTCGCAACGTTCCAAGGAGTTAACAGCATTCTCTGTCGAAGGCATTGGTTCATTTCACTATAATCGGTTAATTATGGGAATGAAGACTTCATCTGCAGTAATGAATTTTCTCATGCACAAGGTACTATGTGAAATTCCAGCTTCAGAAGTATCATGTTACACAGATGATATTATTTGCAGTGCCGACACAATAACAGAAATGCTACACGTTCTGGAGAAGGTATTTCGCAAACTACGAGAAGCTAATCTCAAGTTAGGAACTAAGAAATGCAAATATTTGTATAACGAGGTTCCCATCTTGGGCCACCTTGTCTCTCAAAAGGGCACCCGAATATCGGACCACATTATCAAGGCTATCACAGACTTCCCCCAGCCGAAGTCGAAGAAGAATCTAAAAAGTTTTCTCGGACTTATTAACTTCATACGGAAGTTCTTATCCGGTTTCCATGTCCCCGCGGAATGTTTATTTCGCTTGCTGAAAAAGAATGTCAAGTTCCAATGGACCGAAACTCATCAAGAAGCTTTTAATAAGTTAAAAACCATGATAACAACTGCGCCCGTTCTTAAAAGCTACGACTCACGGAAGAAAACGCTCGTATTCGTGGATGCTTCATACGTGGGCATCGCTGGGGCCCTCCGTCAGGAAGAAAAAGACGGTACGCGTTCTGTAATAGCTTACTGTAGTCGCTGTCTTACAGACACCGAGAAGAAATATGATGTTTTCATACTCGAGATCACAGCAGCGCAATATGTACTAAAGACTTTTAGATATTTTCTCATAAACTCTAAATTCACGGTTTTTACGGATAATCATGCGCTGTCTTATTTGAAAACAACAAAAGCTGAAAATTCGTTGCTAGCAAGGAAGGCCATTTTTTTTCAAGAGTTCGACTTCGATATCCAGCACATTTCGTCGGCTAATAATGCACTGGCCGACTGCTTAAGTCGCCAACCTGTAAATACGGCTAATCGCGACGATGAAGTTGATTCCGATAGCGAAGACATGGCGCGCCAGGTATTTTCCATCCAAGCCCAGTCTTTTGACATGGCTACCGCACAAAGACAAGACCCCTACTTTGGCAACATAATTAAAATATTAGAAGACGACCCCTCAGCTAACCCTAAGTATGAAAAAACAGCGTATTCTTTCACTCTTGAGAACGGTCTGCTCCATAGGCTTACCAGATTCGCAAACGGTTACAAGAAACAGGTTTGCGTACCCAAAGCGAACCGCAAAGAAGTGTTCGAACTTGTGCACTCTAATCAGAACATGAACGCTCATCAGGGAGCAGATAAAACTTACAGGCACCTTGTATCTCGGTATTACATACCAGACATGAAACGCTTTGTGTATGACCAAGTGAAAAAGTGTGTGCCATGCCAAATAGCTAAGCGTCATCCTGGCGCTAGGCAACACACATTACAGCATTCCGAACCGGAAGAAGTTCCGTTCAAGAAGATTCATTTAGATGTTTGCGGCCCCCTTGCGTCAAATACTAAAGGTCACAAGTATTTTTTATCTGTAGTGGATAGTTGTACAAGGTACGTCGTGGCGACCACCATTCCGAATCACGATGCCAAATCAATTGCTGACGCACTTTTTCATTGTGTTTTCCTCAGGTTTGGTCTCCCAGCTACGATCGTTCTTGATAAATCTTCTTCAAATACCTCAAATCTAATGCATGAGCTAGCTCAGTTAACTGGCATACAGCTAAAATACGTAAATACTGCGGCTCATTACACAAACGGCTTAGTGGAAGCATCCTTCAATTACATTAAGAATATCATTAAGCCCTACGTTCTCACAACAAAAGGTAAATGGCAAGATTATTTGCAATCTGCCGTACAAGCTCACAACATAAGCTTCCACGACTCTGCCCGCCAAAGTGCATTTTATTTGTTACACGGGTTCGAACCACGTCTGCTGATAGACGCAGTCATCCCATCCTCCCCACAAGCAACGGCCCCTACAAATGAAAAACGGCTGGAACAGTTAAAAGACATTCGCAAGTTGGCTCACGACAATTTAAAGAAGCGCTTTCTACAGCAAAAGAAATATTCGGATAGTATTACTCAGCAAACCGAATATACGATAGGACAAGATGTTTGGATCCTCGAAAATACACCTGCCCCAAACACCCCCCGCGCTTTTGCCATCTATTACAAGTTTAGAGGTAAAATAGTAGAGAAAATGGACGCGAATTCTTACAAGGTTTCATTCAAAGATGGTCGAAATAGAGAGAAAGTCGATACTTTCTCAATAGCTAGACTAAAGCCTCGCTTTGAGGGCGATCTCTCTGACACAGATGAACAGACAGATCCCTCTCACAGTGCTGCAGATTAAAAGAAAAGAAAAACTAATTTTTGTTGTATACTCACCAGGCACATGCTCCAATGTCGCTCCCCCCCCCCCCCATGCTCCTGCAAAACTCACTAAACACCCAATCACTGCACTAATTCTCCTTTCTCTTATCCATGGCTCTCCCATACGTTAACCACTGCATTTATTTTAATGTGAACAAATATTAGAAATAGCACAACAACTCCAGTGTTGCCAGATTGATTTTTTTTCTCACAAATCAGAATAAGGAAACGGAAAGAAAAGAGAAACTTTTCCGAGCATAGCATGGCTACAAGAAACAGTAATTTTTACACGCGCACAAGACATAAAAACCAACAACACAGAAAGCACGATGAATTGTTTCAGACTAGCGATTCATACGAATTCGTTGAAGCAGCGTGCATCGCGTATATGCTTACTCCACAGAATTCGTGTGTCCTTGGGAACCACGTATGGAAAAGCATAGCATCAAGCAAACTCATCAATCCAATGAAAGTCAGCACTTCACTGTGTCAGTAGATTATGCTGACAGCCCAGAATTGCTGTGTGTATGACACAGTTTGGGCTGAAGAATACAACAAAGCTCACAAAGCATAAATAGAGAAGCGCATTCATGTTAGGAAGCTAGAATTGTTGGCTCAGGAATACTCGTTTCTTCTCGTTTCAAACTATTCTTTATTAACAATAATAACAAATCAAAAGTGAGAAATAATAACATTAATATTAACAACACGAACATTTTGCACAAATATCAATAATGCATAAACTTATGCTTTATTTTAAAAGAATGTAGCAGTGAACATTAATTATTCTGCAACGACACATCCCACATTGCTAAAACTAATGTTTCGTTCAATTCCGTTACTTTTTATCCCAAGAAAGCTAATGCTCTCTCACCCCATGTTCTCCTCCAATCCCCAAGTCATGTTCCGTCATATTTATCCATTACCTTATTCGTTATTCTAACGCTCAGTATAATCCTCGTTTACTTGTATTACAAAATCAGAACTTGTAGAACACCCATTCGAAAGGTTAACGACTACGAAATTCCAACTATAAGTGCACCTTTGCCGTCGTTATCTCGCCGATTAGTACGACCTACCCCTCCGCCCCAAACAATCTCTATGGCAGTCCCCACACATCAAGCTCCCCCAATCCCATCAGTAGCTCCACAAATTCAAACCCTCAAAGTGAAACGCACCCCTCCCTCACAGTCTATCTACTCGCAAGAATATATATTCCCACACTCTCCTTCTATAATCACCCCAACTCTCGGCTAAGGGACAGACGTCATTCCATCCGGAAGCAGCCCAGAGGAGTACCAACATCTTCGACGCCAGGACTCTAACCTCCCCCATCACGCTGTGTTTCAATCAGTGCATCGAAACAGAGCTACGTGTCGTCACCCTTGGCGACACACTTAAGTGCTCAAAACAAACTGTATAAAAGTGCTTCAAAACAAACAGTGTATTAGTGCTTCGATTCACAGTGTGCACACAACAAAAGAAAAGAAAAATCACAAGTCGTTATTTCTTGATGTAATTAAGCTCTAAACAATTATTTTAAGTTTAACGACTTCCACCTCACGACATGCAGTTTAAACAATTGACAGTATTCTAAACACATAATACTGCAAAACTTATGTAAAAAATATTTTATTCATGGATTAGGGTATTAATAATAAGGTAAATACAACAAAAACAACAACACAAGTATTATCAGTGCCACAAGGTCAGGACCACTACAAGTACATGGACACTGCAATAACAAAAAAAAACGAATTTCTTGGGTGTATATCTATTTTCTTGCTTATGTACAAAAGAATGCATGAACACTGCAACGTAAGCAAGAATTTCTTGTGTGCATATCAACTGGTGAAGGTATAATCAATTATGTAATCCTTCGGTCAACGGGAACCTTACTTCACAATATTATGTAATTTTTTTTTTGGGTCAAATAAACTAACCTCATATAATCTTTCTCACGGTGATGGGTAACCACAAGCCTGTGGATACTCTACGAGCAGGGGAATGTGGAACGATTCAAGGGAGACTCTGTAAAAAAGGTAAAATCTCTCGCCAGACATCAGTGCTCGGTCAAGCGACAATTTACAACACAACATAGCATTCCACAAATAGCGGAAACACATGACGTCAGGAGACACGGCATTCTTCGATACTACCGGGTTCAAGCCCGCCATCGGCTGGCAAATACGGAAGTGCTGTCCAAGCAGCTAGGAAGTATTTGCCAGCAGCTTAAAAGACCTAAGCACCAGAATTCGAGTCTCAGAGGGCTCAGTGAGGCTCAGTCGGCTCAGTCAAGTCTCAGACCTTCAGAAGAAACCCAGGCAAAGACCTCGACACCTTCCAGGTCTCAGCCCGGCTCGGGAAACCGAGACGAAGCTTTCGCCTAAGGCAACGGCAGTACATTACGCGAGTTGACTATCTTCAGCACCACGGCTTACAACTTGTAGCCGTCGGACAGACCATCGTCCCGGCGCCTTTCCTAGGGCCTATACTCCAAGACCAACGTGTGCTTCGTCGCCAGCCACGGGCAAGAAGACCGTGGGCCGTCGAACTCAGGACTCCGTGCTCTGTCGCCTGACGTCCACACTCAACCGCTTGGCCGAGAGGTAAGATGTACGTCGTCTACATCCCTTGACATCATTCCACTCCCTGCCAGAAGCCTGTCAGTGAGATTGTATGGGGACCATAAACGTAACCTAGCTCTACCATCTGACCCCTAAAGCGTTCACAGTAACGATCCCCGTAGGTCTAGTAACTGAAACCAGTGAACGCATCAATATATATACATATATACTTACAAAATTATGTTACGGAGGATATATTTTCGATTTCACATATTCAGACTCGAAAGATATCTACAAACACAGAGTCGATAATGTTATGGGATGTACTAAGCTACGAGAAGTTATTAATTGTATTAACATTTCAAATTCAAATTTACCTAATCAACTTCAAGTTATCTTACCTTGTCTGTCAGATAGATTGTTCTACAAAGGACACTAACAACGCCAACAGATTGAGAAAATATCCGAGATCAAATCATAAGCAACAAGATTTAAAGTTCTAAACTATAGTAAGCAAAATTTGCTGTTGAAATTATTGAGAGAGATTACAAATTAAACTGCCAAAGAGAATTCATATTTTGAAGGATATAAAAGATAAAAATAATATAAATGAAAGAGACGTAAATGAGAATTGGAAGCGTTTTTGAAATAGAATCAACAGCTGAAGGAAGTATAAGATATCACAAATCAAGAAAGTGTAAGCGGGTGTTTGATAATAGATGTTATAATCTAATTGAAATGAGAAATCCGGCTGCACCTAGGTGGTTAAATAAATCTGATGATACAAATTTAAACAATTACAATAGAATAAACAGAGAAGTTAACAGCATGTTCAGACGTAAATCACATATTATTGAAACGCAACATTAACGAAATTGAAACAAAGAACCCCCCAAAAAGTATGTGCATCAGAGATTTACATGAAAGTGTAAATGAATTTAGAAAGGGATGGTAGTCAAAAGTACTTTTGACAAAATATAAAATCAGTGAGTTTTTGCATAATCCGTAGCATATCCGTTCGGTTTCAGAAATATTTACCCTGGCAGACCTTGCCAGCTCCTGTTCTAAAATGTGTAGGATAAGCCTTTTACTGGAAATGGTAAGAACACTGGCCTTTGGCTAGAGGTGACGGGAGGCCAAGCGAGGGGTTAAATAGGTGCGCATGAGAGCGACACGAGGCCTTTTTACTTGGAATCATCTGAGAAGCAGGAGCTATTGGTCTGTTTTCTAAAATAAATATTACAAATTGATGGACGAACTACTTGAATGGCCAATTAATTGTTCATGGAGGAGATAAATCAGAAGTATGTGAAGTACACACAGCAGATACTTTAGTTCCAGAACCTAATTCGACTGAAATTAAAGATGCTATTAAAAGGCAAATTTATAACAAAGCACCTGGCCTTGATTTAATAACAGCTGTGTTAATTAAGTATAGTGGTAATTCGTTAATATGCTAAATTCATAATTTAATTTGTTTAATATGGAATGAAGAAGAAATTCCACAACAGTAGAAAGATTCCATCATTGTTGCTGTATTTAAAAGAAAATGTGATATAACGAACTGCAATAATTACCGTTGAATATCTCTCCTCAATATAATATAAAATAATATCCATATATCTTCTATATATATAAAAATGGATGTGTGTGTGTGTGGGTTTGTGTGTAGGTATGTATGTATGTTTCTTCCGGCATAACTCTAGAACACCTTGACCGATTTCAACCAAACTTAATACACATATCACTTACAATCTGGAAAGAAATACTTTAGGGGTAAGACAACACTGGCACTCCCTAGTTGTGTGGGTTGGAAGGAGGTGACATGTAAAAATAATCGAAAACGTCCGATATTAGTGTTGAATCCATAGCTTTCGGGGTCGCTAAGATGAATAGTGACACACCCAATACCATTCAATTTATTTATTCTTGCTCCTGTGGGTGAAACTAAAAATCTTGTTTATAATCAAGTTTTAATTAACATTATGGTGAATTTGTAATAGATTTTACTTATAATTTGTATACTGCACTTATATTTTTAAATACCTGTAAATAAGATTAGTTACATTTTACACTATAGTTAGAATTTATTATTATCCTGTCTAATATAAGATTGGGATAAATAAATCCCCGGGCAACGCTAGGTAAACAGCTAGTATAAGATAAAACAGATTAAATATAGATCAAATTTTTCACATAAGAAAAACACTTGAGAAAAAGTTGGAATATAATTAAAATGTCCATTAGGTATTATTGATTTTTATAAAGCATACGATTCGATTAGAATAGATTCTAATATACTAGTCGAGTTTGGAATAACTAAGAAGCTTGTTAATATAATGAATGTATACCATTATGAAACCGAAATTTAAATTGGTGTCTGACAAATTTACGATTCACGATGGGTTTAAAAGAGGAAATGCATCATCTCCATTGCTATTTAATTTTGCTTTAGAATATGCCGTTAGGAAGGTTAATGAAACTGAAGATTGACTAAAATTAAAGATTTTGAGTCAGTTATAAACATATGCAGATGATGTAGACTTACTAGGGGAGATATAAATAGAATTAAGAAAAATGCAAATATATTTTGACGCAGCTAAAATGATAAGTTTGGAAGTTCGCGAAGAGAAAACTTAACATATGCTAACAGGCCGAAACCAATTGTTAGTTTATAATGAAAATGTATTTTTTGATAACATGTTGTTTCAGTGATAAAACATAAGCAACAAAATCTAAAAGTTCTAAAATTTGATACAGGAAAGTTTACTGATGAAAGAATTAAGAAGGATTACCAAATTAAACTGTCAAATAGATTTGATGTTTTGCATAATTTAAATGATGATGAAAATATAAATGAAACAGACGTAAAAAAGAATTGGGAGCACATACGTAATGCAATAGAATCAGCAGCTAAAGAAAGTATAGGATACCATAAACCGAGAAAAAGTAAGCCATGGTTTGATAATGAATGTCATAATCTAATAGAAATAAGAAATCAGGCTAGACTTAGGTGGTTAAATAACTCTCATGATACAAATCTAAACAATTATAATAGAATAAAGCGAGAAGTTAATCGCACGTTTAGAAGTAAAAAAAGAGATTACTTGAAAAGCAAAATTAACGAAATTGAAACAAACAGCAAAAATATAAATATCAGATATTTATATAAAGGTGTAAATGAGTTTAGAAAGGGTTGACAACCTAAAGTAAACTTGATAAAAGATAAAGACGGTGATTTTCTAGCTGACCCAAGCGATATTCTAAATAGATGGAAGAACTACTTTAATGACCTTTTAGATGTCCATGTAGGAGATAAATCAGAAGTGAATGAAGTACACACAGCAGAACCTTTAGTTCCAGAACCTAACTGAAGTTAAAGATGCTATTAAAAGGCTAAAAAATAACAAAGCACCTGGCATTGATTTAATACCAGTTGAGTTAATTAAATATGAAGGAAATTCATTAATATGTCAAATTCATAAATTAATTTGTTTAATATGGAATAAAGAAGAAATCCCTGAACAGTGGAAAGAATCCATAATTGTTCCTGTGTTTAAAAAAGGTGATAAAATGAACTGCAATAATTACCGTGGAATTTCTCTACTCTCAACAACATATAAAATATTATCTAACATTCTTTTAACAAGACTTACCCCATATGCTAATGAAATTATAGGTGGATTTAAATGTGGATTTAAACGTAACAGATCAACTACAGATCAAATTTTTCACATCAGACGGACACTTGAAAAAAAGTGGGAATATAATCAAAATGTCCATCAGCTATTCATTGATTTAAAAAAAACATATGATTCGGTCAAAAGAGATAAATTATATAATATATTAGTAGAGTTTGGAATACCTAAGAAGCTTGTTAGTATGATAAAAATATGCACCAGTGAAACAGAAAGTAAAATTCGTGTGTATATTAATATGTCTGACAAATTTACAATTCATGATGGGTTAAAACAAGGAGATGCATTATCTCCATTGCTCTTTAATTTTGCCTTAGAATATGCTGTTAGGAAGGTAAAAGAAACTAAAGAAAGACTAAAATTAAATGGTGTGACTCAGTTGTTAACATATGCAGATGATGTAGACGTACTGGGGGATGATGTGAATACAATTAAGAATAATGCTAAAATATTTTTCAAAACTGCTAAAGAGATAGGTTTGGAAGTTAACAAAGAGAAAACTAAATATATGCTTACAGGCCGAAACCTATTATTAGGTAATAATCAAAATCTAATTATTGATAACAACTCGTTTGAAACAGTTTCCAAATTCAAATACTTAGGAGTAATATTAACAAATGAAAATTATATTAAAGAGGAAATAAAAAGTAGGCTTAATTCATGAAATGCATGTTACTTCTCTCTTCATAAACTTTTGTCTTCTCGTTTAATATCTAAGAAACTAAAAGCTAAAATATACTAAAGAGTAATTTTGCCTGTAGTATTACATGGATGTGAAACATTACATTGAAAGAGGAACATAAATTGAGAGTATTTGAAAATAAGATCCTTAGGAAAATATTTGGACCTAAAATGGATGAGGAGACAGGTGAGTGGAGAAGGTTACATAATTTAGAACTACATAATTTGTATTCATGTCCAGATATTATTAGAATAAGTAAATCATGAAGAGTTAGGTGGGCAGGCCATGTGGCACGAATGGGAGAGGAAAGAGGAGTTTACAGGATTCTTGTTGGGAGACCTGATGGTAAGAGACCAGTAGGAAGGCCAAGACGAAGATGGAGGGACAATGTTGAGATGGACCTAAGGGAAATCGGTAGGGATGGAAAAGAGTATATAGATCTTGCTCAAGATAGGGAAAGATGGAAGGCCTATGTTGCTGCAGCCATGAACCTTCGGGTTTAAGAAGGCTAAAGAGTTAGTTAGTTAGTTATGAAAATGTCCATGCAGTATATTCCAAATAATATTTAGTTATTGTCACAGATCTTACTAGCAAGGATAGAACTATTCAATGTCTTTATTTTCTTTCGTTCAGTAAAAATCATTAGATTCAAATTATAATTGGAAATGATTTAGGTTACGTCTATATTGACAGTATGTATCTTTGCTCTTGCAGCAATTTATTTCATTTTTCTGCAAGGTTATAGAGATTAGGTTTTTTATATTTAGATTCCACAATTACACAATATGTGTGTACATTTGGTTTATTATGTTTGGGAAGAGTTACAGAAATATTGAATGGTTAGGCAACTTGGCAATTTTTTTGTCAAAGTAAAATGTGGGGTCTCAACTTATTCTTTTGACTTCCACATTACTTGCAAAATATACAAAAGGTATTTGAAACGGTATGAGGAGCTTTACTGCGGCTGACAAATATTCCAGATAATATTTCCCAAATTAAAAAAAAATATATCAAATTTTCGTGGCTGAAATTTTCTAACGTTATCAATACATTCTTTGTGCTATGATAGAATTGTTTTTTTGTTATTGTTGTTGTCTTTGTGGTGTCCAAAGTGGCTTTCTGAATAAATATGTTAGTGTTAATATGCATTATTCTTAATTAATTGATTGGTTGATTTTGTTTATTTTACACCACTTCACTGACACTTTAGCTAATCGCGACGATGAGTATGACTGATGATATGATGAAATTAATGAAGAGACACTCACGAGAAACACACATGCCAGGTCAGGATTCGAAACCAATACCCCTGGCGTCGTCGCGTGTTTTATTAACCACTCCGTCTTAAGCGTACCTAGCCATTTTCAACAAACTACAGGTATAGAATGCGAAATCACAAACCCTAGAAAACATATTGATAAACAGAATTGTATCTTTTCTGAACATATTTTACTTTTAGTCTTCATTGTTTGGTTCAAGATTTATTAACATTGCATGACGTTTGGAAAACGAACAATACCGTCTCATTGTGATGTAATGTTTGTATTATTTACAAGTGGAGAAGATAATAGTGTTCTTGTCATTGGTAAGTGTCATAAAGGAATTCAGACTCCTTTTTCCTTCGTTATAAAGTTTAATAATAAACATATATTATTGTTTCAATGTAGGTTTAAATTTCGCAAACTAGTGTAGAACATTCTGAACACAAGTATTCATAAATGTAAAAAATCTCACATCATCCAATAGCTTTTTATCCCCTCTCAGGTAACGGGATTTATCTTGTGTATGTTGGCCTTTTACTAGTTCGAACATAATATACGAGGTTCTCTCAAAAAATAAGTTGATCTTTAAAAAATCAGCCGCAGGGACGCTCACACTAGTGCCTCTTTCCACACCCTTTGAACTACTTAGAGGCTTACCAGCCACATTTCACGTTTACCACATTATAAAGCATAGCACATTTCACAGTTAACGTGGAAAACGGTGTTTGAATTATTTTGGCACTTACAGCGTTTACCAATTTTAGTCTTCAACAGTTGATGGCATTATTGAGTTAGGAGTTGGATGTGATTCTGTGTAGTTTTGTGGTAAATGTCAGTCGTAATGTAACCAGTTGCAGCCTGCGTTGAAGAAATTGTCTGAATATTTACGTTTGTCTTTGTAAAGAAATGTGAATACATTTTTAACTAAAGGACATATAAAAACATATGTGGAATCTGGAAGACTAGAAAGAAATGTCTAATCTACGGGGGCAGTAACTAATATTAGATTGGGAAATTTGAAGTTCTTTTTGGGAAGTGAGAGATTTAAGGGTGTTGTAATATTTGGCCCCTAAGCTATTATTTGTTTTGGACCCTAATTTATAGTAATAATAATATTAATAATTACTATTTTCATTGTTAACCATTTTTATTACGACCCTTCACTTCCACCAATTGCATGCATTATCTGTATTAATAACACTTGTAAGCTTTGAAATAACACATCTGGTTAAATATTAATAATTCAACTTTAATAAAACAATACACTTAGATTTAATAAAATAACTCTCGCCTTAACGGTTATCCTTCTATGTTTCGTGGCAGTAAACTTATGATTGAGAGACCCAAAGTCAATTTCTTGCAAGGCATTATCATTCGCTCTGAAGGTTGCCAAACTAGAAAGTCTGCTATTCGACGCTGTGTTTTAATTATTTTCAGAACACAGAACTACCGCTCTCTATAGGCATTTGATGGTAAAATACTCACAAAACGTATCAGAGCAATGCCAACATTTGCGAAAAACACTGTTATTTGTCTGACCTAAGAAGCTATTTAAACACTAGATACTCCTCCATACTACCTTTTTCCATGAATAAGTAACTAAAATATATTGACAAATTTCATTTTGTTTTTATCAACATATTAGGTACTTTAATCGTCTATGATCTTTTAACACTTCTGCCTCTCGAGCGTCTCATTTTTGTGCGGCTTCACTGGACTTGCGGCCTCTATGATATAGTCTAGGGTATCCTAGTGAAAAATCCTCCCTGAGAGACTTTGGTCAAAGCGCCAGAGTCTTTTACTCTATAACGGGTTCTTAGGGAACCACGTCACTGGCGGGCCTTAACAATATGAGCTATAAATCTTCAGGTTCTTGAAGTGGCTCAATATTAAACATGCCAATGTACATATACTCAGCATATTCGATATGATATGATGGTTCATGACAATTTTAATACATTCCAGTAAATAATATGTTAGTATAAAATGTCATTTATGTCATTTCAGGAATCCTGCATGATCAATATTATCTTTTCAACGAAACGGTCCCAGGATATCAGTGCTTTTGCTACCCTAACTGTCACGAATTGAGATTCAATATTAAAGGTGAAAATAGGTAAGTAATAAACATATATTACTACTACAATTGATAAGACCAAGCACTAACATGACAATTTTACAATACCGTTAACTTTTATCCACTTGAAGAGATCTTGGGATACCAGCCAGGTAATTTATGGATAGGCGTTCGAGCTTTCGAAAGCTAACGTCACTCTCATATTCAGGGATTAATGTGCAATGAACCTTTTTTCGAGCAGGCCTCATCTCCAGGAAGATATCAACTCGGGGCAAAGCCCTGGCCTACCGACCTGTTGGGTGAGATGAGTAAAAGCAAGAACTTTAAGAACATTTTCCTGCTTCCCTTTTATAGGCAATATATAGTTAGGCTGCAAAGTTCAATGAAACTAACCGATCTCTAAGTACGCACTTGCAATGAGCAGGCTCGAAAGTTGATCAGAACTAACCGATCTCTGATTTCTCACTGTAACTGATTGAAGTGCTGTGCAGATATGTCAACTTCACTAACAGCTATGGTAGCTGTTTATGCAGTTGAAACGGCATTTTTTAACAGCAGTGACAAAGCCAAATACTGCGATTAGTGCATGTAACGATATCTCCAACAAAATGAACAATTGACAACACACTGGTGGTTAAAGGACAACGCTGAGAAGAGCATGGCAATCTTATTCACATGAAGAAACAAGCTTTTCCGCCCACGACAACGACTTATCCGCAGAGAGTACTGTGATTAGGACACAGTATATGCAGGAAACGTACCCAAAGATTCAACGCCAGGATTTTTCACCGTCCAGCGAAGCGAGCAACCTACTGTCGTGTGACGCTGCGTATGTAAATAGTCTGTATAGTTTATAAGACCTTTGGAATTGTCAATATGTTTGTAGTGACATATTGTTATATGTTCTTTGAGACGTGGAGTTCTTTATAAATTGTTAAATGGCAATTGGTTGTTAAATAAATAATGTTGGATTATGCAGTGCATATCTTTCAAAATCAACTCGACACCATGAGGGCAATCTGCATGTCTTTGAATACACAACAGGAGTATTAAATGGCGACGAGGATAATATTAAAATGTTAACGGCGTCATACAGAATTGTATTGGTATTAATTGGATTTAATAAATGATGTAGGAATCATGCGTATGGGCCAGGATTTGACAAATATGATCCAGAGAAGGGACCTATAATCTGTTATTTCGAAAGGTATGAAAATTACTGTCGTAGATACAGCATTTGTGAGGAAAACAAAGTTCCTCGATTCATATCTGTAGTTGGCCCAAATCCTTATGAAGTCTTACGCGAGTTATTTCTCCAATATTACCAGAAAAGAAATCGTTCAAGGAAATCTCTGATAGGCTCATTTATTATTACAATCCAAGTAGTAATTTCATAGTTCAACGTCTAAAGTTAGGAAAATGTACGCAGTTATAATTGGAGAAGGTTGAAGACTTTGCAAAAAGGTTCTGAAAGATAGGTGAAGCATGTGGATATGGTGAGTTTTTACCAATAGCATTGTTCGACACGTTTGAGAGCTGTTTAAGGTCTGATATTATTAGAAAGAAAATAATAGCAGAAACGTTAAGGAGTTCCAAATAGCTTAGTTAACTAGACAAATGGAAAGGCTCGGAAGTGACATGAAGAAACATTACCGTGAAGTTAACTTACAAGCCACAATGATTATTCAGTGCAAGGGCAATGACAGAAAATTTCATGAAGGGAATAATAGTTCACGTAAATATAGGAATGATTCTAGAATTAGCAATCAGCAAAGTAATAATCGAAACATGTGAATCGAACTCCGTAGTGCAAAGACATTATGAAGGTTGTTACTGTTCGTTCTGTGAGAAGCAATGCCATAATTACTTAAAGTGTTTTTTAAACGAAATAACATTGAACTTATAAAGTCCACAAAATGTAAACACAATAACAAATTTGTTGCTCATTCAATTGATTTAGAATCCGCAGATAACTCTGAATTTATTCCAATAGATGCAACTAACATCCAAGATTTATTCATTGCCACTATTTTTATGCATTCTAATGCTTCACAAATCAATGTTAATAGTAAAGTTGATAATGAAGAGATCGTGGATCAGACATCCAGCCTTCAATCATCACATCATGTGATCAACGATATCTACCTTATCAACTTTACTATTAACATTGATTTGTGCAGCATTAGAATGCATAGGAATAGTGGCAATAAATGAATCTTGACTGTTAGTTGTGTTTGTTGGATTGGCTTCGTTTTCCGGGTCATTTCCTTCAGTGACACAGATCACCTTCAAGATGAAATAAGACAAACGCACAGTTTTCAGACAGAATTGATACACTGAAAGTATCATCAACAAGACACTACAAAGAGTAATGCGCAACAAAAACAACAAACGCACAAAACAGGACCCCAGAGACAACAAAAAGGGCAGAATATGGCCATCATCCACACAAACCTTTCTGCAGTAATCAGCTGCATTCTTTCAAAGCACTACATTAAAACTATCCACAAAACACCACCGAAAGTCAGAAGCAGACTTCGAAAACCTAAAGATTATCTAGTACAGATGACACCGGGGATTACCGTGTTAACTGTTTCTGCGGTAAAGCCTATATCTGACAAACGAGGAGGACAATCGAACAACGCTGCAAATAACAATAATTTTCATCCCGAAAATCAGGGTTAGCTGGAAATTCAATCCAGAAGAGTCATAGAATCGACTTCATAATTACCAAGACCATCAATAAGTCATCCAATTA
Organism: Lepisma saccharinum; assembly: GCF_977018435.1. Lineage (NCBI taxonomy): Eukaryota > Metazoa > Arthropoda > Insecta > Zygentoma > Lepismatidae > Lepisma > Lepisma saccharinum. The sequence continues at coordinate 46,544,019 of NC_139237.1, read as the reverse complement.
CTGGGACCGAATCATCAAAAGGTAATAGTTATCCACGCGTAAAATTGAAACCTCAACAGGTGCAATGGATTTGAACTGGGCCCAGCCTGGTTAGCGATAATCGACTGGGAGCGCGAATGTCGGAGAGACGGTACCTGATTGACCCGCCATCCAACACCGGACCGCTCGCACACCAAGTACATATAACCTCCTTACCCCTTGACTCATCTCACTCAACAGGACGGAAGGTTCCTTTGTCCCTAGTTGACACCTTCCTGAAAATAAGGCCTTATATGAGGCTTTATAGCTTTTACCTCTGTCCTAAGGGACTTGGAGTGGAGACCGGACCCTGATAACGAAGTTCCAGATTTCCGCATGTGAAACATCACGTCACATCGTAAACTCAAGCCCTCGCGATATCTAAGATGCCAGGCCATTAAACCACCCCCTGCGACTCCAGGAACAAAATTCAAAACGACCAGTAACCAGCCTTCTGATAGGTGCGCCAGTACAGCCATTCATGGTAACGCTTTTTTGGTCCCTTTTCTACTACCAACCACACGGATGGAATGTCTTAGCGATTCCGCTACCAACTTAATGGACATGCTGGCCACTCAGCTTGACTCCGAAGTTATTGGATATGCATCTGATTCTGCTTTAAATGCGGCAGGTCCAATAACAACTGCTACTGAAGTCATCCCAAAAGATTTACCACAGAAAACGGCCATCTCGCACTTTAAGTTCCAGAAAAATGGGCAACACCCCCATCAAGTCTGCTGAACTCACAGAACTTACTTTGCAATCCAATCGACAAGCACCTCCTGATAACGCTGGCTTTCAAATAGTGCCTCCCCGAAACACAGCATACATTTCGTCTCTAGAGGACGTCATGCAACACCCTATTACGACATCCAACCTCTATGAGGTTATTGCTGAAGACAATACTATGGTTTGGTTTGAGTTGGTGTTTTAAGTCCACTTTATGCACAGTAAGGCTAATCAGGACTGGACCTACAGTTTAAAGTGGGATCCGAACCACTTGTGCCTCCACCGGGTATCGAACCCGGGACCCCTCGATTACAAGGTAATGACGCTACCACTGCGCCATGGGGGAGGCCCTGAAGACAATACTGATGAACATCATGATAATAATTCGATTCGCGTGGAAGATGAAGAAGTGCAGCCACTTATTCCGCATTCTTCGCGATCTTCTCGCCAACCATTGATCTACGTAAGCTATCAACCTGCTTCTCATAATATTGGTGCTCAAATAATTAGTCAATTGAAAATTTCAATCGCATTCGACATACAGTGGTTAGCTTCCGTTTCCAATGTCATTGCTCTGATGACTTTACTAAGTTAAGAGCTCATCTGGTATTGTCAAAAGTGAAGTTCGCAATAACCCTTGAAGGGCCAAGTCGATTTTTCAAACTTGTGTTGCACCTGCTCCAATTGATATGACTCCTGCAGAAATCAAGGCAGGATTGAACGACGAAGGATTTGAGATACAAGGTGTCTATCAAATGAGTCAACGCAATTTGCAAGGCTCAGGACGTAAAAATGTCTTACTGTTTCTGGTAACGTGTCCCAGATCACCATGAACTTCCGACAAGAACCAACTGGAATACCTTACTTATAATCGTATTCAAGTCGAGGCTTATCGTCCACTTTCAGTGATACAATATCATAGGTTTCAGCGCTTGGGCGACACACAAAAACAGTGCTTTACCACGCTCCGCTGCGTGAAATGTTGACAGTCACATAAAGTTTCAAAATGTCATTCCCCCAAAGTATCAAGAATGTCGAATTTTAACTGAATTTCTCCGGCAACAGAGGCCATCTCCTGCGCAGAACATCAGTCAACCTCTTTAATAAAGGGGTCCTGGGTTCGATACTCGATGGAGGTACATAGTGGTTCGGATTCCACTTTAAAACCTTAGTACGCCGCGCGGTCTGACGAAAGTAAGCCCAGTGTCGCCGAGGCTTTGAGCGCGAAATTTGAATTCGTATACATAATGGAGAAAAATCGTAATAACTCTGGCACTATGGGACCAATCTACTTAGGATAACTTTTGTTTTGCAGGTAGAACATCAGTGTATGCAACCATGTATCATTTGGATGCCACAACTGCAGGTGGGTTACGGGCGGGGGCTGCTTCCCCCGAATTTCAATGAAAAAATCATAAAAATTTGGAATTTGCCCCTTCTTCTCCAGCTACTTTGGGGAGAAAACTGGCACTTTTGATTTTTTTCAAAGAATGGGCCTTCCGCAACAGAATGAAACTTGATTCATGTTTGTGGGTGCAATACAATTTGAATAATAAGGCAAAACGTAAAACTCTGTTTTTTTACTCAAAACAGCGAATTTTAGCCAATTTGCATATTATTCATAAAATTGTTATAACTCGGACACTATGAGACCAATCTACTTCGGATAACTTTTGTTTTGCTGGTAGAACATCAGTGCATGCTACCATGTAAAATTTGGATGCCCCAATTGCAGGGGGAAATTACGGGCGGGGGCTGCATCCCCAATTTCAATGAAAAAAACATAAACATGTGGAGTTTGCCCCCTCTTCTCCAGCTACTTTAGGGAGAAAACCCAAACTTTTGCTTTTTTTCGTTCGCACTTGCATCTTCTGTAGCTACTGTGAATCTATTCCATCCCTGTTCCACTTTGTGGAAATATGTCCGGAAGGAAACGATTGTGCTTTAGGGAGATCGATGAGCTGTTATATGATACGAACTGCTCAGAACCGATTGTGGCGAGGCCTTTCCTAACAGAGGAGGGGAGGGAGCCTTTGCAATCGTTTGTTTTGTCTATACTTTTGGATAGACTCACGCTTCTGGCCTCTGGCTATCGTAAAGCTTCATTGCATTTCTAACATAGAGGCGACAGAAAGCTGACACCGCCATACCTCATCCAATTCCCTCTGTTCTTGACCCCCCGCCACTACTTCAGCTGGATCACCAGGTCCAAACACAAAGACGAATGTGTGACTTGTCAGTGCTAAATCACACCGTTGGAAGCTTGGAGGAAAACAGCATCGTAAATACCAAGCATTTATTGTGTCTGTCAACTGAGAAGCCCAAACACGTGACATATTCCGTGAAAAGGAGGGAGGAATTTTGGAATTTTCGTAAATACGATTTGCAAAACATGTTCCCGAACGAACTGTCAGTGTTTCAACCTCAATATACAAATATAAGTGTGGCAAACCCTCGATAATTGTATCTAAAGCTGTTTTTTGCATATCTGCAACGGCGGCGACAATGCACATTTTTTTGTTGCATATCTGCAGCGGTGGCGGACTAAGGGTTAGCCTTATTGTGCAAAAGTGGACTTAAAACATCAAATCAACAACCAGTCAATATCCTCTACGAGCATTAACAATTCCGAACATCTGCATCAGCCTCTTCAAGACCCTCCTCATTCTCTCAGCCTATCTCATATGCCAATCGAATAAATTCTCGAACGAAAACAGGACGTCGACCACCAGCTACATTAGACAGATTTGAAACTGAACAGGGCTTGCATACTCTCTTTGAAATGGCCAAAAATGGAACCGCACCAAGGTTTGACAGTACCTATCCAGGGTTCTTCAAAGGATTTCTTACGTCTCATCTGGAACGTCAATAATCACCATTGTCATTCAAATATTACTAGAAATGCAGTCCCATGGCTGTTATTAGTCGTCGGAACTTCTTCAGACAAATGAACCTCTCGATTTCTTAATACCGACGGACTGCTGAACCAAACACCGGAACTTTATCATCTTTTGAAGAATAGTCAAATTGATGTTGCATTTATCAATGAATCGCACCTTAAGCCACATATCAAATGGATCATTTCACAACACTGAAACATTCATGAAGACCCGTTTTGAACGACGGAAATATGGTCTTATTAACTCAACAAGGTGTGAATGCTGCTCGAGCAGCTCTGTCCATTTTCACATCAATTGAAACTTTAGAATTTCGCATCTGTAACATTTAAGAAGATCTCACCTTGGTGGCCGCTTATTGCTCCATTGCCACAGTACAGGATTACCAAGATATCTTGCAATTGAATTCACTGGGGATAAACGTTATTGTTGGACGTGATTTAATTGCGAATCAAATTCGCGAGTTGAAGGCTTGAAGAAGTTGAACACATATACTCCAATTTTGGATGAGATTATACTAGAAATTAAACAATTTAAGATATGTAAAATTGCAGGTAAGGATGAAATACCACCGGATATTTTGCTAACAGATTCGGAAACTTCAACAGGAGTTTTGCACTCCTATTATCCCAAATTTGGACAACAGAAAGGTATCCACATAAATGGAAAACAGGATTCACAATTAAATTGCCAAATATAGGAGATCTTTCAAAATGTAGTAATGTAGACGGATAACTTTGGTATCAATACCGAGTAAAGTGGTTGGAAGAATATTATTAAATGTACTAAAATAAACCAATAGAAGAAACTATAAGATAGGATGAGGCAGGATTCTGTTCAAGTTGATCATATGTGGATCACATTAAAACTCTCCAAATTATACTATACAGTCACCAGAATTTAGAACAACATTATATATAGTTTTCATCCAGTCTGAAATGGCTTTTGATTCACTAAATAGGAACAAATTGTGGAAGATTCTTCACGAAACAGGAATGCCTAATAAAATAATAAACTTGATAAGAAAGATGTATGGAGGGAGGAAGTGTCCAGTTATACACAACAACAATCTATCGGAACCAACAACAAATACAACTGGAATAAGACATGGATGTGTGTTAGCACCAATTTCGTTTCTCTTAGTGATGGATGTAATTAAGAGATTTTTGGACAAAAAAGAGGAATACAATGGAAAATAAGCGGATATACTCGAACACCTTGAATTTGCCGAAGTTGTCTCCTTTGAAAATCCTTCAAAAATATGTAAAACTATTTGAAACAGATTGAAACCGAATGGAGTAAATGGAGTAAAAACCTAAGAAATTAGAAAATACCACAAAAATGATATTTGAAATAGGAGGCATAATTGTTGATGTGGAAAATTTTCAATATCTCAGAGCAATAGTAACCATAATGGACTGGTAGATGATGATCTCAAAAACAGAAAGACCAATAAAGCTTTCGTCCAACTAGTATCCAAAATGAAAAAAAAAACAAAAACAAATTGCATTAAGAGGAAAGCTCAGGTTATTCCAAACAAATGTTGTCAGTTTTAATATATGGTAGTTAAAATTTGGAAGAAAACAAAGAAAATAGGAAACCAACTACAAACATTTGTAACTAGTTGCTTAAGGAGGATCATGAATATAAAGTGGATTTTTAAAATTACAATTGAGAACATTTGTGATATTAATAGTCACAAAAACATTAATGCAACAAAAAATAAGAGCAAATGACAATGGATCGGGCACACCCTGAGAGAACCAAATGGCTGAATACAGAAGGATGCCTTGGATTGGAATCCAAACCAAGCGCGAAGGAGAGGACGCCCCTGATGTACATGGAGAAGGACAATCGAGCAGGATCTGCTGCAAAATGTGAAAACATGCTTGGAGGTCAAGAGCTTAGGAAGAACCGGACAAAATGGAAATTCTTCACGGAGGCCCTATATTCTAATAGCGAAATGAAATAATTGAAAGTAAGTCAAGCTGTCGATGCAGCCTACTTCCCTTCTTCGACAATGGTTCGTATGAAGAAGTATTTTCCTGCGTTCGAGAAATCGGCATAAACATGGAAAAATAATATAAATGCATAAAAGAGTCATTCAATTGTTTTTGGAATCGGAGGCGCAAGAGACAAAGCGTAATTATATATTTTCCATACTCCAGTGCCGGCTTTAAGTCAGGCACAATCCCTTGGTGTATTAATTGACTCACCTTCGGTCTTGATATCAATATAATCTGTGCCAGAACCAAACAACGGATTAGAAACATTACTCCGATGTTTCTCTCAGGACACCACATGATGGTTAGTCCAATTTTATTATATGCTGGACCAGCCTAAACCTGTACTTGCCAACTGTTAGCTCATTAAATTACAAAGTCTTGAAACCGAGTCCTTCGACTTATTGGACATTTCCCACGTGATACTCGAATCCTACAACTTCTACATGAGGATCAGGAACAACATATGTTGATGACTTTTCTACACGAAGGACGATTGAATTCAAGTTGTGTTCTAATACCAAACTCATTAATTAGACAATTCAGACAGATACAGTTCTAAGTCAACCGGGTGTCCCCGGGTGTCATTTTAAAGGAAAGAACGAATACCGAGTGTCTGAAGGTTTTTTCAGGACTGGAAGTTGATTGTAAAAATTTCATGTAAAGAAAATTATTTTATCTTACACACTGCGCATTGTAATATACAACAGTTAATGTTAATTAAATAATATGCTGGAACATAAAGTTCTGACATCAAAAGGAAAAAGTAAAGCACTCCCCAACAGGACCAAATGCTGCTTGGTGGGAAATATCAGGAAAAACGATTGCTGCATTAGGGACAGAACAGTTCAACCCGGTGTAAGATAACAACTCCCGATGGGTCTAGCTATACCTCCGGGTGACAGGTACAAGCGCTAGTTTTGAAAAATAAGACCGATGAGAAACGCAAGAAATATGTCGCAGGAGGAGAACTTACCCTAGCAACGGCCGCTTGAAGGCTCATTCGGCGGATGGGAGATCGCCTGAACCTGAGCAAAAGCCTGGATACAGAAGAGAAATGTTGCTAGAATCCAACGCTACCCAACGCTCGGACCTGAAACTGAAGCGCCGATGTCCGGAAAAGAAGAGTAGTTATCGCTTAACGGACTTGACCAGTGCTGCAGTACAGCTACGTCTCTCAACAGAACAAAACAGCAGTGATCTACCCGATACTTAAAGGAGGGAAAATATATGTTCTTAGCCAATTAACTGATGACACATCACCCTCCTAAGTCACCTCGGAGAGACATTCGAGCGCCTTCTCACCAAGGAATTACAGGCTTTTACTCTTCAACTGCTGCTACTACAAGAATTTCAACATAGCTTCAGAACGCGCCATAGCGTCATAGCACACAGACTCAAGTTCTGCGTGCTGTTCACACGGAAACAATCTGCTATAAGAGGAAGGCCTCTGCCTTATGAGTTTTCTTAGACGTGGAGAAGGCTGTTGATCGGGTATGGCACTAGGACCTCTACTTAAACTACAACATCTCGGCTTCCCGAAACCGGACATGCAACTACTATACTCCTTCCTAAGGCGACGACAACTTTGGTACGATTTTATGGACCAACTTCTACTTCACACCCTATCATTTCAGTGCGTGACCCTTAAGGATACAATCTTTCACTACTATTAAATTATAGTAATAGTTGCAGATTATTCTGATGATAAAGTTATCTTCACATCAAACATCAGAGCCAACTACACCGAACTGTACATGCAAATACACTCTCGAAACAAGTGCTAGCCAACACACGTATTCCAATCCCTCTTTTCCTCGTTGCATTTGCACGGGAGGTAATGGATTACTTGAAATGGAAGTAACCCTCTAAAATGAAAACACTAGGCTACTATAAAATCTATCTAGCCGTACCGCACGTACGACTGCAATTCTTCAATGCTACCGCTGACAGGTATTACAGAATACTTCAGAAATCTGTCAGGCGACTGCACGCTGCCTGAAATGCACACACGAACGCCTATTTACCCACTGCGAACAGAAGGGCAACCAGTATCCTCCCACGTCATTTTCTTGAAAACTAGCTCCAACTTCAGCGAACATCCACCCACTACCTCCCACAAATGATAGATTGGAAGACTCCCAGAAGAATGATCATCAAGACACTACTACTTTATCCATATCATTGAACCATCAACCATCTACTTCCGCTCATAATGGGACGTTATGGTGAAATTCGTCAAGGGGAGGTAGTTCAACGACCCAGAAACGTGAAGGAATGTGGAGGCTCTTCCAGAAAGGCCAACAAGAAGTACAACCTTCCATGTCCAGTGAACGTTCAAGACAATGTCACGAATCCACCTGGATACAACGTCTCATCTCAACGTGGGAACAAGACGGCCCCCGCCCACAAGTCGCGTGTACATGGATGAATTACACAGGACCTCGGTTCACTCGTCACTTTCCTACAAAGTGATTTTTTAATATCTACTTTCCACTTATCAAGGAGGGGCTTCGACGCGTCGCTGCAGCGCCATATAGCTCGGGAAAAATCACCCCGCCATTTGAGTTTCTTCTAGAGATACTCATGACGCAAGATAGACGAACGACTCTACATAGACAGATAACTATGTGTGCATGGTATGCTAATGGCTTCTGGTCTCAGCAACTCTTCTTCGGAACTTTCTTTCAGAAAGCAAAATTGATAAATGAAATTCATCTGAAAGATACAATGCATCTAAAAATCTCATGTACAACCACGACAGAACCACGGGCCCTAAGGACGGTCACCTCGTCGTAGAAGATGCAGACATACTATCGAAATAAGTCCCCACCAACAATCTCATTCATCTGGAAGCCATACACACCCGGCACCAGCTTTATGGCAGTAGCAGGTAACATGTGTCCACCAGCACACATCAATCAGGCAGGCATCAGAACTCATCGGACCTGGCCCAAAATATCTTCTCGGGGGCGATCTTAATACCAAATGGACAATGGTATTCCAGAAAAGAAAACGACGCTGGGCGTCACCTACAGTAGCTAGCCGACAGATTGGGTATCACGGTACAAGCACCACTTGAGCCCACTCAATTTCAATCACATGGTGGCCTCCGAGATGTGCGGACATGGTAGTCAACAGGGGACTTCAACTCTAAGCAGGGCCTACAGTGATCAACGCACTCAACTCTTGCAATGATCCAATCTGCTTTCACTTGGCTCATGATCTTCTTACTATCCACATGCCTCTTAGCAAGACACCTACCATGAACTGAGACACCTACCGCCAATACATATACATCAATATCAACCTTCACGACCACATACGAACAACGCAACTGTCCATCAAAAAAGGTATTTCACAACTCTCTATAAAACTGTCCTTTTCTTACCCCCTACGGCAATACACATTCATTACCAATGTCCTGTTTGTGGATGTCGGAGGACAGGCACCTTTAGTAAAATGCCGAGTTATCCATAGACAGGATATGAACTTGACTGAACCTTGGCAGGCCTTGTACACCACAGTACGAAGTCAGGCAGCGTCGGGCTTGGTCTCCAACTCGATGGGTCCCCTCGATATTCAAAGCCAAGCAGCACCGGATCTGATAAGCAACGTTAAGGGTCCCAGCGATAATCTAAGTAAAGCATCATCGCACCTAGTCAGTAGTTGGATGGGTGATCGCAATCATCAAAGTCAAGCAGTATCGAGTCTGGTCAATACATGGGTGGTTGACTGAATCGAGCATTTAGTACAACTTTACACTAGTCATCACTTCCAGAACATATTGAACTTCCATATTATGTAGAACTTCTAGAACGTCTTTCCACTCGGAATTATACCGTACTTTTAAAGAAGTTTGACATATTTTCACCCGCACATATCTCATAATTACCATTCCGACGCAATCAGAGCAACATAACACCTGATCCAAGATGAATATATACTTCTGGATGTCCAAAGAATCAGAATAGATGTTGATATAAGATAGGGTCATATTATCATAAATCATATTAGAACCTTTTCTCTCCAATTAAACCACTTTCGTCTTCGTAGGGGCTTTCCTCAAATAACGAAGTTATTCGCAGCATTTGTCTTTTCTCACCCTCTACTCTACTCGACCTTCTGACAAGATAATTTTCCTTGCCTGACATACAGTGGTAAATGACATAGTCGACTCTTGACACACCAGCCATGACTCACGACTTAATGATTAACGATTGACAAATACGAAGGCAAAGTATTTTAAGACTTGAACTTCACGCAACATTTCCCGCCAAGACCCAAGTTACGGGATGCAGGATACAGGATGCAGGATGTACTAAAATTGCTCGGAAATCAATGGTGACTATGTTGAAAAATGAAATGGTTTTCTTCTGTTTGATACAAGCAATCGGACCTTGTTGGCTTATAATTCCAGAGAGATTTCCGATTTATGGTAGAATGGCTATCGACATGTCAGCTTCGACCCGGTTCCCTGGAGTGTCTGGATTCTCTGGTGTATTCTTGTCTCCTGATCATACATTGGAAATCTCTCCAGAATTATAATACGAATTATCAGAAAAGAAAACATAAGAGCATTCACAAACCACCACCGGAGATCAGAAGCCTACTATGAAACCCGAAGGACGATTTAAGATTTAAAACACCTGGAGTTTACCGTATTATATGCAAATGCGACAAAGGATACATTGGGTAGACGGGCAGTACAATAGAACGGCGCTGCAAAGAAGACAAAAGCTACATGAAGAATTTCCACCCGGAAAGGTCTAGTCTAGCGGAACATTAAATCAACGAGGACCACAGACCAGATTTCAACAGCACAGAAATTATAGCCAAATCTTTAAACTACTGGGACCGCATCATAAAAGAAGCAATATTTATTCATGGGAAAAACGAGAATCTCAATTGCGACAAGGGGCTCGAAATGCACCCAGTTTGGCTAGCGATAGTCGACCAGCAGCGTGGACGTTGCACACACGGCTCCGATTGGTCCAGCAATCTTCACCGGCAACCACCCTCAACGATTTTAAAGGGCCTCCCCGATGGCGCAGTGTAATCATGGGGTCCCGAGTCCGATACCCAGTGGAGGCACATGGCACAGTGGTTCGGATCCACTCTAAACCGTGGGTCCAGTCCCGATTAGCCTTACTGTGCATAAAGTGGACTTAAAACACTAACCCAAACCAAAGCAAACTAAATGATTTTAAATACAACGGGTTGACGCTCAGGACTGCACTTGTACCCTGAATACGTTAGCCCTTAAAGGTTTGCAATCCTTTCTACAACTCAGCTGGTCCATAGCCCGAGAGACTCTCTTCATGAATGTTGCTCTCATTTATCAAATGATAAATATGATAGAACATTAAAACATTTCCATTTCCAGTTTTACTTTCTTCCTACTACACAATTGTTGATCTCGTTACATTTCAGGGTGAAATCCGAAGGCTACAAGGACGTACATGTTGACGTCGTGCACATTAAGCAGGCTTCATACAGATTGGAATCATTGATCGAATTCAAGAACATGTTTGGCATGTAGCCTTACTATATTTGATCCCGTTAGCAACAAATATTGAGCACATTAACATCATAGCTTTAATATGTTTCATGAATGAGAAGAGTGCTTTCACCTGAAGATAATCTTCAATTGCTTTTTTTTTTAATATAATGCTATTAACAAACTGTGTTTTGAATTAGAAAATAGCACGTTGATATTCTGGTTGTGAAGCAATAGAAGCAAATTTGCAAGTGAAAATTTCGAAGTATTGGTACACCATCACTTAACTTAAGAAAATAAAATGTAGACAAACAACAGTATGCATAAGTGATAAGAAACTCATATTAACGTTTTATCATCTACACATATATTACATGTGATAATTATTATTTTGCAAACAATGGAGCAGTAAATTTGCTTTTTGCAGGAATAAGTTTTGTTAAGATTAAGATAACTAGAATTTATATTTAATACGTCAAAATTAATAACTTTGGCATGCAATGTAACACATTTGGCATGTAGATTTACCGATTAGCCCTCACTTTCTATCTCTCTCTCCTTTTCTCGCTCTTTTCTCTCTTTCCACAACATATATCTTCGTCACCGATTCAATATATTCTGAGTATATATTTATGAAATCTATATTAATATTAGTACATGTAACGTAATAAATGAAATATTGTGTTATACCAAGGTGAAATTAATTGGATCATAAATCTACATAGTCTAAGTAAGCTATCAAAAAGTAGCTACAATACATACTCCATGCAATATGTACTCTTATGAATCTGAATTACTTCTAATAGTTGTCAGAACGCAACAAATATTAGGTCTAGCAAACGGTTCTGCGCCTTTCACTTGGCATCTGATTGTTTTCTACTTATCTATCTCAAAATTTTCCTAGTCAGAATTGGTTCATAAAGCATTTCTTCGTACATTGTGTCAATTTTAATATATATCTGAATGAAAAATATATTCACGAATAATAGAAATCACATTTTGTAAATTTGCAAGTAATAGTTACCTTAGCAAACCTTCAATAAAGGGTTTAAATCAATCACCATTTTTGGGTTGAATATTTTTAAAAAAAATTCCTGTTTGTCAGTTGGAGATAGTAGAAGCTTATGACACCTTTCTTTCCTAAATTTTTAGTGTGTCGACCTAAGAGTACGGTTTCGATTAACTTAATTTTATACGTGTGCAAAAATTTACCCTTTAATTTTTTACTCTTATTATTTTAATAATATAAATGTTGTAACAATGATAGCAAAACCTGTGCTAAAGTGATAACGAATACCTCGAGACTATAATATTTAAATTTCATCGTCATATGGCTAATATCTTATGTGAAAAAGGACCACGTAGTTACAACAATTAAACACAAAAATTAAATGCATCATAAATATGTATTAATGAGAAGATGCTTCATGGGGTTCGGATGGTTGCTTGCACACCCCTGTATTTTCTTCCACGCCCCCCTCCCCCCTTATTGAAAGCTATTTTCAAACAAAAACAGTATTAAATGTCATATTGAGCTCAAATATTACGTGACACGAGTAGACCTATTGTCCCGGTACTGAACCCGAAAATGGGGCTCGGTGGGGCTCGCAGTGTTGACAACAGTTTACTCGAAAAAATCACCAAGGTTTTTGGTCTAACCTAACCTAAAAAGCAAAGGAACTGACAATTTTGCTTGAGAGTTCACAAACCGGAAGTGGGGCTCGTGGGGCTCGCAGTGTTGCCAACTTCTTACTCGAAAAAATCACCAAGGTTTTTTTTTTGTCTAACCTAGCCTAAAGCAAGGAGCTGGCAATCTTGCTTGAGAGTTCTGCAACCGGAAGTGGGGCTCGCAGTGTTGTTAACACCTACTCGAAAAAAAATCACCAAGGTTTTTGTCTTGGTCTAACCTAACCTAAAGCAAGGAGCTGGCAATTTTGCTTGAGGCTTGTTTTACAGTGCATAAAGCAATTTTTGGTAACCTATTGGTATTTTTACCATGGTTTTTTACAAAAAAGAGAGGAGAGAGGAGAGAGAGAGAATTAAACAACCGACAGCCTACCTACAGTTTTTTTCTTCTTGGTCTAACCTAGCCTAAAACAAGGAGCTGACAATTTTACTTAAGGCTTGTCTTACAGTACATAAATCAATTTTTGCCAACCTATACATACTGGGCAAGGAGAGCCGGCACTGCCGTAAAAAAGAGAGATGGGTGGATGGTAATATAGTATGTGTGTGCGTGTGTGTGTATAATATGTAGTATTATTAACTAGAGAGTGTTAGCAAACCGCCTACAACTAAAAAAATAGAGATGCCAACGTTGCTGTAAGATAAAGAGAGAGAGACCTATAGCTGGTGTGGTGTGGTGTGGTGTGGTGTGGTGTGGTGTATGACCACGTGGTGAGTGGTTAACTAATCAAATGAATGTTTAAAGCAGCAGACAGGTATTTGTTGAATCTTCTGAACTTGAACACTGCTATTCGTCTACTTGGTTGAATGTTATTTTTTTCACCAGCCTGACACCGGGATACACCTGCACTGCATCTAATGTCAAAGAAGTGCAGCGTACTAGACGAGGATATTAAATTGCTCTGTTGTAAATGAGATGCATGATGTTTTCTCGTAAGTTGTTAATATGAATTGATGTTACTGTGAAGAAACTGAAGGCAGAATAATGCCAACGCTATCTGGATTCGCTTAGTTAATTCAAGATAGTCGCGACAAACGTAAACGGGCTGTGCAGGACTTGGAGAATTTTTTCGATTGATGAAAATTTGGTTCTATGATGATGACCTATACTAAATTTTTGGTATGGGAGGACGGAGGATACCGAGACTCGACCAACACACTAAACCCCAGACCTCTCTATGGCTACATGTTCGGAAGTTACGAGTGATTAAAAGTTTTGGGAGGGTGTGTGCAAACATCTCTTACTCTTGAACTCAGGACCACCAAATTTTGGCATATATTGGTCAACCATGATAACCTATGTTTATTTTGTTAGGAGCTAATGCTAGCGCATGTTTCTACGATGATCCTATCGAAAAGAAATTGACAATTGGCCCACTCTTGACCTCCAAATTTTGTACACGTACTCTACATCACCAAAATCGACAAGGGGGTCGACCCTATCTTCTGCACAACTCTGACGTGTACGTACGTTTTGTTTCGCGAAGAGACGACAACCTTCCACAGCTGTTTGTATTATATTACATCAGATATTATATTGCATGACTGAGTTGGCTGTGTGTATAAAAACTAGTTTCAGACATGGACGCGAATATAATGCCATGATAATTAGCTGCTGTCTAAAGTTATTGCATAACTTAAAATATTTATATATAAAAAAGGATATTTATTGTACTGTGTTTTCTAGCGAAGGTATTATTGTAAACGATATTGTTTGTAAATGTGGAAAGTTAGAAGCTCAGTCCCCGGCCTATCAATGATAAAAAATTTTATCACGGACAACAACCAAAAAAAAAAGGGTGTGCACGTCACAAAAGTATTGTCATATGGACTGACGATTATTATTTTTTTTTAAAAAAAAACAGACCTAGTTACGATGGGTTATAATCTGTGCTGTCTTGCAATTGTTTTTGCTTATTTCAATGTCAGCGAGCGTGATATGAAACATGCATGCGAAGAAGGGAGGGAGATCATAACAAAATAATTCACACTTCGATTTTATTATTTTTGCTAGTCATGTTTCACCTCCTATCTAGAAGGATACTGGATGCTATTTTATTTGAAGATGGCTAAAAGCGAGGGAAGGAGAGAAATGTTACTTTTTATTTTTTTGCCTGTGTGTGACGAAAATAGTTTTACATGCATACGGCTGTATCGTGATCTGCTTGAATTATTATTACGTCTGTGAGTTTTCAGTATTGCTGAATATATTTACATATCAACTAACGGTTATGAATTACGTAGAAATTGGCTTTTGTTAACGGTCCAGTGGCGAAGTTGGAAACAGAGAGCGGTCACATCAGACAGGTGCTCCTGGTATCTAAAGAAATGCCCCCCTCTTACAGAAAAAAAATGGAGTGTTAGAAAGGAAAGATGTTATACCCGAATGAACGGGGAGTCTCGAGCATATTCCAATCCTCATCTTCGCGTTTAGCTAACGAGGAAAAAAAGAAACTTTACATATGGGGGACTCAACAGCTGCTGTACGGTATTGTCCATGGATGTTAAAATTTTTGTTTTTTTTCTGAATAGACGGACATATCAGTGTTGCAATCTCCAGATGAGACCGGAGCTTATTATTATTATTATTATTATTATTATTTTGGACAAGGGGGATCAGATCAATGTATGGACTAAAATTTTTTTTTACATCAAAATAAAACAGAGGATTTTTTACTCCACTGCTTACTTATTATTGTAAAGAATAAGGTGCCGCGTCTTATTGTATAGTCTTCCAACAGCACACCTCGGGGCGTAAATTTCTGCTTCTTCATGTATGCAAAATGCACTTAACTTCTGTTGTGAAGCGAATGGAGAGTTTGTTTTGCTGCTGTGATTAAATACTAAACCAAAATCTTATTACATAATTTTGAAGTATATTTGTTAATACGATCTATATTATATGTCCTCCTCCGTAGTTGAGCGGGTTAAGGCGTTCACTCGTCTTGAGATCGTTCGCTGCGGGACGGCGTAGGTTCGAATCCGGCTCTGGTTGGAATTTATTCGGCCTACGTATAGGGCCGGTGGCAACCCACCATCGTGAGGAAATTGGGAAGCTCCGAGTGAGTGAGCGTAACCTGGTCAAGAAGACCTACAATAACGGCTGGGGGTTTGTCGGGCTGATCACTCGTCACCCCAACACTGGTCTGAGACCTCCACGCTATAACAGGTGACGGCGGAACAGTGTGGGAGGGAGACCAGCAGTCGGTAGGTAAGCCAAGGCCCGCCATGGTGCTGTAGAGCTGTAGGGTTATGTTATCTATATTATATCATCGCTATAGGTGGTCCATATTATGCGCAGGAGAATTTAAAAAATGTCTTGTTTCTCGAACCTGTGACCTGCAGATTTGCTTTGTTGGCAACAGAAACAGAAAATGGTATTATGTTATTCTATACTGATACAGGTGTACTGTAATCATAACAATTTTCTAGTAACAAAACAACAACTATGTTGGAAAAAAATGGTGGGGGGCTTGTCTGTGTGGGGGTCTTATTAACTACTTCACATCTGTACCCGCACAACTCATCGACTACAAAGCAACAATGTTAGGAAGTGTGTGCATGGTCCCAAAAATACAAATTTAAAATCACTAATAAGACATGAACTCCCTTCACTGGTGTGTATTCGCGGTTCCCACCGTTCGGTAGGGATGCTAATGTGGCAATATAGCACGGTGTAGTGCTTGTTTTTTTTTATGTAGTGCATGTTTATTGGCTAGCTAGTAACTAGTGTTGCCAACTGTAATAATGAAGTACTATTTCTGTCATGGAAGGGGAAAAGGCAGGTAAAGTGGCGGTGAGTTTTGTTGGATTGGAAGCACCATATTTTTATTTTATACTAAGTATTTGACCGGTTTGATGTTGTGTGCGTGTATTGCGTGTGTGTATGTAAAAGTGTGTGTTTGCTAATGAACGTTAAATTTCATAATGCCTCCAGTTCTGTCGAAGTTGAAATCAAAAATCTTGCATAGCCAAGCTCGGGAAATTCTAAGCAACGTGCACGAGTTCATGAAGGAGGAAGCCAGTCATGGTGTTAGCATCCCAATAAAGCATTTTGGCAAGAGAGCAGCGAACAGCAGCAACAAATTGTTCATATTTCATAATTTTGGAATTATTCAAAATAAATAAATTATGTAGCTCCAACATTATTTCAACTCTGGCTCCGGCGAGATATTTTTTTGTGCTGAATAGTATTGAAATAGCATAAGAAGTCTTATTATTTATTTTATATTTTGATGTTTTAGTTAGGAATATATTGATTTTCAATTTTCTGTTGCTGCGTAATGACCGGGGGGTCGAAATAGAGCGGCATCTGCCGCCACCTCCCAGGGAGGCAAAATGACTAGCGCCGGCCCTGGTTCATAACAAAAGAAAAAGCCGCGCAGCTTATCGTCTAGTGGCAGTATATGTACTTGTTATTGTTGTGGAAGCCGGCATCCTTTGTAAATGTACAACAAAGGCAACCGACTGTCGCCGATCTCAGAGAGGAAATAATAATACTGCTTCAGGAGGAGTGTTATGGTGCAATTGTAGCGGTTTAACACGTTGGCATGTTATTATCTGCTGTTGCAGTTCCATACCAGTGTATACGGGTTTTGGAAGTGAAAAGTTAAAATGCCACCAGTGTATTAATGCAATGAAAAATAATATATATATTTTTTTATTTTGTTTGAAATCACTCAAATAAGGAATCGTATGAAGAAGTCTTTTTTGCAGCATTTTTGGTAATTTTACTTATGTGTTAGTTCATATTTTGCGAATTTTTAGTCCATATGTATGTAGCTACATACAAAGTCACTTGTTAGTACATATTAATCCTAGTCTGGGTATAATGCATGACGTTTAAAACTCAACGTTAGATAGACCTGAATTCTCTAATTTTATTGTTGTACGTAACAGCTGTGCATCGGCGCACTGCAGCGATTTTTCTATCTGCTCTATTAGCAACACTGCTTTTTTAGTTGTTTCGCGCATCGCACGGCAGAATTATCTGCGCTGGACTCTACCCAGTGCGGCGACCCGTTCACCCAGCGATGCGTCTCTGCTCACGAACCTTTCGAAAGCTGCGTGCTCTAACTTTCTGTCTGCTTCGTGACGTGCATCCAGATCCGTCTGCGTGGTGTTGTAAGCGATGTCGTGATTTTTGCATGCGGCGTTCAACGGATTTACACCCTTGTCCCCTCTCTCCAATTTTTTCTCGAGTTTGGTACCCGGTCCGCAGTACTGGTAGCCAGGTAAATGTACGTGTTCTCGAAAAGTTTGGAGCAATCCAAATACTAGCAACTGATGAAACTGTACGATAGTCTGGATATTGCAACGTTCGCCTCGGAAATAAAACCACTCGACGATTGTTGTGAAAATTCAGTTGTTGTGTTGTGTTCGACGACGCTATCCTGGAAAATCAAAATGAAATTCGCAACTTTTTCACGCAAGGTCGTCACAAAGGAATGGATTGTTTTTACCTAGCTCAAACGTTTTCCAAAATTCCAAAACAGTTAGTACGCGACAACGCTAATTTCATATGTTTGTTTCGTCAAGATCACACCAACCTCAAGCACGCGTACGATGACTACGTAGGCGGAGACATGAACTACAATCAATTTTCGGAACGCTGCTGCTCTTCTTGCTGGAACGGTGACGATTTCGGATTCGCGACGATCGACATGACGAGGAAACCCAACGACGGA